>NC_053168.1:35153913-35865163 GCF_016835505.1 Polypterus senegalus | reverse complement strand
CCCAGTCTTCTTTTCCCACTTCTGTGTGAGATCAATGTGCATAATCAACCTGCTCCATATAATTCAGTCCTGCTCCTACCTCCTCAGACAAACCATTTTCCTTCAGATTTTCCTTCACTTTCATTCCCAGTAATGGATGAAATAGATTGTAGTTACAGTAGCATAATATCTATAAACCCATATAATCCTATTCAGTGTTCATGAGGGGCTGGGTGCACTGGGTACAAGGCAGGAAACAACCCTGGACAAGGTGTCAGTCTATTGCAGAGCCCTGTAACACACAGAGCCACACCTACTGTACATTCATGTAGGCCCAATTGTGAAATATCATGCAACCTAACCAACATCTGTGTTGGTGATGTGGAAAAAACCAATGGTCTAAAGAGAGAAATAAAAGGTTCAGTTTCTTACAGGACTTTGGGCAATGCATTTGCTCTGTTTGCACTCTCTCTTTTTGTGGATTTTCCAAGTGTTCACATACAGTAGGTTTCATCCCACTGTTAAAAGACTGAAAACCACCTCTGAAGTGAGAGAGGAGAGTCACTTAATTTATGTGTCCCAGTGATAAATTTTGTATTCCCGAAGTGTTTTTCTTACAGTGAGTGTGTATCACTGGTACTCCCCTCTGAATTCCTTTTAAAGCGTCAGCTTTAATCTCACAAACACAAACACACCTGCAAGCTTGTAGCAGAGCGGAATTCATCACCTTACTAGGAAATTGCAACATTTCCTGTTTTGAATTAAAAAAAATAATTTTATTGTTATTATCTGTTGCACAATGTAGTGCAGTAATCAGCATTGCTGCTTCAACGTTTAAGAGTCCTGCATTCAAATCCTAGCTAGGGCACTATTTAACGTTTGCACATCTCCCAAATTTCACATGAGCTTTCCGCAGATGATTGAGTTTCTTCACTCATCTGTTAGATATGCAGGTTACATAAACTGGTGACTCTGGCTTGACCTACTATGAGTGATTGAGGGTCTGTATGCTGGTGTACCATAGTTTGCTCAGTACTGCTAGGACAGGCTTTGGTCACCTGTTACTCTCCATGAAGTTTAAGTAGCTTTAGAAAGACAGATGAAAGTTTATAAAAAGCTTGCTTGAGCTTTTTGCTTTTTGAGCCTGGTCTAAATCAGTCAGCAGGATTTTGATAGGGCCTGCTCATTTACACATTGCTAATCTGAAGTCACTGATCGGCATTTCTCGAGGTAGAAGGAAATAATCACAGCCTTTTTTACTAATGTATTTTTTGGTATAAACTTTTAATTTACTGTCGAGTTCTTGTGATTTTAGTGTGTTCTCTTGAACTCTCTTTATAACAATTCTACTGACAAACCAAATTTACCTATTGAGACCATCATTTTCAATTGAACCGAAACTCTGACACAAATAGATCATGTAGACCATGCAAACAACAACACATAAACAGAGACCTAGCCTCTATTTGAATCAAAGTACTGGGACTGAAAGACATGCCATTCAGACATAGACTATGGAACTATGAGTGCCATCTGGGCCCTGGCTACTTTGAGCCTAAATTAGTGATGAGCCATTCATTCTTTCGAAATGTGAAAAGAATCACAGAACTCTGCTGTTAATCAACCAGTTAAATGTATGCTGTTCAGCCATGAAGAATTTTCCCTCCCTACATTTATGTTGTAGGGACTACACTTCCCATCAGGCAGCAGGAGTGTGCTGTGGATAATGGGAGGTAGCCTAATCAGCAAGAATTGCACAAAGTCTGAATGGGAAGACCACAAATAGTTTTCGCACAAATTAGTTGTGTACAACAATTTCATTGCCACCCTGGATTATGGCTTTTGTCTAACATTACACCTTTTTGTCTCATCATGTGTTTTATTTAGCCATATTACATTTACAAAAAAAAAAAACACCGTGCCCTTATTTATTTTCAACTGGAGCCTCGATTGAGAAATCAATGTTTTGATCTTTGCACTCCAAAAATCTAAGGAAAACTAACAAAAAAAACCCTTTTTGTAAGTTTTGAAACTGTTAAATCACATATGAAACAAATTGTATTGTAAATTTTGCAAAGCTGTATGTGACGGGAAACTGTACTCTTTCACTCATTACTACTTCCTATTATATGGTAGGCCATTTAGCCACAGTGCTTACTATCGCCAAGTGGTCATGTTTTCACATTTTTTACATCAGTCTTTTACGTAGGTTGGTATTCTTCAAAGACTACTCGCTGTTGCTGCACACGTTGAATTCTTGTTCCTGCTTTGAACCTATGCTTACTGAGATAAACTCCAGCTTCCCTGCAATCCTGCCATGGAAAAGTGACTTCAGGAAATAGATGGATAGATGTGACTTTGCCAGACAGCCATTTTTATAGGCTGCTATCTGCTGGCTCTGAAGCTGCTCATTTACTTGAAGGCAGCTCATTCTGTTGGTAACTCGTACATAGGCTGATACAACTTGTCAACGACGTTACAATATTGCATAATGTTAAATTTTGTATAACATATGAAGAGAGATTCAGGCACCAGATCAGGAAAGTACCAGTGTGGTGGTGCTTCTTGCTTTGGTGGGTAAATAGAAATGTCATTGCACTGTGTACATGAGAAAATAAATCTGAAATGAACTGATGCCACTATATTATTTTTATCAAAGAAATGGTTTACATTCTTTTAAAAGTCAATGCTATTGTACACCTGCACATCAAATATTGCAAATTCACAGAACAAACCAACAATCAGTGTCATGTGCTTTTTGCGGCATGTTGTTTGCACTCATAATAAGAAAAGTACTGAAGAACTGGGGTAAAAAGACAACATAGCCAAGCCATGAGGAAACAGAATGAGCTACGAATTTTCTATAGCACATGCAGAATTGTTGTTTGTTCAGAAGATGGAAGAAAGAGAATGAGAACACCATTTGAGTGTTAAGAAGTAATTTATAACTTTTATAATTGATGCCAATGCAGCATTGCGATTTACAGAAACTTTAAATGAACTTGAAATGATTCTCCTCTGAAACATCTTAATAACATACTGTATCATCTTCTAAGCCTGTTTAATCCCAGTAAGCATAGGGTACAAGGCAAGAACAATTCCTGGAAAGGGTGCCAGTCCATTGCAGAGGAACACACTCACCACAAACACACTACAGCCAATTTGGCTTTACAGTAATATTACCAAATATTGCTACGTGTTTAAACTTACAGCAAACTCTGGGAGTCACCTGACCCTTCCACCCAAAGCCAAAATCCCCAGACCCCCCCTTCAGTAAATGCATTCTTCAGTCCATGCATTCAGATCTGACTGTGGTCCAGATGTCTTATTTTTCAAATGACATCTTAACAAGTAGTTGTGTTACAGTCGACCATTTAAAAAGTGCCAGGAACAAGTCCCCATGGTGGCACTTTATCTTACATCAAAGTTATTAAGCAATGAATGCACAGAGTAAGACAGAACATCTTAACTATTGTAAGACCTAAATAACATGTTGTGCTTGCTTCTACAACGTATTATGTTCTTATATTTGTTCTTTGATACCTAATGAGCATGTTTTATGGTGTATCTATTATCTGGAATTCTTTTGGTTGGCTCAATAAAAGACTCTTATGCCTATTTTCTTTTTTAAATTAAGCCATTCTAAAAGGAACAGACAGTTAAGAAGTTTAATTGGACAATCAATTTGAAAATGAACACCAGTGCTGTTACTGGCTCCTTAATTTAGTTTGCAGAGAGCCGCACTGAATGCAGGTTTTCACTTCAAATGACTCGTCAGTTAACGTGGACACTTATCTCAATTAAACCTTTTAATTCATGCTTTTGGCCAACAGGTTCCCCTCAGAGTTTATTCACCTTTCTTAGAGGAAAAAAGGGTTTCCTGACAATTTACCCTCTAATTCATTTTGTAATGTCTGGTGCCCCACAACCTTTATATATTTTATCATGGCAAGTCTTGGACAGTCGTGGACGTTCCTGCGACCTACAGTTGTGTAATGTGACACCCCAGTGACTGAGTCATTCTGAGACAAACAGGTTTAATTTTCTTGTGAGCTGAGTTGACAACCAAAGAGTATTCAGATGAAAGTATAATTCATACAGATGTCCACAAACAGAGAAGAACCCCCGCTAACCCATGGCTCCTGGATTACAAAAGCCCTGAGAAGTGGCTCCTTTTTACACTGAGAGATTAGCAAAATCCTGTGCCCTGTAAGCACTGCTGACGGAGCGTTTCACTGTAGTGGTAGTGCTGCATTGAAGGTTGGGGCTGAGTGAGAAAGGGAGCTCAGCTGACTTTTTATGTTGTTATGTTCTTTGCTGTGATTTGTCTTTTTTTGATATATGTTTATCTTTATGTGTTGTTTATTGTGCTGATGCTCTCTTTTGTTCTTTGTGTTTTATGATTGGACTATCCTGACATCATAGCTGAAATACTCCATCAACCTGTATATATTGTGAGGTTGAGAAGTAGTGGTTCATCGATTGATATTAATATTGATTCTTGGACTATAGATTTCAATGTGTTTGCTGTGGTTTGCCTTTTTAGGCATGCTTTTGTTGCCATTTCTGTTCTTTGTTGAGTAAAGCTTACATTCCTCATTTACAAGGATTCCTTGTTGGATTGGTGTGTCTATCCATACGCTTACAGTTTATTTTCCCTAGAGAGGCATTTTTGGTATGTTTTGGAACATGTAAAGTATATTTAGTATATTTCATACTTTAAAAGCCAGTTCCTCTTTTTGGGCCTGTGTAGGCTGAATCGTGCCTGTGGAGATTTGGCGATGGGGCTGCCTGAGGTGAGGCCTATTCCAAATAGGAAAGCCAGACCTAGTTTAGGGTTCTTGTGGAGGCCTTACACCCATTTTCCTTTGCATTGCATTTATTTCATAACAACTATGAAGGAAAATCATAAATTAAACAAAAGTAAAGCATAAAAAATTAATGTGTATCAAAATTTAAGAATAACTCTTCAGAGGTTTAGTGTGCCACTGCATGCAGCTAACAAGGTTACTACAAAAATGTCATTAATGAACCATTAATATTTACCTATAAAAAAAAATCACCATAGGTAAAGTAAAACTGCACCAAGGTTGACGTGTGATATTGCTAAAATACACATACTGTATACAACAAGAGATGTCTGACCACAGAATTCAACATTTCAGTTGAATTCAGCCAGTCATGGAATCAATATTGTAATACATTGCTGTCAAGAAATCTGTCACATTTTACAATTTTTCACCCATAGAGAATTTTATTCAGTTCATTTTTAATATGCAAATTTTTATCATGAAGAAACATTGAAAAAAATATATATTTGTTTTTTGTTTAAGAATAGGTGATGTGCTATTTGTTGACAGATCTACTCTGGAGTTTAAGATTTCTGAGATAAACAGAGTAAAGAAAGGGATCCTTGATATTCTACAGTATATGAAGGTTTTTTAACATAACATTTAACACATTAAAATTTGGGCAATACCTCATTGCAAATGTTTTTTTTTTGTGGGGAGAAAAGGCGAAAGTGACTTTACAATGATGAAATGTTATTCTAATAGGCAACAAAAGTGTACAAAAAACACACTTGCACACTGTTAAAAATGTTTTAAAAGTGTTTTAGTTTGTATTTTTAGTAAGATAGTCATTTTTATTTAAATGTGTGTGGATGGCCCCTGCAGGCCCCTTGTGGTAGAATCTCTTGGCTTTATAATATTCTGCTACAGCATCTTTTCAGGTCAGAACCAAAAAGCACTACAGAGGATGATGAAGAAGGCACAGATTATTAGAGGTGCATATCAACTTTTAAGACAAGTGTAAGACAAACAGTACACACAGCATTATTTAAGACTTCAGCCATCCTGCAAACCCAGCCCTCCTCCATAACAGGTAATGGTTCACTTCATAAGCATTTATGCCACCATGGTAGACAGTTTCTATCCAGAGGTCATAAGGCAACTCAACAGCCACTCACATGGACTAATGCCAAGGTGTCTCCTATAAATATTGTCTTACGATGTACAGTATATAATTTACAGTCTTGTATTCTTTGTTACTACTGACACTAGTCTGTGAGAGACATGGAATCAAGAATTTCTTTGTAACACATACACATGGCAATACATTTTTTATTTCACTTGAACCGGAACTTAAATAACCATTCCTTTGTGTTTTGGTCAAGCCCTCTGGGTAAAAAGACCTCACAGAGTTCTTGAACTTTTTATTAGATTCAGTCTGTTCTTCAGTTTTAGCTCCTGTTGGGCCTTACAAATTAAATGAATGCTCTTTTAGTCACTGAGTTGAATGATCCAGAGACTCGTTATCTGTATTATTCTTTGCAGCCATACGGTATTTCAATACTAACCTTCTGAATTTTCCAGTAATTCACTCCAGGAACTAACAGTGGGAGTTCAGAAATAGCATAGTTCATCATATCGATTTTCATTTGAAACATATTAAAAGGTTCCAGAAGAATTTAAATTTCAATGGCTTTTTACTGCAACAGAATAAGTAAAGGCTTTTCGTTGAATGTGTGTGTGTGTGTGTGTGTGTGTGTGTTGTTCAGGAGCTTCTGAGTACAAGTCTAGCAGTATTTAGTTTCCAAGTTCTCAAGCTAAATTTTCAATTATTGATTATCAGACAATACGAAAAAACACTAAGTTTGAAGCATGACTACCTAGAAACAGCAAAGGTGAGCTGAGCACCTCAAAACAACATGTACAATTTGAGGAATTCTTTGCCGACATTCTTATCATTCTGCAAATGTGGCGCAAACCTTCTGTTGATTTTCTCCTTTGGGGTCTTCCTCAAGAACTGGGGAAACACAGAAACCTGTTTATGTTTAAACAAAGGAGTAGTCAGAAAAATGTTCTATAAGAATATGATAAGAAACCTGGGCATTTGTGTTTCTGTTAGCAGACAAGATCCTGATAGTGAAATTTATACATACAACAGGGAAAATTAAAATATTTGTTGTACAACTTAGTAGTTAAGAGGAGATCAGGGTTCAAATCTTTCAGCCAGTAGTTTAAGGTGATCAGCATTCAGATCTTTCAGCTGAGTTTTTAACATTATTTGTTTTACTATACATCAGTGTTAAGGATACTATATATTGTTCTGCTACATTAGTAGTGGATAGTAGTTCACCTAACAACTCTAGGGATCTGAGTTTAAAATTGCCAGTGCAACAACTGCATGTGTAAATGTTGACTGCTCACCCCATGTCCACCCAGATCTTAAAGACTTGGTGACCCATTATAAGTGAGTCTGCCTGGCGATGGATAGGGTTGGTTCTGTTCTTGAACCTGATGCTACCCTATTTGCTTGTGACTAGAAAAAAGCAAATTGAAAAAAAAATTCAAAATGCATAGCAGGATGGACATTCTCATTAGGTATTGTAAAGTTTTTGAAGATACCTAGGGCCAGTTATCAGGGTCAATCTAACCTTAAAAAATGTTACTCTTTTTAATTTGTTAATGTCTTTGTAGTGATCAAAGTAAACGACACTAGATACAGAGTATTGGAAATTTAAAGATTGAAGGAAATTTATATATATATTGTTGCTGCCGGAATCAAATAAGGCTGTGGTCTTGTACCCATTTACAATCACCACACATGTGTGTGGGACCACCAACGGTTTAGTCAGAACACACCACCCCCTCCTCCCCCTCCACCTGCATTCCTCCTCATTCCCAAGCGAGTTTGTGCACCTGCCACTCCAGGGACATCTGCTCAAGCTCCAGGTTGTGTTGGGGGACACAAGAGTTTGAGCTTGACTAAGGGACGGTTCTGCTCCCTTAGATTGTGAGGCCATCCTATGTGTTTTCAGAAGCTCTGTGAGCTCTATTATGTTCTTGAACTGTTTACCCCTGACTGGCTGGGTGAAACTGCGGGGTAGTGCTTTTGGGAGCAAGTAGCAGGCCACCTGCTCTATTACTTGGCAGGACTTGTTCTCATGTGGCCATAACCACTGCCCTATCATTGCCTGTAAGGACCAGGCTTGTTTGTGGGTCGGCCGCTCTTGGTCCAACCTCCAGTTTCGTATTCTACTCACCTGCCAGTCTGGGGTACCCCTAGGTGGAAATCGGGGCTCTGGCTTCACAGGGAGGCAGGCAGTTTTCTCTGAGAGAGCATAATAAGCTCCCTTTGGCCCCCTCAAGGAGCAGTTCAATTCTGTGAGCCCATACCACACACTCCATGGTCTGCCTAGGTTGCCTAGTTAAGCGGGAGCGGAGCCCATACCGAGTCTCTCCGAATGAAGGGACACCCTCCCCCGCCTGAAAACTCGACCACGGTACACTCCCACCTGGGCATATTGCAGGTCCTGTCTCCTTCTCTTCTGGGATTCAACCATCCTGCAGACTACGCTACTGTCAGAAACTCCACAAAGAGCCATAGCAAGGTTTGGGGCAGCCACCTGTATATTTGGTTTCCTGGCTGCAAATTGCAAATAAATGATAGCACTGATGTACACAAAGCCGAGTCCAAAACAGAACTGAGGGAATAGGGAAAAGGTGGAGGCTTTTAAAGGGGAAGACAGGAAGTGAGGTCAAAGGGGTCGGGCTCATAAGGGTCTTCAGCAATAGGCTCGAGCCCGGACGTGATATTACAGGGGCTGGAGCCAGCAAGGTCTTTTTCCATAGGCTCGGACCCGGATATGACGTCAAGAGGGCCAAGTGGAATCTCCTGTGAATGGCCTGCAGGAAAGGGAGAAAAAGAATCAGTGCACTTTGCCACATCCCGGTCTGATTCAGACTTGCCCTTACTCAAGCCCCTTAGCTGCCTCCCAAACACATGTGTGTGATAATATATACATACATATATATATATATATATATATATATATATATAGTGGGGTACAGCCCGGACACAGAAAGGCAGACATGTTGTTTCGCCACACACGTGTTTATTTACAGCTATTATAATACAAGTAAAGTGCACAAACCCAGTGCCGCAGCACCAATCACCCCTTCAAGTCCTGGCCACCACAATGCCTTGCTCAGTCCTCAGATCGCCTCCACTCCTTTCCTCCGAGCTCCGTCCACTTCCACCTGACTCTTGCCATCGACTGGAGGGAGGCGGTCCCTTTTATGGGCTTCAGGTGCTTCCTGAGGAGCTTCCGGAAGCGGAAGCACCAACTGTGTAGCCGGAAGTCCTCCGGGTGTTCTTGCTCCTCTTCCCCCCAGCACTTCCTGGTGTGGCGGAAGTGCTGAGGTCCAGGACTCCCAAGGCACCGGGGCGCCCCCTGGTGGTGACCACGGGCCCCTACAGAGTTGGGCTTCCAAGCCCCCAAAGCAACCAGGGTGGCAGCTCCCACATGATCCCAGATAGGCGCACGCCCACTTCCGGTCCCTCAAGGCGTCCTGACCGCGTCATCGCCCCTGGCATCCTTGACAATATATATATATATATATATATATATAGCAAAATACCCGCGCTTCGCAGCGGAGAAGTAGTGTGTTAAAGAAGTTATGAAAAAGAAAAGCAAACATTTTAAAAATAACGTAAGATGATTGTTAATGTAATTGTTTTGTTATTGATATGAGTGTTGTTGTCATATCTATCTATTTATATATATCGCAGAATACCCGCGCTTCGCAGCGAAGAAGCAGTGTGTTAAAGAAGGTACGAAAAAGAAAAGGAAAAATTTTAAAAATAACGTAACATGATTGTTAATGTAATTGTTTTGTCATTGATATGAGTGTTGTTCTCATATCTATCTATCTATCTATCTATCTATCTATATATATATATATATCTATGTATCTATATATATATATGTTGTTCTCATATCTATCTATATATATATATCTCTATCTATCTATATATATATATACCCGCGCTTGGCAGCGGAGAAGTAGTGTGTTAAAGAAGAAAAGAGAAAGAAAAGGAAACATTTTGAAAATAACGTAACATGATTGTCAATGTAATTGTTTTGTCACTGTTATGAGTGTCGCTGTGATATATATATATATATATATATAGCAAAATACCAGCTTCACAGCGATGTCATGTGTTAAAGAAGTTATGAAAAGAAAAGGAAACATTTTAAAAATAATGTAACATGATTGTCAAAGTAATTGTTTTGTGTATTTGGTGGCAGCGTCACGAAGTTGTTTTCGGCAGCTGCATCAGAAAATGTACCACGATGTCTGAAACGCCTCCTTTTTAGTGTTTTCTCACAGCTTGGATTGCTGCTGTCATATATATACACACACACACATATATATATACACATACATACATACATACATACATACATACATATATATATATAGACATATATATATATATAGATATATATATATATACATATCTTCATATCTACATATCTATATACATATCTACATATACACATATATATATATATATATACATACATACCTATCTACATCATATATTCACACACACACACAAATTATATATATGTGTGTATGTATGTGTGTGTGTGTGTGTGTGTATATATATACACATACATATACTTGTGTGTATGTTTGTATGTGTCTATATGTGTGTGTATAGGTTTGGTCACTGAGTGCAAGAGAAAAATAATAAATTATAGTCTATAAGTTATTAAACAGTAAAACATTAACGTTTTAAGAAGTACAGGTACATTGAAATTACATTTTCTATGTGAACAATCAAATTTGTGCCTCGCCTCGCCTCGATTGTGAATCGCCTTAATATTATTTTGCCGTGGTGTAGAAAAGGGGTCCCGTGTTTTCACTTGTCTGGGCTATAGCGCAGGGGGAGGATGAAAAAAATTAAAAGTGCTCACTTTGACTTAAGGCAGAAGCGCAGTCAGCGTCTCAAAGGCCGGCACAGCTATGCACGCTGCTGGCTGCTCGACTTTTGCTGGGCAGGAGACCCCAGTTTGCAGACACGTTCATGATATCAAAAGTCTCAGCGCTCTTTGGAGGTCATTCATATATATATATATAGCAAAATACCCGCCTGCAGCGGAGAAGTAGTGTGTTAAAGAAGTAATGAAAAAGAAAAGGAAACATTTTAATAATAACGTAACATGATTGACATTGTCATGAGTGTTGCTGTCATATATATGCCTGCCTAAATAAGTCACCCTCGCCAGGCGGAAAAATTATAAAATGGAAGGAGGATGGCTTTACCAAAACAATTATTGATGGCGAATCGATTATTCATAAAGCTTGAATTGGTGATCTGTTTTCTGTGTTAACCTCATATTTTTCATACTTCTTCTCAAACTAAGGCGGTGCGAGGGTAAAATGAATCGGGATGCTGATCAATGTAATCCGTGTACCAGGAAATCATGCATTGACAAAGCTCCCTTTGCTTTTAATGCAAAGTGTGATTAAATGCATTATTTTTTAACGCGTTATGGAGCACATGCATCGAAGCTTCTCGGCTGTGCTTGTGCTAAGAAAAGGAAAGATTTTAAAAATAACGTAACACGATTGTCAATGTGACCTTTTGTAAGTAGTGCCTGGAGGATTCAGTGTGTAGAAACTCTATAGAGACAGCGTGTGTATTAACTTGTGGATTTTTCTGTGAGTATTTGGTGGCAGTCTGAGGAAGTTGCTTCGGAAGACAGCGTTAGCTGAGCTCAGCTCAGAGCAAAATGAGGTGGGAGGGGAGATGATGAAGTGCCTCCCCCACCCGCCTTAACTGTCAATCCCCACAAACACAGTCTCGGAATTTGCATAAGCACACCCCTTCACCTACAATTTTAACTTAGTTACAAAGTGATCAAAACTCTCGTTTATATCCTGCGTCCTCTCATTAAACTTGTATCCCGCATTACCTGTGGGCATGTGAAACGCCAGCGGTAGCCTGTCTATGAACTTAATTTAAAGTTTAGGTTTACACCTTGCTTTCTTTCCGAGCTGGCAACACTCATGAATATGGTAGTATATGTCACTCGCTCACTTCTTATTGTTTTTCGCTGCCTTCTCAATTATATAATGCATGTTTTCTTAAGCGCTTTTGGAGGTCTTCCTGGTTTTCTACGCACGCGTTGACAGTCAGTTCACGTGATTACGTGGGAGGCGTGATGATGTCACACGAAACTCCGCCCACGTCATTGCAGCTCAACTCCATTACAGTTAATGGAGAAAAATACCTTCCAGTTATGACCATTAGGCATAGAATTTCGAAATGAAACCTGCCCAACTTTTGTAAGTAAGCTGTAAGGAATGAGCCTGCCAAATTTCAGCCTTCTACCTACACGGGAAGTTGGAGAATTAGTGATGAGTGAGTGAGTGAGTGAGTGAGTGAGTGAGTGAGTGAGGGCTTTGCCTTTTATTAGTATAGATTTATATATATCTGTATATATATATATATATATATATATATATATATATATATATATATTGTGGTCCCGGCCGGGACGCCCAGGAGGACGTGAGGAGGGCTTGTGCCTCCTCCAGACCGCGAGGGGGTGTCCGTCCTGGTTCTATTGGGAGCCACGGGTCGAGGGAATGGAAGCCCTACCCTGTAGGGGCCGTGGTTACCGCCAGGCGGCGCCCCGATGCCAGTTCATCCCGTGTGGCCCTCGGCCGGGGATGGAGCCCGGCCGGGACGCCTTAGAGGACCGGAGGAGGGCGATGCCTCCTCCAGACCGAGTGGGGCGTCCGTCCTGGTTAGACAGGGGCCTCGGGTACAGGGCTTGGAAGCCCAGCCCTGTAGGGACCCGTGGCCACCGCCAGGCGGCGCCCAGTGCCTGTTTATTCGGGAGCCCGGCACTTCCGCCACACCAGGAAGTGCCGGGGAAGACGACTGGGGAGACACGGGCGGCTTCCGTGCGCAGCGGCACTTCCGCCACACAGGGGTGTGGCCACCGTTAAGTGCGGGAAGCAGCTGGAGCCCATCCGCTCCCCATAGCCGCCTCCCTCCAGTCAGCGGTGGATGTCGGGAGGCAGCAGGACTGAGCTGGAGAGAGAGGACGGGAGGCGGCCAGGAAGGCACAAGGACTGTGGGCTCTGGACTTTGGGGAAATCGGTGCAGAGGCACTGGGGTCGTGTGAGTGTGCACTGGACTTTCATATTGTATATATTGTAAATAAACAGTGTGGGGGTTGAAAACATGTTGTCCGTCTGTGTGTGTCCGGGCCAGCGTTCACAATATATATATATATAGCAAAATACCTGCGATTGGCAGCGGAGAAGTAAAAAGAAAAGGAAACATTTTAATAATAACGTAACATGATTGACAATGTAATTATTTTGTCATTGTCATGAGTGTTGCTGGCATATATATATATATATATATATATATATATATGTATATATATACACACACACACACATATATATACATATATATATAAATATACATATATACATATACATATATACACATACTGTATATACACACACATATATATACATACTGTATATACACATATACATATCTACATATATACTGTATATACACATATATATATAAAATCTACATATATATATCTACATATATATATTAGGTGGGACTCGATTAAAAAATTAATCCAATTAATTAGAGGCTGTGTAAGAATTAATCTTGATTAATCGTATGTAATCGACACGAAATTTGCCCCAAATCGCAAATGTTTTTTTTTAATTTAAAAGTGTTTTAGTGGGCTTACAGAATCAAATAATAGACATGGACATGAATATTGTAAACTGAAGCTGTTTTAATTTCTGAAAAAAAAGCCTTTAAACTGCATTTGAATTCAAAACAGAAACAAAAATATCATCCCTGGTTAAAATTGGGCAGACTTAAAAATAAAGTGGTAGTTTAAGTACTTTAAGTACATTTTCAGAATAGTATTGTCTTTAAATAATAATAACCAAAATTTCACCATAAAGTGCAGTTTTTCTTCTTAAAAAAATAAGTCAGAAACATAAAAGGTAATTTGACCAGCTTAATCTTTAAACTCTGAGTAACATTAGCCAAAATTATTTTGTACATTAGGCTAAAACAGTGTGATCATTGAACATTTTGTAATTAGATGTATTTAGAATTACTAACGGTCACGGAAGTCCAATGATCCCCAGTAAGAGCCACAAAGTCCGCTTTCTGTAATGCATCTAATTTTGCTTGCTTTTCAGTGTGCACAAAACCATGCTTTTATCAAGGCTTCGCTCGGAAGTCGAAATGATCAGTCGTAGGAACGCGCTTTATTCCGACTCTAACATTTTTGTAGCTGTGATGTGTGCATCAGTGTAATGGATGTACCAGGAAATCATGCATTGACAAAAGTTCCCGTTTGCTTGGAATTGAAAGTGTGATTAAATGCGTTATTTTTTAACGCGTTATGGAGTACATGCATCGAAGCTTCTCAGCTGTGCTTGTGCTAATAAAGGGAAACATTTTAAAAATAACGTAACATGATTCTGCGTTAACCTAATATTTTTCATACGTCCCAAACCAAGGAGATGCGAAGGTAAAATGAATCGGTAGCGGCGTACATAGTCAGTACACCCCTCTCGAATCGAACCTCGAATGTCGGCATTAGAGGCTTAAGACTCTACAATTAGCCACAGCGTGTGGCTTGTCTATGCTAGTATGTATTGTAGATCGGGTATATATATACATTTATATATATACCGCGTATCGCAGTGGAGAAGTAGAAGTTATGAAAAAGGGAACATTTTAAAAATAACGTAACATGATTGTCAATATACAGTAATTGTTTTGTGAGTGTTATTGAATGTTGCTGTCATCAAGGATTTGATTATCATTATTTCTTTCAATCAGGTCGATTTGTAGGATGTGTTGTGTTCAAGTTACATTCCGTGTTTGTCAATCGTTGTAAAGATAAGAGGTTTCATTCATCGATTAGTTTCTTACTGCATCAATAAACAGCTCGTCTTCCTCTTTATCTGAGATGTGACAAACTGCATGCACGGGTTTTTTTACACTGTCTTCCTTTAGGGGACATTCACTTTTTCCACCGTGTGCTTTGTTTCCGCAGTAGCTGCACTTATGAATATGATTCATGTATCAGACGCTTCATATTTTTTGCTGCCTTTCAATTGTGTAATTCGGTTTTGTTCAGCACTCTTTGGAACTGTTGCTTTTGTCTGTGCACTGCGCCAGTTCACGTGAGCCGCTTGGTGTTCTTGCATCGAAGGTTCCCAGCTGTGCTGGTGCCATCTCGTAATGTCAGCTAAGACCCGCACTTAAAAGTTTCTCTCGCAGTTTCAATGAGTTTGTGCCAAACACTACCCTGACCATCTCATCTTCCTCTGTATAAGCACAGTCCTTCACACGTGAATATTTACCGCAGTGTTTGTATTGGATTGCCGCTGATGGACGGCCTTATATGGGCAGGCACTAAATTACAAACGCTAGTGGCAGCCTGTCTATGAACTTAATTTAATATAAACTTACGGTTCACGCCGTGCTTTGTTTCCGCAGTAGCTGTACTTATGAATATGCTTGTATGCATCATTTGCTTCATAATGTTTTTCTGCCTTCTCAATTGTGAAATGGCGTTTTGTGCTCATCGCTGTTTGGAGTTCTTCCTTGTTCTCTACGTACTTACGTAGGAGGCGTGATGATGTCACACGAAACTCCCCCCACGGCCATCTCCAACTCAACTCCATTACATTATATGTAGAAAAAGAGGTTCCAGTTATGACCCTTACGCGTAGAATTTCGAAATGAAACCTGCCCAACTTTTGTAAGTAAGCTGTAAGGAATAAGCCTGCCAAATTTCAGCCTTCTACCTACACGGGAAGTTGGAGAATTAGTGATGAGTCAGTGAGTGAGTGAGTGAGTGAGTGAGGGCTTTGCCTTTTATTAGTATAGATATATATATATATATATATATATATATATATATATATATATATATATATATAGCCTATCTGGATTTACATTGGTTGGAATCTCCAATCATGATCCCTTCTCGATCGCGGGGGTTGCCTTCCAGAACCCCCCGTGAAAGGTGAAAATCCGCGAAGTAAACATTTACAGCACAGTTATACACCATAAACCCTTTATATTCTCTTAGATATTAGGTAAGATTCATTGAAATTATGTATGTAAACACACTATTTAAATACAGTAAAACCTAAATGTTATTTTAAAGATATCAAGCGTCTCCGATATCACATATGTTACAGCCATTACGATAGACAGGCCACAAGCAATAAATATGTACAATACAAGAAAAATTGTATACAGTAAAATGTGTGTACGGTTACACTAAACATACATACATGTACAAAGTACGTAGAAAATTAGTTATGAGTGCTCACTAACAATGACACGACGACTTATCTGATAACGATGAGTTTAATTTTAACAAAGGAGAGTGTTGCAGCGCTTCTAAAGGAGCCTCTTCAGGCGACTGTATAGCACTGCCGTTGTCGTCTGGAGTTTCTTCTTCCACTGAAGGCATACTAGGTGGTGTTTTGCGGATAAGGAACATCATGATGGGCAGTTGCTGGTGCTGCTTTTTCATTTGTGTAAGGAGGTTTTTATACACTTCCATGATGTCATCAAGAGCATTTCTAAATTGCAAAGAACGAATCATTTGCGGGTCTCATTCTTCAACTGATATCTGGACATCTTTTGCCATTCGTAGAATGGTCGCAAGATGCTTGAGAGTTAGGCCGGTATCTTCTTCCTGTGCTCTTGTTCCTTATCTTCCTCGCTCACTGACTCGGTCATCTTGGCCAAATCTTATTCGCTCAGCGTCTCGGAGTGGGCATCAAGCAGCTCATTGACAAAACCTAACTCTTTATACAGCGAAACACGTTGATGCTGAATGAGCGAAATGAGATTTTCTGGTTAAGGCAAAGCGGAATTGAATTCTGTGCTCCGTCGCTGAGCCAATCAGCACCCAGGAACTTAACCACGCGCTCTGATTGGGTAGCTTCTCAGTCATCCGCCAATAGCATCCATTGTATAAAATCAACTGGGCAAACCAACTGAGGAAGCATGTACCAGAAGTAAAAAGACCCAGTGTCCGCAGAAACCCACGAACCAGCGAAAAATCCGTGATATATATTTAAATATGCTTACATATAAAATCCGCGATAGAGTGAAGCCGTGAAAGTCAAAGCGCGATATAGCGAGGGATTATTGTATTTCCTGTAACGTTAAAGAATGCCCATTATACTCAAGTGCATTTTATCCATTTATATTCCTGTGTACTTGCAATAAAAAAACATGAAAACAAAATGAATAAGGCTGACCTACAAGAAAAAAAATATACAAGTTAAAATTTCAACTCTCTTAAGAGTTCCAGTTTATCCATTTTGGGGGACAAAACAATATCAATAGAAAGTCACTCAAAACAATAAATAATAGCTAAACACTTCAAATTACGCACACATAAAAAAGGAACAATCTAGGCCTATTAATACATGTTACTCACTTGACGCCCAATCGAACACTAAAATGATGGACCGCTTTCAATCACAGTGACAGTTTTGGCGAAGAGGGGAAGGACATATGCACAATCATGCAATATGACTAGTGGTGGGTGAGTCTAGTGACAACTTTCACAGAAGTCTCTCTTTGTAAACCAAAACTCTATAGCTTTGTTTTTGTGTTTTTATTTTAACTCCTTTCCAATATTATTTTTACGCACCCAACTGCTGATCTACTGCACAAGAATGGAGGGTTTTCTTATCAGCAGTTTGTGAGTGATAACAGTGCTCATTTACACTAACATCAATGTATTTGATTGTCACGATGTGAACACACTGACATGTTAGCCATTAATTATATAAATATGAATGCCACAGCCCTGTGTTTTTTCAAAAACATCCATTGATAAGTTAACTTGCTTAATCCAAAAAGACCCACAGGATGGCAGCACCTGCAACGGCTTCATTATATGCAAGAAAGGAGCAAACTCAGGGTAGACTAGTCCATCACAGGGAACCCTCGCACTTCCTCATATGGGGCCACTTTAGAATCTCTAATCAATTTAACATTCACATTGTTTCAACTGTAGGTGGAAACCCCCACAGACCCAGAGAAAAACATGAAAACTCCACAGGCTCCACTATGCTGCCATATCACTATTCTGTCTGATCTATGGTTCATTTTTATTCTGAGGGTTAAGGTTAGGTCTGGGTTAAGGACAGTCCATACAATCATATGATTTCATTATTTATTGCACTAAAAGACAGTGTCTTTACTTTAATCCTCGCTCTTAATGTGGATGGACATTATTGTCTGATATGAAAATATAAAAATATACAATCCACTGTAACCAGAGCTTTCTTTTCCAGCAGAGTATATTTTATTGTAGGGGTTCAATGTGCTAGTAGGAGAGAATGTCACCAGTCAAACTACACAAACATTGGAGGTGCCATTGTATTGAAAGCTGTCACCGAGAAACGTCTTCTAAAATAAATTCCAACTTGGACTAGCCTTTTTATTTCCTTTCAGTTTCCTTTATTTATTTAGTAGACACCAACAATCTTTTAAGTTGGCCAAGCGACAAAGCAGGCCAAATATAGCATTGGCTGCAAATAAAGAATGCACTGTTTCTCATGTTGGCTGTGACTACAGTGCTCATGAACCTCATTTTAGAAATGCGGCTTTCAAGGTCAGTTTACTTTATTGGAAGATGTTCAGCAAAAACCTGCTGATGGTGGGTTGGTGGGAGACTGTTTATCATCCCTGTTTACAAAGGTCATTTCATTGAAAATGTGTGAACGGATGCAGGGAATTCAAGGAAATTAGTACACTGTAAACAGTCTTATGTTTAGCTTTTCAGGGATTTCACCATAAACTGTTTTGAGGACCGTCATGTTAGGACGTCCATTGACTTGTTTTTAAATATATTGTTCTGTTTCTCATTCAAACTTATTCTGTGAAAGGAAAGAGAATACAGGATGAGTGTTTCACCAGCATAAACTACAGCTCAGTTTCTTTTCATCTTTTTTGATTATGAGGTATTTTGAAAGAATTCTTGATAGGCTGAGCAACAGCCTGCCCCAATAGTATAACATGTAAGAAAAAAGAGTTTGCCTTTAAGTGAATGGAAGTAAAGAGCTTCTAGCAGACACACTAACAAGCACACACACAATCTATTCTTATCCATCCATAATAAAGAACTTCTAGCAGACACACTAGAAACACATACACACACACACAATCTATTCCTATCCATCCATAAGCTATTTAATCAAGTAGCCATTGTCAACGTTCACTTTCCTATTCATTGGGCCTGAATTTGGACAATATCTGGGCACCAGGTGGCACAAGGTACCCAACAACAGACATTTTGATATTTCACTTCTTCAGTTCAGAATTGTAAAATTTAAATAATGCTGGACATCAATGAGTGTAAGATAGCCAACACCCAGTGAGATGTCAACTTGCTGCTAACACAGTGCCTATGTAGGGTGTAAAGTGCTAGCCAACAGTCTCGATGCCAACAGACAAAGTGTTAATTAAAACCTGGTAGTGAATGCAGTGTATATCACAATACTGTTCATGTATACTCAATCGGCATGCTTAACTAAAATGCACTTTCATTTACAAACCCAGGATACCATACACAATTACAAATATTCAATAGTTCAAACTCCATAAAGCATAAGATAAAAGCATGGTCTGCAAAGTAGGCAAATATATGATACATTTTGAAATATATGAAGTAAAATTTACAAAAAAAAAAAATATTAGGGACACTGTGTTGTGATTTCATGATTAAAATCCAAACTTCAAGATTCAAGTTGAAATTTTGACTTTAAATCTTACATTTGATTTGTTGATTAAAGTTGAAATGTGAGTTAAAAAAATTGACTGCATGATCCATAACTTTGCAAATTACAGAAACAGAAGAAAATAATTTCCGTAAATACGAATGTGACAGAACATACAAATCTATCCATGGAAGAGATTAAATAATTGGTTTTGCATACGTTACATAGCAGTTTAAATGGTTAAAACTACACCTCGTGTTATCTCATGGTTCTCCACCATGATTCAATGCACTGATTTGAGGTGCTGCATCCATAAATGACGCTCCATTCACCTACAAAATTGTCAGTGTCGTTTCTTTGCAAAAACTGAAGCAAATGTTCCACATGGCCATTTTCTGTGACTATATCTGTGCATATTCACTCCAGGCATCCCCACAACCTTGAAAGTCTTGAGATAAAGTAGTATAAAAACAGCAGCTGAAGCCCTCAATGCAACTGTGACATCCCTTCATTTGTCCACTAGTGGCATGAACTGAATTATCTGATTAAACTTGAAATTTCAAGATTAAATAAAGAATATATTTTTTTTGTTGTACATTGTCCTTAATATTTTTGCATTCTTCCCAGTGGCCCTAATACAGTGGTTCTCAACCTTTGGTATGGGCCTCTCTTGGGGGGCGCGAAGTAACAAAAAGGGGGGGCGTGAAGATGTGAAAAAAAGAAAACAAGAATCAAAAATATGAAAAAACATCTGTTGAAACCAAAACAAATTAACTTAAACTACATTCTGATACTAGAACAATAAATCTAGAGTTAGATAAATGTCGATAAAAGCTAAGTAGGTATAATAAAATATGCATCTACATTTCAAAAAAATGTTAGGGGGGGAACGCGATTAAAACTGTTATGAAAACTCGAGTCGCAAATACTTAAAGGTTGAGAAACGCTGCCCTAATATGCTTCTGTATAAATTAGAAATATATATATTATTGAATTTATATGGTACATTTGAATATAATCATATGTATGTGAAATTTCATTGTACCTGGCACTCCACTATATTGTAATTGAAACAAAGAGGCTGAACTTCAAACCATGAACTTAGGAACGTCAATTTTTTTTTTTTAATTAAATATACCAGAAGAACTCCAGGGTCAGGGTGAGACTAACAGAAGGTGATAGTAAAGTCTTATTGTGGAGTTTTTTTTACAGTGTAATCTGCGGAATCACCTTTGCGGTCAGGAATAAATTCCCAAAGTCCTGGAACTAGCCTTCCAGATATCTGTATATCCCCCATCCCAAATTTTCAACTGAAGAGGCAAGCACTAGCCAAAATATATATGTATATTCAGGTTAAGCAATATGCTCACACACATATACTTTGTACACTGTGGCATGGCATGGTGGCGCAGGGATAGCGCTGCTGCCTCGCAGTTAGGAGACCCGGGTTCGCTTCCCGGGTCCTCCCTGCGTGGAGTTTGCATGTTCTCCCCGTGTCTACGTGGGTTTCCTCCGGTTTCCTCCCACAGTCCAAAGACATGCAGGTTAGGTGTATTGGCGATCCTAAATTGTCCCGTGTGTGTGTACGCCCTGTGGTGGGCTGGTGCCCAGCCCGGGGATTTTTTCTTGCCTTGCGCCCTTTGCTGCCTGGGATTGTGTGTTAGGATATAGCAGGTTGAAGAATGACTGACTGACATATACACTGTATACTACACAGTGGCATCTCTGCATTTATAGCAAATGAGGTACTGCCTCCAAATTGCCCAGCATATAGTACTGTTCTGAAAAAAATGAAATAATTAGTAAACTAGTCGCAATGAATTAATGTACTGTTTAAATGTTTATAGCTAAGTTAACTTAGCTGACATTTTCAGATTCTTCCAATTTTCTATGATATGCGCAGTGCAGTTTCTTATCTAAAAAAAATATTTCTTTTAGAGTGAAATTTTCCTTCAGCCTGGTGCAGTAAGTCTGTTTCTGGGTTGCTGGCATACTCCTCAATCCTGCAGTGTTTGCCTCATGCGCAGGCTGAACTTTTGCACTTCTACTTTGAGGTTTGATTGCAAGAGCCCTTTAAGCAATGGTGCAAATAAATGGGTTCATGAATTGCATTGATTACTTACCGCATCTACGAAACAATTTTGTACATTGCCCATTGAACAAAATTTCTGAATCTTCATTTGCTTTTCTGCTTTCAGTGTTTGATGTTGAGATGTATTTTAATACTTTGTTTTGGTGGTTGTATAGTATGACAATACGTTGATAGATCTTCATGTTGTGTGATACTTTTATGCCATTATTTGTCTAGCATTTCATCACCACTGGTATTGGTAACTTCTGCCTCTCCTTTCTCGGCCACTCTCCAGTGGCAGTGCTATTGCTCTTATTTTCCATTGCTCCTTCCTTGTGACTCCAATGTTTTTTTTTTTTGTTTCTCTGGCACATTCCCCACCTGCACATTCATGTCATCGGTTTTGCTGCATTCTGCTCCTTGTGGTCAGAGGCATACCATCTGCACTTACATTCCCCAACTCCATGAGTCATTCCAAGCCAGGATTGATGGTAGCCACATATCCAGGGCAAACGATTTAAGAAGAGGAGGAGCTCACGTAAGTTCTGCTCTTTAAGTGATTGATCATCACTCTCCCTTTCTCACTCACTGTCACACACCTTGTGTACGTACTTCTATGAATGCATTTCATATTATTCTGTATGTTTTAGAAACAAATTTATTGATTTTTTTAATGGTAGCAATAGAAGTAAATACAAATGATGACTCTATTAAGGAAAGTGAACAATGGAAGAGATAAAATAATTGCACAGTTTGCAGTGCATGAATTCCACTGAAAGCAAACCCCTGAAGAAGGTCAACGTCTGAGCCAGTGAAGTCACCTGACCATCCAGAATAATGTTTGCTGTTTTGATGAAAAGTATTTTTTGTCTTAGCCTCTAAATTATCGTTACATTTTTCATAACCCCCTACGCCCCTTTTTAGAATCAATAATGTAGTTTAGATTTTTTAATTAGTTTTCACCAGGGTAGCTTCCCTTCAAAAATGTTTGCATCCGCCCTTTTGCTAGTTGGTAGCTTCATTTAAAATGCCAAAAGTCTCCCACTGAAAATGTATACCTGCAATGGTGGAAAATGTAAAATAAAGTGTTCTACTTTCATGACATTCTGCCTGTCATTTACTACCCTTTGTGGAACACATCCTGCTGCCAATTAACAGCTTATAAAATATTTATGGTAACCTGCTGCTTATGATTTTTCTCCAAAGAATATGCCAGAAGCTATCCAAAGGAGAAAAAAATACTTTTTTGTTATAATTTGAAACTTGACTATTTTGGCTGAGCTTGAAACTTGAATTGATTGGTTTTCAATAAAGGTTCTTTTCCGATTAATGCAAAACTATTATTTTTAGATAAATGTTTGCCATAAAAGTACATTTTTATGGCACATTTTCTAACACCATAAAGGAATGTGCCTTATAATCACCATCACTTTACACTCAAATGGCATGAATGTTTTGTGTTGGTTATCATCTTGAAATAAAGGTTTTACATATTTAGATTTGGTTTGAGCATCGGGTGAAGATGCACCTTTTGCTCTTCCTCATGATAATATATCAGATATAGACAGGTGTGATGAGATAACTGGGAATGAATCTTCTAGCAGGAGCAAACATGTTTCAAAAGAAACATGCTGGGGATGTTAGAAATCAGACAGATTCAAGGAACTATAGGCCACTAAGCTTAATTTGATTCATAACAATTTAAATATCTTGGGATGCCATCACAAGTAAATATAAAGATCTCCTGCAGTAAAATTTTGGACATACAATGGATAAAATCAAACAAGGTGAATTTACAGAAATCCATGAATTCACAGTGACCTGTATTGCAGTTGAAAGCAAATCCTGTTCTAAATCTTCCTTGTATGCCCTTCTTTGTACTCTGTTCAGTAATATCTTTCATTTACTAGCAACTTGATCGTTCACCAATTTGTTAAAATATGCCAGACGCAGCTCTAGGTAGAGAAGCCCTTATCTTTTGATTCTATATATGATAATCACTTTTTTCAGTCTTCACAAACCTACTCCGTGTCTAATTAATGGAAAACATTAAGAATTAAGACACATAGAGGTCTTTATATAGACGAGGTATTTGCATGTGACGAACAACTATGTTCCAAATTTAACTTTATAGCTACACAACTTTTTCCTATATGCAAATTGGAGATTTTTTTTTTTTAAAGAAACCTACAAATCTTTTCACATCTTGCACCCATATCAGCCCCAGAGGCTATACTGGTGTAACCACTAGGAGGTGCCACTGAGTCCCAAACCATAAATTTGCATATGATAGCAAACAATGTGTAACAGTGGTAACCATTAAACAACTGAATCATTACTGAGGGACTTGGACAGCATAAAGGCTTGGGCGGATTTGTGGCAGATGAAATTTAATGTAGGTAAATAACAGTTTACAGTATTCCACTTGGAAAGTAAAAATGTAAAAACTGGAAATAAAGTGTTGTCCCTATCTCATACAGATATTATTTTACTTTCTGGAAGGGTTGTCAGCTACAAGAGTATTCCAGGGAAATAGGAAGGGCAATTTCGTAGAAAAGATGCACATTTATGACGTTAGAGGCAAACTGGAAAGCAATGATTTTGTAGTATGTTATGTTAAGTGCAACCAAGGCAGATGGGGCTTTTAATCTGTTTTTTGTGCAATGTGTGCAGTAACCATTCATCCAACAATTCTCTGAATCTGCATCTTCAAATACAATGTCACAAGGGGGCCCATTCTCAGTAGCATGAATTCTAAGGGTTAAATCAGACCTGGGCAGGACATCAGTCCAGTAAGGAAAATTCACAGAAACACACACACACCCTCATATCAGGCTAATTTAGAGTTGCCAACCAAACTTACAGGCATTACTTAGAGAAGTGGTATGCCAGGGTAAAAGAAGAAGATTTCTAGAGAAGTGAAGGGGCAGCACTTAACATTTCAGCCTCTGCCACCTCTGAATGCTATAACTACTGTAGGTTATTCACCATTCTTGCTTGGGATTTCATAATTGTCTACACATCTGAAATATTAAGTAAAATAGACCTAAATACACAATGAGAGGTCTGATTCCTTGAAAGTACATCTTATAAGAAGGGCCTAGGAGTTGTAGAGGACTCCTCACTGTCGGCATCCAGACAAGTATACAGCATTTATTAAGAAAGCTAATAGGATTTTAGGCTAAATAGCACAATATGTAGATTACAAGTTAACGAAGTTTATACCATATTTATATTCAGCCTTTACATAAGCTAAAGCTGAGTTTGGAGACTTTTGATATCTACTATATAATTACAATCCATCCACCAATCCATCCATTATCCAACCCGCGATATCCTAACTACAGGGTCACGGGGGTCTGCTGAAGTCAATCCCAGCCAACACAGGGCGCAAGGCAGGAAACAAACCCCGGGCGGGGTGCCAGCCCACCGCAGGGCACACACGCACACACACACACACACACACGGGACAATTTAGGATCACCAATGCACCTAACCTGCATGTCTTTGGACTGTGGGAGGAAACATAATTACAATGATATCAGAAATAATATTCATTGAAATGGACTAGAGTATATTGTATATATCAGCCCTTGTTAAAATAACATACTTAAGATCTAAAATTAATTGTTATTTATACTTGAGTCATAAATTATCTAAATCCCCATTAACTGAAAATAGAAGCAAAGTAATAACAGACCTCTGAAACCTTGATGTCTAAAATACAGTAAATGGCAGTCCACAGTAAAATGCCTAACCAGTGGAAAACTGTCCTGATGACAGCTGATAATACGCAAATATTATAAAAAAAATCCCCATGGCAGATTCAGGACGTGCTGGAGTGATTATTGTGCACCTCAGAGCTTGCCTGGGAAAGCAGGGAATCCTCCCAGGACGAGCTGAATTCTGTTGCCAGGGAAAAGGAAATCTGTTGTCCTCTGATCAGCTTGTTGTCGCCGTTGTCCTCAGAGGTAGGCAGTTTAGTGTCAGATCTGACACTCTGTTTACCTCATTCTCTAGTAACACACCACACCTCTAGTGTGAAAGTTTTGGCATGGCTATCCCCCAATATGAAATGCTCAGTTATGTTCATGATTTACAGCATTGGCCAATTTATCCTTAATAATCAATTTGAAGAATTAAAGGATAAATAGCTCAAAATGAATAATTATTACAAGTCAAAAAGGTACATCTAGCAAGCTGTCAGTTTAGGGAGTGCCAAGTTAATGGATACAGAACAGCAGCAATAGACTATATAAAAATGATATCTATTTTGTTTCAGCATATCATTTAAAAGAAAGAATGTGTTGTGTACTGCAAGTTGTATTATTGTTTTAACAAGTGGAGAATAGAAAACTCAAAATTGAAAAAATAAATAAAATCAAATTTTCCATTTATTTTTGCATAGTGCTGTTGACTCAGTATAGACTGAGAGCACAGTAACGGGTTAACATCTATTGTATATTATAAATATTAAACATTTTGCAAATTGCATAATGCTTGTATGGACTGGGTATTGGGCAAGGTCGTGGGGTCCAGCGGCCGTTTGGCATCTGTTGGTGAAGAAAGATTCACGGATCTTGGCTTTGCTGACGATGCTGTGATCTTCACAGAGTCAAAGGAGGCTCTGATCGGGTGTCTAGAGAGACTGAGGAAGGAGTCTGAGTGTCTGGGCTTGTGAGTGTCCTGGATAAAAACCAAGATCCAGGCCTTTAATGACCTCTTTGTCACAGCCATCAGTAGTGTGTCTGTCTGCGGAGAGAGCATTGACCTTGTTGAGAGGTTTACTTACCTCAGCAGTGACATTCCTGTCTCTGGTGACTCTTCCTATGTAGACGGATTGGGAGAGCATGGGGGGTCATGAGGTTGCTGGAAAGGGGGTGTGTGGCGCTTCCGATATCTATGCAAAATGACGAAGGTCCAAGTCTTTAGAGTCCTGGTGCTTCCTGTTTTGCTATATGGTTGCGAGACATGGACGCTATCCAGTGACCTGAGATGAAGACTGGACTCCTTTGGTACTGTGTCTCTCTGGAAAATCCTTGGGTACCACTGGTTTGACTTTGTGTTGAATGAGCAGTTAGATAGATATTCCTCTGTCTGGAGATGACACTGTTCAGTGGATGCAGTGGATTATTCATGATTGACAGGAGTTTGCTTAATGCCCGTCGCTCTGCCACAGATGTTAAACTGTCCAACTTTACTCCTACAATAGAGCCTGCCTTCTTAACAAGTTTGTCCAGGCCTGAGGCGTCTTTCATCTTTATGCTGCCACCCCAGCACACCACCGCGTAGAAGACTCATGGAGTCCCGAATGAGGCACATTACCTGCATTGTGAGGGTGCGTTAGTTATGGCACTACGGCCAGGTGGCGAGTTTCCTCGAGGGTGATCCAGCTCGTAAAATCGCCATTGTTGGGGACCTGAGTGGCTGGACCAGGCCAAGGGGTCGTCTACGTAACACCTAGCTGTGGCAGATAGAGGGTCATTTCCAGAGGGTGGGATTGGACCACGTGTCTGCCTGGGGAAATCCAACCCGGATCCCAAGTTGTTTCGTCGTGTAGTGGGTGCGGTAATGCACTGTACCAGTGCATGCTCCCCAACTTGACTTGACTTTAAATAGATTAGGTTAAATGCACAGTAAAACAAGCCATTTTGAATGGATCAATATGAACTATATGTTAAATTTATATTTCCATTAATATTATTGTCCAGATATTGCCAGTTGGTGACAGGAGAGAGGAAAACAATGACAGCGGCATCCAGGAAAATATAAGCCATGGAGTGGCTTCAAACACAGAGTCCCTGCCAAAGTGAGACATAGACTCAGTTCTGGAGACCAATTCCAACTGGCCACTCACCTTTTACTGGGCATTATACAGTGTTATATACGTTTGTGAGGTGCAGTCCAATAACAAGACAAAATCCTTTTTGCCTTGGATTCACCCTAAAATTGCAAAGCGCACTAATTCTGGTATCTTGATCATTGGCATGAGAACAGCTTAGCAGATTAGCAGAGGTACTGTAAAGTAGGATACCAAAAAAAAGAAACAGAACAGATGAGAATCAGTTACAATTTATAATTACTTATTTTTTGGAACCAACTCCTATCAAACAGAAATGCAATAAGAAAATAAGAACAGCCAATCAGTTAATCTGATCATTGCAAGCTAGAAGGAAGTAGTGAGTCTTTAGTCTTGATGTAAAAACTGACAGCAAACGTGAATCTTTAATGCAAGCAGGCAGCTTTGGAGACACTGTAAGTAAAAGTTTGACCCTCCTTTGCTGTTTTATTAATCCTAAGAATCTTTAGATGATTAAATCTTTAGATGATTTCTCTGCTGTTCAAAAAACACCAAGATGACCCGAGTTCTGTGGTTTTGCTGAGCCTTCAGTTCTTGAGCAAAGATTCCAGAGAGTTTAACTTTGGATATCATCTGTAATTTAATGGACAGGGTGAATGTGCAAATCAGTCTTGGAACTACCTTTACGTTATCACAATTTAGTCATTCAAGATAATTTAGGTGTGTTAGACCCCTGCTCAGAATTCTCTACATATTTGTTTTGAAATTGTGACTTGTCTAAAAAAAATCCTCAGGGTGTTTATCGCTGAAGACTTGCAGTTCTTGAACTTCCTATTCATGCCTTATTAGTGCCTGTAAGTAAGACAACTAATATATTAAAAATTGATTGTTTTAATGCTAGTAACATTAAAAATACAACAAGGGAGCTGGATTTGCATGTAGGTGAGCACAATTATGATATCAGAATTAATAATTGGGGGAGAATATAGAAAGTATATTGGGGGAGAAAGTAGATTGTTACACATTTTAGGAAGGTTCGATAACATAGAAGGGTGAGGTTACCATTCATGAAGAACAGAAATTAAATGCAAGTCGCTTTCAATCGAATAATGAACCACTTTTCAGTGAGGATGTCTGGATTTGACTAGAAAGCATTAGAAATAGAGGCCTGAAAGTGCAAGTGTGTTATTCTTTTAATAACACTGAGGAAGCAAGTTTTGAGGGAAATATTACAGTCATGGGAGATTTTAATTACCCAAATATTAATTTGGCTAAACTTACACTTAGCAGAGTACATGAGCAGGAGGTTTCAGATGTAATGAGCGGCTGTATTTTAACACAGTATGCTAAACACCAATAAGGGCTGAAGTATGTCTAGATTTAGTAGTTCATAATAACCAGGATAGAATTCAGGAGGCAAAGGAGATTGAACCCTTAGGGAATGGGCAATGGGAAAATAAGAGGAATAAAAACAACCTGCAAAGAAAGAAAACAGCTGGATTTCATGCAAGACAGAGAACTCCTGTGCTAATTGTAGGGGGTATGAGTGTTTGAGGCCAACCATTAAAAAGAATATTCGGGAAGAAGTGTTTCTTAGATTAGAAAGAATTGATAACAAATAAATCATCGGGACTGGATGACTGGATACTGCTTATTGTAGGGTGCTCAAGGAGGTTAGTTAGTGCATATTTAAATTCTTGTCAATTATTTTTCAAAAGTCACTTTACACTGGGGAAATTGCTAAGGACTGGAGGGTAGCAAACATTATCCTGTTATATAAAACTGTGAATCCAAATACAATAACTGTAGGCTTTACAGACAAATTAATGGAAGGAGACATTCAGTAAAAAACTGAACATTACAAGGCAAAATTTGGTCTGTTAGTGAGCCTTCAGGATGAGTTCAGACAGGGGAAGTCGTGTTTTATTAACATGCTGGAATTCTATAAGTTAGCAACAAAAGGATAGGATCAGGGTGGTGTATATGATATTATTTATCTTGTCTTTCAGTAAGGTTTTGATTAGGTCTCATATGAGAGGCTTGTTATCAAGCTAAAAGAAGTGAGAATTCAGGGCATTGTGTGTAGATGGGTAAAAAAAATGACACCAGCGGAAAAAGGCTATGGTAAGGTTGTGGTGTGTAAATAATTATTGGTGATGTAAAAGTGGTGTCCCTCGGGGGTCAGTGATGGGGTTGCTATTCTTTTTAAAATATATATATACTGTATATACAGTATATATATACATATATATATATATATATATATATATATATATATATATATATATATATATATATATATATATGCTAGTGTGTAAGCCCATGCTGTAAAAAGCCTGGGGTCCTAGAAACTATTAAAATTGTCAGAAAAAAACTGAAATTGTAGAGATGTCAGGTAATTGAAAGGAATTACTCTGGGCATCTCTCTCCTCAACGTGCTCGCATCACTTGTGCATTAGCGGCGGGAGGAAAAGTATAAAGGACACCGTTCTGCTGATGTTAGCGGTTAAGAGACTGTCTTTCTCCAGAGATTTCATTTGGCTGACGTGCTGGCCCCGCTTGTGTAATTAGCGACTAAGCGAGTTTTCCATTTCCTCGGAGGTGGAGCCCTTACCCCGACTCCACCTCTCACTTCCAGGCTGGACAGACAGACACACACACACACACACACACACACACATCTACGAGTTGACGTTTATACATAAGATGGGAGAACAGATCTGCCATTCTTCCTTCCTAAGGCATGTTGCCTTATCTTAGTAAATGGTAAGAGTCCTAACTCACCTACTATTAACACCTTGGGGAAAAAGATGTCCTATTTTTCAGTAACCAAAAACAAAAATTAAAGTCACTTTTACAAGAAGCCCTTATTAATTCTAATTAATTGCAATGCGATTTATAAAAAACAACAAAACTTAAAAATAAAAAAATTAAGCAAATTGGTCTGCTAGGTATGATGAGATGTTAATTGCTTAATTATGTAATTAATAATTATCTATTATCTATTAGCAGAAGTCCCTGCTTTCAATATAATTTGCGTCTTTCATTTATTGAAACTCTTCTTTTAATTTGCTCAATGGTGATCCTCTACACAAATGCGGTATTGTCAGGCATTACCCTGTTTTTTATACATTTAATGTCATAAAGGCCCATTTGTAGGTAGTGTCATTGTATTCATTAATTAGTATCACTTTAAACAAACAAGACTTTAATTAAACTACACATGAAGTACATAGATATTCTCAATGATAAAAGTGAACTAGACTCTTGCTATAACTAGTACTTTACTTCTCAAATTAAATACATTTTCTTGATGTCAATGGCTACTGGACACTATTTTGGAGTGAATGTGGTCAGTATGAACCAGGTTTAGTGTGCATCAATCAGATTTGAGATAGCAGGTAAACCACAAAGAATAAGAAGGAAGTTATATGAGTAAAACCCACAGTCTATCTGGGCTGATTAGTACAACTGATAGGCTCTCCTGCCCTAACTGTGACATGAAGAAAATACACTGCAGTTTATCTGAATGCTAAATATGATCTTTGCATAATAACATGGTAATAAAAGTTTTTTTAAAAAGCTGAATCATTACTTCTTGAAAGTAAATAGCATCTCGTCTCTTTTAAATCATGTCCTTGCATCTAAATCATTTCTTTATCACAAACAAGATTCATTAAATTAATCTAATTAAAACAAATAATGCTTCTGTGAATTATAAGTATTTTACTGCGGCTTGCCTTCATTTTCTTTAAAAATTATACCCACATCAGTTGTTACTCTGGCCATACCTCTTGATCCTTTGTGATAGATCCTTTAGATAAATTTGCAGCTGTGTTACATTTTTACATTCTCGTATACAAAGTATAGAGAAAGTATCATAATAGTGCAAAGATTTGATGTCGAGATTTTGATGAATCTCAACGTTTTAGACCTCCCTGACTTTCTTGTATATAAATAACAGGGAAAGCATTGGAATCCTCCAAAAATTCCATTTCGAGATTGTGATGAATCTCAACGTTTTAGACGACTCCCTAAGTCCGAAAATATCATTTTTGGAATTCAGTGTCTGTGTGTGTGTGTATGTAAACACGATAACTTAAGTTACTTCACTAAGGTCAACCGTATTCTGCATACATGTATTAGGTACAAAACGTAGATTTCTTTCAACTTTTGGGCTGTCTCTATTAACAAGAAATGGTACTTTACCTTTTATTTATTGTTGCTATATGTTACTTTTTCCCGTTGTATTAAATTTGTATGGTGTTTTTCTTCAGATCCCTTTCATATAATTAAGTTCTGTAGATAGAGTTATGTTTCCAGGAGCCTCTTGTTTTTTGTAGGTTTACCATGGCACACTGGTCTAAGAGCAAGCACCACACAAAAACAGGGCTCCCATTATGGTTTTCCAAAGGCTTCATAGATTTCTTTGCCTCAAACAGGAATACTAGGATCGACACCTGGAGGCAGGTCTGGAGATGTTGTTCAGATCCTTTTGTTCCAAAGATGCTGCTTAGAAAGATTATGTGGGCTTTCCACCTTTGAGGGAAAAGGCATTGATTATGTAGTACGCAAATGAGGTGAAAGACAAAAGCTGAACACATCCAGAACTTTGAGAACTTGGTTATAAACATATGGAGATAATGTTCTCTCTCGTAGAGTCATCTATGAGTGGATTGAAATGTTTGAAAATGGTCGTACTAGTGTGACAGGTGCAGAGCACTCCGGACATCCAGCTACAGCCACGACCATTAGGAATGAAGAAAGAACCCTGATGTGAAAGCAGCAGTGCATCAGTGGCTACGTGCTCAACCAAAAACATTTATTGCTCTTGGCATTAAAAAGTTGGTACGATGCTGGGAAAATTGCATCACAAAGGAAGGTGACTATGTAGAAAAGTGATGTCATTTGTTTTTTTAAGTTCTTAATAAATAGAGTTAAAAAAAAGTGCAGTAACTTTTTGAATGTCCCTCATATATTTTCCTAGTGCTAGGATTTAAATTTAACTGAGCAGAATGCAAACCATGAGTCAACACATATATCCACATAAATACAATACAAATTGAACATTTATTCTTCCACACTACTAAATAAGGTTCTTTATGTAGCAATATCCTAAAGCTAGGACACGGACAGCTATCACCATTTTAATACATTGCCTTCAACAATACATCTGCATGGGTCGAACATACCAAATGGCATGAGCCATTGAAAGAATGAAGTACAAAATGGTGGCAGCAGATGTAATCATTGTAATGTCTAGGAAACACATGGACCTCGGTGCTCAAATAAAGGTGATTCATATTGAGTAAGCTGAACATTTCCAGTTTGAAAAAATACCACCTCACAATAATAATAATAATAATAATAATACACTATATTTATATAGTGCATTTCCCATTCTCACAGTAAGCACATTGCCAATATAATGAACGTAAGTAGTGCCCTTCAAGCAAATATTGACTTAGAGATGTAAAAACATTCTTTACATATGGGTGCAAGCTGTGAGTATTTTACAATCTCCTTGTTTGTCGACATACATTTCTCTGTCATTGTTATTCTTGCACTGTGTATTGTGGAGTATGTGTGGCATGTTGATGAGCCAGTTGCTCAGTGTCTCTATATTCAAGCTTACCTCCCATTATTCTTTGTCACTGAAACATCTCTGTGTTTGACTTGACATTTATGGAATATAGCTGATAGAGTTCTTTGCTGCACCATCATGGTGTGCAGCACTGTATTTTGCAATCATAATGATCACTTTTGGCGTGAGTTCAGAAGCACAAGTCAGTTTAAGCAGACATTTGCTTGTTTTTGTCACGCTTCTGTTTTACTTCCGGTACTTGACACTTAGCAGATAGCACTGTTGTTTTTCTTTATTTTCCTTTGAAATGCCTCAGCAATGTGCTTCACATTCAGCAGATGTCTCCACTGCTCTTTTACTTTCTGCCTTTTTACCGAATCAATTTGTTTGGCATAAGACTTGAGCCCTGATAACTTTGCAAATGTTGCAGCTACCCAGATTTTTTACTTCACCAGCTCTTATTGCGTCATAATATTTCGAGTATGACTAAGTTTAAAATGGTAGCAGTAGATGTAATTATTATAATGATAACAGTACATAAACTGAAAACCTGACCTTACAAAATTATCAAAAATATACACACAGATAAATTTAAATTAATGTGGTTATATCATAAAGCTGATGTGAGCCCTTTTGCAATGGATATTTGGGCAATAGAGATGGGCTAGGATGAGAGCAGCTCACCAGTTGATGGATGGCTGACTGAACAGGATGGACCATCTACTGGTCAGAGCTGGAAACTCCAAATGTTATGGAAAGCTTACAGTTGGTAGATGTCTCTTTTTAGAGTGACCTCAATGCATACCTGCAGAGGAGCTGAAATGATTCCCTTCAAGACCTCAGTAGTGAAGGTTCAGTCAAATGGAGCTTGATGCTTGTTACAGAGACACCCATTAGTAGATACGAATGTGTCAAAATGAGTCCTTCTATGTAATATTAGCTAGTTGGTTTCCAGATACAAAAGTCCAATGTAACAAAGCTGGCAGCAGAAATATTGATGACTGAAGCCATGGCCTGCATAGAAGGGATTTGGTGAGCATATTTGGAACAAAACTTTTGGTGGAATCTCACTGACCTAAAAGAAGGTCAACTATCAGAAAGGGTGGAACCATCCTGAAAGAGAAAGAGGGAGGTAGAGGGACAGAAGTGAAAACGCACCTATAGAGCATCATTTATGAGACCCACTGCACTACTTACATCTATTGGCCTGGGTAAATGGCTACCAGCAATATTAGGAAGGACCTTGGCTTAAACTGGTTCATGGAACTGAGAAAAGTGAGTGTAGGTGGTGTTGCCTCTGATCCAAAGTAAATGGTGTAAGGCAAAGCCAGTGATGTGAATGTGCATACATGGCATTGGACGGCGGATCAAGAAGGAGCCTTGTGTGAGGGAGCAAGGGAGAGACACACCGTATTTCACAATGAATACTAGCACCAGTGATGATAAAATGCCAACCAAACAGTGCCATATAAAAGTCTCATAAATGTCTTTTTCTGGAATGGAAGTTGGGGATTCTGTTATGGTGCAGAGAGCATTTTAATTAGAAGGTTTGGGTCTGTTGTCTTTCATAAAAGGTAAAGTAAATGCCAAAAAACACAAAGCAATTCTGACAGATTAACTTAATCTTATGGTGAAGCATATGTATATTCCATCCATCCTTCCATCATTTAACCCGCTATATCCTAACTACAGGGTCACGGGGGTCTGCTGGAGCCAATCCCAGCCAACACAGGGCACAAGGCAGGAAACAAACCCCGGGCAGGGCACCAGCCCACCGCAGCATATGTACACTGATAGTTTTAATTTTTTTAATCATAACCCCATCCACAGTGAATCATTAGAAAAAATGAGACCAGTGAAAAGCTGTGAAAATTTCACATACTCATTTTTTTTCTAAATAAGAAATAACTAAATATATCATGGAAAATGGGATAAACTGGTGACAGCTAAAGTGAGTTTGCTATTACACATTTTAACAATGCAATAAATTACTGAGACAAGCTTACTACTTATTAAATTTTTTCATAAGTGCCATCAGCACAATTAATGCAGGGCCGTCACTGGAGGTCATAAAGAATTACTTTTGGGTGACCTTATTTAAACCTGGCCTACAGATAAAAATGTGATTTTTCTAAGTCAAATGCTCCCCCTGATTGTTTTATCATTATTCATACTTTTTCAATTATGTGACCGTTATGTGGATTTAAAATCTACCCAAAACATTGAGAGACATCACCTGCAGTGATGCGCTTACCTTAACAAAGTTACAATTATTTTAATCATTCACTGACCTATTGGTGTAGTCTTGATATTCTTGCTTGAGTTTAACAGTCTCCTGGCTGGTTTAATCATAGATAATTGTAAATTGATTTTGATATGTGGTATTATTATTAATACTGTATACAAGTGGAAACGGATATCCATACATTTCCATTCCTATCTGTAAAGTTTTTCAAAATATGAGTGAGCAACGCTTTCGCAGACTCATACTTTAGATCTAATTATCACTGATGGTGTTGACATTCAAGATATAATTATCTTTGCTGTTAACGAGACCATTACAGATCATTATTTGCTTTCTTTTGATCTAATCCTGCTGTTGGCAATAAATGAGCACTTAAAAACTAAAAACTATGTAGCACCTAAAAAATCTAGTGCTTCAAGGATTATTGACTTTCAGAGAACCTCAGACCTTAGCTATGGGATCAATACACAGCAGCCCATGCTGTAAATTACAACAACATATCTCTGAGACAGGCTTTAGTTGGCGAAACACCTTTCAACTTAAAAGGTCGTTAATCTGAAAGAGAATTCACTTTGAATTAAGGATACCACATGCCGTGGTAAATTAAAATGCTGAAAACTACGGCAAAGTTTTAAGCTTTTAAGTTGGGAAAAGCTAAGAGCATTAAATGGTATATGAAAGTCCTCTTCATGCCCTGCACTGAAAAGTCTTCCAAGTTTATAGGTGAAAACGTTAAGAATCTTTCTTCTCATTTAGAATAATGACCAAAGTGACAAGGAAAAACTTAATATTTCCTTTTGAAATAAGTATTATAGATATAAATTTCTTTAAAAACAAATTAATTTTCAGATTAAGCTGTCAGTGTAGAGATCCAATGAGAATTTCCCCTTGGGGAATAATTACAGTGTTGTAGATACCAAAATACCAAATATTACTGATTCATAACCACTTACTTATTGAAACTGACATCCTGGTCATTTTAACTTAATGACAAAGTAGAGGAAATACAAATAATTACTATTGTGAAAGTCTAACTTTTATTTGAGCTTTGACCTGATTTTGTCCAGCACTCAACTTGCCTGCCATGTACAAGGTAAAAATTCATAATTCTAGTTTTAGGCCGGATGGACCCATTTGTCAGTAATTTATAAGGATGGTGAAAGGTAATCATGTACTTTAGCAATTAACTGTGTATTTAAGATGTGTAATCAACAGCTGTAAAGTCACTCATTGCCTTTCCTGTACTGCGGAGCTCCAAGCGTGAAATAAAGACACTTCCATCCTGAGAGTGGCTCAAAGAATTTATTTTTGTCACTGTAACGAAGCACACATATTGTTCTTTATTCCAAAATCCAGCTACGGTGGATTGTTGTAAAATTAAATGACAGTATTTATAGAGTCTTTAACTTACGATATCTTTATTGCACAGCATCTTTCCTAATTTCTTGTAAAAGGACCATTGAGAGACCATCTCTAAAGCAACAGAATTTAGACGCAAATCTACCTTTTCTTATTAAAGCCTTGCAGTTCTAGTCGTTGCTTAAACACTATGGCAGGGGTACTCAGTTCTGGTCCAGGAGGTCTACAGTGGGTGCAGATGTTCATTCCAACCTGAGCCTGATATCCAGATCACATTTCACTCCTAGGTTTTACTCAGACAATTTTATTTGTGCCTCTTTCAGCAGTGCAATTTCTACATCGGTATGTGTGGTAGGGAAAGCTGTTACTTTTACTTTTAGATGTTACCATTTTTATTTTTTGAGATATCTGTTGACTTTTTTTTGCTCTGTATTACCATTAAAACTCTGCAAACACTTCATTTAAAAAAAATAAGTATTTGCATGAGATATTGGGACAGTTTAAATTGATGGATGTGAACCTTCTAATGCTCTAAAATTGTGCTTCCTTCATGGTCTCAGAGCACAGCGCCCTCCAAAATCTCTCTAACTACACTATATGTTTAGGCTTCAGTGGCCTTTTCCGGCTGTGCTCTACCACCTTTCTCACACCTCACATACTTATAACTGATTCCTCATAGAATTAAAGTCACTCCTTTCCTACAGTGTGTGTATTTGTATTTTAATAAAGATTCAAGATACCAATTTCATATTCCAATACACAGCAGGCTGTGTGGAGTTCAGTCAGACATATAATATATTTCTCCTCATCTCTCTGCAACGAACTGCATCAGTGATTCTTACTTCAATTGGAATGTTGACTCACAGAAATGTAGTTTATAAAAGATAATTGACAAGCAAGAGAAGCAAGCACTGAAGTATAAAACTGCCACACAACATTCACATGGCTATACAGACACATGGCCAATGTACACCTTCTACAAATGATTTTATGTTGTAGCTTCCCTGACATACTTTATCCTTACTTATTTTGTGCTTTAGTTTATGGCGCTAATGAAATAGTTTTATTTACTCATGTGTACCTTTCTGGAAATAAAATAAAAAAAGGTTCTGTGACATCTAAATTATAAAAAGTCAATTCAAAATGTATGTTTAAGTTATGTTCAGATTAGAAAACACAAGTAATCCAGTGTAATATAACAAGAAACTCTTATCTCATTGCTAATTCAAAATAAGAATCAGTTTATTTTAAATGACTTTAATGAAGGATAATATTTGTGGTATTGTTCAGCATTCTAGAAAGTCAGCAGATTCCTGACATTAAGCTGAGAACCAATGGGAAGCTGCTTCTTTTATCATTATACAGCGACTGTAAGAAGACATGCTGTATGTTTTTACCTTTTGTACCTTCACAAATTAATGTCTGATCATTGAAATATATTGCAACGCATATGCTTCCCAAATTATACATGCTACATTATGTCATTTAATATACTTAGTCAATTTTGTTTAGGACTCCGGACTCAAACCTGCTATGAGTGAGACACCAGTCCATTGCAAGGAAGATTTAGATAAGCCATTAGACCTGAGGTGCCGTGGTGACACAGCGATAAGGGCTTTTGGCTAATGGATCCATAGTATTTGCTTCGAAACCCATACTTGGTTATTACCATAGTTTGCACTTTCTTCCCATGTGTAGGTAAATAGAATATCAGAACTTTATTTGTCCTCAAGTGAAATTTGGCTTAAAGAAATAGATAAACATACACTCCAATTAATTTTTTTTTCAGTTTTTGATATGCATTGTTATCTTAATAACCTAATTAGAATAGAAAATGGTTGCATAGATGGATGGTTTGTTACTGTATCATTCTATACAAAAGCGTGTCCTATGCGCATTATTACTTTATATTTCAGAACTTCACTTTTTTATTCACAGCTTCTCTTTTAATTGCTTCTACTTTCAAACAGATGAAAATATAATGCATCCTTTAAAGTAACAGCTTATTCAGCCTCATTTGCACCTTTGAGGGTGTTATCAATTGGCTGCTTTAATAGTGCTCTTCATATACAGAAAACAGGAGAGAGAAAGTAGAAGATCATAATCTTACCAATGAAGATCACAACAAAAGTCCCATAATGTGATCACACACGTTATTTCTAAATATCTTAGAAAACCAAATAAATCTGTATTAGGAATTTTTAAGTTCGGAAAATAATGCAGAAACAAAAAACATATTGAAAATAAGCAGAACTGGCCATTTTTAAGAAATTGGTTACATTCTAAAGCAAAAGCCATAGGGGTCACCAACAACTATCCTCTAAATGTCTTGTGGTTTTTTTGTTCATTTTGGTATTTTTTGACTTTCATTTAGATTTTTGGATTTTGCTTTTTGTCTATTGTTCTCATGCCAGCCACTTAACTCATTTGGAATTATTGCTGTTCTCTAAATTTGCCTATGTACAACTCTTTGCTTGCTAATATTTATGGGCCACGAAATCTGGTTAACTACTGATTTGAAAAGTTTGTAGCCTGTTAAAAAATATCAACATGCAGACTCACCTTACTGTGTTTGTCATTGTTATAAGTTTTTTTACATTGTTATAAGTCCCTGTCGACAGAACATCTCAGTATGATGTCTTACTTTATTAAGAAACTACCGTATATACTCGCTTGATTTTACCATATAATTTCCGGTATTTTATAATGTCGGTTGTATAAGTCAAATGTGGAAAACTCACGCTATTTATCCAAGAGATTACGATATGCTAACGCCCACCTGACAGAGTAACCATGGCGCACACTGCCTTTTTTTTCTATGTATTGTGCCTACGTTACCACACAGTAACACCCGAACTATTCCGAAGTGATGTTTGCACTGTTTTGTGCTTTTTGTATCTCACACCCTCATACACCTTTATCATAAGAGCATCCCTTATCTATGGTGGAGCGTTCAATCAGAAGAAAATATGAAGCTGGTTTTAAATGAAAAGTCATTGAAGTGGCGAAAGAAATTGGAAACTGCGCTGCTGCAACAAAATTCGATGTGTCTGAGAAACTGGTGCGAGAAAGTCAAGTCGGGGTCTGATTTTATAATTGATTTTTCGGGTTTGAAGACCGACTTGTATGCGAGTATATACGGTAACAGAAACAATTACTTTATGAGATACACCATCTTGTTCTGTGTACAATAAGGCTAAGTTCACATCTGTTATTTGAATTATTTTATTAAATGCAGAGATACACTTAGCTATTGTGTGCTAAAAAATACCCCATTGTAGTTTCTGGATCCACACATAGCCATTATAATTAGTTTGTTTTTTCTAATGAAAAGCAGACAGTCATTTCAAATATTAAACTTTTCCTACTGTTTACTGATTGAGTGTTTTTGAAAACCTGATTAATTGTTTAAAACCTGCAGAAAAAGACATCAATAATTTTAGCTGTGTTATATATGGAGGTCAAGAAGTACAGAACCTCTAATGCTTTTCTAATGATGTTCCATCATTATTATTATTATTTATTTATTTATTTTTATTATTATTAAAAAGTGCTGTTAGAACATTAGAACAACCTTTCATCCCAAAATCTTTGTTAATGATAGCCACTTAATATCTGAAAAATACATCAAGCTGAGTTTTGAAAAGTCTATAAAGTCCTAGACTCCACCATATTGCTTTGTAATTTATTCCGTGTCTAAAGTTCTCTGTGGGAAGAATAAAATTTCTTTATATCACAGACATACAAGCCTGAATGCATCCAATCTATTCTCAAAACCCAATTTGTGAGCAAAAATTGCACTTAACAAGTTTCCATCTATTTCACTATGTTCTTATTGAAGAAGTGGTGTCTGGAATCCACTGTATGGATTCCTTTTAGAATTTTAAACACTTCAGTCATGTCACCTCTTAATCCCTGTTTGCTTAAATTAAAAATGCTCACCTCAGTCTTTCCTTGTAATTCATATCTCACAGTGTCAGAATTAGCTAATTCACTCTTCTGTGGAACATCTGTGGTGTTGCTAAATCTTGTAAAGTGAAGACAAAATGGTTGTTTTCATCCGAGAAGAATACACAAGTCCAAATGAATTGTTGGGGTGCCAACCAGGTCACCCCTTTTACTGAAATGATAATGATAATTTGAAATGAAATAACTAGCACATGATGGCACAAAAAGCAACAAAATGTGGCTTCAACCATTGGCTGGTAAAACGGGGCTTGGATGAGCATTCAGGCTTCAGGATGGAGTTTTGTCTGGCAGGTTGCTTGTAGCCAAATGAGTTGATTTTTTCAAAGAGTTCCCTGCTCTTATAATCCATGGACCATAAGGGGCGGAGTCACTTGCCATCATTTGGTGTCTTCTCTGAGATATGGGTGGAAAAAGTGACAAAACAGTCAACAGTTATACCTCCTTATATCCTGGCGTGGTAGCGCTTACATCTGCTGAGTCCAGAAGATGACCCTCTGATACACAAAACAGTGTACTGCTGATTAACAGTTTGACCATGGAGACCAAGCTCTTTATGAACAAGTCCGTCAGTGTCAAAAAAATACAACCATCATTGTCTCCAAAATCTGCCATGGTGGCTTGGAGAAAAAAAAATCATCAAGCCACATGCATGATTGTAGAATAAATGGCAGAAATACACAATCAACCTAGCATGATGCCACTTGAAGAGCTGATTAACCAGACTGGAGACATACGACACCTAGTGGCATGTTCTAGAAATACACCCTAGTTCCATGCTATCATGACTGATTCCAGTAATTTTTGGGGACCCCCTCATACATCACCTGATGCAAATATATTTCTGTTATTGTACTTTCTACCTCTTATTCACATTTATTAAGATTTTTTCCATCCTCTTAATGTCAGTATAGTGTTTGCTAATGCTCCTTATAACAATGACTTTCCTAAAATGTTTTCTTCAGATCTTGTTATATCCTGTAGGGGGCAAAATAGTCTGCAAATGTAAAACACTGAGTATTAAGAAGTCCATGTTGCTGCTCCAGCTAAGGCTGCTTCCGTAGTGATGGTTCCATTTCCCATTGGTTGCTATTGGTTCCTATTGTACATTTTTCTAGGTATAAATATTCTGCTGTAGAATGTGTGCAAACATTGCACTTATTCTAACAATTCAAATAATTTTTACTTTTCTGTCCTCTCTACAGCTTTCATTTGCTGCAACAACACCTGTTCTTGGAGACAAAAAAAAGTATCCCAACTTCTTCAGAACCGTCCCTTCAGACAATGCAGTAAACCCAGCGGTGGTCAAGTTTCTTCAGCAATACAACTGGAGGCGGGTGGGCACTTTAACCCAAGATGTACAAAGATTCTCTGAGGTAAGTTATGTCTCCAGGGAGTTTTCATTTGAAGTAAAAGTTCTGGAAAATGCTAACTGAACATATAGAGAAAAAAATATTAAAAGTTCAATTGAAAACAAAAAAAAAAAACATTTCACAAGGTATAAAGAAGGGAGACATTGCTACTCCATAAGCCAGTGCTCCTCACCAACTGTTACTTCTGGGCGACTATGTCAGCTATTTGATTGCAATTGAGCTATGATTTACTAAATTCATTTTAATTCAGTTTATTTTCATTAAGCACCGTCATAGTCATATTATGAGCCCAGAACACAATATAATAACCATAAATTTAGAACAAAATAAATTAATATGGCAAATTAAAATACTAATTCACTACGATTACACCCGTGGGAGAATTAAACTGTTTGTGACATTGTTTTTTCTGGGATGTTACATTTAATGTAGCCTCTAGCGTGTGACCTACTATGAATTCACAGAACAGAAAATAACTTGGGAATTTCATAAAAAAAAATGATCAGAAACTTTAGAGATATGTTGCACACAAGTGAGGAAAATATATCTGTCTGAAAATTCTTTAACCAAAGGAAATTGTCAGGCGCCAGCACAGTTTGTGAATTAAATTGGTAACATGTTTGTCTTCCTGCTTCTCAATCCACTGCTGGACTCCATTAAATGAGTGCTTGCCTTTAGAGAAAAAGCAAAGTGATAAGACAGCTGGTCAGAAAGAAAAAGAAAACAGTAGATAGATGGAAAAAGGGAACTACAAGGGAAAAACCCCCGAGACAAAAAAAGGAAAAAAAATATTTAAAAGGAAAATAATAGATATTGAGCTACAAAGAAAAGTCTTCCTACTCTTTATTTCTGTTAAGAATTTCAATGTCTGGTTGTCTAATCTTTGGCACTTTTTTTTGTTTCCTGCCTATTCTTTGCTGAACCTTATGTGCTATATCTTGATTCTGTTTTTTGTTTTATTTTCTTTTTGTTACTCAAGTTTTTATATCTGAAAATGTTCTGCCTTTTACTTTCGATGATAGAAATTCATTGACATGGCTTGGAGAGTAAAGAAATGAATTCCTTCAGTTTACAGGTTTTCTCTACAGGAACCAGTTGTCAGGAATGGTCAGGCGTTCCGCCCTATGTCCCATTTTCTGGAAATCATCTTCCTTTATCCCCTCTTTTTGTCATAATTATACATGACTATATGTGTATTTTGTGTTCTTTTTTTATATTAGAAAATCCACTTTATCAGGTTTTGCTCTATTTTGATTTGAGTTTTCAAAATTTTTTTTATTTTTTCTGTGTTAATGCGATACAGGAATTGCATCATGTGACCAAGGCAGTCACCACAATATGGTGACATTTCTGTGTAAAGGTATTCCTTGGATGGGTAAAAAGAACAAATCATTAGCTGTAGTTACCTTTTTCAAAGAAGAAGACCTACAATTAGGTTCTGTTCATTTTTTTTTTTAATCTTCTCTTTAAGTCGATATTTGAATTTCATTTTTGCCCTTTTGACTTTGTTGTCTGGTTCGATATTCTTTTGGCTATGAATGCTTTTGTTTTCACTGTGATTCAGGATTGCGTTTCTATCTCCTGGTCCTTTTCTCTTTCAATAATCCTCAGAGATGAAGTGTCTTTATGCTTATCTCTGCCTGTTGCTGAGCAACACCAGTGTTATAGCGATCACGTGATGGATTTAATTAATTTAAAAACTGAGAAGGTCAGTGGAGGCCTGCTGTCAAATATTGTGTATTGTTTACCTGTACAACAACCATCCTCGGAATTTCTCATGGTTTTTGTTCACTTTGGTACTTTTTGACTTTTGTTTTGATTTTTGGATTTTGCTTTTTGTCTGCTGTTTTAGTGCCTGCCTCTTTACCCATTTGGAATTATTACTGTTCTAAATCTGTTTATGTATGACTCTTTGTCTGCTATTTGAGAATTCTTTTTTTGGAAATCAGACTTGACAATGAACAATGACTCAGTTTATCATTGTGCTGCACTTGTGTTTAAGTGAACATCAACAACAACAACAACAACAACAACGTTTATTTATATAGCACATTTTCATACAAACAGTAGCTTAAAGTGCTTTACATATTAAAGAATAGAAAAATGAAAGACACAATTATAAAACAAAATAAATCAACATTAACATCGAATAAGAGTAAGGTTCAATGGCCAGGGGGGACAGAAAAAACAAAAAAAACTCCAGACGGCTGGAGAAAAAATAAAATCTGTAGGGATTCCAGACCATGAGACCGCCCAGTCCCCTCTGGGCATTCTACCTAACATAAATGAAACAGTCCTCTTTGGATTTAGGATTCTCACGAAAGGGCTTGATGATGATGATGGTCACGTAGACTTCTGCCTTTTAATCCGTCCATCATTGTTGGAGCATCATGAAGCTTTGAGTAGGTGGAGGTGGCGCAGGCCACCACCACAAAGAAACCGGAAAAAGAAACAGAAAAGAAAGTAGGGGTCAGTACCGATTTTAGAGCCACCATGAATAGTTATTTTGAGGAAATTGAACATATAGAGTACCAGGATTAAGTTAAATTAAGATTAAAATGAAGTTATAAAAAGGCCATGTTAAAGTAATGTGTTTTCAGCAGTGTTTTAAAGTGCTCTACTGTATCAGCCTGGCGAATTCCTATTGGCAGGCTATTCCAGATTTTAGGTGCATAACAGCAGAAGGCCGCCTCACCACTTCTTTTAAGTTTTGTTCTTGGAATTCTAAGGAGACACTCATTTGAAGATCTGAGGTTACGATTTGGAATATAACGTGTCAGGCATTCCGATATATAAGATGGGGCGAGATTATTTAAGGCTTTATGATGATATCTGTGTTCCACACAGCTGGCTTGACTTTCCAGAATATGCAATAGTAGGTACCAATAATGTGGTGCTGTTGTTTCTGTGGGCACATCTGGGTGATGTATACCTGACACTAGTGTATTAGAAGTAAGTGACATAGAATGTTATCTTATCCATTATGGATAAGAACCCAAAATTCTCATAACTGGTCAATGGGCGGAGTAGTCGCTCTGAGGCTAAGGATCTGTGCTGGTATCCCGAAGGTTGCCGGTTCGAATCCTCGTCACTGCCAAAAGAGATCCTACTCTGCTGGGCTCTTGAGCAAGGCCCTTAACCTGCAATTGCTCCAGGGATGCTGTACAATGGCTGACCCTACACTCTGACCTCAAAGGGTATGCGAAAACTAACAAATTCCTAAAACGAGAAATTGTATAAGGTGAAATAAAAAACAAAAAAAACAAAAAGTAGCATAAGAACTAGATATAGTTTTCAAATATGCTGCTAGGTATGACATTGTGCTAAATTGATTGAATGCCTGTTTTGGCTGTTTATTCTATAATCATGCATTTAACTTGGGCAAGGTTATTTTTTTTCTCCAACCAACCATGGCAGGTTTGTTGAGCTTTTTGACATTGATAGACTTGTTCATAAAGAGTTCTCACACCCTGTAACTTCCTCAGTAGTCAGAAAAATACTGGCGAAAGGTAAAGAAACATTATAAGAAAAATACTTGTGCAAAATACACAAAATGGAGAAACAGAACGCAACTTGTATAGCAGCAGCGCTGCATTATTCTCCTAGCCTTATTGTACACATGTTGTTCAGTATCAGTCAGACAGGGTTGTTTGTCCAATTTTCATTTAAAAATGTTGCCCTAGTGCTAGGTTAGGTTTTGACTTTGATTTCAGTTTTGCCTTCCGCCTCTTTTCTTGCCCTTTTGTTCTATGCCAGCAGTTTCTATTGATCTCCTAGTTCTGACCTTTTACCTGTGCTGACTATATTATTACTTGTTTGGTATCTTCCAGTTTCTTTACCTGCTCACAATAATCTTTGGCACACTGTGCCTCAACCGTTCCCCATATGCTGACACCTGACCTCACTCCATCTCTGTTTAGAAGGTTAGATATTTCCATTTACCATCATTGTAGGGTATCATTCATGCTTATGCTCCGGTCACATTTCTCCTTTACTTTTCCTGGTGCTATGATATTGTCAGGGCAGCCAGCCCAAACACAAGATCCCTTTCCTCCCTTAAATGCTTGCTCATGATCCTTTTGTTGACAGTATGGCTCCATCTTTTCTTTGAATGTCTTTTAAGGGCTATTTCTTTGTATCATTGCACTCTGCTAGTGTATAATGTCCAAAATCTTAGGTGTAAGGCTTTAATGACTACAATGTAAATTGCTATAGTTCTCTGAGTTCACTAGTTGGTACTATATTACTCTCTACTCTGGCACGAATTGATCCTGAACATCTTTTCCACAAATACAGGTAATAAAGTCATATATCTGTGTTACCTAACACAATGGATTAAAAAACTAATTGATCAAAATAAAAAATGTTTTCATGAATTATTCATAGATTGTGAGTTTCTCTTTAAAGCAGTAACACCCAGCCATTGTAGCCCCTAAGTATAAAGCTACCCAACCTTAACATGGGTGCCACCCATACACTTTTCTCTGAGTTTACTTAAACCATGCACTATTTTGAATGGATCTGATTCTAAAGGCTATGTCAGGTCTTAATTGTGCTATTGATAAACATGCAAAACTTTCAGTTTAATGAACTAAACAATAAGAGATAAAAGCATTGGTTTAGTAAGAAGGAGAAATAGCTAGTGAATGCTGTTATGAAAAATTAAGCCCCTTTTAAAAATTAATGATTGAAAGCAGCCTGCAGGAAATGTGATCTTTAAATATCTTAATTGCAAAAGCTATGCATTAGCTTCATTAGTCGATGTTTTCCTGGGTTTTTAATTTCTGAGTATGATGATTTACTCTGCACCATACAATATGTGTACATGGAGTGTGGGAGCATACGTGAGTCAGGTTTCAGTAATGTGACTGGCACAATGCATGACTGAAAAGTGGTGTTACAAATCCAGTATTATTTTTATAATCCAAGAACTTGAATTTCATTGTATAGAAGTTTCAATGAAGTATTATCGCATATTTACTGTATCTTAGGTGGAGTGGTGGTTCTGAGGCTAAGGATCTGTGCTGGCATCTGGAAGTTTGCCAGTTCAAATCCCGTTACTGCCAGAAGGGATCCTACTCTGTTGCGCCCTTGAGCAGTGCTATTAGCCAGAAAATTGCTCTGGGTAGCTGTACAATAGCTGACCCTAAACTCTGACCTCCAAATATCATGCAAAATTTTCCTTCAGGGATTAATACAGTGTACCAAATAAAAATTATTACTGTATAGGTCGACATTTTCAGATATTGCACTTGACTTCTTTTGAGGCATACTTGGTGTTTTGGCGCAGTGGTAGCACTGCTGCCTCGCAGTAAGGAGACCTGGGTTCGCTTCCCGGGTGCCCCCTGCATGGAGTTTGCATTTTCTCCCCGTGTCTGCGTGGGTTTCCTCCGGGTGCTCCGGTTTCCTTCCACAATCCAAAGACATGCAGGTTAGGTGCATTGGCGATCCTAAATTGTCCCTAGTGTGTGCTTGGTGTGTGGATGTGTGTGTGTGTGTGTGTGTGCCCAGTGGTGGGCTAGCACCCTGCCCAGGATTTGTTCCTGCTTTGCACCCTGTGCTGGCTGGGATTGGCTCCCGCAGACCCCCGTGACCCTGTGTTAGGATATAGCAGGTTGGACACTGACTGACTGAGTGACAGTTCTTTACACATTCCACAATGCTTATAAGCACTTATAAAGCCCATTCCTTTGTATGACCTTGTGAGCCGATTGCCTTTCGGAGTGTTGTCTTTAATACCTGCATTATTAAACATGGATATTCATATTACAGAAGTGGAAATCAAATCTGAAAATGTGTTATTGACAATGTGAACTTGCAGTTATTAGCTTAGACTACTGTAGTTCATTATTAGCATCCATGGGATCATGGTACACAAGAAGTCGGATCTATGATTTTGGGGAATTTTTTTTTATGCTTGGTTGAAAAATTATTTTACATGTTGTAGACTAACAAACTTGAGGGCTGTCCATTGAAAGCCTTTTATCATTTTGTGTTATTTATGACACAGCGTATCGAGCAGCCACTTTGAGCCAACAAGAGAACTCTGAGTGCAAGAGGGGATTAATTATTGTCATGAGAGCCGCCGAGTATTATCTGGGCATGCAAATTAGACTAAAACAATTTGCTCGGCAAAGTTAAATCATTTATGTGCATGTTGAAGAGGTTATTAGACCAGATAAGGTAGATTTTTATTTTTCATAATGTATGACATTCAAACTGCCTTCCCCTGTCAGTCTCGAAGGATGATATGCCAGATTTAGTTTTGCATAAAATATGAAAAAATACATCAATTTTTAAAATTAATGGTCATTTTGTGACATTTACAGTTGCATCACATTATTGGCATCATTCAATCAAGCAGCATTTAACTACTGATAATTATAAAATTGAGCTGCTAAGAATAAATATATATATTGTGTAATACAAGCAGTTTAATATCATATATAAATAATACATTAGTACACAAGTGAAAAACAACTTTTCACACATAATAAACAAAAAGAAAAAGTTATTTTGGTCTAGTGTATTACATGGAGTAAAATTCAAGGATTAAGTTAACTGTTATTATGAAAGTTGGAGCAATTCAGTTTTTATTTACTTCACCAAAAATGCAAATATTTCATATTTTTAATTAAATGCATTTGTAACAATGAGTAATATTCAAAAATAGCACTTATAATGGAATATAATTACATGCATTATCCTAGTTAGGGTAGGTCTGCACCACGAGTCTTCTTTAAGTCCTTACCTCTTTGATCTGATTATGGAAGTGTTGAGCCATGGGATAAAAGACCAATCCTCCTGGTGCATGCTTTTTGCTGATGACATTGTGTTGTCCAGTACCAGAAAAAAGGAAGTGTAGAGGAAGTTAGAAGACTGCAGAAGGGCTTTGGAAGCTAGTCTGCAGGGAAAGCAATTGAAAAGAGTGAATAAATTTAAATTTCTGGGATCAGCAGTAGCCTGTGATGGAAAACTAGATGCAGAGATGACCCAGAGAGTGCTGTGTGGATGGAACAACTGGGAGAGGGTATCAGGAGTACTGTGTGACTGAAGAATTAAGGCAAAGGTTAAAGGTAAGAGTTTAAGGATAGTGGTAAGACCAGCAATGACGTATGGAGTTGAGACATGAGCGGCAAAGGGAGCGCAGGAGAAGAAGTTGGATGTGGCAGAAATGAGAATTTTGAGATGGATTTGTGGAGTTACCAAAAAGCACAGAATAAGAAATGAGCCAATTGAAGGTACAACAAAAGTGGGGGGATATATGTAAGAAAGTACAGGAGTGTGGGTTGAAGAGGTATGGATATGCGATGATGAGGCGAGACAATGAATATGTGGGCAAAAGAGTGATGGGAATGGAAGTACAGTGGAAGAGAAAGCGAGGGAAGCCAAAATGGAAGTGGATGGATAAAGTAAAAAAAAGACCTTAATAAAAAGGGCCTGAATGGTAAGGAGGTGCAAGAGAAGGTAATCAATCACACTGACCCCACAGAGAAGTGGGAAAAGATGAGGAGGAAGAAGGAGAAGTAGTAGTGACCTGTATCATAGTGTCATAGTGACCTGTATCTGGTCCCTATGTGCTAATTAAATTAGAAAAACAGAAATAGCAACAAATGGATGATTGTTAGGATAAAAAAAATAAAAGCTATTTCTAATAAATAAGCTAGTCAGGAAGAAATTTCCACTCGCCCTCTAGCTAGATGGCGAACAAAGGTAAATGAAGAACAACGGCAATCTCTGTGTAATATTTTTCTCCTTGCCTTTCATAAAGCTAAACACGCTCGCCCCCTATCTTCCTATGCTGAAGATACTCCTTTACTGGAGCGGCTAGGAGTAAATGTCGGAACTGCGTATCATTCACGTGAGGCGGCCACACGGAAAATGCAGACCATCGCGCGCACTATCAGCGCGGAATTGAAAGCAAAGTTGGAGTCTGCTGAATTTTGGGGACTGATTTTTGATGGATCGGAAGACATCATTAAAACCGAGCAGGGGATCGTTTTCATTGTGTGTGTCCAACATCGGGCAGTTTACCACGGAGTTCCTTGGCATAATCCAACTGGGTGCTGACCGATCTGCGCAGGCTGTAACAGATGGACTCGTTAAACTTTTCCAGGAAGCAGACTTGGACAACTGGAAGAGAACGTTGGTCGCCGTGTGCACAGACGGGGCTGCTGTTAACGTCGGTATATACAACGGCATTGTTCCGAAACTACGGCAACTGGCTGCAGTAGGAGACTCCCTTGTGCACATTCTGTGCACCGCACACACACTAGAAAACTGCGGAAAATTATCTGATTGCAACGTTACGTACTGTCAGACCTTTAATCGCCCCGTGGTCAAGCTGCTGCAGTTTTATTTACAAAAGATTGGCAAGATTTTAAAGACCACATCCATTGTGTTTCAGAAGGAAAAGCTGAGCATTGGAGAACGTAAGGATGAACTCATGGTAGCCATAGGACAGTTTGCTTGATGCTGAAGGCCACTACAGAGCATATACTCTTTCTAATGCTGACGCTGACAGGGACAAGATAAACTTACTCATTAGGTTAATTGAGGAGTTTGGAATCAGATATGACTCACTGAATTCATGTGATCATTTCTTAGTATTTGATCCTTCAACTTGGCCTCAGGAAATACAAGATTTACATCATTTTGGGAACACAACTGTTTGTACCATTCTTCAGAATTATGAAGCCACACTGAGCCTTGACAAAGACACAACTGTCACAGAATGGACACGCTTAAAGCAAACAGGGAAACGCTTGGCAGCATCCTCTGTGTATGACTTGGTCCAGATAATAAGTACAAGCAATCCAGATCTTTACTCCAACATTATCAAATTGGTTAAAACTGTCTCTTACACTGCCTTTGAGCAGTGCAGCCTGTGAAAGGGGATTCTCATATCTTAACATAATAAAAAAACAAGCACAGATCTCGTCTGTCACATGCTCGCCTCATGGCCCTAATGCACATCCACCAGTCAAAGAAGACCACAGAGGCATTTGACCCAAAACCAGTGGTTGACCTGTGGATGGAGACAGCTAAGCAGAGGCTTAACCAAGAAAAGGGAGATGCATCTACAGCCATCATCATCTACCATGCAGGAAGCTGAAGTTGAGGACTGTGAGGTAGACAGTGAGGTTGCACTTATTAAAACCTTACTCTGTATAGAGTGATCAGATATTTCTGATTCTTACCTCTTTTTAAGCTGCTGCTATATTTTTATTTTATTATTATTGTTGTATCTGTATTTATTTTTACCCTAATTCTTTACCTTACTGTTAAATCTGTTATAGAAATTGTTTTATTTCAATTTTTCAATTTCTTTGGCAAAACTGTTTATGGTTATGCCAATAAAGCTCTTTGAATTGAATTGTATACCAAACTCCTTATGATGGTACTCACTTGAGTAACTTACTGAAAAAGTTATGTGCACCCCTGCTTATAACAGACCAAAAAGACGTCACCAATTATGTTACAAACCACAAGACAGACTGCTGGTCTTTAGTTTGCCAAACAAAACACTTTACAAAAAAGCCTTTGTTGGCAACTGTACTTCAAAATCAATCAATTAACCCCAATTTTATCTAGAGTCTTTCCTAAAGGAATCAGAGCACTTTTCAAAATGAAACGGTATTTAATTTTATTCAGAAGTAATCAAGCAATATATTATGATATGGTACAAGCATAGTCTAAACACAAATAGGGCAATAAACCAGAACAGAATAGAGAATTAAGTGAAACAAAGAAACGACGCACAGACAAGGACCAACACAGCAGGCCCAGATATGGAGAGTTTTTGAGGAGATATCATATAACGCTTTGTGACGGCAATGTATAAAACCTGAAGCTTAGCAAAAAGATTGAATTGATTTCACACTACACCACAAATCTGGCTTTAACTGAGCTAATTAATTTATTTTCTACCCCGGTGAACAGCTTCATTACATTCTGTATGCTACAGCCGTCAGTTGCTTCAAAAACAACATATATCAGCTTTTTTCAAAAATAAATACTTCTTGAGGTCATTGCCCTTTCATAAACTCATCGTCACACATAGTGCCAATACATGTTGTTAAATTTATCATAAAGTATTAAAAAAAAAACCTAAGTGAAACTCAGATAGCATATACTGTACATGGTGAGTACTCATGCTGTGTGCCTCCATATGTCCTATGCAGTCACCAAATAGGTTTTGTATGATCAGCTAAGGTCAGCCCACATCACTAAGTGGGTTCACTTCAAGTGATGTAAGTCACCTATCAACAGGCACACATTTTCACACTAACGGCCAAATTGAAAAAAAAAATATTTACGGGACAAAGCATATTGGAGCATTGGTATGAAAGGGACTATAGAAATGGAGCAGTGCAGAGGTGAGGTGCGCCTCTGTATCCTCAAGTATGCTTTTGGGAAAATGAGAAAGTCAAGTCAAGTTAGAGGATGTCAGCTGTTACTCTGACCAAATACAATGAGCACATCTCCCTTTTTCTGACTCAGTTACAGTGGCTACCTGCACCATATCAGATTATGTTCATTAATAATAATAATAATACATTTTATTTATATAGTGCCTTTCCCATGCTCAAGGTGCTTCACAGAGTCTTAGATAAAACAGCAGGGCGCTTGTAACATTGGATACAAATGTTTTCCTGAATAGAATAAAGAAACAGATAACAAAGCATTAAATAGAATAAAGGACAATAAACCAGAGTAAAATACTAAATTCAATACTAAAAGAAAAACTTAACCTAATTTGTGATATAACACACACACAAATTATCCTGAGCACCTGGGCAGAGAGGTAAACTGAAAGAAAGGGCAGAATGTTAAGTTAAGTTAAAAGACTTCCGAAATAGATGAGTTTTAAGTTGTTATTTAAAAGAATGAATGGAGTCAGCTGATCTAATTAATTTCAGGATGTCATTCCAAAGTCTGGATGCTATGGAGCTGAAGCCCTTGTCACCCATAGAGGGCACAACAAGATTACCAGAATCAGAGGACTTTAAAAAGTGAACAGGAGCAGAGTGATTTAGAAGGTCACTGATGTAGTTTGGTGCAAGGCCATTTAAAGCTTTGTAGGTTATTAATAGCATTTTATATTCAATCCTGTAAGACACAGGGAGCCAGTGAATTCATTTTAAGATCCTTGTATTTGTTTTTAAATCCTTTAATGGTTGTTCCCCTCTTTATTTGTCGGAACTGCTGCACCCTTATGTACCGTCTCGCTGTCTCAGGTCAGCAGACCAGATGCTTTTACATGTTCCCAAGACATGATGCAAACTCCGAGGTGATCGAACTTTTACAGTTGCAGACCCAAAACTCTGGAACGATTTGCAGTTGCACGTTATGCAGGCTTCTTCGCTAGCTGCCATTAAATTCTTTTTAAAAACACATTTTTGCTCTCTGGCTTTTAATCCAGTATGATATGTTGGCTATCTGTATATTTGTTATTAAGAATCTCCTCAGTTCTTATGTGTTTCTGTTTCATTTACCATTTGGGTTTTTATTGTACAGCACTTTGGTCAGCCTTGATGTTGTTTTTAAAGTGCTTTATAAATAAATAAATAAATAAAATAATTAAAGCAAAACAGGATGGGTGTGGTGTGCTCACTGTTTCTGGTAGCAGCTGAGTTACAATAATCGATGCGGGATGTGATAAAACCACAGACAAGTTTCTCAGCATTAGAAAAGGAGAGGTGAAAGTAAGAAAGTTTCTTAATGTGGTTTATGTGGGTGGAATAAGAAAGGGAGGAATCAAAAATGACACCAAGATTCCTTGCATCCGAAGAAGGTCTGATGCGATCACCATCGAGAGTCACTGAGAAGGAGCTCATTTTCTTAAGTAGTGCTTTAGTGCCAATTTGCAGGAGTTCAGTTTTGTTGCAATTTAATTGTATATAGTTCTGCTCCATCCAGGTATTAACTTCACTGAGGCAAATTGTGAGCTGAGAAATCTCTGATGAAGTTGCACTTTTGGCATTGAAATAGAGTTGAGTGTCATCTGCATAAAAATGATAACACAGTCCATAGCTTCAAACAATATGATCAACAAAAGATGTTAGTTTAAACGTTTCAGACCATTTGGCATTGTTATTTGAAACTTACCAACCTGCCAGAAAACAGATTCTGTGACCCTAACCTTCTAACAATTTCAAAGACCTGGTTTGCAGATCTTGGAGAGAGCCTGTTTAGCTCCTGCCTGGATTTTCTCCTTCGGTCTGTTTCTGAAGCTCCATCAATGATACATTCAGATCTCCGTTAAAGAATTCCCTCTTGTCTGTTGTATCTCAGTTTGACTGTACTTTACCTGTGTTGTTAGCCCCTTCTTCTGTATCAACTATGTTAATTTAATGCTGCCAGAATGCCCTCTTAGGCTATCCAACTGCTTCACTGTACTGTTCTCTTGTTTTCTACTTCATCTTATAATTACAAATATGAAACTGAATTTACTGTGTAATTTGAAATGTATCCTTATTTGCCCCGATGAACTAAAAAGGATTAAATATGGCATTTGCACAAGTTTAGGCACTCAACTAAGTCAGTACTTAGTAACACTCCCTTTGGGAAAAGTCATAGTTTAAAAATGTTTTTTGTAGCCAGCTATGAACTTTGATTTCTTGTTTTAGAAAATCTTCCCCATTCTTCCTTGCAGATTGCTTCCGGCGTAGGAATATTTTTGGGCTGTCTTGCAATTAATCTACACTCAGAATTTCAATGATGTTCAAGTGTGGGGACTGCGAGGGCCATTCTAAAAGCTTCACCGTGTGTTTCTTGAGGTACTTCATAGTAGATTTCGAAGTGTGTTTTTGATCCTTGTCTTGTTGTAGAAATTATCCTTTTTTCATTTTCAGTTTCCTGATGGACTGTCTGACATTCTCCTCAATATTGATATTTAGTGATATCCATTCTCCCCTGTACTTGCACAATGTTTCCTGTGCCACTAGCTTTTACACAACCTCAATGTATGATAGATCTACCTCCATACTTAACAGTTGGCAAGGTGTACCTTTCTTCTTTTCAAATTTCTTTTTTCTCCAGCAAAACTTTTGTGGTTGTGGGCAAAGAGTTGGATTTAAGTAAATCTGTTCATAGCACTTGGGTCCAACATGCCTATGTTATGTAGATGTATTTTTGCATAGATACATGGATACTTCTGACTTAGCCAAAGATAAATAGATCAGTCACAGTGAGCAATTATAAAGGTGTATTGCCGTTGGTAATTCGGAGCTCTGTTAATGTTTTTTGACACATTTTTGCTGAATAATTTAGTTATTGTTAATAATTTCTTAGCTAAAAGTCCTCAATGCTGGTATATAAGAGAGAGAGAGGATGGCGACCATTTTTCATAATGGCACTCAGTTTCACCTTCATTCTCTCCTCCTACTACCTCAAGCAGTTTGAGAGTATGTCCCATAACTGAGCTTACTCTTTTAATTAGCTTGTTGACTCAGTGCACCTCTCTTGAAGTGATGTTACCAGCCCAGCATATAGCATACCTTCACAGAGCTGTAGAAGATGTGAAGGATGTCACTTCCCACATTAAAGTTCAGCCTGTCATTGATATGTACCTCTTTACATTAGTAGCAGAGCACCATGTTCATAACCACTTCCTGAACAGTGACCAGGCATAGAGACTATTTGGTCCAGTGAAAGTCAATGACCAGTTTCTTGGTTTTGCTGATCCTAAGTTGTGGACAGTTCTGTTTTCACCAAGAAACAAAGTTCTCCACTTGACTCCTGTAGTCTGTTTCATCTCCTTTAATGATACACCCCATAAGTGCAGAATCACCTGAGAATTTCTGCAAGTGTCACGACCGGTTGTTATATTTTTAGTCCAGTGTGTACAGAGTAAAGATGAAAGGAGTTCCAGTGTTTCTCCTGTCCACATCAGAGACACAATGCTTGAGCCTCTCAAGCTACAATCTACTCAAGAAATAGTCCATTATTCAGGACACCATAGCTGCATACTTAATATGTTGTTTTTGTGATGAGATCACATGTTAAGTTTTCCTTCTATTGACTCTTCCATGAAGGCCATGTCCATGTGAGTAAAACTGCCTAGTAGAGCAGTGCACCACCACTCCTTTCTCTGCTGACCCTGCCTGCAGGACCCTTGTAGTCATACAGGGTTTTGCTTTGTCTTCCTACACAGTATATGAGCTGTTCTGTTTGTGTCCTTGGTCTTCCAAATCTTGTTTTGAGCTCCAAGATTCTCCTTAACTGACATTTCTTAATGACATTTTGGACTGTAGAAATCGCTAGCTGTAAGCACTTTGATATATTTTTAATGTCTTTTCCTGTTTTGTTGGCATCGGTTAGATTAATCAGATCCTCTGTCATTTTCTTAGAGAACCTTTGGCAGATGAGTGTTGCACAATGTTTGAAGAGTCAAAGAATTTTTTGGGCTCCAGAACTGTCATCAGCTGACAATTCCTAATGACAATTGTTGACCAGGCTAACACTTAACAAGCTAAGCCAGACCAGTTGTCTTACAACTGAAAGGGTGCCCAGACCTTTGCCTATGCCATGTTTACCCTTCTACATTGTTTCAATAAAGTTTCATGAAAATGCCATTGTTTAGTTTTGTTTACTGTTAAAGTTATATTTACTATTTTTTTTTAAATGCAACAAAATATGTTATTTGGCCACGTGTGTCCAAACTTTTGTACGGAACAAGTAAAGGCTATTTATAACAAGAGCTTTAGATTGTTAAATATGCTTCAGAAATTGACATTAAGCTAACTTAATTTTAATGAATTGTTATTATATTTTCCAACCGCAATCAGAATTATTTGTTAGTAGTCTGGCTGGTTCCAAAACAATAAAGCTGCAGTGGCATTATGCTACATGGTACACTGAAATAGAACAGCAGAAGATGATAACTAAACAGAAAGACATAGCAAAGCCATTTGAAGATCTAAGTCATTATTTCTTTTCTGATGTGTATCAGTATTCTGGAAGCAACTTCCCATACTTAATGTAGTTGACTTGCAGTTCATATTTAGAAGACAGGCAACAGGTACATGAATCCTAGAAAGAGAGGTGAACACCTTTGTGGGCAAACAATATTCACAACCAAAATAACAATACACATTTTAGCAGCAAACACCATCACAACGAAATTTACCCAGGCAGTAGAGAGCATTTGTGTACAAGTGAAGAACACTGGAGGACAGTCCTGTTCCTTTAGATGCACAGTGGCTGCAGGAGTCTCCTAGTTAGGGGCTATTGCTTGTTCTAAGTGGAGTGGTGAAGGAGCTCTCCTTCTTGCTCACGTTATCATTTCACCCCAGTATATATTTTGTATTTCAATGAAACTGTTGTTTGCTGCGGTTTTTAGTTGAATTTTTTTTTTGCGTTTGACTCACATAATTGCGAGCGCTATTGGCTTTAGCTGGGCTATTATATGATCAATAGTATTAGCAGTGCCGTGGTGCTCCTTGCTTTTTCATTGGTCAGGTTCTTACATTTCACAGGTCAATCCAGGGATCAGTCCAAGTAGCTCCAAGTTAAATAAGGCCATACTCCTCAAATCCCGTATCCCTCGGTGGACAATTGCAAGTAAGTATCTCAAGTATTGCAGTTAATGGTGAAAATCAGGCAGTTAGGGTTATGCTTTAAGTTTTTATGTTCTCATGTTGACATTATTTGGTTTTGGTGTTCATAGTAATCCTGGTACCTTGTCCTTATCATAAATGTTCTGTAGTGTATTAGAACCCCACAATCCAATCCTGTTTTTTTTTTTCCTCACAATATTCTATGAAAAAAGTACTTTATGGTGAATACACAGTTGCAACTGATGCCAGGACATGTAGCCATCTATTGGCTACCGTAATATTAGTTTTGTTCTTATTAATTGGTTGAAGAGTAATTAAAAATGTGACATGTATATGATCCAAAACCTGAAAAAAATTGACAAAATTATTATTGGAGAAGATCAGTTATGTATATTGATATGGGTGTGGGGGCATGCAATGGATTGTTTCTCCACCCAGGACTGGTTTCTGCTTTACACACAATCCCGCCAAGATGGACTTGAACCCCAGTGGAGGAGGCAAGTTTCACTCTCTATTTAGAAGCTGAATTCAGACAGTTCTGTATGAATGGATACACATGGCTACATGGAGTATAGCAATATGACAACAGCAATGAAGGGTCTGTTGAGGTAGTTTCAGCATACACTTTTATCCCAAACTATAACCAGCCAAAAAGCTCTTTAGCAACTCAAAATTGCCAAATTTTCCTCTATCTATCTATCTATCTATCTATCTATCTATCTATCTATCTATCTGTCTATCTATCTATCTATCTATCTATCTATCTATCTATCTATCTATCTATCTATCTATCTAAAGTTGCAAATGATGAAAGACAGTAAAATAAATGAAAACCCTGTCCATGACTTCACTGGTCAGTCTCAGAAACAGGCTTCACCCAAGCAGTTAGACCCAAAACTCAAGGAGCAGGCTTTCAAGCCTGCACAGGCCCAATATGGGGCAGTGGCTTTAAATGTTTAAAAATACTATTAAATGTCCCAAATTAACTTAAAGGAAAATGCCAATGAACAATCTTTATAAACAAAGACTGAAAAAAAGGCAAGACAAAGACAAAAATAGGCAAAATGTCTTTCTGGGAATGACAAAGGATTTTCAAAATGAATGAAAAAAAATCACATTAACTCAGGAATTCAGACCCTATATTCAGTATTTAGTTGAAGCACGTTTGGCAGCAATCGCATTCTGGTGTCTTTTTGTGTATGACATGCAGAATTAGCACACCTAAATTTTGGGATCTTCTGCCCATTCTTCTCTTCTCACACTCTGTCAGGTTGGACGGGTACCATTGGCCGACAACTATTTTCAGGTCTCTCTAGAGGTGATTGATTGAGTTCAGGTTTCGACTCAGGCTGGGCAATTCAAGAACATTCCCTCAATTGTTCTAAAGTCACTCCTATGTTGTCTTTGCTTTTTGCTTAGGATCATTGTCCTGATGAAAGATGAACCTTTGCTCCAGTCTGAACTCCAGAGCACACTGAAGCAGGTTTTTATTAAGGTTGTAACGGTTGAGGTAAAGCTAAGATTTTCACCATCGAAATAGATGGTGATTTATTTATTTTTTTCAGTAGGGACACAGTTGAAACAGCAGGTTAAATCAATAATGCTATATAATCAATAAATAGAAATATAAACAACAAATAAACAGCCAACCCTCCCAACTTCTCTACGGCAATAACAAATAATAACACAACTCAACAACGAACCAAAATGATAAACACTAATGAAAAAGTCCAAAACACAGTGCAGATGTTGCAGTAACAGTTGATGATGGATGAGAGAGAGAGAGACAGAGAAATCCTCTGAATGGTTCACTGTAAGCAATACAAAGTTTGTCCTAATGGTATCCTGAAGTGGTGAGGAGTGATGAGATTGGGAGCATTGCCACTGACAAAGATGAGACCAATCCAATCAGTACTCCTACGACTGGCAGACACAAGACTGACCGCACATCCAGACAGGAACAGTAATTCAGGGCAATATATGGTAATCCAATTGGGTGTGACGGTGATATAAACACAGATGGATGAATTCAGACCTCAGACATCAGACCCCCACTCATTTTGTCGGTTCCCTATTTATAGCTCTATTCCCGGCTCACTGGCTGGATTTTCTTCCCAGTAGCCCCTGTGTCCCCCGCTGTTGTCCAACACTGCTGGGTCAGCTGGGATATGTAGTCCTTTTCCTGTAGGACTGCTACAAGGTTATCTCTTTACTTTCCACTGTTCAAGTTTATTTCAACCCTGTCTAATCTCCCATACCCTGTCACTGAAATAAGACCCAGCAGCTTGTTGCTGCCATCACCATGCCTCACTTTTGGAATTGTGTTGCACAGGTGATGAGCATTACCTGGTTTCCTGCAGACATGATGCTAATCTATTATTTTTTATACCAGAGAATATTGTTTTTCACAATATGTGAGTCTTTCAGTGAGTCCAAGTGGGCTTCCTTTGTCTTTTACCGAGGAGAGGCTTCTGTCTATCTACTCTGTCATAAGGTCCAGATCAGTGGAGTGTTGCAGTGATGAGTGTCCATTTGGAAGTTTTTTGCATCTCCACATAGGTCCTCTGGAGCTCATCCAAGGTAACCATTGGGTTCTTGGCCATCTATTTTAGCATGGCTCTTCTCCCCTGATTATTTAGTTTTGCTTGGTGGCCATCTCTAGGAATAATAATTATTGTTCCAAGCTTATTCCATGTAAGAATTATGGAGGACCCTGCGTATTTGGGAACCTTCAGTGCTGCAGAAAAGTTTTTGTAGCCTTTCCCATCTGCCTTGTGCCTTAAAACAATTCTGTCTGTAAGATCTACAGTCAATTCCTTCGACCACTTGCCTCGATTTCTGTGTTGATTCATATTGCCAACTGTGGGACTTCATATAGGCAGGTGTGTGCCTTGCCCAATCACATCCAAGCGCTTGAATTTACCACAGGTGAACTTCAAAGAAGGTGCAGAAACATCAACGATCAATCGGATGGAATGCACCTGAGCCGAATTTCAAGTGTCATAGCAAAGGCTCTGCATGCTTGTGTCAATATGGTATTTCTGTTTTTTATTTTTACAAAAATTTTAAAAGTTAGTAAACTCTTCTTTTTGCTATGTCATTGTAGGGTATTAAATGGTGCTTGATTTGGGGGAAAAAATAAATGTAAATTATTTTAGCATAACGCTGCAACATAACCTTAATGTGACCATATGACCTGTGGATAGAAACTGTCAGTGAGTCTACTGATTTGAGTACAAGTGCTCTGTTTGCCAGAAGGAAGGAGTGAGAAAAGCGGCTGTGCAGGATGGCTGAAGTGTTTAATAACCCTATGTGCCTTTTTAAGGCAGTGAGTGCTGTATAAAGAGTATAAAGAAGGTGCTCCAGGCAAGAACTGAACCTGAGTGCGAATACTGTGAGGCAGTAATACAATGTATTGGGTCACCATGCCACGGCCCACACTATGAAAAAATAAATAAATAAAGACTCATCTAAGCAAAGGCCAACTGGGCACATTATCAAAACAGATCATATCCAGCTCACTCCACACTTTCCTATTACTTTCTTCTCATTTGGCCGAAGCCCATCTTAAAAATAATAAATTGCTTTAAGGCATTTTACATTGCCTTTAATTATCACTCTCAGCCAGTGCAGAATGAGATCCGCCTAAGATGAAGAAATGTGCCACCCCCCTGGGAGACTATTAGTGATCCCACTTATGCAGCAGAGTACTTGGCCCTGCTTTTTGCAACATCAGCTACACTATCTTGCGAATGCTGTGCCTGTTTAACTCTCACTTCTGACATCAGAATGAATCTACGTCAGCATCATTTGACTGGCATTTCTCCAAGGGTGGACTCTCTGAGCCAAAATAGCAGCCTACTTCCAAACTCAGTCCCCTGCATCCCCTTAGTCTCCATCTCCTATTTATAGCCCAGATTAAATAGCTTCTGCTTAAATCGATTGTGGCATTCCACAGTTATGAGTTACACTCTTTCCTCCCCATGGATTTTCATCTTGGTGGCCTAGAAGAACCCTAACACACGGACACACTAAGCACTCTATGTGTGCAGATGGAACTCTGAGGTGCCGTGTACATGATGGACACTTGTTGTGACGCTCATCTTAGCTGTTTCCAAATTTTCAGTACAGAATGGCTTTGCATGAAATAAATGTTTGCTTGTTTTCACCTTAGTAAGTGTATTGACAATAAGGACTGGCAGTGGCTTTTTTTCTGCCTAGGCAAAAGTGAAAATGTTGCCCCCAAACCACGGTGTCTTGAAGGCATTTGCTATACATTTTATTTCAGATTGTAGAGCAGTTTCTCCTTTGGTGTTTTATGCAAGTTGCACACTGTGACAGTAGGGGGCGCTAGTGCTCCCTTGAACCCCCAGGTACAACTCCAGACACCGGGTGAAAGTCCAAGACTTTTTATTTAATACCAATGTGCACCAAGCACCCTCCACTCTATTCATATGCAACAAAATATCCCACAACAACACTATTCTCTTTCCTCCTCGCCCAGACACTTCGCCCTCCTACCTCCCAGCTCAGCTCAGTGTCTGGACTGAGGCATCGTCCTTTTATAGCCCCTGACCCGGAGGTGTTCCTGTCCCAATAGTCCACAGTTCCTTTTTCCTTCCGGGTCAGGGCAAACAGTCCTTTTCTTCACCCCGGGAGCACGTCATTCGTTCCCGTCACGTGACCGTGACGTACTCCCGGGTCATAGGGCATAAAAGAACCCATAAGCCCCCCTACAGCGACTCCTGGTGGCCCCCAAGGTATCCAGCAGGGTTGTGTTAAAACACTACAAAGTCCATAAGGCCCTGCTGGACCTCGGGGCATGGTCCTGCTATCGGGAGAGCTCCTCCTAGCGGCCTGGGGGTGCGGACCGGCATGGAAAGCCGGCAGTCCTCCACAGTTCCTCCCCCTTAGCGACGACTTCTGGGGCGGAGCGTCCAGCCCCGCGAGGGACGTCCTCCTCCAGGAAGACTTGTCTGTTGGACCTTGGCCGCGTTGTCCCTGTCCTCTAGTGAACCTTGGGGGAACGACGTACCTTCTGTCCCCCCGGGAACAATGGCGCCACTCGTGGCCCGGCTGCCGGCAGTTGTAGCATCGGCGAAGTCCTCCTGGTTGTCCCCCTCTGCGAGACCAGAAACACCTCGGGAACTCCGTTAGCGATATCTCCGCCCCTTTCTCTGCCAAGGAGTGTTTTACGGCCGCTTTACTGCTCTCAGCCTCTCTCTCCATTATATCGGGAGACCCACCTTTTCTTTTGGGGATTTCCGTTTGATCTGGGGCTTGGGCTCAGCCTGAGGCTCCCTATGGAACAGAGAGAGCCTCTTGGCTGTTTGCACGCCCGTTGTTCTGTTTTGTTTCGGAGGCGGCGTCATTAGTACCGCATCGCTCCGAGTAACAGCACTGTTTAGCTGTACCGGTGAGATTGGCACTTCCCCCGCCCCTCCGGTAACCAACGTCCACGCCCTTATTACACCGGTCGGGGTCTGGAGTGGCGACTCGCTCCGGAAGGCCACGTCACACACATGCCTCGGTTCGATCGCTTCCTCCCCCGCCCAGTCAGTAATCACTCCACGCTCCACTGTCGGGTTCACAGTGCTTTGACACTCGCTGTTTATTAATAGCGGGGCCGGATCGCACTGTGTCCCCTTATGATATACGGTACAGATTTCACTTACCTGCACCGCTAAATCACTCGAGACCGGGGCTTCTCGGCCTAATCGCCGCAGGTATTCCACTAGTCCTCTCAGCGGCGCCTCGGCTGTAGCTCCCAGCTCCTCTACACGAGCCTTCAGTTCCTTCACTCCTTGGAAGAAAACATACACGGGCTCGAGGTATTTTTCGAGCTGTTGTAAGTCCACAAAGTTAGTTATTTCGGCCGGGGTTAAGTCCGCTTCCGCATTTGATTTACCTACCGGCCGGGAGCCAATGAGCACGTCCGCTCCTGGCACGTGCTCTGCTGGGCTTCGCGGAGGCTTCTGGGACATGGAGTCCGAAGAGGAACGGGTAGCCTGCCGCGGCGGACTGCGATCTGTCTCTTTTAATTTGTCGGCAGACCGTTCAGTCACTTCCCGCTCCTCTTGATTCTTTTTAAATTGTGGCGCTGCTTCGCTCGCCGCCTCCTTCCCTTTCAGGAAGCTCGGATCCGTCGGGGAAATACTGACATCACCGAAGGATCCTTCCTGACCGTCTTCCCGGCTTCCATCGCGTGAGGTCACGTGGTGGCTCTCGCCGTATGGGCTTCTTCTCTGCGGACTCCTAGACTGGCCCGGCTTCTTCTTGTCGCGGCCATCTTGCCTAGGTCTGAGGCGGGCGGGCTCTTTGTCCGCTTTGTGCAGACAGGCTTCTGCAAAACAAGAAAAGAAAGGCTCCGGCGGTTCGAGTGCTCTCCCAGCACTTACCTCGGAACGTAGCCGATCCCTCTCCAACTCCCTGTAGTAATCTTCGGGAGTCTTGATCCTGCAAAGTTCCGGCTGCTCCCCCGCTCGGATTTGCTCTGCTTCAGCCGGTTCCCGTTCTTCCTCACCGCCTGTCAGGTAAGCCCACAGCGTTTCCAGCCCATCTGGGACCGAAGTCTTTTGGGTAGATCCCGTCTTCTTCCCAGATTTCTTCCCCATCACGGTCTGCTGTATTTTACGGCTTACAATTGCAGCGCTCTTTGTCGCGGGTGGAGTTTTCACCTCCGCGGTTCCAAGAGGGACCTCCCGGGGTCGTCTGCCCACACAAAATTTATTTTTACTGCAGGTCCCCTGCCAACAGACGGCCAGGGTATCCTGCCGACTACGCCAGTGTGACAGTAGGGGGCGCTAGTGCTCCCTTGAACCCCCAGGTACAACTCCAGACACCGGGTGAAAGTCCAAGACTTTTTATTTAATACCAATGTGCACCAAGCACCCTCCACACTATTCATATGCAACAAAATATCCCACAACAACACTATTCTCTTTCCTCCTCGCCCAGACACTTCGCCCTCCTACCTCCCAGCTCAGCTCAGTGTCTGGACTGAGGCATCGTCCTTTTATAGCCCCTGACCGGAGGTGTTCCTGTCCCAATAGTCCACAGTTCCTTTTTCCTTCCGGGTCAGGGCAAACAGTCCTTTTCTTCACCCCGGGAGCACGTCATTCGTTCCCGTCACGTGACCGTGACGTACTCCCGGGTCATAGGGCATAAAAGAACCCATAAGCCCCCCTACAGTGACTCCTGGTGGCCCCCAAGGTATCCAGCAGGGTTGTGTTAAAACACTACAAAGTCCATAGTGCCCTGCTGGACCTCGGGGTATGGTCCTGCTATCGGGAGAGCTCCTCCTAGCGGCCTGGGGGTGCGGACCGGCATGGAAAGCCGGCAGTCCTCCACAACACAGATGTCATATTGAAGAGTGGGATGGGAGCTTTTTCTCTTGAAGATTCATGAGTCGTATATTCAATGTTACATGAAGAATATGGGAGGGATATCAGGTGCTGGACAAAAATGCCACCCTGTAAAAACTTTGCAACCCTAAGCAACCTCCTAGTTCGCCTTTACGGTAGAGCCAGCCCTGTTGACAGTCATATAGTCTGCTGAGGCAAAGAAATGTTCTTTCAGGCCTGGTGGTATCCAGCCTTTCAACTGTAAATTTCCAAACTGGCTCTTGTATCTTATATTGAATAAGCACCACTTGTCTAAGAGACTGATTGGAAACCTCCTGCCCACCAAGCAACTCCTTTCACTATTAACATTTTCATAAAAAATTTCCCAAACAGTCCATGATTTGTAAATTATAATACACACACATTTTAATTAAAGTCAACAGAACTGTAAATCAAATAAAACATGCATGAGACACATGAAGAAAATTAAATGCCCATGCATTATTTCTTAATCTATATTAATAAAAGGCAAAGCCCTCACTGACTGACTGACTGACTGACTGACTGACTCACTCACTCACTCACTCACTCACTCACTCACTCACTCACTCATCACTAATTCTCCAACTTCCCGTGTAGGTAGAAGGCTGAAATTTGGCAGGCTCATTCCTTACAGCTTCCTTACAAAAGTTGGGCAGGTTTCATTTCTATGCGTAATGGTCATAACTGGAACCTATTTTCGCCCATATACTGTAATAGACTGCAGGTCGATGACCGTGGGAGGCGGAGTTGCGTGTCGCATCATCACACCTCCTACGTAAGTTCGTAGAGAACAAGGAAGAGCGCCAAAGAACGCTGAACAAAAAACGCATTAAACAATTTAGAAGGCAGCAAAAGATTACGAAGCGAGTGACGCATACAAGCATATTCATAAGTGCAGCTACTGCGGAAACAAAGCACGGTGTGTTTGCTGTTTGTCATGCCTACGACGAATACGGTATTTGCGAGATACAAGTTTAATGAGAAGACATGAGGTATAAACGAGACTTTGGATCACTTTGTAACAGAGTTAACAGTGTCGGGTCTTAGCTAACATTAAATAAAGCCATGGACATCACGAGATAGCACGAGCACAGCTGAGAAGCTTCGAAGCATGTACTCCGAGCGGCTCACGTCAACTGACTTTGCAGGGCTGGAAAAGATTAAATTAAGTTCATACTTACGCTACCGCTAAATATTCGCAGGCAAATCCACAACTTAATACCGGGAATGCCTTTTGAACATCTTACATTCACGAGTATCGATTTGGGTGGTGAAAACTTCGATGAATGAAACCTGTTATCTTTACAACGGTTGACAAACAAGGAATATAACACATCCTCCAAATACGAACCTGATTGAAAGAAATGATGATAATCAAATCCTTGATGACAGCAACACTCATAACGGTCACAAAACAATTACATTGACAATCATGTTACGTTATTTTTAAAATGTTTCCTTTTCTTAGCACAAGCACAGCTGAGAAGCTTTGATGCATGTACTCCATAACGCGTTAAAAAAAATAACGCATTTAATCATACTTTGCATTCCAAGCAAAGGGGAACTTTTGTCAATGCATGATTTCCTGGTACATCAATTACATTGATGCACACATCAGAGCTACAAAAATGTAAGAGTCGGAAGAAAGCGCATTGCTAGGACTGATCGGAGGCAAATTTCATTTCAAAAAACTACCTGACGGAAGCCTTGATAAAAGTGTGGTTTTGTGCAAACTGTGCAAAAAGGAGTTTGCATACCACCGAAGCATTTCAACCTTACGGTACCATCTAAATGCAAAACATGTTACAGCGAGCACAGAAACTGTGTATGATGTTAGCACTAACAGTACGAGTTTGAGTACCAACAAAAGGTGTCGGCAACCCAAACCTGATGAAATGACTGACTTCAGGACCAAAATTAGTAAGTCAATATCGGTCAAACTTACAAATTCTCTCGCAAAATGGATTGCTTTGGACTGTAGACCACTAACAGTGGTGGAAGATAGGGGGTTAGAAAATGTGCTACAGTTAGCATCAGGTGATTCAACTTTCCAAATGCCGTGCCGAAAGACTATTTCAAGTAAAATTCAACAGCTTTATGACACTGAAAAGCAAGCAAAATTAGATGCATTACAGAAAGCGGACTTTGTGGTGTCTTACTGGGGATTATTGGACTTCCGTGACCGTTAGTAATTCTAATTACATCTAATTACAAAATGTTCAATGATCACACTGTTTTAGCCTAACGTACTAAATAATTATGGCTAAGGTTACTCAGTGTTTAAAGGTGAAGCTGGTCAAATTACCGTTTATGTTTCTGCCTTATTTTTTTAAGAAGAAAACCTGCACTTTATGTTGAAATTTTTGTTATTATTATTTAAAGACAATACCATTCTGAAAATGTACTTAAAGTACTTAAAATACCACTTTATTTTTAAGTCTGCCCAATTTTAGCCAGGGATGATATTTTTGTTTCTGTTTTGAATTGAAATGCAGTTTAAATGCATTTTTTTTTCAGAAATTAAAAGAGCTTAAGTTTACAATATTCATGTCCTTGTCTATTATTTGATTCTGTCCCCACTAAAACCCTTTTAAATTAAAAAAACATTTGCGCTTTAGGTCAAATTTTCTTTTTCGATTACATACGATTAATCAAGATTAATTATTTACAAAGCCTCTAATTAATTAGGTTAACTTTTTGAATCGATTCCCACCCCTAATATATATATACTGTATATATGTAGATATGTATATTTATGTAGATGTGTATATGCATATATATGTATATATATATGTGTGTGTGTTTATATATATATATATATATATATATACACACACACACACATATATATACATATGTATGCATATATATATGTGGATGTATGTGTGTGTATGTATATGTGTACATTTATGTATATAAATGTACATATATATTTATATGTTTATATAGATATCTATATATATATATGTATACGTATATATATATATATATATACGTATATATGTATGTATACGTGTATATATGTATATGTGTATATATGTATATATATGTGTATGTATATATCTATACTGTCACTTCAACACAAGTCCAGCAAATACTGTCGTAATTGTAACAAACCATGAATCTCAAACTGATTATGACAGCAGCAATCCAAGCTGTGAGATTTTAGACAAGATTACTGTTCACATGGCCAACTGTACGTTGCATGCTCAAGAGTAAGCTCAGTGCACATCTTGGTCATATTACAACCAGAGGGCCGAACTGACAACGTGGTATACAAAGAGATCCTTAACAAATAATTATTGGTATATTTTCCCTCAGTTTAAAAAGGTTTAATTTTCTTCTTAATAAAAATTTTAAGGCAGTACTTCGCCGCTGCAAAGCGCGGGTATTTTGCTAGTAATAAATATATAGTCCATTGCTAAAAGGTTTTCAGCAATGTTAGTGTTTTGGATTTTAGCAGTGTTAATTTTGCAAAAAGTGGCCTCCGAGTTTAATTAATTTCATCTAAGCCCACAACATCTGTCTGCTGCTTTTAATTTTAACTCTCATGTAAGTTGTATGTAGTTTAGTTTGCCCCATGTAAGTCTGAGTGGGGACATGGGCATAAGTGGGCACTGCAGTGGGCTGACACTCAGTACGGGACTGGATCATTTATGCTACATCCATACTATCTCGTTTTCATTTAAAAATTTAAAGGATCATTGTCTACACTGAAAATACATATGATGTAGACCTTCACCTATACTGGGCATGCACACATTAATGGAAAACTTCACAAAGGGACCATATAGTGAAAACTTCCTAGCCCTGTGAAGGTCAAATTCCCTTGTGCTCTGTGCACTCTCAAAACTGCCAGTGCACTCAGGACACTAATAGTGTGTTCACAGCATAGAAAAAGAAAAATTCTTTTAAGAAGCCGCAGCGAATTGCCCCCATGTCATGTTAATGTGCTTATTACAATTGAAAGTGACAGTCTTCAGAACTGGCAATGGTTATCTTGCCATTAAATAAAAACAAGCCAAATGTTCAAACGACACTTAGAAAAAATGTTTTTAGTTCTATGTTCATTTGCAAGCAGAATGATTATAAGCAGTCCGCAGAAACTGGAGTGCATCTTATACCAAACAAACATTTGTAAAACTATTTTAATAGAGGAAATAAATAAATGAGTGCATGTATACCTTTGCTATTTTGCAATGTGCTTTTGTGTCTCTGTCTGTCTTGGAATATTGTGAGCTCGGCTGCATTCTCCATCCATCCACTTTAAGTGCATTTTTTTTAATTTTGCTGTGAAAATCACTCTTTCTTGCTGAACAGCTTAAATTTAAGTAATAAATGTTAATAAGTGGCTGTCAACTGAATTACTTACTGTCATAGGAAAGAGTCAAAGACATCATAACGATTTGGCGCAGCCACCCGTATATTGTACTGCAAAAGTTATATTTAGAAGTAGCACGATGTGCATAGAACAGAGTCCAGAACAGAACTGATTGCATGGAGACAAGATGGCGGTTTTAACTGATCAAATGGGAAATTACATCATCTGTGCCGGAACTGGAAGTGATGTCTTCATGACCGGAAGGGACATCCTCATGACCGGAAGTGACATCATCATCGGTGCCGGAACAGGAGGTGATGTTTTCTTGACCGGAACTGACGTCATTGTCGATGCCGGATCCAAGTAGGATTTCCTGAGAATGGTCTGCAAGAGACTAAGAGAGACAGTTACCATACTCCGCTGCCACCTGGTCTGGTGTATAACTATTATTTTATAGGCCCTTTAGTTGTTTCCCATGCGCACGTGTGTGACATTACAATCTGATTTTCTCTGGACTCTGAATTTTTCATGACAATGGTAAAAACAGTTGGCTGCTGAATTTATCGCAAAACAGTAGCAACTGGTACGTAATTTGCTTTTTACGCATGCCTGTAGCATTAAAACTTTACAAAATGCAATTTAGAAACATACAGGTAAGCAGCACAAGAAATGCCATGGAAGGTAACTCTTTTATTCCTGTTTTGTTAGAAAATGTTTTTTTTTCAGTGAAGGGTAACCAATAAAGGAATAAGCCACTGTGACGAGCAGGATCCAATCAGGGAAAGGCCACGAAATAAGCCCAAAATAATCAGAGCCCAATTAGAGTATCGACTTTTTAAAAATGTACTGTATTTACACCTGTCCACACCAAAACGATGACACTACATTTTCAGAAGTGTATTGCTCTGGATAACATTTTTAAAAATCTTCATCTTCAGGCGTCAAAAATGATGGGGGTATTGTGGGGTAAATGGTGAAAACGTGGACAAATGTATGTGTTGGTGGCGCCTTAGATGAACTCCGGCCTTACATAGTTGGTGTTTGTTCTGTCCTTCTTATACGCAGTGCATAATCTGACTGGCAGCTTAAACTCATTCCCCTTTTGCCACACCAGAGAAGTTTCCTTAACTTTTTTAACGTACAGTGCATCCAGAAAGTGTTCACAGCGCATCACTTTTTCCACATTTTGTTATGTTACAACCTTATTCCTAAATGGATGAAATTAATTTTTTTCCTTACAATTCTACACATAACACCCCATAATGACAACGTGAAAAAAGTTTACTTGAGTTGTTTTGCAAATTTATTAAAAATAAAAAAACTGAGAAATCCCATGTACATAAGTATTCACAGCCTTTGCTCAATACTTTGTCGATGCACCTTTGGCAGCAATTACAGCCTCAAGTCTTTTTGAATATGATGCCACAAGCATGGCACACCTATCCTTGGCCAGTTTTGCCCATTCCTCTTTGCACCACCTCTCAAGCTCCATCAGGTTGAATGGGAAGCGTCGGTGCACAGCCATTTTAAGATCTCTCCAGAGATGTTCAATCGGATTCAAGTCTGGGCTCTGGCTGGGCCACTCAAGGACATTCACAGAGTTGTCCTGAAGCCACTCCTTTGATATCTTGGCTGTGTGCTTAGGGTCGTTGTCTTGTTGAAAGATGAACCGTCGCCCCAGTCTGAGGTCAAGAGCGCTCTGGAGCAGGTTTTCATCCAGGATGTCTCTGTACATTGCTACAGTCATCTTTCCCTTTATCCTGACTAGTCTCCCAGTTCCTGCCGCTGAAAAACATCCCCACAGCATGATGCTGCCACCACCATGCTTCACTGTAGAAATGGTATTGGCCTGGTAATGAGCGGTGCCTGGTTTCCTCCAAACATGATGCCTGGCATTCACACCAAAGAGTTCAATCTTTGTCTCATCAGACTAGAGAATTTTGTTTCTCATGGTCTGAGAGTCCTTCAGGTGCCTTTTGGCAAACTCCAGGTGGGCTGCCATGTGCCTTTTACTAAGGAGTGGCTTTTGTCTTATCACTCTACCATACAGGCCTGATTGGTGGATTGCTGCAGAGATGGTTGTCCTTCTGGAAGGTTCTCCTCTCTCCATAAAGGACCTCTGGAGCTCTTGGTCACCTCCCTGACTAAGGCCATTCTCCCCCGATCTCTTAGTTTAGATGGCCGGCCAGCTCTAGGAAGAGTCCTGGTGGTTTCGAACTTCTTCCACTTATGCATGATGGAGGCCACTGTGCTCATTGGGACCTTCAAAGCAGCAGAAATTTTTTTGTAACCTTCCCCCAGATTTGTGCCTCGAGACAATCCTGTCTCAGAGGTCTACAGACAATTCCTTTGACTTCATGCTTGGTTTGTGCTCTGACATGAACTGTCAACTGTGGGACCTTATATAGACAGGTGTGTGCCTTTCCAAATCAGGTCCAATCAACTGAATTTACTACAGGTGGACTCCAATTAAGCCTCAGAAACATCTCAAGGATGATCAGGGGAAACAGGATGCACCTGAGCTCAATTTTGAGCTTCATGGCAAAGGCTGTGAATACTTATGTACATGTGCTTTCTCAATTTTTTTATTTTTAATAAATTTGCAAAAATCTCAATAAACTTTTTTCACGTTATCATTATGGGGTGTTGTATGTAGAATTCTGAGGAAAAAAATGAATTTAATCCATTTTGGAATAAGGCTGTAACATAACAAAATGTGGAAAAAGTGATGCGCTGTGAATACTTTCCGGATGCACTATAGCAACTGGGAAAAAGTAAAACTGAAACTGAAAATATATATAGAAAACAAGGGTAATACATTAAACAGATGAATTTTACTGCTGCCGACAGTAACCATTACTGTAAGAGACATTACAACACATGTTAGAATCATCCTGAAATTGCGATTCTAAATATAAAACAAACTACTTTAATGCAAGAAATATTACACCCTACAACAAAAATACACATAAAGAGTATTAAACATACCAAGCATTCATTGAGCTGCTCAAACAGAAATCATGGATGAGGATTCAGAGAATAAACACAAGCATGATTCTTCCTGCCAGTTACTACTCAATGCATCATCTGATGGTGACAAGTAAAAGAATCATAGGATCACGGATCATGTAATTGATCTGCAGCACCACAAAAAACCAACAGGTGACAGTATTCAAAATACTGAACTTAACTAAATAATAAAAACTTAACTAAAAAACACAGTGTTTGAGGATTCTTATTTTACATATTGTGTGTTTATGGCTCTGAAACAGGAAGGTGTTATGATATGCTTTAGTTTGGATTTTATTTCTTGTTTCTCAGGACTTCATAGGTTCTTGGATTTATTTTTGCTTTCATTTTCTTTTTTATAGTATTGTCTTTTCCGATGGCATTTTGTTTTTGTAGGCACACAGCCATTTTGAAGCACCACTGGAACAATTTTGCCATGCAATAACTGTTACAGTGTGCTGGCATTCGTATTTCTTACTCCTTTTTCTATTCGATTTTGTAGATTTTTTTTTTTCAGTTTGTGGATTTTGAATTACATTGTAGTTATATTTGATTTTATGTAGTCATCTTTTCTGCATACCATCTTGGACTTGTGTGGGGGTCATGTTGTGTATGGTTGCTAGTGCAGTGCTATACTCCGATTATTGGAGAGTTGCGGTAGGTGATGTAATCAACGCAACAGGGCAAAATGTCAGTGTCATGCAGGATTATAAATGGATCATAAAAAATTATGGTGTACGACTTCTTTTTGCAATTTTTGTTTTTTTTTATATTAATGTATATTTGTTCGAGATTAATGAGGTAAGGAAGAAGTTAAATAATGACAAAATAAAAAGATTTTAAAAAATGTCTGTTCAATCAGAACTTCAAGTAATCCAATTGTGAAATAGAAGACGGAGCAAGTATAAAATTCTTGGACACCATGTAATGAAACAACTGTTTAATGGCAGGTTAATTTTCCATAAAAAATGCAAAATTAAAAAATGTAATTCCAATGCATTGTTAAAAAGAGTGCGATACATCTTGTTCAGACACTGATCTTATTTAAACTGAAGTCTTCTTGTGAAGCAAATTCTTATATATGTCACAGGCAGAAGAGGCGGGACTTCTGATTGGAGGAGGAAGTGATATCAGTGGTCCTCTGGTCAGCGATTCTCAATTCCTGTAAGCGACAGCACCAACCCATGTATCAGTGCGGTATTACATTGCAAAAACCCTGAACATGTCCATACAATGAATGAAATGGAATATCACAATTGCATTTGAAATGAGTAATCATTAGCCCCAATAAACCCACCCTGAACAGAGACCAAATCTTAAATAAAATGAGGGAAAATAAGGGACAAGAAAGGTTTGCCATGTTATAATTAAAACAATAAGAGTTTAGCAGAGACATTAGCAGGAGCAGAGCAAAGATAGTTTAAAAATACCATTGATGAAATCTTACCAAATCCTGAAGAAACTCTGCACAGTTCCACATAAAGAAATTTCAGTTTTTTTCTGGTTATAGATAAAATACAATGTAATTTTCCACTTGAGTTGCGGAAGGTGCATTAGGATTCTTCCAACTGAGAAGAATAAGTCAATGCTCTAATAATGTAGTACAGTACAATCCCTCTTAACCGGCCACCTCGGAACTGGACCCATGGCCGGTTGCCGTTTTGGCTGGTTAATCCGATGCACACCTATTTTCTTGTAGAAAAATATTTCTAAGGTATGTACTGTATCTCTTCGACGTTCCTGAAGAAACCATATCTCCACAAGGCTTCATCCACGATTTCGCACACGGGTTTTTTTCTCGTAGGCCTACAACGACTGGACAGTGTGGTGTAGCGGGTCCACAGCTCAAGTCAAAAAGGCCACTTTTTGAATAAATAATCACCGCACTCGTTGCTTAGCGAGGGGGTGTGGTATGTGTGGCCGATTGGTTCAGCGATCACGGAGCTGGAGTGACCGGTATTGAAGACGACTGGCCATCGAAAGGCAGCGGCAGTCGTGGAGGCTTTGGGCTGGTTTAGCCCCAGCGTGAGCGCCCTGGGGAAAGAACCCAAGTCTTGGTCCGGATGGAGCCCGACGTAGCCAGGGATCGGAGGGCTACTGGACCAGTGTGGAAGGCAGCTGCGCCTGCAGGTAGGGCGACCCCCCTGTTGCGAAGCCCGATGGGAGAAGCAGGGGAGCCGCCAGGTAGAAAGAAGAAGGCACCGTGCTTTGGATTTTAAGTTACTGCTTCCAGCCATTGTTTTAACCTCGCTTGCGTTGTTTTTAAAGGACTTGTTTTTTTACTAATAGATTTTAACCTCCACTAATTCACTCATTTTAATGGATTATTTATTTAAAGAAGACTTTTGATACACTGCACTTTATTTAATTTGAACACTGTTTTGTTGTTTGCTGGTTTTAAAATGCCTCTCACCTTCCAGGAAAGAAGGAAGTGCATACATATAAAGAAGAACTCAGGATTAAAAAAAAAATTTTTTAATTTTATTTTATTTTAACAGGCCAGTTAATCCATCGACTAGTTAATGCGAGGCCAGTTAAGAGGGATTGTACTCTATAAAAAATAATGGTCAATTTATAACCAGATCATCTTACCTCATCTGGAGTTCCTCCAAAGTCTGTGATAAGAGGATTTGCAAAGTTCCTGTTTTTGATTGTTGTTCACAGTTAACTGACTTACAAGTTTAGTGTTTTGTTTTGGCTTCAGCGTCCGATATTAGGCTTCACTGAAGTGAACCTTTGCCTGTCTCAGTACTACATCTTATTTTCTGGTTCCTATCATTTTCTTCTGCTTCCATTATAGTCAGTCTAACAATGACAACTGGAGGTTTGAAGCATGTGACATCACATTTGTGATAGTATGAAAGCCTTGAGCACGTCATGGTTATCTGAGATTGCAGGTTAAAACAAAATATTTCTGTGTGGTTAGGAGTTTCTAGTTTAAAAATATCACTTTATTTTTCGACTTCAGGTTTGGATTAGTGTCTTTGGCTAAGTCATCAGGTAGATTTTTTTTCCTTTTAATGATTTTGGGCACATTTTATTGACTGTGTTTCATCTTCTGGTCCCTTAATTGTCAATCTGCCACTGTAAACACTGTGCCTCCATCTTAAGGCTCCCAGCAGTGGCTAGTGAGTGCCATGCTTTTCAAGTCCCTACCAGTAGCCCCCCAATTTCTGATGAGCCTTTGCTTTCAAAATCCTCAGTAATAGACACTAAGCTCCTGCTTTCAAAGCCCCCATGAACAGACACTGCTCTCAAACTGTGCATCAGGAGAAGCTGAGTCCCCACCTTCAGAGACATTGTGCTCTTTTCCTTCAAAGTATCCACCAGTAGCAATAAACAAGGGCCCTCCAAGACTCTGAGCAGTTGCTGCTCTCAAAGAGTCCAACCAGTCGCTGCTGATGTCTCATCTACAAACCCAAAAATACTGAGGTCAACACCCTCACAGTTCCAACCGGAACGTACTCTCAACCCACCCACCCTTAAACCTCTCCCGCGGCTCTGATACGTCCTTCGTGTAACTTGAAAACATTAGATCATATGCCACAATGTCCAGGAACTAGCAGAATTATTCATTTGGCAATGCATAATGAGCACAAATTAAGTCTTCTGGTGGACTGTGATGTTGCTTACCACAAGGTGAGTTTTTGTTTGGTGGTTTCTCATCCTATTCATAAAACAGTTGGTTTTGCTGACTTGCCCTGACTCCTTAGGATTTGCTAAGCTGAAACACTGAACTCTTTTTGAAGTAAAGCAGACATCTCTGCAGTGTTGTGATTCTTCTAGGGACTGCCAGAGCCCTGAGGCTTTTGACATGCACAAAATCAGCCTGAGGCGATGAACATTCTCTTGATGGACAATGTCACCTTTACTTGATCTAAAAATGTCTTTACGGTTTTTATGTTCAATAAAAATGTAGAGCATTCACAACAACAAAGTATACTACTCTATTTTGAAGACCAAGACTCTTGAGTCTCTGTTCTGTTTCTTAATAAGGAATACCTTCGGTTGCAAATAAAGAATGATTATAGTATTAGTTTTTTAGAATTACATATGACTATATGGAATAACTTTATCTACAGTAGCAATGTTTGTCTTAGTCTCTCTTAGTCTCCTGGCACTCCAGTGGTCCAAAATCATCATCTTTGGCCTAGTAAGATGCCCCACTGTAATTGTGAATGTGACATTTTTCACACCAGTACAGCAGCAGCTGTCAATGAAAGGGAGATGGCGTGGAGGAATATCACTGATGGAATGAATGCATTAAATGGTAATCAGTGAAATCTATGTACACATTGTGCAGTAAATGATAGCATTGTACAAAATGTACCCTGGGCAATATTAACTTGCTTGAAGCATTATATTACCTGAAATACGTAAGCATTCTTTTCCTTTTTTAGAATATAAATGTTAAAAGAAAGACATTAAAAATAAAGGCCACATTGCTAGTTTCATCCTGATTCTGTAGTGTGTTCTGCAATGAAACATAGCAATGAAACTTATGGAACCGGGACTATCTCCCCAATCTGAGGTTGTGTGCACTCTTGAGCAGGTTTTCTTCAAGGACCTCTCTGTATTCAACTGCATTCATCCTTCCCTCAATTCTGACCAGTCTGTCTGTTCCAGCAGCTGAGAAGCACATAATAGCATGATGCTGCCCCCATGATGCTTCATCATAGTGATGGTATTAGGGATATGATGAGAAATGTCTGTCTTCACCAGACAAAGTACTTTGAGTTCTGCCCAGTGTTCAATTTTTGCCTCTTCGGAGCAGAGAATCTTTTTCCTCATGCAGTTCAGAGTCCTTTTAAAGCCTTTTACTCAAGAGTGGCTTCTGTCTAACAACTCTACTATACATGCTTGAGTGATGGAGTGCTGCGGAGATAGACATCCTTCCAATGTTAGAGTGACCATTGGGCTCTTGGTCATCTCCTTGAATAAGGCCATTCTTGCCCAGTTACTCAGTTTGGCTGTATGACCAAATCTAAGGAGAGTCCCGGTGGTTCCAAACTTCCTTCATTTGACAGTTTTTGAAGCTACTCGGCTCTTGGGAACACCTAATGTTTTACAAGTGGTTTTATCCCCTTGTCCTGATCTGTGCCTCACCACAATGTGATCACGTAATTCCACAGAGAGTTCCTTGGACTTCACAGGCTGATTGTTGTGCTGACATGCAGTGTGAATTGTGGACCCTATATATACAAGTGTGTCCCTTTCTAAATGATGTCCACTCAATTCAGTTTGCCACAGGCGGACTCCAATCAAGTTCCTGACACATCAGGATAAATTAAAGTAAACAGGATGAACCTGATTATAATTTGGTGCATCACAGCAAATGATCTGAATAGTTATGGGAATGAGACAGTTCAGTTTTTGATTCTTAGATAGATAGATAGATAGATAGATACTTTATTAATCCCAAGGGGAAATTCACATAATCCAGCAGCAGTATACTGATACAAAGAAACAATATTAAATTAAATAGTAATAAAAATGAAAAAAATGTAAAAAAAAATTAATGTTAGCATTTACTCCCCCGGGTGGAATTGAAGAGTCGCATAGTGTGGGGGAGGAACGATCTCCTCAGTCTGTCAGTGGAGCAGGACAGTGACAAAAGTCTGTCACTGAAGCTACTCCTCTGTCTGGAGATGACACTGTTCAGTGGATGCAGTGGATTCTTCATGATTGACAGGAGTTTGCTTAGTGCCCGTCTCTCTGCCACAGATGTTAAACTGTCCAACTTTACTCCTACAATAGAGCCTGCCTTCTTAACAAGTTTGTCCAGGCCTGAGGCGTCTTTCATCTTTATGCTGCCACCCCAGCACACCACCGCGTAGAAGAGGGCACTCGCCACAACTGTCTGGTAGAACATCTGCAGCATCTTACTGCAGATGTTGAAGGATGCCACCCTTCTCAGAAAGTATAGTCTGCTCTGACCTTTCTTACATAGAGCATCAGTATTGGCAGTCCAGTCCAATTTGTCATCCAGCTGCACTCCCAGATATTTAAAGGTCTGCACCCTCTGCACACAGTCACCTCTGATGATCACAGGGTCCATGAGGGGCCTAGGCCTCCTAAAATCCACCACCAGCTCCTTGGTCTTGTTGGTGTTAAGGTGTAAGTGGTTTGAGTCGCACCATTTAACAAAGTCTTTGATTAGCTTCCTGTACTCCTCCTCCTGCCCACTCCTGATGCAGCCCACAATAGCAGTGTCATCAGCGAACTTTTGCACGTGGCAGGACTCGAGTCATATTGGAAGTCTGATGTATATAGATTAAACAGGACCGGAGAAAGTACAGTCCCCTGCGGCGCCCCTGTATTGCTGAACACAATGTCAGACCTGCAGTTCCCAAGACGCACATATTGAGGTCTGTCTGTAAGATAGTCCATGATCCATGCCACCAGGTGTGAGTCTACTCCCATCTCAGTCAGCTTGTCTCTAAGGAGCAGAGGTTGGATGGTGTTGAAGGCGCTAGAGAAGTCCAAGAGCATAATTCTTACAGCACCACTGCCTCTGTCCAGGTGGGAGAGGGATCGGTGTAGCATATAGATGATGGCATCCTCCGCTCCCACCTTCTCCTGGTATGCGAACTGCAGAGGGTCAAGGGCGTGGCGGACCTGTGGCCTCAGGTGGTGAAGCAGCAGCCGCTCCATGGTCTTCATCAGATGTGACGTCAGGGCAACAGGCCGGAAGTCATTCAGCTCACTAGGACGTGATACCTTTGGGACAGGGGTGATACAAGATGTTTTCCAAAGCCTTGGGACTCTCCCCTGTTCCAGGCTCAGGTTGAAGATGCGCTGTAGAGGACTCCCCAGTTCCAAGGCACATGCCTTCAGCAGTCATGGCGATACACCATCTGGACCCCCTGCTTTGCTGGCACGAAGTCTTTTCAGCTCTCTGCTCACATGGGCTGCTGTAATTGTGGGTGGGGATGTCTCACCTATGCTGGTATCAGCAGAAGGATGGTTGGAGGATGCAGTACTCCGAGGTGAGAGTGGGTTACTGTGATCAAACCTATTAAAGAAGTTGTTCATTTGGTTTGCTCTCTCCATGTCTGTCTCGATGGCGGAACCCCGCTTCGAGCTGCAGCCAGTGATAATCTTCATCCCATCCCACACTTCCTTCATGCTGTTGTTCTGCAACTTCTGCTCCAGCTTTCTCTTGTACTGCTCTTTCGCCGCCCTGAGCTGGACTCGGAGTTCCTTCTGCACGCACTTGAGCTCTTTATAAATTTGCAAACCTTTAACATGTTTTCACTTTGTTCTTACGAATTACTCAGTGTTGATTGATGAGCAAAAATGGAATATTTATCAATTTAAAATTAAAACTACAACATAATAAAGTGTGCAGAAAGTGAAGAGGTCTAAATACTTTCTGAATCCACTACACATAAAGAAATTAGCAACAAAAACATTTTCATGGCATATTGAATTATATATGTCATCATTGTGCTATTAGTTATTTATTGAGAGATTTCACAATACATGTATTTATTTATTTATTTGTGTATTCATTTAATTTTGTCTGAAATGTTCCTCCAGAGAGAGGAGTGTAGGAACAAAATTACAATTGTTACAACTACTTAGAGGCCTCAGTACGGCTTAGTAAAGCAAGCTGGTGATCACCAGAGATGTAAAGGATTCCTGGGATCACAGCCTAATATAAAGAAAAGTTTGTTCTCTTTCATTCACTTTGCTCTGTGACCTTATGCTCAACTCTACGTCTTGTGTACCGTCACATGTCTACACCCACCTTGACATGTGAGAACAATGGAGAACGGCGGAGTTACTGTTTCAAAGAACTCAAATCCCTGCTTCTCGCTCCATTCACCTGCATAGAATTGTAAGGTAACATTGCTGCAGGCACAAAAGACTTTCTAATTGTAGTGTCTTGAGAGGCTGTACGAAGGAATAAAGAAAAAAAAGATGCCATTTACGTGTTTTATTGATAGTATACAGCTGTGTTTTATGATTTGTGCAGTAATTTAAATAGCAATGCATCAAGCGAGAGAGCACTTTTATTGCAAAATGGCATATATTCACTTTTTAACTCTATGTGAACTTTCAGGATAGTGGGTTTATGGGCGAGAAGCTTTGATTTTTCTAATGAAGTGTGAAAGTGTTGCAGAACTCACATAAATATGAAACTAAACAAATCAATGGTTTTGATTCTCAAATGGCCAGTGTGAGACAACAAAAAGCTGGTTAAAATAGGAAAAAAGGCTAATTTATTGTAGTTTGGCACATTTTAAAAATGATCTGATTTTTTGTCTTTTTATATTCTTGCTGTGAAGATTGACTAGCTGGTTATATGTTGTACTTGACTCTCTTGATATCTTGAGATCTGGAGATAGAAACACAACATCTCAATTCATCTGGATGGCCTTTCACTAAAACAGACTGCGCCCTGATACCATGCGATTTTATGGGTCTACAGTAGGTAGAATGAGTATAAGTATTCCACACGGAGGGGCATTTGAATAATTTTGTCACTGCAGCAGAATAAGGCACTTTACGTTCCCACAGGAAAATGTTGGGATGCTAACCTGGTCGTCCCTGTTTAATTCAGCCACAAAACTAAACAAAAGTGCAGCTATATGCACCACTATAATCAACAAAAGAAAAGAACTGAGGCAAATAAAAGCTGTCTAGGTGTGACAAAGTTTTCTTGTACTATTTTGGCACTCCACTCTGTGGTGCAATCGGTTCAGAATTGACTGCCTCCTTCTGGCAGTGGCAGGTTTTAAAGGTGGGAAACAGGAATGGGCAGAGTCAATTGCCGTCACAGGTTGTGTCTTCTCAGTGCAGAAAAGAGGAGAAGGTTAGTACAAACACCCCCTCTCGACCTGGGGTGACATTACCTGCTTCAGATGAACCCAGAAGGTGAACTACAGATGCGCATACATAGCAGTCACCTACATTGTGATTACATTTCAAATGATCCTCACTGCCTGCCTTGGCAACACCTGTTTTGAGGCATCCTAAAGGATGATGTGAAGGGTGTAGGGACACAGACAGGTAGACATGATGTTTTGCACCACCACACGTTTATTTACAATATTTACACAATAGTGAACACACACACCCCAGTGCCGCAGCACCAATCACCCCTCAAGTCCTGGCCTTTTCACAATGCCTTTCTCTGTCTCTGGTCCGCCTCCACTCCTCTCCTCCAAGCTCTGTCCTCTTCCACCCGACTCCAGCCATCGAATTGAGGGAGGTGGCCCCTTTTATTCACACCCGGACGAGCTCCAGGTGCCTCCCAATAAGCCTCCGCCAGCACTCCCCGGCCGTGAACCCGGAAGCACTCTGGGTGTCCCTGGTCTTCTGTCCCCCCAGCACTTCTAGGTGTGGTGGAAGTGCTGAGGGCCAGGGTTCCTCAGGCATTGGGGCGCCCCCTGGCGGTGACCACGGGCATCTACAGGGTTGAGCTTCCAAGCTCTGTACCTGTGGTCCCCAAAGCCACCAGGGAAGTCACCCGCTCGCAGTCGGGAGGAAGCGCAAGCCCTACTCCGGTCCTCCTGGGCATCCCGGCTGGGTAGCAGCCCCAGCCACTTGCCACAAGGGTTAACATAATGTTTTGTCAAAGCAAACCTCAAACTAGTAGTAAACATGATTTGAACTTTTCTTTCATACCAATTAGCCATTCACCAACACTAGAACTATTTTGGAGCTGCTGGTGAATGTGTAGTAATGACATGAAGAGTGTTGCACTTTGGATCCCTTGATGTGAATACCACAGTGTTTGAGTGAGGATGCCTGAACGTTGATGTCCATCAGATACATTCATTGATAGCGGCATTATATATATATATGTGTGAATGGACTTTTCAGCAAGATACTGTATTTATTGCATTATCATGGAAGTTCCTCTGTTTGCTATTTTGGTTCACCTACACTATGTAGTTATAGTTAACTATGTTGTGTGTATGAATGCTAAATATATCTGCTTTATCTGCACGTGGATAGTTGCCTTAAGTAAACTGGGACTTCTATGTAACTACTTTATAGTGCCCTACATGTACTGCTTATCCAAACATGGACAAGTCCAAATTTCAGCCAAAATGTACGGCTTATCCAAACATGGACAAGTCAAAATCAGACTTCAGTATAGCTGCTTTGTAACGTCCCACATGTACTGTACGACTTAATCTGCATGTGGTTAGCTGCTTCAGAAACAGAGACTTACTAGCTTGGTATAAGCAAATCAAAGAATTGTCTTCAGACCTGAGAGTCACTCAACACGTGAGCCACTTACCAAAGCATTCTTTTCAAAGGTGTCCCTACTCAGACCCTAACTCTTGTAAGAATGTGGTTATCATCCAAACTAGGTGCTTCTAACAATAAAACAAGCAAAGTATGTACTCACTATTGCAGTAAAACATAATGTAATAACATGCAGTAAAACCAATGGTAGCAGAAAATAGGAATTGTATTTGAAAAGTCTTATTGAAAGATACTTATAAAAGGATACTAGATGATGATGAGTCCTTTGAAGTCAGGTTACATAATATGCTTAAAAGGTTCCTTCATTCCCAAGAAGTCTGGTATCAAGCCAGTTTCAGTAGGAATGTAGACATCTTGCGGGTGATGGAATAGATTTGTTTTCTTCTTCTTGTGTTTTTTATTGTGTAGCATACATTGAAACATTAAAGCCTCCCTTCATCTGGAGATGACTATGAAAATATACTGTAAATGAACGATCATCCTAAAACCACCCTGATATTTACATTTCAGAAAGGGTCAATAGCTATCTGATCCGATAAAAAGAGAAAAAGAGGATCTGAGGTTGAATCAGATGCTAAGAATCATCTGATAGGATGGTACTTGTGCAAGTAGTTTTATGTGAACTTGTATGCATGTTTGGATTTATGTTAGTACCGAGATTGCTGAATTACTGTTAGAAATGTTTCCCATAATGCATAGTATTTCCTGTAGTTGAATTCGTGCTGGATCACCTTCACACCTCACACAAACTACTCCAGGGTTTGCATAGTTCTGCACCAGGGCCACTGTTTCCACATTGTGTCATTATGTTTGTTTTTAGTCCACACCAGAGATGACTCTCGTGTACACATCTACCTAAATGAACTGGGCTATGGGAGCAATCGCACCAGAATTTGAAAAAAAAAAAAGCTCCAAACAAGCCAGGTGAAAAAATGTCTTTTGATTCAGTTCAAATAGGTTGTTTAACTATTTACTAAGGAAGTCTATGACTTTGTTTCCATCACCATACAAGTGCCATACTGCAAGACTAGTTCTCTTATAGATTTGCCTTCTCTCAATTTTCATATCTCAACTAATTATTTGTGGAATGGGGAAGACTGAGCTACTATTAGTATTTATCAAGAACTAATTCATTTCTTTAATAAACAATTGGATAGAACAAATTTGATTTGGGCCGATCATCTAACACCTTCTTCTGTTCATAGTGTGACGTGTAAATCCCTGTCTTGCACCTCAAAACACGAAGCTGAGTCTCAGTACTTTAACAAAACCAGCTTTATTCAACTTGAAACAGGAACTGCACGGTTATTTATTGTAGCGGGATCTACTACTCTACTATACACAGTCAAGGCAATCAGGCAGGGTTGTGGCCAAGTTAGTGGCCAAGTAATCATCACCCATTGATGGCAGGCACTTATAGTGCAACGTGGTTGGCTCAGATTTGCTTTCGCGGCAAGCCACTGCAGAGCTGGGAGCCTGTGGTTGCCCTGGCAATGGATAAGCTATCTTCCACAGACACGGTTATCACGCTTTGGGACACTCTTTGGTGTGTTGTCCCATTTGGGGGAGTCCCAAAAGAGTTTAGAAACTTTACAGTAGTTTAACAAATGCAGCCAAAGGCAAATAAGGGACTAACACATAGGTATGTGTACCTAATACGCTAGCCACTCAAAACCACTCATCTATACATCTATCCATACCTTTTCCTCCACAGTGCTGTGTGAAGTCATTGTCAGTCATATGGAATGCACCCCATTCTGTCACATGGATGATACATCATAAATGGCACACACATATTCATTAGACTTTGGATAGAAAGGAATAATGGCATTAAATTGACCTTAGACAGCCATAACACAAATGCTGCAATGACAACCTTTGGTATCTACAGTTACCAGAGTGTTTGTCTAGCCCCAGATTCTTTTAATAATTTTGACAGATCACACACACATTGCACAAATTAATTGGGAAATTAGAAGACCAGAATAAGAAGAAAACTGATCAAAAGCAAAAATGAATAAATTTAAAACATCCATACTTCCATCCACTCCTGCTTAATCCATCTTAAGCCTTTTCTGTTTTTTTTAAATGTGCACAGTGTTCGCAAATTACTGTTGTCTGCCTGGATTTCCAAGGACCTGAAAGCATCAAAATCCTTGACGGCTGTAGAATACCTGCTGCTTAGCAACAAGGATTCCGTTTTTGAATCCCAGCTGAAAATGACTGTGTAGTATTTGGTGACTCATACGTTTGGTGCATCTTAAATCTGTGTGATTCTTGAGGGCTGAGGGGAAATAAAATATCGATCGCTGTCAGTTAGAAAGCACCTCAGAGCCAGAATTGAAAGTACAACGATTAAAAGCACATCTGCCGAAATCCAACAATGTTTTTGTTAGAACCTGCCTCCAAATGGTCTTTAAGGGACTGGGAATCACCAGTGACTGTAGTCACTTGATATTTCAAAGAAATTTGGAGAGATTAGGTGTTGCTGATTGGTGTATTCTTCCACAGCTATGAAGCTGAATGTATGACTGGTGTAATCTTCCCCATTTATGACATTAGATTTACATGCATTGTTGAGTATGTGAAATGTTCTGAAGTCAAACAAGTAATATCATTGGTTTAATATTTCTAGTTCTGTGACACTCACTCAGTAGTGTTTTGCTGTTTTGTTATAAATTCAGTTATTAAAAATCTTAAAAGTAACCATTTTTGTTTGACCCTCAAAGGTAAGTATTTTCAAATTTGGACTGGTAAGGGTAGGTAGACTCCAGCTGTGCTTAGTTAAACAAACACTCCGTCTTTCCTACTTCATGCTGAGCTCCAAATGCTCTGTTTTCAATTAGTGATATTTTTGTCTCTTGGATGCACCGTGGCGTTGGTAAACAGTGAAATCCCCTAATGAGCATGGTGCAATTTAATCATTAAGCTGTTATCAAAAGTAAATCAGTGAATTGTTAATGGCAAACTTCCACTTTTCAATGCATTGCAAGAAAGCTGCATGCTGGAACAAGCTGAAAAGCAGGCTGTGAAATTAAACAGCTGGAAACACCAGGGAGTGACTGAGAAGGAGAGACACTGACAGAGAGAAGGGCCAGACTGCTCAGATTTCCTACAGAAGTGGAAAAAAAGAAGAAGAAAAAAAGCAGATTGATTTAACCTTGATGAACAGATACATCTTCATGATAAAAAGTCAAAGCATTTTCACATTTTCATTTGCTCTTTTACACTCTCTAGTCATCCAGATACAGCACCTGGGATGAAATTCATTGATGCTAGAATTGCATTGGAGCAGCTGCTTGTAACACATAACCAAGGTCCAAGGTCCTGTGCATGATAGGACATGCTGTAACCTGGAAAACCCTGCCTTCCCACAATGCCCACTCCCCAGCTTTTTGTTTCTCTTTTGCTCTAGCACACGCTCACATACACATACACGCATTTTCAATTTCAGCCAACCTGTTCATTTTGGCTGCTGGCACAGTGAAATTTGACCAACCACATCTTAATAATCTGGGCTGCCAGTGAGAAGGACCTCCTCCATTTTCATAATGAGTATAATTCTTTTCACCCCAACATAAAGCTGAAGCTGAATTACTCAAAAGCAGAAGTCAGCTTCCTTGACACCACTGTTCAACTGAAAGACAACACCCTTGTAACTTCTGTTTTTCACAAACCAACAAGCAGACGGGCCTACCTAAGAAGTGATAGCTTCCATTCCAAAAATATAAGGCACGCCATTATTTTCAGCTAAGCAATACAGTACAATCGTATTTGCTCAGACCCAACAGACCAGGATAAACAACTGCAGGAGCTCAGACAAGATTTCATCAGACAAGGTTATACTCTGACCTGTCATTGTTTACACATGTCTTAAACAACTATTATCATACACTGATAATTTCTGTATTATCTATATCTATTCTTTGTTATTTATTTATTATATTACATATTTATTGACAATATTTTTGTATCTAGTGCAAATATCATACATTGCATCAATGTTCATATTGCTAACTACACGTCAATATTGCTGGTACTTCTTTGTCTTGTCTTTGAACAATGTCCTACCTTGTTTGTGTTTTAATTTTAAATTTAAATTTTAATTCTATTTTTAATTTATTATTTGCACGTCATGTTGTTACATTTTGGACCGTGAGCTTCGCAATTTCGTCTATCTGTATACTTACACATGGTTGAGATGACAATAAAGTTCACTCTGACTTTGACTAATACCCCCAAAACAACAGACACACAAATAAGAAGAGCTACTGCCATACCCAGAGACAACTTTCTGGAATATAAAAACAAAGACAACAAGAGCCGCATCCCCCTTGTTGTCACCTACAACCCACATCTTGAAACACTTCGAAAAATTATAAAAGAACTTCAGCCAATGCTAAACAATGACCAAACACTGAAAAATGTATTTCCTGAACCTCCCCTCCTTGCAGACAGACAACCACCAAACCTTCAGCAACTAGTTGTCCGAAGCTGCCTAAGTGAACCAACAGAAAATGGCACATCTCCCTGCCTACAGAAAAGATGTAAAACTTGTGCCCACATTTATAATACAGACCGTATAGTTATACCGCACTGCTGACTAGAACATCACACAACGGGGTCATTTTCCTGCAGATCATCTAATGTTGTCTACCTAATTCTCTGCATGAAATGTCCTGACACTGCACTCTATGTGGGAGAAACTGGACCAACACTCCGCCACAGAATGAACTTTCACAGGTTCCACATTAAACGTGGCAACACAGATGTTCCTGTAGCGGCCCACTTCAACAGCCATGGACAGTGTGAGAGGGACTTTAAAGTCACAGTGCTTATGGGCAACTTCAGAACTCAGCAAGAGAGAAAAGAATGGAAAGTTAAACTCATGCTAAAATTTAACACATTGCAACATGGTTTGAATAGAGACAAGAGTTTTATGGCCAGGTATGAGGATTGTTTGCATCTCTCAGACTGACACAGACAAGCGGACTACAGATCCACATTGCATTGAAAAACTCATTACAAACTACAAAAGACATTGTTGGACAGTTATCTTATTCAAAGATCTTGACCATACATTGTTCTTCTCTTTTGTTAAATGAACCCTAGCCTGAAGGAGTCTATTCATTTTTTACATTTAAGATTTCTCACTTAAAGATTTACCAATGTTGTTTCTTGTCCTAGTGCGTATATAAACACATGGAACTCCAGTTTTTGTATTAAATTTTGCCTGAAGAAGGAGCCTGAGTTGCCTCGAAAGCTTGCATATTGTAATCTTTTTAGTTAGCCAATAAAAGTTGTCATTTTGTTGACTTTTCACGACCAACCACAAAGAAATTGTTAAAAATGGACCAGGAGATGTGCATATTTTTGAGAAACTGAAACTAAAACAGTTTTGAAAATTACCAAAGTATTGATATAAAAAAAATCTAGGTGGGCTGAACTATAAGCAAAATCAAAACAAGAATTTTCATTACTAAACCTAAAAGAATATCACCAGAACAAAAACGGCAAATCGAGAATTGTGCAGCTATGAGTTGGTAACGAGAATACCTAATGCTATGAGTTCAATACTAAACACTATTCAAGTTTTATATCTGTAATCGTGGATAGAGAGTTGAAGAGTTGTGCTGACTTACAGTGGAGCCTGTGACAAAATGCATAATGCCTCTTGGGGTGCATTCCTTAGTAGCGGTGCAGTGGGTCCTTGTAAATTACCGTTAAAATACAGAGATTCTAAAATGATAGTAAGGTCAGGTTGGGGAGCAGCCACTGCATGACGAAACAGCTCGGGATCATCGTTGGCAACCCCCCAGGCAGACATGCGGTTCAGTCCCACCCTCCAGAAATGACCATCAATCAAAGTATTAAGTGGGCATCCCTTTGGACTGGTCCAACCACTCAGGTCCTCAACAATGAGAATCCTATGAGCCGGATCACCCTCAGGGAATCGCACCACGTGGCCATAGTGCTGTAATTGACGCTCCCTCACAATGCAGGTAATGTGCCTCATCTGGAACTCCATGAGCAACCACTCATATGACACAAAGTCAAACCAGTGGTACCCAAGGATTCTCCAAAGAGCCACAGTACTGAAGGAGTCCAGCCTTTGTCTCAGGTCACTGAATAGCATCCATGTCTTGCAACCATATAGCAAAACAGGAAGTACCAGGATTCTAAAGACTTGAACCTTCATCATTTTACAAAGATATCAGGAGTTCCACACACCCTTTTCCAGCAACCTAATGACCCTGCTTCCTCTCTGCAGACAGACATACTGCTAATTGCTGTGCCCAAGAGGTCATTAAAGACTTGGATCTTGGTTTTTATTAAGGACACTCACAAGCCCAAACACTCAGACTCCTTGTTCAGTCTCTTGAGAGGAGCCCCAATCAGAGCCTCCATTGACTCTATGAAGATCACAGCATCGTCGGCAAAGACAATATCAGTGAATCTCTCTTTACAAACAGATGCCCCACAACTGCTGGACCCCAATGACCCTGTCCAACACCCAGTCCTTACAAGCATTGAACTGAGTAGGAGCAAAAACACACCCCTGACAAACCCCAAAATCAACTGGGGGAAACACAGAGGTCCTGCCTCCACTCTGCACAGCACTCACAGTACCAGTGTACAGGATGACCATGATATCCAGCAACCTTGAGAGGACAGTGTGAAGCATTAAATAATTACATTTTTTAAAAATTAAATAGTGAAAATATTAATATCTTTACCAAGGTTTAATCCAAAACACACATGCCCCTTGAAAATAAAGCTTAAAAAATATTTACAGCAAATGAAAAGAAAAAAATTATCTCAGAAAAAAAAAAGATGACCAAAATTTACAAACCCTAAACACATTATAGTGTGTATATCTCCTATGTACAATGTACTTTAAAATGTTGCGATATGGAGAACTATTTAATAACATTTCTTTTTTACATCCACAAATAATGAAACAACCTTATTAAAACTAAAATGGTTGATATGAGGTTTTTTTTTTTCAAGAATATAAAAGATACTGAAGTTTATAAATATTTATAGATCGCCTACTGTGTAATATTGTACTGTATAGGGAGAGTATTCTAATTGGGTCAAAATTTTGACATAATGTTTTTAACAGACATATGCATTCTATGTTTCATGATGTTAGCCCATATTTACGATACTGTAACTAAAAACCAAATTCCATAATAAAAAGAAAATATAGCACAGTTAATAGCATTGTAAAAGGCTAGAATACTATTAATTTTGTATAAAATACCTGCAGTGCTTTTGCTCTTCATGGGTAACTACTGTAAATTTAAGAAATGAGAAGTTACAAATAGAACTGGGGGAAGCAGGACACAAAATAGCCACAGCGGCTAAAAGAAATTACCAACATTAAACAACATTAAAAGCTGGGAAGGAAAGTATCCAGAGTCTCTGAAAAGTGCTTCCTTTAGTTCTTAAATGAATACCTACTTCCTGCTTAGGTTGGTTCTTATACTGGAGATCCAAAAGAAAGAGTGAAGATCTGAGGCTGGGCTGAAGGCATGAGTATGTATCATCCTCCAGGTCCTTACCTTCTGTTATGGTGGCAAAAACGAAGCCATATAAGAAAGTGTGTCACACCCAAATTCTTCTTCAGTGTACCCTGAAAAAGTCACACCATGTCCTTATGTATGACCTTACATATACCACACATATATGTTGATATATTAGAGCACCAAAACAATTATGACAAGAACAGGCCATTCAACCCAACAAAACCATGCATAGTATTCACCTAAGATTATTCAAAATGATATCAGGTTGGGTTGTGAAGATCCCTAAAGTACTACTCTACAGCACACTACTTGGGTCATTTGTTTCCATGTTTATGTGGTTTTCTTAAGAAGCAAAGCTTTTCTATGAAGTTTACAACCATATATACTGTATATAGTGCAATAAATAGCCTCTACACACAAAAAATTTTTGGGACAGCTACCCGTATACTTGAAGCCTGGCTGCAAAAAGGCAAATAAGTAGCACAGATTTGTACAGAGTTCAGTCCAGAACAGAACTGAAGTTACAGTGCAAGTGGTCTTGTATTTAAGGCAAGCAGGTGGAAATGACGTCATTGAGGCCCGGAAGTGACATCCTCAGGCCTGAATCAAGCAGAATTTCCTGTGTCTGGTCTGCAGAGATAAAAGGGGAAGGTTTAATGTACCCTGTCACCCCCTGGCTTGGTGTGGAATTACCTTCTTTTGGCCCATTTAGCTGCCTCCCATGCACACATGTGTGACAAAATATACACACACACATATACATACTCTGTGTGTGTTTATAATCTATCTATCTATCTATCTATCTATCTATCTAAAAGTCTATTAGAGCATCATGCAAAAACCATCACACCTTTTTTTACAAAACTTTGCAGTCATTTCTAGCACAGTCTAAATTAAAATATAGGCTAATACATTTTCAATTTTCTACTTATGAATATCTAGAAAAAAATAATAATAATCTAGACAATCTCATTAAAAGTTGCCATTATCAGCTTAAATAATACTAAATCAATAGCACTTCATATCCGCTAGATAGCAGCAACAGGTCAGTAGCATGCCTTATTGGAACTGCTTGGAAGGAATGGCACTTATTTATTTAGAATCTGTCCATTTTATCTCATATCTTGTTTTTTTTTTCTTGTAAATATATATGTACTATATAAAACTGAATTTCTGTCTATGTGTTTGAGCATCATGTGAAAACCATGGCACCTATTTCTATAAGTGTTTGCAGTTATTTGAAGCTTAGAATATAGCCTAGCTTAGAATATAGCCTAATAAAGTTTTAGATTTTTTACATATAAATGTTCAGAAAAAAATAAAACTGAGACAGCCACACTAAAAGCTGTCATTTTTGCTTGACATGTGTGCCTTTTAACCTCATTATTTCCAGAACATAACATGATATTGATATGATTTTCTTTACTTCCAAGGAATTAAAAATGATTGCGTAAAAAAGAATGCCAATTTCAGATGTTTTGTTGAGTTTAATTATTGAGGATTTGCACACTTTTAAGTGTGTTGAAAAACTCCTTAACAGTTGATTCTATCAAAAATCCTTTCCCTCTTTTCTAAATTCTTATTTTATTACAAACAAAAGTTCTTATTCATTTTTGTCTAGGGCAAATAAGGGAGTACATACAGACTGTACTGTATATACACACACTTCATTAATATTTTGTCACTCATGTGTGCCTGGGGATCACCTTCCTGACTCAACAGAGTTAAGCAGTACCACTCCAGAGAAAGATGGGGGCGCTAACGCTAACTGTTTCTGCTCTTCCATTTGCAGCTAAAAGATGATGCCCAGTAAGGGCACCTAACCTTGGTCAGGGCTCCATAAAACCATGAGGTGTCTCATATCTGACCTGAACTTTGACAAGAATAGAGTGCCTGTGCAATCCTGAATCAAACCTTTCACATATTAGAAATCTTTTTGGTCTATTGACACAATTTTCATTGTGCCACTGTGCACTCATTTTTTTTTTTTGGTAAAAGGTTATTAATGATGATACCTTCACAATTGCTGTCTATAAACACAATTCCTCGGTTATATCTCTTTCCTCTCCTCTCCTGTCCTCCACACCTCCAGGAAAACTTTGTCCTCCTTCTACCCGACTCTGACTGCCTGTATGAGATTGAGTGGCTTCTTTTATCTAGGACCTGGGAGTACTTCTTGTGCTAGGGCATAGCCAAATGGAAGTCCCATAAAACAGGGCTGAGGAATCCCTGCAGCACTCCCTGACAAGGCTGTTCTACAGAACTACAATATCCAAAGTGCCTTGTGGGTATCTGCATAGGTAACGTCGCCCAAGGAATCTGCCTTCTACTGTCAGGGAATCCTGTTGTCCTGCCAGATTGTCTCCCCCTGTCCCTCCATTATACTGACCTCCCAGCCGGGTGTGGTTCCTGGGTCTAACCCAGCTGGAATACTAATGTACCCGCTGCCATGTTAGCATGTTTTCCCTGTCTTCTGGGTAAGACAGGATGTGTCTTTGCCCTGTTTCTTGTGGCATAATAAGGCTGGCCTCCCATCCAGTTAAGGCACCAAGTTCCATTCCGACCCATGTGTGCCATTTATCACAATATAAATACACATATAATGTGTGTGCACACTACATATACAGTGTATACATATTTATATATACACTATATATGTATATATACAGTATATAATATATATATAATAGAGGGAGAAAGAGAGATACAGAATGCTGTCTCAACATTTCTAAATCAAACATCATGCAAGGAAGTAATTTGTTCAGCAGCATGGTTTTTGTAATGGTAACTTCACCCCTTGAGATATGGAGACTGTGCCTGATCCAACAAACATGACACTAGCCATTTGCTCATTCACACTGGGCCAATTTCGAGCCATCACCTCACCCAGCTATCACATTTTTAGGATGATAGAGAAGTTTCTAGCACAACTTTATGGACCCAGGGGGACTGTGCAAACTGTATATATAGTACTGTAGGTAGTGACTGCAACAGGATTCCATTCCTGTTCTTTGGAGCTGACAGACAGCAACACTTGCCACTGTACCAGTTTGCTTTTTATTAAAAACATTTTCATCAATTTTGCCTGTGCTTATCTTAGAAAGTGAAATGACACAGTGGCTTAACCACTTTTGACCTTGATCCCAAATTATAGTTCAAACTCTACAGATTAATTTGCTTCATGTTGTTAGACTGTTCTTTAAATCTAATACTACTTTATAACTTTTACACATGTGGAGTTTTAAATAAATAAATATAGATCATATGAAAAGGAAAAAAAAAATCATATATAAAGAAGGATACAAGTGATCCTTCAAAAAGTAGCAATATGCAGAGTGGGGATTGTTTTTCATTACTTCCTAATGTGTCTGCATTGCCTTTAGTACTGTACATCTCAGCATTGACAAATAAGTTCATTATGATGGCATCTATTTATTACTTAAAGCAGAAATAAAATCACCCCAGTTTTTTCTTTTTACATAGTAGTTGCACTAGGGGTAATCTGAACACCCCGCAGCCATTTGCTTCTTGGTGTTGTTTAAGATCTTGTGTTCTAACCTAATGTAACGTTCTCAGGCACACACCCACACTGGCCAATTGATCTGTTTAATGGATTGAAACTTAATTTTTTCAGGTGTTCTTTACAGAAGTATTTTAGTAACGTATTAAAAGGTTTAACCTCTATGGCGTTAACCTAGTGTGTGACGCGGGCTTGGAATTCTACATAATTATGGCTATTCCATATTGCTGTTTTATGCCCCAGTAATGCTCAGGACAGTATTGTGTTGCCATTGTGTGGATAAAATAACATCATGCTGCAAAACTCATGAATAGTTCTATGCATTTTGCCACTTTAAGGTAACTGATCAATATTCATGAGATGGGAGGAACCTTTAACCAAAGCACAATGGCATGTAAACGAGAATCTATAAAGGCCATTAGAGAACAAACTGAAACTAAACCATTAATTCAATGAAATTATAGTGATGCCAATGTAACTTGGTCATCAGACAATCACACGGATAGTGGAACTGGTGTATATGACGCTGTACGACTGAACCGCCATGATATGCCTGGTGATTTCAGTCACACAGTGCTGCTGCTAGGTGCAAGTAGGTGCATGGCAAAATGATTGTCATCAAGTAGAAGGACAAGAAAGATGTTTTGTCCTCTAAGAACTATGCATAATGCAGCCACTTTCAATATTCGTGTTGGGGTAATACAGAGGAAGCTTACAATAACACAAGGGGCATGTCGATTATGCAGGCCAGGTGGTGACATTCTACCCTCTTATGCTCAAGGAATAGAAAAAATATGTTGAGAAAAGTGTGCAAAGAAACAAGCTTCTGCTATCCCAGTTGCAATGTTGGGCTTTGTGTTGGTGACTGTTTCAAAATGTTTCACACAAAGGTTGTGTAGTAAATTACTAAATCTTCGTCTGTACAGCAGTGGACACTGGACATACCCTTCCTAATGTATGTATGTTGACTTTTTGGTAATTACATGTTTCTGTTCCAGGTAATAACATTTCTTATTGTTGAAAATAAAAAAAAATCTAACGTTTTGACTGTTTTTTCTGGGGCTTAACATAACACTAAGGAGTTTAAAAGGACTATTCTTATTCTTTGAAGCTGTTAACAAATAAATGAAACATTATGTGATACATTTTCCTGTTGAAAGTCTGAAATAGAATATTCGATAAGTTGAGCATAAAATAAATGGTCAAAAAGTGTAAGCTCAGCCCAAAAAAATAAATAAATCCAAGTTTATGTGTACTGTAACATGTTTTCTTTCTGTACTCCATTGTAGTCAAGTAGTCTTAGTTTTTATATCACTTTCCACTGTACACTCCACCTCCACAAGACACTTCAGAATGCAAGCGAGAGTGCAATTGGAAGGCATAAGATAAAATACAAGATCATTCTATACATGATAAATGTTAATGTATGTAAAATCTGAAGATATGTGCTAGTAATAAAATATTCCATTGTCACCCTTGCCAAATGCTATCTATTGAACTGGCATGATTTATTTAATGTGTATATAAAGGTCAAAGTCTTTTTCTCTGTCAGTTGATCCACATTGATTTTAGCTTTTTTCATGATTGGAGCAAACATATAGTAAATCTCTCTTTTTAGTATCACAGATTGAATTTAGTATAGCTGGATTTATTATCAGTAGGCCTTGATGTACATGCGGGTCACAAAAGTTTCAGGCAGTTGGCATGAAAAATGATGTATCAGGCAAATACCTTGTAATATTAATAGCTTTTGTACAACCTAATTAACAAGCATTATCACTGTTTATGAATTTAGTCTTTGTGATTTTTAAAGTCCAGCTACATACACAATAGCATTAAAGTACATGGCCCTAAAGAGTGTCATTTGTATTCTGTTAGATACATTACAATTTATCTTTCTGTTCAAATTCTAACAACCATAAAGTTTCCACAATACTTTACTAACAAAATGCCAAGTAGCATATGCTTTGAATAGGAAATTACATCTGGCATATGTGTTTAGATTTTGCTTGAGGCAAGAGCTTTGTGCCCACCAGCATTTGCCAGTGTAATGAGGGAAAGGTACCTGTTATTTGTGTCCAAAGCTCAGCATCCACGTCCCTGTTCATTCATTTTACATAACCTCATATGCGTTTGGATTGTGGAAGTAGCAAGAAACAGTGCTTCCTCTAAACCCCCAAGCTCAATTTTCTTACATTTTGCAATTCAAAAATGAATTCCTGGTACCATAGTCATTTACAGTAAAAAAGCAAGAACATGGAAAAACTGCCAGTGATTGACTTGTTCCTGATGGAAAGTTTGCATTAGAGTGTTGAGCTTGTCTAAAAGAGATTTACCTGTGGATCTGCTCACTCACTTGAAGCAGATATCTCAATTAATCAATTAATTACCACTAAAAACCACTTCATCAATTGTGTGGACAACAATTTGTATGTCATGCTGGATTTGTATGCAGTGGTATTTTAGGTATGAAGATTCTGGTGGGGCCAGTCTTCTGTACTTCTATAGTGTGAACATTAACGTAATTAATGATATCTGTTCCTCTTTTGCTAGTTAAACATGCAAGTTCTCGCACCTTTCACATACTGCAGAAAGAAATCGATCAATCAGTGGAATGCTGGTGCCTACTCTCCTTCAATTGTCATAACTGCTGACATCTTCATCTGACAAAATAAAACTAAATAGATTTAAATGCTATAAACAAAATGACAGCCCCACAACTACCTGCTCCTCAGTAAAATATATTGGTTATGAACTGCCTAAATTGAAATGCCAACCCCTGAAGGGTTAGGAAAAAAGTATAGTGTGCTTGTCTACTTTTGAATTTTTTTTTTTTGTATGCTTTTATTGCAGTTCTTTTATTTGAAAGTTATGATAGAAACCTGTAAAGTTGTATATTTCTGCATTAAGTCTTACCATTACACATTAATCATTCAAAGCTCCTCGGTTACTGTAGATCAATATCTGATCCTATGAATACACAATTCTTTAACATTCACTACTTTTATTAAACATCATTGCCAAGAGTTTTTAAAAATCATGCAATAATGAGTAAATCTGTTCTCATACTGCCATTACCTCTCGGTTCTCTAATAAAGTTATATAAAATCAATTCATTACATTGTTGTTTTATTAAGAAAATCCCAGTTTAATCATTATGAAAATAAAAACAAATGTGTGCAAAATGCATAACTAAAAAGATTTGGCTCTTATTAACAGATTCATGCCCTGGTCGGCCAGCAGCCTCCGCCATATACTGTATGTCAGATGGACCAGAAGGGGCGGAGCTTCTGCCAGATGTCACCGCCTCTTGGGAGTGCCATCACTGTGCATCCTCTCTGCCCTGTGGGGAGAGGAGAGAATATCATTAGCATCATCACCCCTTCTCACCCTAGAGCGGTAGTGTTTACTTAAGTCGAGCTTGTCAGGGACCACTGGACACCCATGCCTGACAATATATAATGTTGGAGCAGGAATGAAGATGGCACCTGGGACTGTAGCATGTCAGAGATGGGACAAAACAAGCAGCAAAAGAGGAATGTGTATTTGGGATATGGGCACAGAGCCCTGGGGACAAAATATAGCTGTGGGGCGCAGGAGGTTCAGGAGGATAACAAGAGTGGAACAGCAAGAGACAGAGAGTGGAAAACAGTGCTAGCTAGAGCAGTGAGCGAGGCTGTAGGCAGTTGTGATTTTCTTGTTTTTATGGTGTGCCCTGGACCTTAACATCAGGCTGATAAGACAGAAACAGTGGTAGGAACTTTATTGAGTAAATAAAGCAAGCTGCTCCATCATCTACCAAAGGCTTTCTTGGTGTTCTGTATGCTTCCATCCAAGGACGCTACAATATTTACAAAATGTTAAATTCCAGACAAAGGTAATCTTTTCATACATCACTTTTCCCAACAACAACTGGATCAATTTATCACTATAACAATTATGTATCTTTAAATCGTAAAAAAACTATAGTCAATTTATGTATTTATTTTTACCCATATGTGCATCCTGCTAATTGATGATCTTTTTAAAGGATTATTTACATTATCAAGGAAGATAAAATGATCTTCAAATATCTAATGACGGAATTATATGTTATCACATTAGCCATTAGCGAAACCACAGTTCATCCATAGAATAGTTCCTATCTGTTTATCTGTTACAGATTTCCTTCGGGACACTATACATTTAATATTTACAGTATTGTATATTGTATATTCTGGCTGTAGTTTTGGATTGTCTACTTATCTTATGGTTGGCAGATTTTATGATTTTTCTGGGTTATTTTATGTTCAGAGTTGCTGCCAAAGCAACTGAATCTTTCTATTTTCTGTAGTGCCTTTCCTATCTGTCTGTTTATCTAACTGAGGCCTATAATTGATATTACACTTATTGCACAAGTGATGAAAATGACATTAAAGTAGATAACTAGGATGTTAGATCAGCTGCAAATACATTATAGAGTAAATGAGTAATGTATTGTAATTAGTAACCTTTTTTATAATAAATCTGTGACATGAACTGTAACTATAAAGGGTTTGTCAAAGTGTATAAACATCAGTATAACTTGCTTTAATTATCAGAATGAATGAACTGTTATAGATAGAAATTTCCCTCAGCATACAGTAAGATAATTTCCATTAAAAATGTACTGTTTGAAACATTACATTCTGATGTACATCATAACACATTATAAATAAATGTGTTGTAATAATGAGACAAAAACCAAGAAAAGGATTTGGGGTAACCACCCCGTATACTTGAACAATATGTGCAGGAAAACAACAAACACGATGCCTTAACAGACCGAGTCCACAACTGAACTAAACTGTAATAGGCAGTAAGTCGGCTTTATAGAGGGATGTCATGAAGGCTCGTGTTTTAAGGTAGGTGATGGAAGTGAGGTCAATACTGGATGCTGGAGTGAGGTTATCAGGTGGACTTTTACTTCTGAGTGTTTGCAGAGGAAGAACAGGTATTAGTGCTCATCATAAACCCCCCGGTTTGGCTTATCAGTCCCAAGCCCATTAACTGCCTCGCATATGCACATGTGTGACAAGGTCTTATTGCAAAGCAGCAATTACTGAATTGCTTCAAATCATGATGTATTTACTTCAAGATTTCTTTTCCCAGGGTCACTATTCTCCATCTTCAAATTTCAAACAAAAAAAAGTCTTCAGTCAAGCTTTTCTGAACTGTAGATAAAGTAATCCCAATGTTGGTGAACAGCTGGTGTATTTTTAATCATTTAAAATCAAGGTCCTTTACATTCTCAGGCTCAAACTCAAATTCTGAAAGGTTACTGAGGTAGAAGGCTAGTCAAAGTGCACTAGCTTACAGCCCTTGGTCCCATTTACTTATCAGTGTGTTTGTAATACAATAGCTGATCAAATATATTGTCTCTGAATATAATATGGAAGATTGAATAATGAAAATCTGCTCCTATCTACAAAATGCTTCGATAGTTCCATTAGAAAAGCATTATCAATAAAATAAAAAATGCAGTATATGCTGTGATATAATGAGTGCATTATCACACAATAAAATGAAACAGCGAGGGTCATTAACACTAGAATTACCAAAGCCTATGAAAAAACTCAGAAACCTGGTCCATCTTAAATCCCTTCACACCTCCCCACCGGTGCAGAAAGGGAAATAAGTTCAAGCCTTGATTATCTTGGAGTGAAGTGCTGGAGTTTTAGAGGGGAAATATTTGGAATACATACATTTCATGTGTGTTCTGTGTCTACAACAATCTATGTAAACACATTGTTAAAACAGAGACATGTTTCATGTTTTAGTAGTAAATGAGTCCAAATATCCAATAAACACTTTCACAAAAGGTGCAAATGCAATGCGACAGCTTCTGTGGTGCAGCGATAAGAACTCCTCAGTTGTAATCTAAAGGCAGTGGGATTGATCCTGGGTGCCTCGCAAATTTACAATTTCGAGTAGTGAGCTTCTCTTATTGTTAATGTTTAATGTTATACAATAAAAACACACATTTGATTTGCGTCTGTAACAGCTGGTGTAAATCATACATTATAATGAATACACATTATGCAGTTCATGTTGACATTATGTCATTTATTACTAAAACATGAAAAACGTTTCTGTTTCAACAATGTGTTTACATAGATTGTTGTAGATACGGAACACACATGAAATGTATGTTTTCCAAATATTTTCCCTCTAAAACTCCAGCACTTCACTCCAAGATAATCAAGGCTTGAACTGGGAGAACTTCTTACCCGTTCAGTGGTGGTGCTATAGCAGGCTGCTTGTGCTGATCAACATATTTACAAGACAAAAGATGCTGACGGAGAGGTGCAAAGGGATTTAAGGTGGGCCGGGTTTACATGTTTTTTCATAGGCATTGGTAATTCTAGTGTTAACAGATGAAATTGCTTGGAGGAAAAACTTGCAGCCACTTGAGCCCTCTATTACTGAATCTGAGACCCCTGAGTTACAAGGAATCAATTGCAGTCTTTAAAGAACCTCACAACATAAACTGGAACTTTCCATGGTATAGTTCTTCAAATATTTCATATACACAAATATATATTTGTAGTGCTTATGGTTTAATAGCACCGTTACTTTTGCTGCTTTAAACATTTTTAGAACATATTGTCTCTTCTAAAAATTAACAGAAAATCAAATCAACATATTCCCTTGTTTGCCTTACATGTTGTCCTGAAGTTTATTACATGCAAGTATTTCACCTTACTGTTTTTTTCATTAATGTGTATTTCATTTAAAATAAGTATTTAACAAAATTTCTAAATTTCATATGTTTTCTTATGTTAAAAATGTTCTTGTGGAATGGAAAACAGAAAAATTGTTCTTCAGTAGGGAACATTAACATGAAGTTGTGTGCATCATGTCCAACAGTGTAGGATGGATTATACTCATTAATTTGAGTATATTTTTGTGAAATTAAATTAATTGAAAGTTTAGGATGGATTATCCTTATTAATTTGATTCCAGTTTTATGAAATTAAATGAATGTTATGGTTGAAGCCACTTTGAAGCCAGAGATACCCCTGTGGTACTGATATTATTCTGCGATTGACAGCTCACTCCAGCTGACCAAAGGATAAATGGATTTGAGACTTATTGCTAACATACAGTGCAGTCACCATGAAGCCGTTGTGTATTGTCTGATTATAAAATAGAAGACTTCTTTTCTTTTTTGCTTTAATTATGTCAGTTGGAATATATTACAGTGGAGCTTTGTCAGTTTGTTTCACAGACAGATGCAAGTACAAACAAGGAATAAATTTGGTGTAAGCAAACATTTTCAGTAGGTCTTTAAAGGAAATATCCTGTTTGTTGTGTACTTATGGAAGCTGCTACCCAGTGCCAATAGGCAGAGAGTGGATGTCACACCATGGAAGTGTTTCAAGTTTTTATTTCTCTCTTTCCCAAAATATTTGTGAAATCGAACCTTGTCCATCACTTGGTGTTGCACCCCCTTTATAAATACAAATGTGGCTCAGAAATGGAATTTTGTTTGTCTTGAACTGTGTTTGGTTATACTCATTTCCAGAGGTTATTTTAACTTTATTGTTTTGTTTCCTGAATTTTGCACACTCATTGACCTTGATTTAGGACTTCCTTTCAGTTCTGATTTTTGACTTGTTTGCTACCCTTTGTTTTGGACTCTTCTACATGATACAGTCTTCATTTTTTATCTCTTTATTCTGTGTAGCTGGAGATGGAGTCTCTTCTTCAACATGACTGAATGCATATGTTGGGGGTGAAATAATAGTTTTTCATCTAAAGCTACTTACAAGGATGGAATCATTTGCATACTCTTCATTTTTTAACAGCTGGAGAACATGCAGATTAAATGACTCGCTGTGGGTCACACAGGGAGTTGAAGGTGGTGTTTGAACAGGAGGTCTTGTGCTTTAAGGTTCAATACCTTAGTGGTTACATCATGCCAAACTGATTTCAATTGGAAAATAGCTACTGTGTGTTATTTTTTATCCTTAATTAATCTACAGTACACTACAAAAATAATTACATATGACAAATATCCATCTATCCATCTAAATCCACTTTATTTTATAACAAGTATATGACCAATAGAATATACATTTCAAATACACATTATCATCAGTATCATAAAGGTGTCCATTACTAAATGAAAACAGCCAGGAAAATTGTTAATTTGTCTTATTTATTCATTCATTTTTACTGCAGTACTGATTCTGTCATCATAAAAAAGGGAGAGATCTATATGAGAATAACAATGAAATCTGGCTATAAAGGTACAGCAAAGTAAATGAATCAAGGTAAATAACATTCAATCTGGCTTTCATATAAGTAACATATAAATGTTTTTCATATAAAGACCATCACAAACATAATCACGAACAAGACTTTGCATGATATCTTGGCGAGCTCTCGTTTCAAGAGGGCTTGTTCTCTTTCTCTAATATAGAACCCTTGTCCTCATCTGAATTCACTTCTATTATAGCACGTGTTTATGTGAGAACAGCAGTGTCAGATCGGGGGGACCGTGAACGTGACTGAGAGAAGAAAAAGGAATTAAAAAAAAAATGGTACCATAAATTTAGACCGGCTGTTACAGACTCAAATCAAATGCATGTTTTTTTTTATTCTATAATAGTAACATTAAGAGCAGCTAACAACTCAAAATGGTCGCGCTCAGAATCGAGGCAGTGACCTCTTGATTACGAGTCAGCAGTTCTTCCCACTGCACCACCAGAGTGGTTATGTCAGCATTGTATCCTAACCTGTTTTCTTTTTCTGCGATTATATTCTTGACAAAAAACACACTTGTTTTGTTATATTTGTACCTTTTGCGAAAGTGTTTATTTGATATTTGGACTTTCACACATTATACACTTAATGTCTACATTTTGTCAATTATTACTAAACTATGTAAAATGTTTCTTTTTTAGTTATGTGTTCAACAATTCCTGCCTCGCATTTCATCCTACATTTACACAGACTGTTGTAGACATGGAGCACACATAAAATGCACGTATTCCAAATAATGATATATTGTATTATTTACCGTATACAACTCCAGACGCATCACACGCACATAAGGAGCCTTGGCTTGAGCTGGAAGAACTTTTTTCCCGAGTGGAGCTCCATTGAGGTAGGGGGGATGGGATAGCAGGTTGCTTGTGCTGATCGACACATTTACAAAACAAAAGTCGCAAATGGAGAGGTGCAAAGGAATTTAAGGTGGGCCGGGATTACAAGTTTTTTCACAGGCTTCTGGGATTCTAGTGTTAATTGTCTGTTTTTTTGCTTTCAATAGATACAATTCAGACACATTTATTATTTTTGTAGATTATAACAATCAAAAGGGGAAGTTGTTGTCAAGTCTTAATCACTGCCTTTGTAGACTGTCTTTGTTCTCCCCATTTTTATGTGTGATTTTCACAGAATACTTTGGTTTTCCTACCACATTTCAAATACAGTGGTACCTTGAGATACAAGGGCCCCAACGTACGAGTTTTTTGAGATACGAGTCATCACTAGGTTGATTTTTTGCCTTGAGTTATGAGCCAAAATTTAAAATACGAGCCATCGAAGAGCATTCCGAGGAACTAACGATGGAGGAGTTGACGGAACTACAGACGCGGCAACATACGGAGGTTCTGCAGGCGATTGGTATCGTGCAGGAGGTTATCTCTTAAAGTGAGGTAAAGGAAGTGTTTGCAATGTGGGAAAAAGTTTTGAACATTAAAGAAAAGAAACACCCTGAAAAAATTACAACTGATCGTGCAGCGGCGCTATTTAATGATACTTGTTTAGCACTTGGCTTTATTGTAAAGAAACACCAGTTGCAACTGATCGTGCAGTGGCGCTATTTAATGACACTTGTCTAACACTTGGCTTTATTGAAAAGAAACACCAGTTGCAACTGATCGTGCAGTGGCGCTATTTAATGACACTTGTCTAACACTTGGCTTTATTAAAAAGAAACACCAGCTGCAACTGATTGTGCAGTGGCGCTATTTAATGACACTTTATTGAAAAGAAATACCAGTTGCAACTGATCGTGCAGCGGAGCTATTTAATGACACTTGCCTAACTCATTTCAGAAACATTCTAAAGGGGAGGACTAAACATAGCTCCTTGGAGCTAGCTCCTATTGAAACGCCTTGTGGATGAAAGTGACGAAAGCGTGCCAAAAAAGAAAAAAAACTAGTGAAGAAGAAAATTGAGTTAAGCAAAAGTGAACAACATTACAGTACGCTAATCGGCTTTGCCAACATCTGTTTATTTCTTTAGATTCTCTTTTATGTATTTGGTTTTATTTTGATTGTATACAATATTTGTTCATTATAAATACATTTTTCTTATGTTGAAAACATTTAACAAAAAATTGGGGTGGTTTTTTGGGGGCTGGAACGAATTAATCTCATTTCAATTAATTTCAATGGAGAAAACTGATTTGAGATACAAGCATTTTGATTTACGAGTTCACTGAACGAATTAAACTCATATCTCAAGGTATCACTGTATATGCAGGTTACGCTGATTGGCAACTCAAAATGGGCCTAAAAAATAAGAACCTGTCCATACAGGGCACTCTAACTGGGATTCAGATTGTATCAAGGTTCAAGGTTAACTTTATTTGTCATTCAAAACCACACACAGCAGTATATAGACAAAGCAATCATGTGACCTGGTTTGATTACGTGGAAAATTAGACAACAGAAATAAAGAAATATAACAACTAGAAAAACAAGATTAAATAACAGAGAAACACAACCTATTGCAAGCATGAGTTATATAGTGTACTTTATTATCAGACTGACTACTGTTTAAGAGTGTAATAGCTTGAGGGATAAAACATTTATGAAATCTGGAAAGCTCTGCGCCATATATTTTGGTCCCGCTTGCAGAAGGTCAAACAGTCCATTGTGGGGTTGAATTGCATCATAGGCCCCCGGATAAAGTAGTGTGCTGGGGCCCCTGTCTTAATAGCAAAACAGAAACATGCATAGGCATCAGAAACATCGTGGGCCCCTATGCTCCTGGGGCACCCAGCCCCTGTCTCTGATAATGTTGGTGGCCCATTTTGGCAGTGTTTGCTATAGAATTCATGTATGGGGATGTGGTGGTGGGGTCCCAGGAATCATGGTCACTTCTGTCCTGCCTTAACTAGGGAGTACTGGAGGTGTGTTGGGTCCTGGTGAGATCATTTGTTATCTCCATTCCCAGGAACATTCTACTCCTGATATCTGGTAGTTGAGTCATGGTAACTCGACCTTTTTCTTGAAGAAAGAAGTCCAGTTGCCATGACTCAACTACCAGATAATTTCACCTGAATGACTGAGAATCTTCACAGACATTCTGCTCCTGACTAATTACAGAGTGGAAGGTGAATGGTATGGTTCTTCCTGAAGTTGACAATGATCTCATTTGCATTATTGACATTCAGAGGCAGGTTATTATTCATAAGCCTGTCCAGGAGTTGTTTGACATCCTCTCTGTTAGCATTCCTCTCATTAAAACTGATGAGCTCTATCACTGTTGTGACATCAGTGAATTTAATGATGTGGTTTGTGCTGTACCAAGTGCAACAGTCATGTGTCATCAGTGTGAAGGGTAGAAGACTCAAGATGCAGCCTTGGGGGGGGGGCACCAGTGCTCAGAAGGATGGTATTTAATGTATTGTTTCCAACTTGGACTGACTGGGTTCTGTCTGCCAGGAATTCTAATATCCAATTGCAGGAGGGTTATTTCCAAGCCCAGTACAGAAGACTTATACATGATGTGCTGAGGAGAAATTGTTTTGAATGTGGAGCTGAAGTCTAAAAGTAGTATGTAGACATGCGTGTCTCTACCCTCCAGGTGTGCAGGGCTCAGTTGGAGTGCAATCCCTATTCCATCATCAGTTGAGCGATTAGGATGGTTAGCAAATGGGAGAAGATCCAGTATGGAGGAGAGTCTGGATGTGCCATGACCAGTCTCAGGGGCTAGAAAGTTAATTGAAAATATTATTTTAAAACTTTTGATTGTTTTTGCCACTTTGTGGTGCCAACAGCTCTACTTGACCAAATATGACCTCTTTTTAAAATTGTTCCATAGGGCTCTCCCAACCTATGGTCGGGTAGATGATGTAACTTCCAGACCTTATGTTTGCTGACACACAACAATAAAATCTGGCATCAAGCAGTAGTCTATACTGTATTTGTAAATGTCGGCAAAACCATTATTGAGTTACACAAACAGAAAACAACCACATGCATGGTCATATCCTATCCGATGATATACTGCAAGCATGTAAGCGTACTGTACATGTTATCCTGCTTGTGGTGGTCTTTTCAGCTACTGGAGAGTGCCTCTAACTAGGCTATGTAACCTCATCAGTTTTATTCTGTGGTACAAAAGCTGTGAGCACAAGGTTAAAAATTCATAGCGGATAAGACTGTAGAACCCAAAAATAAATCATGTTACAGTGTATAGGCACCATGTCCCATTTTGGCAGGTGGTAGGAGATTATTAGAAAGCCTCCCAATTCTGAACAAAGGTGACCCATGCACTAAGGAGTTTAACAGGCTTAAAGTGTGCAGTAAACTAAGGATGTCTTCACAGATGTTGTGAAAAATACTAGAAGACTTCTGGACTAATGGAGAGTTCCTTTATTTCAGTTGATTTATTACTTGGTATTCTGAACTCTAAAGAAGACAGTTATCCGCAAACTAACAAGTTCACTTTTCAGGTTGGGAGAGGCACACAACAGGACAATTTCATAAAATAAATAAATCTGTACATTGAATGAACAATCCTTTTTCAGAGCATTTGATATTAGTGAGTGACTAATATATGAATCATGAAAAGTCAAGCAACAGGGATTATTTTAAGTAAACGCCAAATCTCTGAGGTTCAATCAAAAACTCAGAGTGAGCTTAAGAATGGTTTATTTTGTAATAAATTAGTAAATACCCTTTAAAAGAAGTTCAGCATTTTCAAACATCTGTGAATTTCTTTTCTTTTTAATGGATTGACATATATGTGTCTTAACAGTGAGCGAGATCTGTCAACCTTCCCCAATGATGTCATGACTGCACAATGTCCACATAACGAAAAGAAACAAATTAAAAGCTAAAGATTAAAAAAAAGTCAACTTTTAGCTCTCCAAAGAGTGAATTGTTCGTTTTTTAACTTCCTAAAGAGACAGAAAAAGATGAATGCAGCTAGTTTTGAAGGAAGTAGTATCCTCTGGTGATTGGATCAAAGTCCCTTCCAGTGCCTTTTCAGAATTATGTTATTTTATCCATCACATCCAGCCTGCTTTCAGTTTACGGTTTCCCGTCTAAAATGAATGTCCCTTTGGGTCCATTTTTGTCTGAAGCAGTCTCTGCAGAGGTGTCAGAACTCTGATTTATATCTTTGTTATTGATGAAGTACAGAGCTGACCAAAGTGTTGGTAGAGCTGCAGTTAAGTCATCCACTTTAGCATCCATTCTGGAATGCTGGTGGGTGTGCAGCTGGCTTTCCATATCTTTGTTAAATCCGTTAGCTTGAGAGGCCTTGTGTGGCACTAAAAGCCTAACAAAATGGACAATGCCCATTTTCTCCTACATTGGGAGTCACCATCACAAAGTCAAAAACTGTAAAGCAGTAAATCGAAGAAAGCCGGAGTGGCAGGGACTTCTAGGACACATGCTGATGTTCTCTGCTTGCACATTTGACTTTCTCTGAAGTGGCTGTCACTGCAGACAGAGCGGCTACAGACCAGGATTTAAGTGCCAGTGCTAGTGGCATCTGTGCTGCCTAGTTGTCCCACTGCAACCGCTAAGCAGTGATTTAACAATTCTGTAAGATGTTAAGAAATGATTGACCTATTTCTCAGGTGATCTGTGATGGCTAGCAAAAGGCAGAAAGTATTACTGATATACAGGTGTGATATATACTTTAAATATGCATTTTTAATAATAAATTATACTGTGTATTTACAGATGTAATATTTGTACACTCTCTATAAATGCATGTTATATATCAAGCTACATTTAAGATCAAAGGCAGCACATAAAAGCTTAAGTAATAAAAGATGAATGTTTTAATTCATTGTGATGAAGAGCACCATTAACTTAACTGCAGTGTAATTGAAAGCAAATGAGTGTTGCCATTGCTCTTTCTTTCATGTAAATCAGCTCATTGGGTCTCTTGATATATATTTTCATAACAGTATCACCCAGGAGCAGATGTGCAACTTTTGGTTGATATGGGTGTCTGGCGTGAAAGCCAAGAAGTAAAATTACAACATTAATCATAGATCTGTTTTCACCTTATCAGCCTGATACGAGGCCAAGTCATCTAACCGTTTATCAGTTTATTCACTCAAAGCGTTTCTCATGTCTTGACAGGTGAGAAATGATCTGACCAATGAACTGGAGAAAGCAGAAATTCAAATTGCAGACACAGAAAGCTTCTCTAATGATCCCTGCATCAATGTGAAAAAGCTGAAGGTAAGAAGACTTTACAACATCTATTTAATGATGAATATCTTAGTATTGTCCACATTGGAAAATCGTCTCCCAATTCACCCTAATCCACTTTTCTCAGTTTTGGCTATCATTAGAGGTGACGCCCATTCTTCCCATGTGTGAAACCCAAGCGCAAAATTAAAATTTAAGAGTATCTGTATATTGGAAAAAGATGACTATGCCTGATATTTATGTTATATGTTTTCACATGAAAAGAATTATTTATTAAGTACAGTAAATTAGCATACTGATGCTATGCAATCATATGAGGTGTATCTACATACTTTTCAAAGTGTTTGCTGCTGGTTTTCAGTCCATCAGTCCATCTCAAAATCAGTCCCCATGGGGTTGTCAGCATGCCCATGGATACAACAAAGTTTAGCATTACAATGCATTTTGTGTATTGTTTATGGTTGCTATGCCCTTTGCCAGTTATATGACCTATTAAGTTATGGCTAAAACAACCCTCTGACAGGGTAAAAGGTTGTAACTCCTACTGTTCAGATCATTAATATCCACATTATCACTTCACAAAGTGGCATCTCATGGAAATAATTCTGAAACTGTCTGAGTGAAAGAGTGGGCTGTTAACCTTAACTGTACAATAGATGGTCCCACATGGACCTTAGCAGAAGACCAAATTGCTCTTAGGACAGAAGTCCTACTTCAACTAATATACATTTGAAAAGTCATTAATTCTGTGTGCAAATAAAAAAAACAGTAACATTTAAGAAATCTTTAATATAGTCCTCCAACTACATGCTTAATGTTAATTAAGTTACAAACTGCTTGCTCAGTGTAGCAGGAAGAAATACACCAGCTGTTTTAAATTCTGCTGTGTAGGTGTCATTATCTATAACTTGCAGACTCAAAAACAATGAAACAATAAGCCAACAAAACATCAATGTGAACAATATCTTTGTTTTAAACTAGGTACCCCAAAGGACTTCCAAAAATGCCCGTTATAGGGGAAAACCATCAAACCTGGGTAGTACCGATGGCAAACACAGAATTTTATAAAAAATAATTCACAAAAATAATCTGTCAAACAGTAAATCTCTATAGAACAAAAAGGCAATCTCAAGTAAACACAATCACAAAAATCACAAATCCAAAGCGAGGTCAAAACACAGGGCAGAAGTTCAAAAATCCAGAAATATCAAAAAGCTCAGCAGAAACACAGTACTCTGCAAACCTCTCAAGTGCATTCAGATGAAGCTTCAGAAATGGTGGGAGATCCTTTGGATTTATAGGCTGGAGGGCAGGACCGGGTGGTGATTGGCAGGTGGCCCCACCTCCTGGAGAACCTCCTACAAAACACATGGAACATAACCAAGGCATTCATACAAAGCCAAAATGAAAACAAAGACTACAACTAATAACCACAACAAATATTAATGTGAACAAAGGAATTAAAAATGGAAAAAACTGACATAAAGGGAAGATCTGAACCCTAGACCCGTAAAGGAATCCTGGCTGGAACACTACAGTGTTGTGAGCTGAGAGAATATGGTCCAAAGGACAAGAAATATTAAACAAGAAAAGATTCTGGAAATAAAGCTAAGTGGGGTACAGCAAGTGAGTAGTTGAAACTTCAGGCCAAGTACAAAACCAACAATCAGAAGAAATGATTGTCAAAGTCCAAAACACACCAGAAACACAGAAATACAATTGGGAATGTTCCTAACTGTCTGAAAAGCCTTTGACTAAATTATTGTTGAAATTAGAAAAATAGATTTTAGCCACAAACTTGTATGCTTTTATTACTGCAACACCATCTTAAATAGTGTTTGCAATGATGACACCATGCTCAGTATCGATGTTGTAGAGTTGTGTTTATGTTTTTTGTTATATTTGGTTTTGTTTTTCAGCTATTAAGTGGCATATTTTTATTTATTTTCTATTATGTGTATATTTATGTTCTGCCATTCCTTGTTCTTTATGGGTGGAACCCCAAGAGGTAAGGCTGGACTGAGATCACTGCTCCTGAACCCTCATCCTGGCTGTATAAGTGAACTGAGAAGGTTTAGGAGCAGGAGATAATTCATTAACAGTAGAGTCTGTGAGTATTTCTATTTATTTTTGTTGGATTTTTCTGATTACAGCAATCCCTCGCTACTTCGCGGTTAACTTTTCGCAGATTCACGACTTTGCAGGTTTTTAAATATAGTAGTAGTATTTCCTAGTCTAAGAACAACAAAACAAGTTCGGTGACTAAGTGCGTTGTAACACGGGCTGTGATTGGTACATGGGAGGGAGACGACAAATCACAGCTTCCTGCTTTCTAATCAGACCCGTGATTGGTGCTTTGACTGATGCCCAGATCCCACAGCACCTCCCCTTGTCTCTCTGTCATGGCCATTTCACTTCAAGCTTTCTCGCCGAGCGGGTTTACTTTACACTATACTGTGTGTGATTTTCTTGTGGTTTCTTTGTGTTGAACTTCGCGTCAATTTTCACCCCCTGCAATGGCTCCCAAACGTGCTCCTTCTTCCAAGGCTGGTGCTGAGCCTAAACGCCAACGAAGAATGATGACGATCGCTGAGAAGGTGAAACTTCTGGATATATTGAAGGAAGGGAGAATGATTGCGGCTGTGGCTGCAGACTGGCTAAGGATCTGCAAGAGCGGTCACAGGAATGGGACAACGATATGGTTCGATCGGTCCAGTTTTGCAACAAGGTTGACGACGTCATGACCGCCTACAAGCTGCTCTTCGACCGGAAAAGGAAGCAGCAGCTGCCGATCACAATGTTTTTGCAGCCTCGCAAAAAAGAGCCAGTTCCTACTACTACTAAGGATACACCTTCGGAAACCGTGGAAGAGGTGCCCCAGGAAATGGCACCGCCGTCTGAAGAGATGTAAAATACAGTCATCGGCTGCGCAGTAAAAGTCATCATCACCTTCATCGTCATCATTTTTACTGCACAGCATCTTTATCACCATCATCACGTCATATATAGGTACGTGTACTTCGCTATACAGTAGCTGTAAACTTATCTACCGATTTTATATTGCTTAACAGTTGTCCCTGTTATTAATAGAGTAAAGGGTGGGTTGTAAACAGTACAGTGAGGGTTTAAAAACGTCCAAATACACATTAAATTATTAAATAAATATGGTGTCCCTACTTCGCAGAAATTCAGTTATTGCGGCCGGCCTTGGAACCTATCTCCCGTGATAAACGAGGGATTACTGTACTCCTTGCTCTGTGGACTAAGGATTCTTATTTTGGATATAGTCTTGGGTACTTAAAGCCTCAAAAGACCATCCTAAACATATATTTGTATATTTCTAGTTGTTTTGCCACCTCCCCATTTTTACGCCTGCCCTAGCTGAAGCCAGCAGTTAGTATTAGGGGTCTGGCTGAGTATAGATGAGCTTATGCTGGGTAGACCAGTTAGGATTCTCTATTTAATTTCACACAGCTTTCACATAGACTGTGTGCCGGTGGGGGATGTGATAGCAGGCTGCTTGCTGTTTGCTGCTTATCCACACATTTGCAGGACAATAAATGCTGACTGTGAGGTGAGAAGCGATTTAAGGTGGGATGGATCTATGAGTTTTTTCGTAGGCTCTGCTAATTCTAGTGTTAAGCAAACTGACCCACCCTTTTATCACCGTCAAGAGTTTTATAACCAAACACTTCTATCTTTCTCCTGTTTGACCCTCTTGGGTTAGGCTGTCTGCTTGATACATTGAGTCTTGTTTGAGGCATGCCAGTGATGCCAGGATTGCGCTTTTTCTGCCCAGTTGGGCTATTTGTGATTGGTTTCCACGGGGTAAAATGATTTATGTGAGTTGCAGTTTTCAGGGCTTCTTTGGAAAAAAACTACATGCTTTTTTTTGGCTATTTCCATCCATCCATGCATTATCCAACCCGCTATATCCTAACTAGAGGGTCACGGGGTCTGCTGGAGCCAATGTTTTGGCTATTTTTAAAGTAAAAAATCCAAAACAAAACATTGCTACTGCTGTGCTAAGCTCAGTTTCACATAGAATTGTGCCTTTTATGGCTGAAATTCCAAATTGCAAGAAACAAATACCCAACCGTCACAAAGCCTAACCCTGTCCCTGAGCTTGATGGTGGGGGATTGGGTCCTTAACCTGATCAGGCAGGTCAAAAACATCTAAACCTTATTTAAAGTAAGAAGCAGGTTAGTATAGTTACAGTGTGAAGTCAGCAGAAATAACACAAAGGAAATCTAAAGGTTTTTAAAATAATCAAACATCTCAAGGGTATCATTAACAGGCAAATGGAAACAATAAGGTATACAAAAAATGAAACAAAAAAAATACTTGTTAGTTAGTGCCAGTGCCTGTCAGAAAGTAGGACAGATATTCAAATAAGATACTGCAAAGACTGGAAAAAGGAAAAAGAGTTACAATTTTAGTTGAGAAATAAAACTGCCAACATGTTGAAATGTTTATAATCTTAAGGACTTTTAGTACAATAATTATAGCAGCTGACTTTTGAATAAACTTTGGAACTACCGTAAAGGTAACGTCATGTTTTTGAATTAATAGGTTTATGCAGTCATTATCTTCAGAGTGCACAACCTCTTGTTGATCAAACTAGACGCCTCAGTACAGACTCTTCTGTAGAATGCCCAGGAGAGAATGGGCAACTAGTTGGCTGAAGTCTCCATTAGTGTGTCCGAGTTTATTTTTTGACTTTGTCTGTTATAATGACTGTAGATCACCTGAAGTTTATTTTCTCTAAGGGTTTTCTGCTGATCTGAATTTTTGGTTTTTCTCTCCTCCGTTGTCTGCTAGCCATAGTTTAGCAGTTAATTAATGGACAGACATTGTTAGGTTTGAGTTAGTTAAAGTTTGTTTAAAATATAACAGATGAGATTACCTCTATCTCTCATGTTTGCTCACTTGTTTCAGATGCATCTATTTTAGTGTTAAAGTTAGTTAATCAGCTGTGTGCCTTTATTTGTAATCATTATTATTTTGTCTTAGTAGAGTAATATATTTTACTCTACTTTCCCCTTTTGTATTATTAATGTGTAGCCTTTGTCAGAATGCCTCAAATCTCACAGACTTACCACTGTTTATAAGGTATTATAGTATATAACTTCTCCCCACTTTACCATCTTACATCTATAACCTCAGGCAATTAGGTGTAGTAAAAGACAAGCAGGAGTTAAGATACAGTTTAAACAATGTGTTATTGATAATATTCATAAATCATAACAATATGCAAAGTACATTTGAATATTGGCAACCACACCACCTGATAAATGGTGATGTGTAATTCAGGTGGCACACAGACTTGTTAGTTACTAAAGAAGGCATCATTGGTGGTCTGCTTTCTTCAGAACAGGCCGCATGCCTGTTTCACTACGGCTGCCGAGCTGTGCTCTCCATTGTGTTGTCCTTTCATTTCATCAGTTTGGTAAGAGAGCGAGATGCTCCTTTATCAGATATTAGTAAGAGAGAGAGATTGAAGTTAAGCAAGCAGATTTATAGATTCTCTGTCCAACCCCTAGAGCCAATAGGACAGTGGTTTCCAAACTTTATTTTATCACGGCTCCCTTAAAAATATTTGATCATATGGCGCCTCTCTTCCATTTTATAAAATACTACAAACACAAAAATTTTTAGTACTAAAAAAATTATTAAGATAAACTCTTATACACAAGAAAAAATGAATAACAATATTTTATTATTGTCGCTTAATGAGATGGATGTGCTTGCCTATTAGCGCAAAGTTTATCAAATCTCGGTGTCATTGATGAGATAGCTACACAAAGCTCCTTTTCTACAACCAAACGAGCACGATATTTCGATTTTATTGCAGCTAATGCAGAAAATCCTGTTTCGCATAAATAAGATGTTGCGAACGGCAGCAATACTTTTAAAGCTTTATTTGACAAAATATTATATTCACTCTTAATATCTAGCCAAAATTGAATCAGAGATACATTCTGAAATTTTTGTTTTAAAGAAGTATCGTTCAATCAAGTTTTCTTTCTCAATACTTGTTAATTCAAATTCGTCATCTTCTTCGTCGATAAATGGATTCTGTATCCACGCATATTTTGTAAAATCAAGATCATCAAAATAATTCGAAAAATGAATTAACAAACCATCCAAGTGTTCAACAAATAGATTTTTGTTTGCTTCTATATTAACTTGGGCGCATAAATTTAAAAGTGGAAACATGTCGAACCTATTTTTTTCCAAATTTGTCTTCCATATCTCCATTTTTTTAATGAATGCTTTCACTTTACCTTTTTGAATCAATAAATGCATTTGTGGCCCTTGCATCGATTTATTCAAAACACTCAATTTTCCAAAAACTTCCACCAAATAGGTAAGTTTAATAATAAAATTATCATCCCTAAACATATTTGCATCCTCATTATGATTTTCTTCGAGAAAAATTGCAATTTCTTCTTTGAGTTCAAGTACCCTCTGAATCACTTTTGCACGAGATAGCCAGCACACTTCACAATAATACAAAAGTGAGGTGTAAGCAGCTTCCATATCTTCACACAGCTTTGCAAATAACCTAACTTTTAATGGACTGTTTTTTATGTAGTTTACAACTTTCGTTACTTTTGTAAAAACGTAGTTAAGTTCCTCACTCATATTTTTTGATACGAGAGCTGCTCTGTGGAGCATGCAGTGCGTCCAGAGAACGTCGGGTGTTTTCCTTTTAATTAGTGCTTGAAGGCCAGTTTTGTGTCCTGACATTGACTGTGCACCGTCTGTACAAAGCCCAATGCAATTATTCCACAATATGCCGTTCTCATCAAAAAAATTGTCGATTATATTAAAAATTTCACTGGATGTGACTTTGCCAGGAATGGGTTTGCAAAATAATATATCTTCAATTATATTATTCTCTTCAACATATCGAACATATGCAATTAAATGTGCGTCTTTAGCTACATCGGTTGCTTCATCTACTTGTAAGGCGAATTTTGAAGTGCGCATCTGAGAAACTAATTGATCTCAAAGATCGTCAGATATATCATTGATTCTTCTGCCAACAGTGTTATCAGCAAGCGGTATTTGTCGCAACTGTTTTGCATATGATTCGCCAAACATTGTTTTGACCATATCAATAGCTGCTGGCAAAACTAATGTTTCTCCTATTGTGTGTGGTTTTTTACACTTCGCGATTCTGTAAGATACTAAGTACGATGCTAGTAACGCATTTGATGGAATATGAACTATTTTTTTGAACGTTTGCTTTTGTTTAGTGAACTCATCCAATTTTCTTTGAAAAAATTCTTGGGACTTGCCAACATATTGAGAATGCATAGTTTCAATGTGGTGTTTTAATTTTCCGGGTCTCATACTATCAGCAGCCAAAACTTTCGAACAAAACAAACACATTGGTTTTTCCACATTATCAGTAATAACACTTGTAAATCCGAACGATAAATAAGACGAATCGTATTTTCTTGTCTTGGGAGTTCTTCCTTCCTGATTCCTACTACTTGTGCCAACATCAGATTCTTCATTATTAGAGGATTTTCTCTTATAACCAGTCAAGAACTTATCCATTTCTCTAAAAATATTAGGATAATTAATTTATTGTTCTTAAAAAAATTAAACTTGATTAAATTTTTTTACTATTGTGATCAGTGAGTAATTAGGTACGTCAAAATAAAATAAGAAACACAATCTAACACTGCTAAACTAAACTGAAGTCGATATTGTCTCGATTTTTGGAGAGTTACTGGTCGGCCAAGTTACGTGTCATACCGCTGGTGGTTTATCCTTTCAATGAGTGGATATCGTAGGTAAGAAAGTGAGAAGTCCGACAACGCGTCTGAATATTTACGCAGTAATACGCAGCCGCCAAATCTTTTCGCGTATGCGCATAGACAATACAAGCCCTACGGCCTACGGCCTACGGTGCTGATATATTTCTGAACCGTACTGTTTGCTACGGGGTAAGGGTAGCATCAGCAGCATAGTAGTTAATATGTACCTATATGTTACTAATTGTATTAGCTGCACGTGCACTTTTTTTGTCAATCCTGGCTAATATTCGCGCCTCCCCTTAGACTAGTCCACGCCTCCCTAGGGAAGCGCGCCTCCCAGTTTGGAAAACGCTGCAATAGGACATCATGGTACTTAAAGGCTTCTGATACAAGCCAGTTCCAAACAGCCATACTTCAGACCAATGGAGAAACAGAACATCTTAACACCTGCCCTCCCCAAGACCATATGTTAAGATAAAGCTTGGCAGTTAGGCAGCCGGGCTTTCCTATGGGGGTTGAAAGACTTTGGCAGAGAAACATTTTCCAATCTGGTTTATGGCAAATCCACCTAATCCTGTCATAAAATTCAAAGAGACTCAGTCCTGGTGGTGGGGGAGGAATTCTTAAACCATCAAAGCATTGCTGTTATTATCAATAATGTAACACTAATATTACATTGCTTTGCCTAAGTTACAAATAAAGACATACAAAATATTTATCAAGTTATATGCAAAATCTCACATCACAACAATTATGTAATTAGAATTTTTTGAAGTTTATATTTGCATCTGCCTATGAACCTGTTACAATGCCTTGCACATGCACTCAGTGAAGAGCATAATACAATATTGAACTGAATAGAAACGTTGTCTCCTGTACAGAGTACAGTAATATTTCTTACTTACTTGTACTAAACAAGAAGCAACACATCACCACTCTGTGAATGGTTCTCAGTGCAGAAGAAAGTTCTTTCTTTCTCAAACTGTAAAAGCATACACAGGTATTGAGTATCTCTAAACAGTGTAAATCTTTACATTTGGCATCACACTGCAGTCCATTTTAATCAAGCTGAGGCTCTTTTAAGTTGTTTTTAGGTTATAATTCCAAGTAATTTCCTGCACTCCCTGATACACTACACCCTACTGAAAAGACAGCAAAGCAGGCTTTGATGCGTCTGGAGTTACTATATCCTCTCTTGTTGGTTACTTCTGCACTTCCAGCTCTGGAGGCATAAACATTGTGTCTATGTACAGTACTGTGCAAAAAAATACAGTGATGTGTTGACCAGTCAATAAAAGGTTGCCTGGCAAGAAAGGATGTCACAGGAGTGTAGAAGGGCCCCACAAGGACCTAACGGAAAGACAGAGAAAGAGCTGCAGCCTAATTGAAGCAGACAGCATATGACTCAGCATAAGCCACATATGTCTGACCCTCCAGTGAAGGTGTGAAAAAGGCTTCAGACCTCCTGGGCACTGTGACTTGGAGGCCCTAGGGTGTTGCTGACTCTTACTGAGGTATCTGATAGATGTGTTTCCAGGCTAATCAAGAAGTAACCTAAAAAAAGGTATTTATAGTTATAAGGTGAGTTGACCCAAGAGCTCACAGGTGGGTTGCTGAGAGGGCGTGGAAAGAGATGGTGGGAGCAGGACATTTTTGCAGTATTCTAGGAGGATCAAATAGGTCACTTAACCTACCAGGTTAACAGATCTAAGATTCATGGATAAAGGCCCAGAGATGATACACTTTTTGTTTATCCGGTGTTATTTCATCCAATGTACATATTTGTTGATAGATGCCCCATTTGTCTATATTTTTGGCCACTATTCTGTGTTTCCAGGGACACTGCAGAGAGAGGCAGATACATTTCTTCACATTCTGATTATTCTGTTTAGAGTTATTATAACTTAACCAGGAAGTGTATCCTACTGCGTAATGTTATTCAAATATAAACTGCTAGCTCAATTTCTCCTTTTGACTCACTGGGTGATCCCGAGCAATTTACATAACCCTAACAGTAATTTATTTATTAAGGAAATTTTAATTTACTTGAAAATCATGCTGAGTAAAGATGCCTCTGACATAAACAACAAAATAATATATTCTATGTAGAAAATATCTTTTGGATATATATAATTTGTAGCCTTAAATCTGTAAACATTGATCAAAATTGTTATGCTGTGGGATTTACTTTATTTTTTTAAAGAAATCCTACACCACTTTTATGCATTCATCTTTTTCCACTGAAAGTATTCATTTTTCATAGAGCTTCAAACAAAGTTATAATTTATCTTTGTTTCACAATGCCATTTGGTATTATTTTAGTGCTGCTGTTTCCTTCACTTAGCGTCAATGTTTCTATGACAATTCATTCCCATAAGGCACCAGAACTGTGCCACAAGTGACGTCACCGGTCCAACCATTTAAAGGCTGGTGCGCACATCCCTTAGGTATCCAGGATAAAAGCAGGGTTAGTGCGTGATTCTATTTTTGACTAAATCATTTTTGGTATACTAACTAGCTTTTGTTTCTGCAATGTTTAATTTCCACTTGCATTTTGTACTTGTTAAGAAATCAGTTTGAATTTTGTTTTTGAGCCTGGCTTGACTCTTGACTGTATCTCATCTCCTGATCTCTTTTGTTACAAACTTCACTGTCTCATTTCAAGTCACTACAAAAATATTAAACGTGTAACATTCTCATGCCGATTTTATACACTGTTGGGGTACAAAAAGTCTGTCCAGGAAGCACTGGGTTTTAGGAAAGAATCAACCTGAGACAGCACCCATCCATTGCTGGAAACACACACACACACTCCTTGTAATATGCCTGTGCCTTTGTTTTCCTCTCCTCCATTGTCAACTCACCATAGTTCAATAACTAATTAATGGACAGACATTATAATATATAATTATAACAATATAAGAGATTAGATTATCTGCATCTCTTATATTTGCTCACTTATTTCAGAGTCCTTTAGATTACCGTTAGGGTTCGGGGTATTTAATCCATTTTGAACTATTTTGTTTTTCTGCATGTTTAAACAAATGTGTCTTTATGTGTAATCATTGTGTAATTATTAATTTGTAAAGTTTTGTATTGGCTTCTACCTCTAATGTGATTATTAATTTGTAAAGTTTGTATTGGCTTCTACCTCTGAACCTGTTACAGTGCTTGAAACCTTTATTATTGTTTGTGGAACTGGGTGTAAAAATAGGCCGCAATATTAATTTTTAAATGGAAATCATTTACTAATACTTGCAGCAAAGTGAAAGTAACATTTCTCAATGCAACGTTTAAAGAATATTAGAATACAAGTGTCTTACATAGCCAGTGACACTCCTTGGTTTACATGACTTCTTGTATACATCAGAAGGATAAAACAGCTAAATGTTAATCTCATGTAAAACACGTTTCCTTTTTGGCATTCCTTTAACAATAGTGTGTTCTAAATTTTAACAGCATCACCAGTCCTGTAGGATGGCAGTTTTCATGTTTTTATAAGAAGCACTTTTTAGCAACTGGTCCTGCTAGAGTTAAATAAACATTCACATTTACTGTAAGTTAATAGCATTAGAATTACTTTATCTTAAGGAAATTTTTAAATTAGCCCACAGCTCCATATCTCAAGGTTCAATTCCTAAACTGGACACTGTCTATGAGGCATTTGCATTTTTCCTGTGCTTATGTTTTGCTCCATAGCCCAAAGATGAGCAGGTTATGATGACTGGGAGCTCTAAACTGGCCTAGAAAAAGTGAGTTTCGGAGAGCGCATGAGCACTCAGGGCTGGTCTATGCCTTGCAAACAGTGCTGCTGGGCCCTGGCAGATGAGGAATTGGATGCATGAATACATTCCCTAATATCACATTTGGAGTCTCAATCAATATATAACACATCAATACAAATATAGTAATATTTCTAATTGCCATTAAACTCAAAGTACATTAAAAGTCTAACAAGTATCATTTCCTACCTAACTACATCATCTTGGCTTCTGTCAGAGTTTAATTCAAGTTAATCTTAATAGCAGTGGAAGGATAATTATTATTATTTCGCCATAGTTTAGGTGGTTAAAATTAACAATTAATTCATGAATTTACTAATCTGTTTGAGAAGAAAAAAAAAGATATTTGTAAGTTTTGCCAACATGTTGGGATTCAAGCACTAGCATCCTAAATATGTGAAGTGGGTGGCAACCTACTGATATTTCCAGCCCTATAAAAACAGAGCAGACAGCAAACTCGTTTATCTGTTCAGCTCAAATGTGTTGCTGACTAGAGCACACATCTTAAATCATGCAATCTCCCAGGGACACGTCAGCAAAAATAAACTTCAAGTGGCTTGTTCTACTAGCATCAGGGATACACACAAGCTGTAAAGTGCCAAGAAGGCCCTATGCAGATTTTATAACAAGTCTGAAAGTTTCTCAGTTTAAACTTTTGCATTTGGTAATAAACAATAAGAATAATTATTAAGTTCAATGGACTTGTACTGTCAAAGAACTTTATAGGTAATATGCATAGTTGTTATTATTTGCAACTTCACATTCGCCTTAACACCATTATCTTCTGTGACTTAAAAGGATGTAGCAATACATTTTGTTCCAGCACTCCTTTTCTACAGACAGTTTGTAAGTAATCAAAAGTTGGGATTGTTTGCATTAACTTTCAAGGCTTAATTAACCTTCACTGTTGCAGAAAAGCTGTAAATTGTTAACCCATTATTTATTTCCCTTTTTGAATAAATCTGAAAATGACATTTATTTTTCAGTTTTTGATAACTTGTGCTTTTTTAACCTGTGGTAGTTTACTGTTTACCTTTGAATCATTGCAGGTTATTTACTTGACTTGAACTGCTTACATTTTAATAAAAACTGGAGTGTTTAAAAATGTGTGACCGATAATATATATACAATTGTGTGCTGATTTACGGTCAACCAAGTTGAAGCCATTTGTACTTACAGCCGAGGGTTATAGGAAAACTATAGGGTAATAAGCTTCTAGAAATTGCCAAAAGTAGTTGTGACAGGCAGCAAAGACAGTATACTTTTTGTTTATCATGTATTTGCGGCAGCGCTTCCAGTTATGTAAGCAGTGAGAGAACCCAACGGTGAAGCCTACCTGTTTTGATCCCAACAAATGGCCACAAACTAGAAATAAGTAAATATATATTTATCTCTCTCGCTCTTTGTCTCTCTCTCTCTCTATATATATATACTGTATATACAGTATATATATATATATATAGTTGGATGAGGTATGGTTTGGAGGGTGTTGGTCATAAAGTCTTATTTATTATGCTTCTTATTATTTATTATATTAATATGAAGATGATTAGGAATAGTTGAAAGATTAGGAATAAAGAACAATTTTAAGATATGTGATTCATTTCCTCCCTTTGTGGATTTCCAGCTACACACATATTTGTATATGATCAATTACATATATACATGATCAGTTACTTTGGCAAGATAGCCCACTGCTCCATTCTTGGATTGTGTTACACGTGTCACTTCATAACCTTTTGATTGAGACTGAGTTCAAGACCCATTCACTAATCACAACACTAATGCCATTCCCATGAACTAGAGTGATAATTTTAAACTACCAACTCCTTAATTGTCCCAAGAATAAGTAATAAAATCAATGCAGGATAAACAGATTGCGTACTGACACCCATCAGTGTGTTCTTGCTTCATGTGCCTACATCACCCAGCATTATTTCATTTTAGATCACCACTTAAGTTCTTACAATTGAGCATTTTACTGTTACTCCCTGCTGCTTTGAAAGTATCCAGTGGCAGAAGCCTAGGCAACCCTGTTAAGCAGTGGAGTGACTGCCCTCTAGTGTCCTGAGAAGTATTACCCCTTCTGAAATGTGCCTAATTATGGATCAAAATACCCTTTGGAAGTGGACTGTGTACCAAACCATCTTATGAACCAGATCCTGTCATGAACAATGATACATTTCAGGTCTCAATTTACAGTGTCAATACAGTGAGTTTCTATGTATAGCAATTTTTTAAAAAAGCTTCCACTTTTGGCATGTGTTAAAATGAGAGCCCTGCTCATCTCTTAAACTTTGGCATTTGCAGAGATTTTAATGTTCTGTGACATAACCTTAAAATTTGGACTCCATTGCTTTCTATGTGGGTGACACTGTGGTTAGCTTCAACTTTGGATCACATTCTCCCATGCCTATAGGTTTCTTACCGTATCTCAAAAACATTTATGATTGGTAAACTGAAAACTCAAAATTGGTAGGCATTGTGTGTGCAAATGCACGAGACGGCCCTGTGATGGACTGGTGCCCCATCCTGGGATGGTTTCTCCCTGGTGCCCAAGACTGCCAGGAATAACCTCCATCACCCTGAGACCTTGCATTTAAGTTAAACAGGTTTCAGAATATTATATTATGTTAACTCTTTCCTGTGTGTGATCTTTTCAAAAACTCAGTTAAGCATTATCCAATTTTTCAAAAGAATGCTTGCCACCAAGTTGGGAATTTCTACAGTTTCACTGTTGGTTATTCATCCATTTCTTCACGCTGCTTAATCCAATTAAGGGATGAATTGATTTTATATATGTTGTAGATAAGAATGGCAACTGAAATGTAAGTCTCCATGGTTCTGTGTAGCTCAGTCATCATTGTCTTTATGCTGACAGGGTGTTATTGTCATCATTATTTGAATAAACTCTCTTTGGTCTGTGCCAGGATATAACTTTTTTCCTTAGTCTTTGTTGAAATATAAATGCACAAAGAGCCTTTTGATCTTATTCTCAACAATTAATTTGTTCACATTTGGTATTAAACTACCCCAAAGGGCCCTCACTTACTGAGTGCCAGTTGCATTGAGTGAATAGTGTGACTATAGGAGGAATGGGAGAAGTGCTTGTACTTGAACAAAACATATCTGGGAAACAGTTACTCATCTGATGGGAACAAATAGCTAGAATTGAAAGCCAAGAACGGGGAAAAAAGATTTATGGAAAAAGCTGCTCTTCTTTTTGAAGAAAGAGGTTTTTGATAGTTTAGCTTGAAGGCAAAGAAGTTGTTGTGATTTAAGACACTGGGTCACTATAAAATATGATCAGTTTAAAAACAGATTTTATGTAGTGAAAGAGTATTTTAGGACACAAAAATACAGTTATTTTCTTGAATTATTCATAATTGAGAGATAGTGGGTAATACTTAACTTTTGTTTTAATAATTGACTTAAATAGATTTCAATAGCTTTCTTATTTTGTTTCTATTACATATTTGAGTACAAAAAATGAATAATTTAATTTTATTTAATAGTATTGTATAGTACATTACGGTAGAGTGCAGTATAGTATAGTATGATATGATATGGTATAGTATCCATATGTGTCCATGGATGTTTTATTGGGGAAGTAAGTAAGTAGGTGTGGTCCTTCCATATAAATTAACATTTGACATAGGACTCTAAATCATGTAAATCAATGTGAGTGGTAAGTAAGTAGGTCCGATACTTTCATTATCAATCGGACACTACATACAGTATGTGCTAACTTACTCCTGCTTTGTGAGTATTGTTCTCATTACACTTTGCAAGTTCATATATGTTAATAAAGAGCAAGCTCTGTACAAGTGAATGCATTATACATGTGTATGGATCAATGTGAACGTCAGTGCAGAAAAATCAATTTGATTTAATATCATCTTAGCTAATGTTTATGAGCCCAGCGGAGAACAGTCAGTCAGTCAGTAGGCAGTAGTAATCACACAGCGACAATACATTCTTGAAGAAGCAATAGATTTTCCAAAATAACACCCCCACTGTATATTAACCTGCATTTTGTTGTAAATTATTGATTAATCATTTGCATTTCCATTTCTTTTTCTACTTTTATTTAATGTGACACATATGACATAGTGCATGTAGCTGCTTGCTTTGTACGTTACCAATTTTGTTTTCAATATAAACATTTAATTTTGTTTAGATAGGCAATAGTACATGATACCATGATTGTTTTTGTTGGTGGTTTTAAATAACTGGTTATGCCGTTTGCATTCATATACACACCATTGGAAGGGAACTTAGTAGAAAAGGCAAAAAAGGTTTTACTCAAAGTGTAGTTTATTGGGAAGTGTTTGGTTAATCCTAAAACTAAAAGACAGTGGTGGCTTTGATAAATGTACAGTGTCACAAAAATGAGACATAAACAGATAAAGGTTTGGGGCAGCCACCCGTATAATATGGTATCCCGGCTGCAAAAGTCATTTTTATCAAATAACCAGCACTGAAGTGCATACAACTGAGTCCAGAACAAGACTGAGGGAAAAGGGAAAAAGGGCAGGCTTTTAAAGGGGAAGACAGGAAGTGAGGTCATAAGGATCGGGCACGTGTTCATCAACCATTGGATCAAGCCCGGACGTGACATCAGAGGGGCCGGAGCTGGTAAGGTCTACTTCCATTGGCTCGGTCCCGGAAGTGACGTCAAAAGAGCCAGGTGGAATCTCCCGGGAGTGGTCTACAGGAATGGGAGAAAAAGAGTCAGCGCACTCTGCCACATCCCGGCATGCCCCAGAACTGCCTCCACTCAAGCCCTTTAGCTGCCTCCCATGCACACGTGTGTGACAACAGCCAGCTCCTTCAAAACTGTAGAGCCATTGGGCCGTATGCAGAGATAGAAAGAATTTGATGTCCCCTGCCTTGGGTAATTCTTTGCAACTAGCCTTTGCAATATATGACTCTAGAATTAGCATTCATCATGCGTGGTGCAGACACGGACAAATTTGTTGGTACCCTTACAGCTCGTTGAAAAAGTGCTGCATGCTTCCTGAAAAGTGATTAAATGAAAAGCAATTGTCCCATGTATACCTGCATGCCTTTGACATGCTATCGACTAAAGCAAAGCAAGTGTGAAAAAGAGAGTAAGCATTACTTATTCTACAAAGATATTCTGAAATGGCCTGGACACATTTGTTAGTAGCCTAGAAAAGATCATAAATAATTGGATTAGAGTGATTTTTCAAATTAGCTGTTCTTATTAATTAGTATTACACATGTTTCTAGCTGATGTTTGGTATTGTCATGTGTTCCACGGACCAGAGAAAGCAAAAGAAATAGTTGTCTGAGGAGGCCAAAAAGAAAATTCTACACAAGCATGTTAAAGGCATAGACTATAAGGCCATCGCCAAGCAGCTTGATGTTCCTTTGACAGCAGTTGCAAATATTATTAATAAGTTTAAGGTCTGTGGGACTGTACAGTAGACAGCCTTCCTTGGCGAGGCCACAAGAGGAAAGTCAACCCCAAAATGGTAGACAAAAAGCCAAGGACAATTTTCAAAGAGGTACAAGCTGAACTCCAAGGTCAAGGTCCATCAGTGTCTGATTGCACCATCCATCATTTTTTCAGTGACAGTGGGCTCAATGGAAGAAGACCCAAGATGATCCTACTGTTAAAAGAAAATCATGAAAAGCCAGACTGGAATTTACATATTGACAAGCCACAATGCTTTTGGGAGAATGTCCTTGGGACAGATGAGACAAAACTGGATTTTTTTTGCAAGTCACTTCAGCTCTGTGTCCATAGATAAAAAACGAAGCTTTTAAAGAAAAGCACACCATAGCTATTGTGAAACAAAGAGGAGGCTCGGTTATGTTTTGGGGCTGCTTTGCTGTGTCTGGCACTGGGTGCCTTGAACCAGTACAGGGAACAATGAAATCTCAAGACTAACAAGACATACTGGAGCAAAACATACTGCCCAGAGGCAGAAAACTCCAACATGATAATGACCCAAAACACACAGCTGAAAGCACCCAATGATGGCTATGAACAAAACACTGGACTGTTCTGACGTGGCCTTCTATTAGCCCTGACTTGAAAAGAGGAAGAGTCGGCCAAACTACCTATTGACAGGTGCAGACATTTCATTGACAGCTGCAGGAATCACTTGTTTGCAGTGATTCCCAATACATTTTGTGCAATTGTGGGTTTTTGTCCATGCCATTTTCATTTGTGTTATTATTTGAAATTTTCTGTGGAATTAAGGCTCTAAATATAATCAGATTTTTGTTAAATACAGAATAAACAATGATGGCTGATTTAACTTGAAACAGGCAAAAGTAACTTAAAATATTTCTCTTGTGGTTGGGTACCAAGCAATTTGTCCATGTCTATATAGTATAATTTACCTTTATGAATGATCTGCATTAATTTACAACAATCTAGATGAGAATGGACCTTTCAGCTCAACAAAGCTCACCAGTCCTATCCACTTAATTCTTCTGAAAAAATATTGTTGAGTTTTAAAAGTCCCTAAAGTCCTACTGTCTACTACACTACTTGGTAGCTTATTTCATGTGTCTACGGTTATCTGTGTAAAGAAAAACTTAATGTTTGTGAAAAATGAACTCTTATCAACTCCCCGTGTTCTTGCTGAACTCATTTTGAAGTCACAGCCTTGATCCACTGTACTAATTGCCTTCCTAATTTTAAACACTTCAATCATGTCTCCTTTTCCGTCTTCTTCTGCTTAAACTGAAAAGGCTCAGCTTTTTTAATCTTTTCCTCTTAACTTATCCCATGTAGCCCTTGAATCAGCCCAGTTGCTCTTCTTTGGTCTTTTTCCAGTGCTGCTATGTTCTTTTCATAGCCTTGAAACCAAAACTGCTCACAGTACTCCAGATGGGGCCTCACCAGTGCATTATAAAGCTTCAGCATAGCCTCCTTGGACTTGTACTTCACACATCCTGCTACATAACCTAACCTTCTGTTAGCCTTCTTAATGGCTTCTGAACACTGTCTGGCAGTAGATAGTGTTGAGTTCACTATGACTATAAATTCTTCTCATAAGGTGTACTTTCGATTTTCAGACCTCCCATTGTGTATTCAAGCCTAACATTTTTATTTTCTACATGTAATACTTTACATTTACTTACATTAAATTTCATCTGACACAAATCTGCCCAGGCCTGTATGCTATCCAAGACCCTCTGTAATGATTTAACGGATTCCAGATTATCTGCCAATCCACCTAGTTTGGTTTCATCTGCAAACTTATCCAGCTTGTTGCTTATATTGCTATCCAAATAATTTATATTTTAAAAAAAGCCAGTGGCCCTAACACTGACCCCTGTGGAACATCTCTTTTAACATCAGCCAGTTCTGATAAGGTTCCTCACACCATAACCCTCTGCTTCCTGTGTTTGTGGCAATTTTGCAACCACCTACACACTATACCCTGAACTCCCACGTCTTTCGGTTTGATCCTCAACCTCTCATGTGGCACCTTATCAAATGCTTTCTGAAAGTGAAGATAAATAATATCATTTGCTCCACTTTGATCATATCCTTTGGTTGCCTCCTCGAAGAAATCCAGCATGTTAGTAAAACATGACCTCCCTCTTTTGAACCAGTGCCGACTGTTCAGTAATACTTCTCTTCTTGCCATGTGTTGCTCAACCTTATCCTTAATAACTACTTCCATTAATTTTCCTGTGATGCACATTAAGCTTAATGGCCTGTAGTTGCTTAAATCTGCCCAGTAACCCTTTTTATACAGTATAACGGGATGATATTTGCTATTTCCCAGTCCTTCAGAATTTCTCCAGTGCATAGTAACGTCCTAAACATATGTGTCAAGGTTTTATACAGTATATGTACTCGCTAACCAATTTAAGAACTTGAGGGTAAATATTATTTGGTCCTGGTGATTTATTTGATTTCAGCCTATTTTTTCTAAGATGTACTTCACTCTCTACAATTTCCAGATCACTCAGTACTTCCTTAGTAGCCCCTTATACTGTTAGGAAATTATCACTTTTTCTCACGTGAAGACTTCAGAAAAAATTAAGTTTAGAGCATCTGCTGTTTTTTTAATTCCTCTTTTCTACTCCTGATTCACTTCAACTCCTCTTTGACTGTTCTTTTACTACTAAAATGCCGAAAGAATCTCTTTGGGTCATCTTTCGCCTTATCTGCTGTATTCTTCTCTAACTGCCTTTTAGCCTCCCTAATATCCTTCTTAATAGTTACCCTCATGTTCCTGTGTGCCCAATGATTCACTTTGGAGTTATTAATCTTATACATATTAGACAGCTGTTTTTCCTTTGCAGCTTTAATATCTAATATCAGAACAATCACAGAAAAAGGTATGCTGTCCTGAGGTCCATAACCCACAAATTAAAGATAATATAAGCTTAGACTAGCCTGTAAAGACAGAAAGGCTACAGTTCTCTAACAGCTGAGAAGTGTTAAAGAAGGCATATCAGAATCCAAAGCTAAGAAATAGGGTGCAGTAGAACATCTTAGAACTTACTTAGTTAAGTGAAAAATAAGTAAATGTGGTTACAGACCTAAGAAACACAAATACTGAGTCCTTGGGGACTAGAAAAAATATGTTGTCGGGTGTGAATGACCCTGATTTTTTCTGATTCAAGCTGACTCAAGAACCAGAAGGGAGGAAAAATGGCATAATCTCAGCATGCCTGGTGTCAGCAATGCAGGCTGCAGGTGGCAGTGTAACGATGTGGGCCGTGCCTCTGTGGTGCATATTGGGCTCCTTGATACAAGTGAAGAAGTGAAGCCACATGGAAGCATTAAACTTACTGGTGTGATAGATAGATAGATAGATAGATAGATAGATAGATAGATAGATAGATAGATAGATAGATAGATAGATAGATAGATAGATAGATACTTTATTTTAAGTAAACTTTGTGCTCTAAGGATGGAAATTGGCAGAATGTGAATTGAGCTTTGAGACTCTCCTAGTTCACCAACTCTTAATTCACCCAGTTACCTATGATATGGGATGTAGCTAGTTGTTTGAAGCAGAGCTCCATCAGCTAATTTACAGACTCTTATCTCTTCATTGGTGCTGTGGTTTTTTTCTCCTACGGATGTGCCCAAGATCTACTAAAGTATTAACACCATCAATTTATCAAACGTACCTCTGTCATGTACATCTGTAGAAAAACCCAAATTGACGAGTCTGTAGACTGAAGCCTTCTTCTTCTTTTGGCTGCTCCCGTTAGAGGTTGCCACAGCGGATCATCTTCTTCCATGTCTTTCTGTCCTCTTCATATTGTCCTGTTACACCCAACACCTTCATGTCCTCTCTCACCACATCCATAAACCTTCTCTTAGGCCTTCCTCTTTTCCTCTTGCCTGGCAGCTCTATTCTTAGCATCCTCTTCCCAATATACTCAACATGTCTCCTCTGCACATGTCCAAACCAACACAATCTCACCTCTCTGAATTTGTCTCCCAACCGTCCAACTTGAGCTGACCCTCTAATGTACTCATTTCTAATCCTGTCCAGTATTGAGTCTGTAGACTGAAGGCTATGGAATAAAAACAGGCATGACAAACTGTAAAAATGTGAAAACAAGAGGCTGTTTAAATTAGCAGAAGAATTAACGAAACATAACACTAGAAACTTGCTCTGTATAAAACTTTGCTTTCAAGGCAAGGCCCAAGGCTTCCAGTAAAGCGATTTCTTTTGCCTTTCTAATCATAGATAAAAGGATACTGTATAATTCAAATATATGTAACATTTTACTTTATACATTGTTTATTATGGGACTTTTTGAACAAAAGAGTTAAAAAGCAAAAAAACTTGTGACTGAGTGCTGTAAAGTCATACCTTTTAGCCAATTTTTCGGTTACAAACAAATTCTTGGGTTTGTGTCAGTTAATGAGTCTAAAAGAGGATTAACAAATTTAGAAGCACATTTCTGAGCCTCTTTACACTGAGTTGATTTTCATAAAACACTGTTTCATAAAACACTTAGCAGCTCTTCCCAAATCTTTTGTCATAAAACATTTTGACCAGGTTTAATACCAGCAGACAACAGAGAGAAACAAAACACTGCAAGCCCACATTTTCATAGCTGTTTTGCTTGTGGCATGGTCTAGACCTTCTGTCTGTGGATTTTCCTTATGATTTTGCAAAGCAACATCTGTCTTTGTAACAGCATGTTAATAAATCAAGCGCTTATTAAGAGCTAAATAATTAGATATTTGAATTCACAGTTATTTTAGTATTTGTAATATTTACATAGGGTGTCAAGGTGGCTAGCACTCCTGCCTAAAAGCTTTTCTACATGTTTTTTTTCTCTAAATTGTCTGATTTCCCCCAAACATATTCATGTCATGTTAGTTGGCATGTGTGTTTCAGTTGGCCCAGTGAATGTTTCTGTCTTCTTGTTCCTAATGCTGTCTTGATAGGCATGGACTCCCTGCCACCCTGTACCAGATTAAACAAGTTTGAGAATGTTATTTTACGTTATGTGTTACTGCACCCCAAAATACAATATACATCATAAAGAAGCATTGTACTTAAGGAGAGAAGTGATTGGTAATGCAAACAAACAAGAACTGAACATTCAATTCAGTTCAGTTTATTTTTGTATAGCTGATCTTTGCTGATTTCAGGCTCAGCACACTGTAAACAAGTCACAGATAAATGCAATGACAAACTTTACAAGTTACTAATTACATACTGAGCACACATAAAGACAGACTTGTTCAAAAAGAAAGGAAAACAAAGTAGTTTGAAAATGACTGACATAAATTGAACTAAACAATATCTGTCTATTAATTAATTTTTGAACTATGGACAGTCTGCAGAATTCATGGAGAAAATCAATCATCATCAAATGACAAATATTTGATTGTATAACCCTAACTGAAAATAATTTATGTACAGTAATATTTTTGTTTTTGTCTTCCACAGGATAATGATGTACGGATAATTATCGGTCAGTTTGATGAAAACTTGGCAGCCAAGGTCTTCTGTTGTGTAAGTACAAATATATATAAATAAATTAATTAACAAATGCAACTAAGGTGTAAAGAAGAATTTTCCGATGTTAGTCATTGGATGGATTATTCATAATTAGTGATGAGCGAGCATGCTCGGCTGAACATGTGTTCGGCTCAAGCATCGCTATGCTTGGAGCTTGGCGCTACTCGAACGAGCACCACATGTGCTCGTGCGCCATGCTCGAGTCTCCGCCCCGCACGTTTTGCGGGTTGGAGACAGCCAATCAAGGGGCAGGTAAGTAATTTTTTTATAGGGTGCACTCGCATCTAATGTTTTAGAGCATCAGCTCACCGGCAGGCACTCCCATATAATGTTTTAGAGCATCATTTTTCCTGTAAAATTGAATTTTTTGGGGGGTTTTGGGCGTGTTTTTGTCAGTCTGTAAAAGTGGCGTACAACTCAGACAAACTGGTTCCAGACAGCAACTTGGGAGTCCAAGATGCATCCAGACATCGTCCCGATGCTGTTCCCGGTCCATTTGGATGGTGTTTCTGTCACTTTTTGACCTTTTCCAATGGACCAGGCATCCTCCCCTCTTCAGAGCCGGGGGGTGCCTGGTAGTCTCCCATTGACTTACATTATACTCGGGTGCTCGGTAGAGCACACGAACATCGCAATGTGTTTGGACTGAACACCTGAACACTTTGGTGCTCGCTCATCACTATTCATAATATCACTCATATTATTTTAGCAGCAAAAACATTCTCATTTTCATCCATTAACAGAACCTGTTGAATCTGATTTTTACGTAGCTGGTAGCTAAGCCAGCCTTAGATTCTTTTCTGAGTACCTTTGTTTTCGTAACCCATGAGAAAGGCAGTGGAGAGTGCTCCACTTGGGGTGAGGCCATCAGTGGAATCCCTCCTTTGACCATTACTGTTTCTAGTTTACAATGATGATGAGGACTCTGGTCTAGTTAGTACATTTGTGAAATTCGCAGATGATGCTAAAGTAGGGCGAAGCAAAAAAAAAAATTCAAAAAGACCTGGACAAGATTCAGAACTGGGCAAAAACTTGAAAATGTAGCTTAAAGGAGAAAAGGGCAAAGTGCTACACATGGGCAAAAGGATCGTCAATTATAAATACAAGACTGGGAGATACAGTGTCCTAAAGAAGCAACCTCCGAAAAGGATTTTGCAATCTAAGCATCTACGCAATGTGCAGAAGCTATTAAAAAGACGACATATTAGGTTATATTATAAAAACTGTTGAATATAGATTGAAGGACATTATGCATTGACTTTATGATGCACTAGCCCACATGTGGGTGTATTATGTGCAGTTCTGGTCACCACACTACAAGACAGACATAGCAGAATTTGAAGCCGTGCAGTGGAGAGAAACCAAGTGCATCCCAGGACTTAAGGACATGTCCTACTGTAACAGACTCTGAAAGAAATAAACTGTTCAGTTTTGAGCAGAGGAGACTGAATGGGGACCTAATCCAGGTCTTCAAAAATTGACATTGACAAAGCAGGACCAGCAGAATTATTTTAACATAAGGGTGAATCACATACTCAAGGGCACCAATAGAAATGACGGGGAATTGCATTTAGGAATGAAGCCAGGAAGTTCTTCTTTATTCAGCGAGTTGTGGGAATCTGCAACAAACTACCAAGTTGAAGCAGAAACCTTGACAACCTTAAAGAAAATCTGGATGAGATATTGAGAGAGCTTCACTATTGGCTACACAAATGAGCTTGATTGAATGCATGGTCAAATTTCTTATGATTCTAAGGCAAACATTTTCGGTTGATTGATGATTCAAAATTGGCTGTTTAAGTGAAGCTTGATGTGTGTGTAAGTGTTACCTATAACGGACGGTCTACCACCCAGGTTTACTTCCTACTTTACACCAGATTCTGCTATAAATACCTTAACCTCCCTGGGACCCTGCAATCGAACAGGTGGACTACAAAATAAAAGATGAATAAATCGTAGCTTATGTACGTTGGACTATGAGTGTCTTGAATTTTGAACAGACATTGTTGGTCATGGAGAAGATGACATGAGTTCTGTTTAGAACATTAGAACACACTAGATGAGAACAGGCCATTCAGCCCAACAAAGCTCGCCAGTCCTATCCACTTATTTCTTCCAAAAAAACTATCAAGTTGAGTTTTGAAAGTCCCTAATGTCTAAATGAAATAAAATAAAAGCCTTTAATAAAATGCAGAAGTCAAAGTGTCCTTTCACTTTGTTTTACCAGTACTATTGCAATAGTGTAATCAGCATTTTTTATTTTAAGTTTTGCCAGGCATGCTTTCTTACAAAATTCTGAAGATATGATTTAAAAAGTGGTGTAGCTTACAACTTCAAGCTGTCAGATAGCTCAGCTATTTTTTGCTGGATTAAGATTTTTTCCATGTTGCATTATTTTGGATTATTATGATAAACACTGAAAAATTCTAGCAAATTTTGCGCTACTGTGCATGGCAAATTTTCTCATCACCATATAAAACACATTTTTCTAAATGTGGCTGTTTAAACATTGATATGATTTAACTATCAGTACACACTTTTTCTAGATATTCAGTATAGTCACATCATAGTCACAACTTTGATTTTATTTATCCATCTGCTGTGAAACAAGCTTAATCTAACAGAGGGTCAGAGAGATGGAGCTGGTGCAAGTGTAGCAGGATTCAAGTGATGGATGTGATGCCCATCGACCTGAAGGCACACTCACCCTCACAGGATCAAGCTCATAGGGCCAATTAATCTATCATGAATGTCTTATGATGTAGAAAAAAAATTGGAGAATTCAGAGTTGAACCCACTGAAACATGAGGTGAAGCTTTAAGCTCCGTTGAGAGCAGTGATGACCTTTGCACCACTACGCCAGGTTTACTGTGTGCTGAAATTAAGGTAGATGTGAGCTCATCGAAGTACACTATTGGTTTGGTAGCCTCAATCAGATATTGCTCCTAAGGCCTCCAGATATAGATGTTTTAAAAAGAAAAACTTTTTGGTGTCTGAATTACTTTAAAAAAAATATGTGAATGCCTATTTTCCATTCGGTTAACAACAATGCCCTGCTGAATACTACGTTACAGTCTGTGCTACAGGGAGACCAAACACAGCTTTAAGGAATTTTGGACAGTTAAGGCACATGAAAACTGAGGTATTATAGTACATTTTAGGACAATAGTCTTACATTTGTGTAATGGAGCTTAAATTGAAAAGCACAATGCTAATCATTACATGTTTATTTATCTTTATTCCAACATATGTTCAACTCTCATTACAGCAAAGGATATTTAATTATGACACAAAACAATTGGGACACATCCATGCATCCATCCATCCACACATTTTCTGAACCCACTGATTCAGCTGCAGGGTTCTGGCCACCAATCACTTTGTAGCATTATGTTCAATTCCATCAGTGTGTGGTATTAAACCCTAACCGGGCATTACCAGAAGAGAAAAAACATAACCTGACTGTACTTGTTAGAATTATACGAATGATAAGTAAAGTAAATGCACTTGCCTTCTAAAATATGTCAGTGCGAAGGGGTGCATCCACTAGCATTTTGATGCTACTTAGGCATGGTTATGCAACGAAAAGCTGGTGTCGGGACATCTTCACTTCTATGGAGGTCTATGTAGTTTTACATCTCTTGCTGGTATGGAGCAAGAAAAGGTGTGTAGTTTGTAGTTAGTTATTAGAAGTACAGTGGAACCTCAATTTGCGAGCATAATTCGTTCCGGAAACGTGCTCGCAATCCAAAACACTCGTATATCAAAGCGAATTTCCCCATAAGAAATAATGGAAATTCAGATGATTCGTTCCACAACCCAAAACTATTCATATAAAAAGGATTAATACAAAATATAAAGTAAAATACATAATACAAATTAACCTGCAATTTACCTTTAAAAAGAATCATGGCTGGTGTGAGTTTCTAAACTCATGTGGAATTCCACCCAACGGGACGACACGCTGAAGAGTGTCCCAAAGCAATCGCAGTCTCCCAGCGCTGTAGCAGTTCGCCGTATAAGCGTATCCAAAAAGATCAAGGAACATTATAATGATCCCGCTGCAATAAATAACAGCACTGTTGCTGTTTCAAACTGAATAAACTGGTGTTTATTCAGCTGGTGTTAAAGTACTGAGACTCAGCTTCGTGTTTTGGGGAGCAAGATGAGGACTCGCACTTCACAGCGCACACACACAGCCACAATGCTGTAGTAAACAGAGAGAGGCGCTGGGCGAGCGAGATAAGAAGAGAGAGAGAAGCGCTGGGCGAGCAAGATAAGGAGAGAGAGAGAAAAAGACACACTGGGCGAGCGAGCAAGATATGGAGAGAGAGAAAAAGACGCACTGGGCGAGCGAGTGAGATAAGGAGAGAGAGAGAGAGAGAACCACCATCAGCTCAGTTGTGATCACATGACGCTCAGCAGACAAAGTGTATCCATACTACTCGTATTGCAAGACATCTCTCGTTTATCAAGTCAAAATTTATTAAAAAAATTTTGCTCGTCTTGCAAAACACTCGTAAACCAAGTTACTCGTAAACCGAGGTTCCACTTGTACAGGGAATCCCAGGGTAAATAAAAAAGTAAAAAAAAAAAAATCTGCCTTTGTTCTGGAGGAATTGGAGTGATTGAGAATTACACCGTAAGGGCTCACGTGCGCATGAGAGGCCTCATGGACTTCAATAGAGGCCTTGAAAGTGTGTGATGTGTAAAGTAGCTCTGACCTGTTAGTGTCAGCCATGACTGGGGGGTAATAGGTGACATAAGGGGACGACTAGGTGGCAAAGATGGCACTACATATAAAAGACATTTCCTGCCTGCAGGGGTCATCTTTTGACCATCTGGTGAGTGCGATGAGTGTTTGTTGTAGCAGATATCCAAATACAGCAGACATTGCAGCTTGTGCATTACTTTTGCATATATGTTTTATTGTGCATATAAATATCTCCTAGTATAGTTTATTTGTTTACATTGAGTTTTTAGAGAAATGCTCACTTTTTTATTTACACATATTTTTGAATTTTTTTGTGAATTACTTTTCTGGAACTGTGTGTTGTCATTGAGGACAATTACCTTTTTGTTTGTGTTTATACAATTATTCATTTATTTTTTTCCCATTTCTCTTCATTTTGGGCCTCATGATACTCACTGTAAATATTGTATGTAAATAAATTTTGTTGTTTATTGGTTTTACGTGTCATTGGTGATGGGACTGTTTTGCTGGCATAAATAAAACTGCACTATTTGTACAACCCAATATATTTGCCAGTGTCTCCCTATCTTACATCTTTTCTTCTATTCCTTTTGGGTCCCAAACTACAAGATGCCCAGTGTGTAGTTTGGTGCCAACAATCCATGTACATTTGGTGTCACTCCCTTCCTATTTAGTTTAATCAGGTAATATTAACAAAATTCACATGAACCTGTAGAAACGTGCAGTCTTCAGGGATGTGCACCTAGGTCGCTTGTGTTCTGACACAGTTCAGGACACATTCAGTAGTGTGTCACCACTAGACAATTTAAGAAGTCTGAGTAACTAGTAATAAGCTACTATAGGAGATAACATTTTCTATAGTATTTACAGGGTATTGTTTAGGAATAGATGGGTGAAATGGCATCTGTCAAGGACACCTTATAAGTGAGACAGTGATGAAGATTGGCCAGAATATGGTAAAGAGAAGAGAAACACCAAATTACTAATCCCAATACTCAAAAGCTCAAAAAGAACAGGCAGAAAATGTGTATTACAGGTGTTGTGATTCACTGAGATTTAGTAAGTTTAACAATGCGTGGGTGCTTAGAGATGCAAACCGCCATCTTAACTAACAACGAGATGACTTTACACATGTCAGCATCCAACCATCCAAGGTTATTGCTGTCAATCTAATGGCTTGGGCCAAAAAAACATAGTGCAGAATAGCAGTTAAAGAAAATGTGAAATGTCACAAAATATAAAGCTATAACTAAAATAAAATAGTAAAAGGGACATACAATATTTACTTATAATGAGAATAAACCATCTCTAAAATGATCATAACTGTATAATTAAAGTCACTTGTTCCCTGTCATTTACAGATTTACAGTACCATGTTACTGCAAATGGAAAAGATCTGAACAGTTATATTAGAATAGAACAGTCAGGGTAGCTAGCTGGCACAAATCTGCCAGAATCTTACAATGTACAAAACACTGTAAGCACCTTGACATTTGATATCGTCTTGATATAGTTTGTTGTTTCCATTTGTACAACCACCAAGCCCAGGCTGTAGATATACTTAACATTTGCTTGTTTTTTGTTTTAATTAAACTTTAAATATTGTCTGAGACTTCATATTTGGTGTACTATATGCATTCTAAACTGATCTTCGGTAAACATTGCTACTGTATATACAGGTAGAAAATAAATCAACTGTTTGGATTGACATGGATAATTGCCATTTGAACTATTCTTTAGGGTTAACTGCTCACTGAACTGTTTATAATCCCTGCCTGCCTTTTAAGAGTTTTGACTTTAATTAAAAAAGGTTAATAGAAAATCAGTCCACAAATGGTGTTATGCTTACTTTAGTGTTGTGTGCTAATAATTGTAGACCTGATCAGCATCTTGTTTTAAGCCACAAGCTACATTTGTGGGGGTCCAATGGGTCAATCATCCCTCAGTCCTAAAGTTGAGAGTGCAACATTTCAATAAGTATTCAAAACCTCTGCTCTGTCAAAAATATAAGACCAAGCTCCAGAAAAGTGCTGGTGTTTTAATGCTTTATTTAAATTTTTTGTTATTGTTTAAATACATTGGATTATTGGATACAGAATTATTTTCTGTTTTGTACATATTATTTTAAATCTTTGTATGTGACTCTTGCACAGTTCAAGTGCAAGTTAAGGGTATGAGGTGTTCACAGCAGGTCTTAGCAATTACATTGATTTTAAATTTGGAATTAATGTCAGAACTTGTGTTTTTTTATTTTTCTGGTTTCTAGACTATTTTCTTTTCTATTTGGTTATTAATTTTTGAATTACATTAAGGTTTTTTGTTTCTGTTTTTGATTTTTATTTCTGCTTTCTAAATTTTTAAAACATAAATAAACATTAAATTTTTGTATTGAATTTTGTTGTAATAAGCCAGGGGTTTTATGGCTCCCCACTGCTCCTTCATGGTACTCTCTTTTACGTTTCTGATTTTTTTTAGCCTCTACTCATTCATGGTCTGTGTAGGCCACAAGCTTGCTCACTGAGTTTAGGCTAAGGCCAATTTTTCACTTCTAGGCCTCTTTGCAGCCGTATGCTTGAGATCAATCAAACCCAGCACATCATACAGGTGTCAGTATGCCACCAGTATTTAAGAGGGCAGCACGGCAAATGCAAGGCCCAAGTATATGTTGTTTTCTAAAAGAACTTATTCATCATTCTTTTTTTTCTCTACATAGAGAAAAGATTTAAAGACAGACAGGAACTTTTGTTTGTATCTTTTAACCAAGATTCTTGCCTCAAAGTTTTGAGTTTTGTTTGCTAGATCCTCCTTTCCTAGCTCATATTTTGGTTTGCTTTTTCAGTCTATTGCTTTTGTTAATTCCTATTTGCAGGTTTCATTTTCTAGTTTATTCTGACGTCTTTCTTTGGGCTTCACGTCTCATTACATCCTTGTTCTCGATGTCACAAGTATTTTGAAGGTGACTAAGTGCTTTGGGTTGGTGGTGCTGTGTTTTCTTTTTATCCCTTAAGTTTTTGTCTTTTTGAAAACTAACTTTGTTGTGTCTGGGATTGATTTCTGCCTTGTGCCTGTTGTGGTCAGGTTAGGCTCTGTTGCATGATACTAATTCAGTCACAAGTAGATGGATGGAAAAGATAAGTTTTTGTCTGGCAATTGTTATGAGAACTATTTAGTATATCTGCTCAACTTCATAAATAAGATGTTTGCACCTGAATATTTTACATATACAGGTGCCGGTCATAAAATTAGAATATCATGACAAAGTTGATTTATTTCAGTAATTCCATTCAAAAAGTGAAACTAGTATATTAGATTCATTCATTACACACAGACTGATGTATTTCAAATGTTTATTTCTTTTAATTTTGATGATTATAACTGACAACTAATGAAAGTCCAAAATTCAGTATCTCGGAAAATTAGAATATTGTGAAAAGGTTCAATATTGAAGACACCTGGTGCCACACTCTAATCAGCTAATTAACTCAAAACACCAGCAAAAGCCTTTAAATGGCAACACAATCATGGGGCAGACTGCTGACTTGACAGTTGTCCAAAAGACGACCATTGACACCTTGCACAAGGAGGGCAAGACACAAAAGGTCATTGCTAAAGAGGCTGACAGTTCACAGAGCTCTGTGTCCAAGCACATTAATAGAGAGGTGAAGAGAAGGACAAGATGGGGTAGAAAAAAGTGTACAGGCATTAGGGATAACCGCACCCTGGAGAGGATTGTGAAACAAAACCCATTCAAAACTGTGGGGGAGATTCACAAAGAGTGGACTGCAGCTGGAGTCAGTGCTTCAAGAACCACCACGCACAGACGTATGCAAGACATGGGTTTCAGCTGTCGCATTCCTTGTGTCAAGCCACTGTTGAACAAGAGACAGCGTCAGAAGCGTCTCGCCTGGGCTAAAGACAAAACTGCTGCTGAGTGGTCCAAAGTTATGTTCTCTGATGAAAGTAAATTTTGCATTTCCTTTGGAAATCAAGGTCCCAGAGTCTGGAGGAATAGAGGAGAGGCACAGAATCCATGTTGCCTGAGGTCCAGTGTAAAGTTTCCACAGTCAGTGACGGTTTGGGGTGCCATGTCATCTGCTGGTGTTGGTCCATTGTGTTTTCTTGAGGTCCAAGGTCAACACAGCCGTCTACCAGGAAGTTTTAGAGCACTTCATGCTTCCTGCTGCTGACGAAGTTTATGGAGATGCAGATTTCATTTTCCAACAGGACCTGGCACCTGCACACAGTGTCAAAACTACCAGTACCTGGTTTAAGGACCATGGTATCCCTGTTCTTGATTGGCCAGCAAACTCGCCTGACCTTAACCCATAGAAAATCTATGGGGTATTGTGAAGAGGAAGATGCAATACGCCAGACCGAACAATTCAGAAGAACTGAAGGCCACTATCAGAGCAACATGGGCTCTCATAACACCTGAGCAGTGCCATATACTGATCGACTCCATGCCACGCCGCATTGCTGCAGTAATCCAGGCCAAAGGAGCCCCAACTAAATATTGAGTGCTGTACATGCTCATATTTTTCATGTTCATACCTTTTAGTTGGCCAGCATTTCTAAAAATCCTTTTTTTGCATTGGTCTTAATTGATATTCTAATTTTCTGAAATACTGAATTTGGGACTTTCATTAGTTGTCAGTTATAATCATCAAAATTAAAAGAAATAAACATTTGAAATACATCAGTCTGTGTGCAATGAATGAATCTAATATACAAGTTTCACTTTTTGAATGTAATTACTGAAATAAATCAACTTTGTCATGATATTCTAATTTTATGACCGGCACCTGTACATGCCATTTCAGAAAATACATTTTCAAGTGTGTTATGTAATGCTTACAGATTTCACTATGTGGCTACAAGCTACATGGCTACATAGTCTAATAAATGTAAAAGTTGTCACTAAGCTACAAAGAGCATGTTTTTTTTTTTTTAAATGGACGCACAGCACAAATGGGATAAACAGGAAAGTATCTTCAATTTGGGCAGTTGGGTTTGTGAAGCTCAATTAAATGGAAAGACTTGACAAATTTAAAAATACACTTAAACTGCTTTCACAAAGATGTTCTGGACATATGGCACAAACACTCAGTGCTCTGACAAAGTGTTGGGCTGCCAACAGGATCACCCCCTTTATCCTACTTGCAAACAAGGTAAACAGGAGCTTGATGGCACTAAAATAAATGTAAATTGTCTCTTTGGCTATTGCTGTTAAGGATTCCTTCAAAGGTCTGGGGAGCTCTGTCCTTCTCTGAGGTTTGGATCCAACTGAGACACTGACATTGATATGTCCCCTGTTTTGATATCGGTCTCGCTGGGAGAGGTGTGGTCATCAGTTGCCCTCAGGGGGCATCTTTCCTGGGGTGAAGAAGAAAAAAGAAACAAGCCTGCACCACCCAATCACCCTGGTAGGGTATTCCATAACTGGGATGAGTCTTTAAAGTGTCCCTCAACCACTCATGCGTGGCAATGTCTATAAAGAGATTGAAACTGTGACGCACTGAAGAACAGAAACTTACTAAAGAAGGCATAAGGACAGGCTGTCTTTATCTGTTTTCTTTGACTTCATGTCTGGAAAAACTGCAGTCTGTTCTCCCCATTTGATTAAACGCAAAGAGATTTGTGCACAGACACAGCTGTTTAATGAATATGGAATTTCTTCAAAGGTTTTGTGAATTACTTGCCTTCAAAATGTTATTTGAAGTATTCAAACCAAAGTTTAAGAATAAACAGCCTGATCTGTGAACAGATGGACAACAGCATTGTGACACATTTTACAAAATGTGTAGAAGATAACTCTATAGATGGGTGGAGAAAAAAAAAATGCTTTTATTGGCATATCTGCATGTTTCTACAATTTTAGCTCTATTGAGGCACAGTGCACACGTCTTAGTCTTCATCTTGCTGAGGGTAAAACAAAAACTTAAACCGAAGTGATTTTCTCAAAAAAAAAAAAGACATTAATTGAGGTAAGTCAACTTTACTTAAACCCTAGAACAGAAAGTGTCAGAATCTCATAAAACTAAACTTAAAATAGTATAGAAAAAATGTAGAAACGAATACTACAGGAATAGTATAGAAACAAATGGTATATAAAATGGTCAGTCATTCAGTCAGTCATTTTTCCAATCTGCTATATCGTAACACAGGGTCACAGGGATCTGCTGGAGCCAATCCCAGCCAACACAGGGCGCAAGGCAGGAACAAACCTCAGGCAGGGTGCCAACCCACCGCAGGGCACACACACACACACCTATCACACACTAGGGACAAATAAGGATCGCCAATGCACCTAACCTGCCTGTCTTTGGACTGTGGGAGAAAACTGGAGCACTCGGAGGAAACCCACGTAGACACAGGGAGAATATGCAAACTCCACGCAGGGAGGACCCGGGAAATGAACCCAGGTCTCCTTACTGTGAGGCAGCAGTGCTGCCACTGTGCCACCCATATAAAATGCTATACCAATCAAAAATAATTAAAAATGGAACTAAAATAGCCTTGTTCCATAAATACTATTCCCTTTACCAACAGGTCTATTTGGTTGTCCCAAAAAGATACAGACAGATGTCTGTGAATTTCTTAGCACAGTCTTTTTTTTTATCTTATAAGTGTGTTCTGGTGTGTCAAAGTGTAAAGCAGGAGTCCCCAATGCCGGTCCTGGAGGACCCCAGTGGCTGCAGGTTTTCATTCTAACCCTTTTCTTAATTAGTGACTTGTTTTTGCTGCTAATTAACTTCTTTTGAATTGATTTTCATTTACTTGCTCTTGAAGACTCAGACCCCTTAATTGTTTCTTTTTCCTTAATTAGCAGCCAAACAATAATGAGATACAAAATGAGCCAAAACAACTGGTGTCCATCATACAATATTTGAAAATAAAGTAAGTCGAAGGTCTCAGGAATGATGATCTGCTCAGGCCTCAAAACATTTGCACAGTGCTCTTAGAAAAGAGAAAACCGACAATTTTGGAAATTTCTGCACAATGACAGCAGCAACAAGCCATGGAATTAAAGAACATGATTAATTAGCAACAAGACTCAGCAACTAATTAAGCAAATGGTTGGAGTGAAATTAGTTGGAGTTTGAGGCCCTGACTTAGTTTGTCTTCTGTTGGCGCACTCACTTCACATTTCCTTACTGTTTAGGTGACATTTAGGGAAAGAAATGAAGCAATTCAGAGGAACGATGAACAAATTCAGGGGAACAAAGCAAGTCAATTAAAATGAATTCAAAAAAAGTTAATTAGCAGCAAAAACAGGTCACTAATTAAGAGAAGGGTTAGAATGAAAACCTGCAGCCACTGGGGCCCTCCAGAGCCAGAGTTGGGGACCCCTGGTGTAAAGTGAGTTTAAAGTGGTGTTCCAAATCAAATTAGTTTAAGATAGGAGGTTCCAAACTTTTTTAACTCTGGGCTTCCAAAATGTTGTACCATCTGGTCAGGGCTTACCCAGTAATAGAAACCAAATGCTGTGAATCAGAGCAGGATCTCATATCTTGGTTACTGCTAACAGTAGTCACACAGCACGATTTGGGATAATACTAGATCTGGTAATGAAAGCAGTTGCTTAACTACAGCAGTCTATTGACATGTGTGTGATCAAACGCATGTGATTTGTTTAGATCAAGTGTTCTTAACCATTTTTCTTTGTGGTTTTGAGACTTTTTACTGAACTATTTTGAGGTCTGTGTAGTTGAGAAGGCACATTATCAAAGGCTGTGGGTGAGTCGAATTCCCATTATGAGTGTGTATTCTTTGGAACTGCTGAATTACCAGAGGAAAATCCTTAAGACTTAGAAAACCTTTCTGTGAATTCTCCTTGATTCTGAAATTACTCAAATTATTTCTTCTGTTCCTATCCCCTAATTCAATAAATTTGGATGAGGAATTAGTGACTCAGTGTTGTAGTGTATATATTTTATTTTCATAGCAACTTACTAAAATCTGCATAGCGTTGAACTCCTTGATGATCTTTTTTTGCTCATCTTTGACCTCAGCTGTATCGCAATGAATCACAATAAGCTCTTCCCAAGAAGACTTTGATATTGCAGTGAGTTGATCCATCATGAATTTCTTCAAGTTAGAGGACACTGCTTGTGACCAAGGAGATTCGAGAGTAGCATAAAGTATTTGTGAAAATGTTTTCGGAGAAATGATTAAAAAGAGAGACTCCCAATAGCTATTCCAAAAAGCATCCACCAGCTGCCTAGGATCACATTTATGATCTATTCCTTCTTTTCTTAATGAACCCCCCTGTCTGGTTTGGTACCTTGGTCACCTGTATCTTGTCTGGATTTTACATCAACTCACAAGTGCTCCCTCATGTTCACATTATACAGCATTTAATAAACAAGCTGTGTAACTGAATAATGTGTAATTAGGTTTACTTTATAATTGGCTATTCATTTTCAGCATGGCAGTGCATGGCTCTTAAAGGTTAAAAGTATATCTACAGTCAAACTGGGGTGACTTCAGCAAAACTATCACTTTAAATTAAGGTGGAACAGTATATATGTTTTATTGTATAAAGCATTGGCTTCAAACTAAGTCATATGTGAGCCCAGTTTATAAGTATGCAACAGCATTGTGTTGATTTATTGTTTCATATAAACAGTCAGTCAGGCTCTCTTAATTTGCAATCAACAGAATGTAGTATTTTTGCACATATACCATCCATTCATTATCCAACCTGCTATATCCTAACTACAGAGTCACAGGGGTTTGCTGGAGCCAATCCCAGCCAACACAGGGCGCAAGGCAGGAAACAAATTCCAGGCAGGGTGCCAGCCCACCGCAGGGTACGCACACACTAGGGACAATTTAGGATCACGAATGCACCTAACCTGCATGTCATTGGACTGTGGGAGGAAAGCGGAGCACCCGGAGGAAACCCATGCAGGCATGGGGAGAACATGCAAACTCCACGCAAGGAGGACCTGGGATGCGAACCCAGGTCTCCTAACTGCGAGGCAGCAGCACTACCCACTGCACCACTGTGCCGCCCTGCACATATACCTTCAGTTCCAATTAGAAAAGTGGAAGCACCATTGATTTTTTTAATAAAACTATTATTTCCAAAAAATATCAAATTTATCAACATTTATTGCATCAAATTATAAATGTTATTTTAAATTATTGTTATTAATAAAATAGTAACCTATTATTGTTATTTATTCATTGCTAATTTAATTAAAATGTTTCTAAAAATTCTGAAGTACCAAAAAAGGATGCAGTAAGGGTTCAGTCTTCATTGGGCTTACTCATCAGCCTTGAGAGGTCTTGGTAAAATGTCACTGCACACGGTCATTTACAACTCTTTAATATCAGAATGACACCTGAGACCTATTTATAGGAATCACTCTCAGTCAGTGCTGACAGCGTTTTTGAACACCTTGATATATTGCCCTTAGAATGCATTTTTCATCTCGGTTTTTATTATAAGTTTTTGACACTACTCCAGAAAATGCTTCATTCTGGTAGCAAAACTAGCAACAAATTACTATCTGAAGTACAAGGTGGACACTGAGGCTAAAAAGCAAACCGTAAAATGTCAAATAAGTTGGGAGTACACATTTCAGCAATGATCAGGCAAAACCCTGAGATACATAAAATTAGATAACCCTAAGGCTTAAACGGTAAAGTAAGGGGTCTGACATTTTTAACATTAAGAAGAGGCATACACTATGGAATTTTAGCCTGTCTTCTGAGATTCAAAGAATTTTTATTTTTTAAAATCAGTGTAAAATCACAGGAATGTTGTTCAATGTTTTAAAGTTGCTAGTCACAAGGTTCTGAACAATCCAAGTAGCTTATCAGCTCTTGATTGTTTTTTGAGAAGTAAAAAAATCAGGGCACTTTTAACTGATTTTGGAGGAGACACAGTACTTTTGCAAGCACAGATGTGAAACACTGGTGAACGAGGAAACACCGATTTAGTTCTATCAAAAACCTCATCCACTATTACGTTCAAGAAATATCATGACAGGGTCCTCAAAGACAAAATACTGAGGAATGTTGCCTAGAGACTGCCATTTCCTTATAGAATTGCATGCTTGTTTTTTTTAACAGATTAGCGTAAGTAACAGTAGTAGTCCAATACTCATAAAATGCAGGTACTTATATTCAAAATATGCAGTCTTCTGGATTTTGACCAGCTGATCTGAAAAATCACCTTTAAATTGTCCTGATTTTTTGGCAATCACTTATTTTAGTAATTTCCACTTTTAAGTATACATATACAGTACAACAGTTATAATGAGAACATCTGTGATGATCCAAAGTAGTGACTCTGCTACTAGGAATGCTGCTTCACTATAACAAATGGGACAGCCATGCTAAAGATTGTCATTACATTAAAAACAGCTGACCACTCCATAATCGTTTGGTTCCAGGGCAAGAAAATGTGACACATAAACCAATTATTGGCCTAACAAAGATGTTTTTGCCTCCTCTTTAAATAAAACCAATGAAAAATTAACACAATTGATGATCAAAAAAGGTGAAGGATTTCAATATTTGAAGCAGATGTTTCCAAGAACAACTGATGCCCAGATTTGTTGGTCCACAAATCAGACACAACATCAATGAGAAGCAGTTTGAAGATCTGCTAGTGGGGACGGATGATATCACCGGGAAGTCATTCAAGGATGTTGTTGAGAATTTTCTTGGCTACTGCAGAGCAACAAACTACATCCTTCATGCTTCAAGCAAACAATGCCATGAAATGTAACATGTCACTAAAGATTTGTTTTCTATATTCACACTTGGTTTTCTTCCACTAATCTTGGTGCAGTTAGTGATGAACATGGTGAAAGGTTTCACTTGGATGTTGCAGCAATAGAAAAATAGTATTAGGACAATTGGAATCCATCAATGCTATCTGACTAAGTCATCAGATGCTGTGTATAAATGAAACTCAGCAAAACATTTTAGTTTAATTGAATTAATGCAATATATCAGCATCATTAAGTGATTAAACACACTAACTTCAATAAAGGCATTTTTTCCCCAAATTCCTGTTTTGTTGTTCAATGTAATATATTAATATTGAATATAAATTTGCTGCACATTACACCCTACTTGTGAACACCACCCAATATAATACAATACACAATACAATACAGTTTATTTTTGTATAGCCCAAAATCACACAGGAAGTGCCGCAATGAGCTTTAACAGGCCCTGCCTCTTGACAGCCCCCCAGCCTTGACTCTCTGAGAAGACAAGGAAAAACTCCCAAAAACCTTGTAGGGAAAAATGGAAGAAACCTTGGGAAAGACAGTTCAAAGAGAAACCCCTTTCCAGGTAGGTTGGGCGTGCAGTGGGTGTCAAAAGAAGGGGGTCAATACAATACAATACACAGAACAGAACAAATCCTTAATACAGCATAATAATAAAACTTTTAGAAGTACGGAGCATAATTTAACAGTAGATGATATCACATAATAAGATTTGGATATTTTTAGAGTCCTGGAGACCTCATCCATCAAGCTGCCTCCCCATTTGGCCATTTCACGGCTGAAACGTTGCTCGGCCAGCCAATCCGATGAAAGGACCCCTTTTTCCCATGATTCCTGCGATCCTCCATCAGGGATGACTTTACTACAGGCAGGCAAACACTTGGCAGGTGGGCCAAGAACCAAGAACAGAAACAGAATAGGTGAGGGTTAGTAACAAATTATAACAATCATGTTACTTATGTTTTAGTGGTAATGACTAACAACAGAGATGCAGTATGTACAGTTAATCAGCAGCTCTAGGCAGGGTGTGCTAAACTGAAGTAGTGAGTCTTCAGCTGGGATTTAAAAGCTGGGACCGAAGGGGCATCACTTATAGAAGCAGGAAGACCATTCCACAGTTTAGGGGCCCTGTAACTAAAAGTTCGACCTCCCACTGCTATTTTATTAATCCTTGGAATCATAAGCAGACCGGCATCTTGAGATCTTAATGTGCGCTCAGGTTTGTAAGTCATGATAAGTTCAGACAAGTAAGCCGGACCTTGGCCATTTAATGCTTTATATGTTAAAAGGAGGATTTTGAAATCTGCCCTAAATTTAACCGGGAGCCAGTGTAAGGATTTAAGAACTGGAGTTATGTGTTCATATTTTCTTGTTCTTGTAATAATTCTTGCAGCCGTATTTTGGATTAACTGGAGGCTGTATAAAGAACAGTTGGAAACTGTGTTGATTTGAATATGGAAAAATGCTAGTAAAATAGTAGTAAAATGCTATACATACCTGATGGAGCTTGAGAGATGCTGCAAAGAGGAATGGGAGAAACTGGCCAACGATAGGTGTGCCAAGCTTGTGGCATCATATTCAAAAAGACTTGAGGGTGTAATTGCTGCCAAAGGTGCATCGACAAAGTATTGAGCAAAGGCTGTGAATACTTATGTACATGTGATTTTTTATTTTTTTTATTTTTAATAAATTTTCAAAAACCTCAAGTAAACTTTTTTCACATTGTCATTATGGGGTGTTGTGTGTAGAATTCTGAGGAATAAAAATGAATTTAATCCATTTTGGAATAAGGCTGTAACATAAAATGTGGGAAAAGTGATGCGCTGTGAACACTTTCCGGATACTGTATATAGCCAGTTGAGCTAAATGTAAGACACCGATTATCTTAAAGCTGCAACAAGCCCTAAAATACCTTTAAAGCTCAGCAGGGTAATTTGAGAATATAAACCTCCAAATAACCTGTTCCTTCTTTGCACATGTAGTTTTTCTTATTCTATTTTTGTCTAACATATTAAATCATGAAACTAAACCTACCCAGTTGTTGCCATGTGATTTCATTGTTTGTCTCTTATTTTGCCACTCTACCATAACCACCTGATTGATGGAGTTCTTCTCCTTCATTTCTTCTGCCGTGTTCTCCCACTTCAGCACAGGATATCTGAAGATCTGTGGGTTCTTTGTCACCTATCTGACCAAGGCACTTCTTATTTTGGTCAGACAGTCAGGTCTAGTATGAATCCTGATGGGTCTGGACTTCCTCCATTTCACAGTTATTGAAGTGCCATTGTGCTCCAGGGAACACTTAAAGCTTTAGATATGGTTTTATACCTCTGATCTTTGTCTCACCACATTTTGGTCACAGAGGTCTACAAAGCGTTCATTGGATTTCATGCCTTGGTTTTTGTGCTAACATGTAATGTGAATTGTGGATCTTATATACACAGGTACGTGTCTTTCTAAACAATGTTCAATAAACAGATGGACCCATATCAAGTTGTGTACAAACCTCAAGGTGAATTAAAGTAAACAGGATACACCTAACCACAATTTGGTGTGGCACAGCAAAGGGTCTGAATACTCGAATACTTTTCTGAAAACATGCTTTATCTTTGTCATTATAGATTATTGAGTGTAGATTGATGGGCAAAAATTACACATTTATCCCATTAAAAATAAATCTACCACACAAAAATATGCAGAATGTGAAGGGGTATATCTTTGGATTTTTTAACGCTGTCTTGCACACTGAAACATTTGAACTTTCACCAACATTACAGCATTTTTTGAAAGCTCATTTAAATATTTCACATGAATGAATCAGTCTTAATTTTTGTATAGTTCCTTTTTCTCTGCTCTGCTATAGCTCGCTTAGCTACAATGCGTATTTTGTACAATATGTAATTATTCAAATACAATTTTCAAAGTGTGAATGAGTGAGGTAGATTATGTATGTAACAATTTGATGCATCCCCCAATAAACACAATTCTACATTTTTCTTGGCATATGCTTTATTTTTTATTCTGCTTTCTTTGTCATTCTGTAAAAGAAAATGAAAAAGTGTTTGAAACTGCCTGCCTGTTAAACTAAGAAATCCTGACTTCATTTGTACCAGTGAGAAAGTGAGATCAAATATAACATTTAACTTTTTATTTTGTTCTCTGATAATAGTTTACATATATGACGTCTTATTTCTTTTAACCGGTATTTTCACTATTACCTATTTTGGGACTTTACATAATACTTAATGCAAATGTATGTTTCTGGACTATACGATTTATCTCTATGCTTATTGGTGTGATTGGAATGCTTTGTAGTCATTACATGTAAATGAAAAAAAGACGCTTTTTTGTTTTGTTTCTTCAGTCTACCATGTTTCATTAAACAAAGCACAGAGTAGCTTCATCACCTCATGTATAACACCGTGTGTAGAATTCACACTATAACATGGCTTATGGACAAAACCAGAAATGTGCATATGCACAAAAAAATCTAGATGCATAAAACTGTACGTATGCCAAGTTCCACACACTTCCCTTGTATAAATCCCAATGAACTTGAAATGTAACGCATGTGCACTTGCCTACAGCCCCATCCCAACTTCTCCCAAAATTTTGCATATTTTAATATGCCAATCAATATAAATATCAACTTCTGCTTAGTGTTTTGTTAAAAGACAATGGCAAAATCACGTTGAAAAAGAATGTCAGTGAATGTGAACTGGACACAAGGAAAAATGTACTATTTGTTGGCTTAAGCAGTGGTATAAGCAAGAAAAGTAAGTTATGGAGTGATACGGCATGGCAGAGATACTCGAAAGTTCAAGTTCCTGAAATAAAAAAGAAGCGGTCAGATATCAGAGTCAACATGAGAAGGCGAGTCGCAGCCCACCGTCTGTTTATTCCATTTCAAACAATATTACAAATGCTGACTCCCATGCCGATGACATGACTCCATGCAGTGATGCTGCTGCTGTGCCCAGCACGTCTTCAGACATTGGCTGAACATACATCTCTGCCTCAGAAATTGCTGGGCGACCATCTGCTTGTGTACTGACCAACGCTGTTCTGGAGTCACAAAATGCTGTAAGAGATGTGGCCAATGAACTAAGGAATATAAGGGCTGTACTTTGTGATATTGACCACAGTTTAAATGAATTGGTTAAAAAATAAATGTTGCATCTGATTACCTATTTTTACATTCTGCTAATTACATTCAATGCAGTGGGTTGGCGCCCTGCCCGGGATTGGTTCTTGACTTGCGCCCTGTGTTGGCTGGGATTGACTCCAGCAGACCCCCGTGACCCTGTGATCGGATTCAACGGGTTGGAAAATGGATGGATGGATGGATAATTACATTCAAACAAAGTTGTAATGCTGTCTGATTTGGCTGACCATTTGGTAGTTTAATCATACCACATCTCTTCAGGTACGGGCAAGCTGTATGCTACATGCCTGCACAATGCAACACACTTTCTGTGGTCTATCAAGCAGAGGAAATGCATTCTATTTATATACTGTAAGCAAATTCATACTCTGAAGTGTAGCATTGATGCCGAGTGACACAATGGATCGATTCTCTTCTCTTTACATGGCTATTTAATGTGACTCGCTATCTTTAAAAGAACTGCTTGCCTTTTGCCGCACTAGTTGGAAAAAGTACCTGCGACTGTAGGGAGCTGCCATTTTTATAGGTTCTCCAGCTATATATGATGTAATACCAGCTCATTACTTTGGTGATTCATCCATGGCTGATGCAACTTGTCCAGTGCCATTGCAATAGCAATGTGCGTGCAGCTGACCGCTCCGATTACGTCTGGAAAACTGGACTTTGCTGCAAATTGTGCTTTGATGTTTCACAATTCAACTACAGTGTAAGGAAATCTTATATATCTGGATGATCTCGGTTATGTCTGTGAAATAGCCAATTGGTCAACAAGTTCACGTTGAAAAGCTCCTGTGGTTAAAAACCTGAGAGTGGAGAGAACTTGCAGAGGGGCAGGTAGCGCACAATTCCTCACAGTTTGCCTTTGTACAGCCCGACCAAGTTAAGCACACAGCTCCAGGAGGATAACTGTTGGAAATTGAAATCGACTTCGAAGCCAGTCATCATCATCATCTATAAATACACACTCTCTTCTAATTTTTACATTTGCGATGTCCTCTAACACCACTAAAGAAGCTATGGTAGTTGGAATAGTTTGGCCATTCTATGCACCATTATTTTGTTACAGAATGATTACAATCAACTGCTTTAAATTTGTAAACGATTTTGTGTAAATTTGTGTAATTTTGGTGTATTTGATAAATTCTGCATCATTGATGGAAATATGAAAAAGAAAGGTAAATGACACAGAAACAGCATCATTGTGTTGACTCTGGGTGCTGCTAGTTTGCAAAACTGAGCAGAAATGTGTGTACACAAGGTAGGGGGCTACTGTGAAAATATGCGTGGCTTTTTGCCAAGTTTAGATTTTATACATCTCAAAGTGTGTAAGGAAAAGGGCATACGCAACATTTTTGTGCATAGGTACTGTTTATACATGAGGCCCCTGGTGAAAATAACGGAATTCCATGTTGGAGTTCATTTATAATGGAAGGCTCAAGAGACTTGTTTTATTTACTGAGTATTTTCTGCAAAAGATTCCTTCATTTTTGTTTTCTTAATTTTCTACAAACTACCAATCCTTGAGTTAAACCTGATATATTTTGCAGATATATTGTAAGGTTTGGCTTATTTAATATTGTATTAGGAAACAATTAGTTGTAATTAATTTGCCAGTTTAATTTAGCCTTTGTTATTGTAAGTCTTGTCTTGTTTAGAATTCTCCACATAAAAGCATGAAACAGCTGGGACTGGTACAATCACTGTGTCATGTTTCACAGAATAGAGATATTACTTGCTGAATCGGCATAACAATCACCCAGAGCATCTGGTGTAATTCATCTTTTCCATTTTATGCTCAAATGAAATCCAGTTAATGCAAGACACCGTCTATTGCCTTCAACTGCTTATTTCTGCACCTCGGAGATTGGTTGCCCATCTTTGATTGCATTCTATTGCATGATTATAGGCTGATGCAGTATATCTTTTAATTAAGATAACATAAGCCTGTCCGTCCATGTCATCCATTCATTACTGAAAAGGTTTATTCAGTTCTGGGTCGCTCAAATTGGAACCTGTCCAAACAGCATTAGGATCAAGGCAGGAACTGTAAGTTTATTTTCAATTGAACTTTATAACAGATAATTAATAAAGGTAAATACAAGTCAGTTTTTCATTTTTGTATTGCCTAGACAACCTCATTTTAGTACTATAACATTTTTAAATCTATGTAATCCTGTTTCTAATCAAGGGTCAATAGAGTTTCAGGCACAAAGCAGGAACAGTATATCTAGCTTTGATTAAATATTTACAATTTATAACTAACAAAAGTCAGCTTATCCACTCATATTCCTAAGGACAAAAAAAAACTTTTATGTTAATTGCCTGAGGCTTATTGAAATTGTGAATAGCATTACATTTATTGTCAGAATACACACAAAGTTATGATATTGTTGTAAACATTAATCTAATTTGATAATCTGTTGTCAAAATCATGTATTCTTTGTGTCTCGCTACAGGCTTACAATCTGAACATGTATGGCAGCAAATACCAATGGATCATTCCAGGCTGGTACCAAGGAAACTGGTGGGAGCAGGCCAATTCCACCAACTGCACCACAAAGAAACTGCTTGCAGCCATGGAGGGGTACATCAGTGTGGACTTTGAGCCTCTAAGTACAAAACAAATCAGAGGAATATCAGGAAGGGTATGTAGCATTTCTATAAATGACATGGTTTAGATACAGAGCTGGTGATGAAAATTGAAATGATTTGTAGAGAAAAAGCAAAATGATCAAGGCCAAAGGAGGAAAATAATAACAGCAGGTGATGAAAGAAGGAATATCTGAGAGTATCAGAGGATAGGATGAGGTCAAACTACCAGGGGGAAGTCAAAATACAAATCGACAAAACCTGAAAAAACTTTAGTCAAATTTGAAACAAAAGAATAGTGTTTTTTAAAGAATCACAGTTTATCAAGTATGTTTTATTTAATTTTTATCGCAAAACTAGGATACCATATTTTAAGTGTTAATGTGGTAGTGACATACAGTAAGATGAAGGTATCTTTGCTACACACAAAATGTTTATGCTTGGGAAAAAGTGGTAGCTTGTAATGAGCAGAACAGAGAACTGACACTGAAATGTAGTGTCAGTTCTGTTTTGAAGGCAATGTCAATATTGCAAAACAAGAAACTTACAAAAGCCAGTTTTAGGAGGTCTTAAAGGATTTTAAGGGTGGAAAACAAGGAATACTAAAGCCTCATTCACGCTGCAATGTTATTTTTCTTCAGCTGCATAAAGCAAATAATCTGTAGCACACCAGTAAAATCAATTCTGTTTACACCTCCTTAAAAATGTGACATGCTGCCGATTCCCCACACAAAGACACACTAAACCACACCATGGTGCCCATTACTGTGTTTTCTCAACAGTAAAAATCAGTACACAAAGTGTCACTGATGAAAAAATGGCTACCCAGTAACCACATTATCATAGATGAGGATGTGCACACTTCCACTATGGATCTTTATTAAAGTACTAAATGAGAGGGAGATGTATGCGGAAGTAATGCATGGAAATGTTTCCAGTTTGATGGATGGCTGGGGCTCTTACCTTGCCAGGATACCTTCTTAAAGGAAATACTGGGGGAGCAGATGTGCACAAAGCACTGCCTCACACAGAGCACTAGATGGCAGGCCAACTAGGTTGTAGTGGTGCCTTGGATTCCCACAGGGCTCCGTGGGAGTTTGAGTTTGACACAGCCCTTTTAGGTTCCGTGGGGGCTGCCAGGGGGAGCTGCAAAACCCTACTTTGTTGGGCTTCCTCCAGTCCTCACTAATGAGCTACCCTAGAGTACTCCCAGGAGCAGCATGCCTGCCTTCATTTGGGGCACAAGAGTTGGGTGTAAGGTGACAAAGCTTGCTGGAGGAGGAGTGGAGGTGTTAAAAGAGGAGAAGAAGAGAAAGAAAGTGCTCTGGACTTTGATTATCGTGCTTGCTAAACTGTGCTTTCCTGGGAAACGCTACTTGAGAAGTGTTTCCCCTGCAAAACAAAGCATGTCCTGCAGAGACTTGTGCTGGGTTTGGGGAGCTGGTGTGCCCCCTGGTGACCACACCAGAGAGGAACTAAACACCTTTCTTCTTGTACAAATGGCACACATTTTGCTAGAAATGAAGAGCAATTTATGTTCCTAAAAACCTGAGTTTTGCTGTTAATTCAGTTTCAAGTTAATTTTTTAGCTCATAACTACCAGCACAACTTACAATTATTGTAACAAAGATACAGTCAGTGCCATCTTAACAGCATTATAGGCCCCCTGGCAAAGCAGTGCACTGGGCCCCCTACCTACACAACCACTCAGCTAGTGTGGAAGACAAATGTTCTCTTCGTTCCCTTGTACTAATTCATGTCTGAGAAGTAAGCTTTACAAAACCATGTTATAGCATGCTTTGTTTTAGCAAACAGAAAAATATTTGTGCAAAGGACTCAAGGTCTAAGCATAACACACATGAGTCTGACTTATCACGTTTTCCCTTAACTTACATCTGAACGCCATAACAAAAGGGGCCAAGAAATCAAGTTGCATAAGGGGCGTTGAAGGGGCTCAAGGATTTTGTATAATAAAGTGTTGACTGTTACATTTCATAATGATATTAAATCACACATTCTTGGGGTATAAAACTGGACCCCACCCAACAGATGGGGATCAGAAGAGCCCTGACGCTGTCATGTATATTTGATTGTCTGCTTTTCTGAAACTCTTCTCACCGTGACTCTAAAAATAAAGCTGCTTTATAACCGCACCTGCTGTCGGGTCTGAGTTTTCGTCCACACTAGTCACAGCATACATAGATTTGCATGGGGGTCCTATACTCATGGGGCACCCAGGCAAATGTGTTAAGACAGCCCTGGATACAGTATAAATAATTAAAGTGTAAAACAAGTGTACAACAAAACTTAGCTTTCTGACAAAAATATGTAATTTACATGAATTTCAAATAATCTAATGCTACAATATAAAGTATATTTTTTGCAGAAAACTGGTAGACTGTTACGCGATTTTCTAAAAGTGTAAGCTAAATCTGATATTTTAATCTTCCTTCTACTAACTTTAATGTCATCACCTTGACTTGTAGCCCTCACCATTAGTTTACTACATCTAATATTGTACTATTAAAGAGCTTGGAAACATTATAATTAAAGTACTTTTCAGGGATAAAACAAAGGAGAAACACAGTAAGAGCCTGTCCCACCAGACTTGACTACACAAATAGTTTGCTCTGTTTGTGAATATGGGTGAGTTTTTCACTTCCCCAGATTCCAGCAGTAACTCAGATTGTTCGGTACCATTTTTTAAAAAATCATTACTGAATTTTAGCTAAGTTATTATGTCCTATCTGTGGCTAATTTACACTTAAGACATCGAAAAACACAAATTGGCGCTGTCCTGTTTTATTTCATTGTCTATTCTCAAAACTGACCGGCATGACTGAAAAAGTTCACAAGTGATCATACCTGTAGTGGCAATGTATAAGTCACATAAAAATACACTCTCTCTTCTTAATTATCGATTTGCTTACATAGATTCTTGTTTCGCAATATTGGTGTAAATGAGATGCCATAAATATAGAATCTTAATCATTTGTGAATGACAGTCATTTTGGAGTTCTACTTACGTAGCTGTACGGATTGTGTATACACAGATACAAGTTTGCAGGATTAAGACTTCTAAACATAATAGTTGGGATTGTATTTGTTAGCTTATTAAATTGTTTGCTAAATGCTTCAGCTTCCCTATCTCCTTGCAAGCAAATCCTTTCCTTACACTGATGGCAGAATGTGACCAGGTTTCATTTACATTAGAATCACTTTTCAGGCCCAGATATCTTAAACAACTTCTGTTCTTTTACTGTGCAATGATAATCTACTTACCGTTGGACAAAACTGTTCCTAGTACCTTACATAAAGAAAAAAAAAACACACACAAATCTCTCTCCTCCTAGGTTACTGACCTCATGGCATCGGGGAGCACATCTCGGAGAACACTGTTGGCTCCCTCAAAGTCTTAACTGTTTTTCTCACTCATCCTGGTAGAATTTAAGGATCTCTTTTTTTAAGTGACATCCGCACACTGTATGCATCACACTGTTCTCTGGCATGTAGAGCTCCTCTCCAATTATCGGTGTTGGTTTTCTCTTCCCTTAAGTGCTCTGGTGTGTTCTTACCCTGTCATGGACTTTTAATTTATTGTTCAATTTTCAAAATAATTTACATCATTTTACACTAATCCCTTTTGTTCTACTTCATAAAAATAAAGATTTGATCTGATTATGTCAGCTGATAAGACACATTTTTAGAAACTAACAGTTATTGGCCTAGAGATCAGGCATATGCTGCACATTAGGATACCTTGGAGAAATTCTTTAAAATACTGCATAATTTAAATTGTTCTATTAGAATTATTTAAAACAAACAAAAATACAGATAAAATGTACAAAGGCGAATTATAGCTGTGTTTCACTTTCTAATGAGCGCTCTATCTAAGAAGTGTTAGATATTTCTTCTTAGTGTTTAGTCATTCTATATTTTTACGATTGATCTACCAAGTATGCTGCTTCCAATCTGTTCTCTTGTAACTGTTGAAAATTAAAACCACATTTATAATCACCCAACACTTACAGTAAACCTTTGGGATTAAGCTTTATCTGATACTATTCAAAACTAATTAATGGGTTATGTACTTCACTTCTATTTTTGCAAGCTAGACATCTTTGGATTTTCTATAATAACTAGGTCAGATGAACTTGTCACTGTAAACAAAGGAGTAACAGACTATGTTCTCAATTCCTTGATAAAATAGCGAGTTTCTTTGAAACCAAAGATAATCTTAATTTTATATAACATCATCCCAAGACACTCGGTAAGTACAGATCCACTGTATAATTGTTTTAAAACAATGTGCAGTACGTTTTTAACATGTAAAAAGCAAGTAGGTTAAGGGAAATCAGAGTCACCCAGTAAGTCAAAGACCAGGAGGATGAATGGTCACTTTTGTGGTTTAAAGTACACTGCCACAGAGACATCAAAAACAGGTTTTTATAAGTAAACAAATACATGAAAAAATTATAATAATTCTGAACCTGTTTCTCACAGGGGTCCTTCGAGCTATATTGTCAGGAACCCAAACAGGCCCAGTTCTACAGTAGAGGCGAAGCCGCCATCGTGCCACTTAATTTCAGCTGCCCCCTCACCCTATAATACCTTCACTCATTTTCTAAACCATTGTATTTAAAATTTAAAATTCTCGCAATTTCCTAAATGTCAAAAAAAAAAATTAAAGAGAATTTCTTTGTAGTTAGAAGAAAACTTGACTTACGCATTTAACGAATCGGCGACAAGTTTACTTAATTCATCAGTAAAATTCCGATTAACACTACAAAAACTTTTGATTGATGTGCTGAGTACTTGAGCTGCCACAATTCACGTGTAGTGACTTGCCCGTTTTTCTTTGAAGCAAGTTACCGACATTCGACGGGAAAAGACGAGCCCCGCTGAGAGCCTGCACAACTGGCAGAACTGGGCCTGAACCCTTTGTTAGCATTATTTGTCCAAAATCATCCCAGCCTAAAAAGAATCCTAATTATTTCCCATCATGAATCATACAAAAACCAAGAGAATCTTGTCAAGGAAAGGGATACTTGGAATTACACCAGAGCCAGGTCTATATTGATATTTAGATATTATATGATCCTGATAAGTAATAAAGAGCTAATGTGTGGTTTTGGTTGGATGGAATTCCCATTGGCTGGAAAGTATATCCAGAACATATCTTGGTAATGGAAACTGGCTCTTTGAACATGGTCTGTTATGTTACTTTACTGGTAGGGAGAGAGCAATAAGGATGATGACTAGATACACAGTAGTTACATTCACCTCCTTCTACAGCTTTATGTAACCCAGCATCTTGATTGAAGTTGCTCTCCTTGCTACTCTAAAGTTGCCCCAAAAGGTGTGACCAATTAGTACAACCCCAATTCCAAAAAATGTTGGAACACTGTGTAAAATGTAAATAAAAACAGAATGCAATGATTTGCAGATCTCATAAGCCCATATTTTATTTGCAACAGAACACAGAAAACATTTCAAATATTGAAAGTGGGACATTTTACTATTTCATGAAAAATATTAACTCATTTTGAATTTTATGGCAGCAACACGTCTAAACAAATTTGGGACGAGGAAACAAAAAACTGGAAAAGATAGTGGTACTAAAAAGAAACAACCAGAAGAACATTTTGCATCTAATTAGATTAATTGGCAACAGGTCCGTAACATGACTGGGCATAAAAAGAGCATCTTACAAAGGCAGAGTCTATTAGAAGTAAGAATGGGCAGAGATTCACCAATCTGCAAAATGGCACATTTACAAATTGTGGAACAATTTCAGAATAATGTTCTTCAACGAAAAATTGCAAAGACTTTGAATATTTCAACATCTACAGTACATAATATCATCAGAAGATTCCAAGAATCTGGAGAAATATCTGTGAACAAGGGACAAGGCCAAAAAATCAATATTGGATGCCCATGATTTTTGGGTCCTCAGGCAGCACTGCATTAAAAACAGGCCTGATTCTGTCATGGAAATGAGTGTGTTTTCAGGAACACTTCCAGAAATCACTGTCTGTGAACACAGTTTGCCGTGTCATCCGCAAGTACAGATTAAAAGCTCTATCATGCAAGGAAGAAGCCACATGTGAACATGATTCAGAAACACCACCGTCTTCTCTGGGCCAAAGCTCATTTAAAATGGACTGAGGCAAAGTGAAAAATTGTTCTGTGGTCAAATGATTTGAAATATGAAATTCTCTTTGGAAAACATGGATGGCGCATCCTCCAGACTAGAGATGAGAGGGACCATCTGGCTTTGTTATCAACGCACAGTTCAAAAGCCTGCATCTCTGATGGAATGGGGGTGCATTAGTGCCTATGGAATTGGCAGCTTGCACATCTGGAAAGGCAGCATCAAGACTGAAAGGTATATGCAGGTTTTAGAGCAACAAGTTTGCCAATCCAGACAATGTCTTTTTCAGGGAAGGCCTTGTATATTTCGGTAAGGCAACACTAAAACACTTACTGCATCTATTAGAACAGCTTTGTAGTAGAAGAGTCTGAGTGCTCAACTGGCCTGCCTACACTCCAGACTTTTCACTATTTGAAAACATTTGGCATACAGTGGTAAACATGTTTCTGCCATGAAATTCAAAATGACCTTATTCTTTTTTTTAAATGGTGCATTTTCTTAGTTTAAATATTCAAAATGTTTTCTATGGTCTATTGTAAACAAAATATGGGTTGCAGTCTGTTTTTATCTACATTTTTACACAGCGTTTTGGAATTGGGGTTGTAGATCTGCTAGTCATGGCGAAGGAAAGGGTGGAGTGGAGTGGAAACACTGTTTTGCATGTGTTGGGATCAGAGTTTAAAACAGCAGCCTGACATCTGAATCATGCTGAATGTGAGATGTGTGTGGAGTTGTCGGTGTTTAAGGGGTGGAATTTTTTTTTATATAGATATATATAAGGTGTGGTGGGGCTCTCCTTGTGATGGTCTCTGATAAGCTGAAACAAGCGCCTAATAAGTATTTAATAAAGTTAACTTTGGAGCATTCAAGCCTTGTGTGTTACTCCCTGCTGTAAATTAGGACAAGGGAACTCAGGGACAGGGTTTTACCCCAGAGCACGTTGCTCTGGCTCTGGAGCTTCACACCACTGGACGCGAGGAAGGAGAAGCTCCCCCACGTCACCCCGACCACGGTCCGGAGTCAGGCAGGAAAGGTTACACATGTATGCAAATTAACTATTCAGAGTGTGTGGTTTCTCAGAGAAGGTTAGTGTTGTGCTTGAAAGAGTGTCACTATTAGCATAAAATATCCTAAACATAGCACTCCAGTTGCACTTGAAGAAGTAGTATTGGGGTGAAAAGTGACTATAAATAATGGGGCACCAGTCCGTTGTAGGACAAACACACACACACACACCTACACTCATTCACAGAGGGCGAGTTAAGGGTCACAGAAACATGCATGTCTTTGACAGGAGTGAACCTACCATCTCGGCACACTTTTATTTGTAACCACGAAGCGTATGTTCGCCAAAATCACCAAGAGGGACCCCACCCATTCCCATTGACCCCTTCATATCCATTAGGCGGTGAATCACTAGAAATGTTAATGTGGTGTGCACAACTTCAAGCCCTTCTGATCATTTTTGCTGAAGACACCTATTAGTTTACTCTTTATCATAAGGGAGTAATTTTTAGCACAAAATATGGTCCAATGTCCTACAAATGAGGGTTTTTGGATATAAAGGGCCAAAAATAGTAGGGAACACCAAAAAGTGAGCATAACTAGACATCAAGACAAGTCAAATGGTGTATCATATATGGGGGTTTCTCATACCAGTGAGTCAGGAGGCAGAAGTGTTTTCAAACATTTCGTAAGTAATTAATTCCTATGAACACAATTAATGGTAAAAATGACTTACTGACTTTGAAATTGATGTGAACAAAAATATGCAATTGCAGGTCATGCATAAACTATTAATACACACTCAAACCAATATAGTCCATATTGTATTTATGTAAACTGATATTCTATGCATAAAAACTGATAGTAAACCTTCATAAATCTTATGAACATGTTAACCCACGTGTGTGTATGACATGAAAAATATGTGAAATTTCAGCCTGAAATAGAATGTGTTTTATATGTACTTTTAAGATGGGAAAATTAATTCTGTTGTGAACTATAAATGTAATGAAATAGTAATAGTACCGTATTAACACACAAATTATGCTGGTATTTTTTTTTTTGAATATGTGAAAATAAATCTGCCTCATTTGCTTTTATTTTGTATTAGACTCCACACGAATATGAAATGGAATATAACAGACTGCGGAAAGAGAAAGGGCTGGAATCAAGTAAATTCCATGGGTTTGCCTATGATGGAATTTGGGTGATTGCCAAAACATTGACTCGGGTTATGGAAATTTTGAAACAGAGAGGAGGACATCGAAAGATACAAGACTTCAATTATACCAATAAGGAGCTTGGAAGAATAATGTTGGATGTCATGAATGAAACCAACTTTCTTGGAGTAACAGTAAGTCCATTGTCACTTTGAAGTGAAGCTTACCTTTAATAATCATCAGGTAGCTAGCCTTTAAATACAAATGCTATTCGGTATTATTATGACAATAAGTACAATCAAAATTTAAACGAATTTAGGGCCAAAGGAATTAAATGAATTAAGGGCCAAACAAGTTGTAAAATATGAAATACCGTGCTTAAACACTGAAATTAGATAGATAGATAGATAGATAGATAGATAGATAGATAGATAGATAGATAGATAGATAGATAGATAGATAGATAGATAGATAGATAGATAGATAGAAGCTGTCAGGTAGCAAAGAATGAAGTGCAATTTTAATTTTGAACGAACAGGTAAGTTTAATGTTGTTGGTAATGTGAATTTCAGTAATAAAAGAGTGAAAACACTGCTTCTTTAACTTCTCTTTGTGAATGTAGCAAGAACTACATAGTGACTTAATTGCATATCATATAATATTAACATCTTGGATTTAGATCTTGAAAGCAACAAAGTAGCAGTAATATGTTTTTACTTTTTTGGTTATTATCATTGTAATGAATTTGCAAAATAAGCTTTATAAATATGTACTCTTAGAGCTCAGACTGAGAATACTGCACTGCTTAATACACAAAACTACACATTTTTAACAACTTGGCAGCCTCACTCTTACTTTATTGTGTTTTTTAAGTTAAAATAATAGCTGAATTAGACTGAACTGTTATTTATACTTGTGCATGACTGTTCTGGCACAGTGCAGAGTGATGATTGACCTCCAAGGTTATTTCTCTTTGTATTTTTATTTTATTTTATTTTATTGAAGAATCAACTCTCAGCAGCGGCCAGCAGTGCAGCTGTGCGGCGCATGTGTATGGGCACTGTTCTCATCCCTACCACCTTCCCCTTCCTCTTCATATCTTAAATCATTCTTGAGGCAGATTGAAGACTTAAGTGCCAGCTTAAGTGCAAAATTAAACAAAACATACTAAGTAATTGCAACACAAACACTGACTTAATCAGTTTTAATGTGAAAAGATGCTGACAAAAGAAAAGAAGAATCGGGCTGCTAGGATGGAGAAAAGAAGAGCTGCTCAGGAAGCAGCAAGTGCATCAACCTCTGAGCAAATGAATGCTAAACGTACAGAGAAACAGGATGAAAACAATGAATACTCAAGTCAAGTTTATTCACCGCGTGTTATCATGCAGTGCGCCATTACTGGTAGTATTATAATATAATGTAATATCAACCTTAGATTCTAATCCTTCAAATAAATAATTAGCATATTGCTTGTGCTAACTGCAGTTAAAATTAACTTTCACTGCAGTGTGGCTGGGCTCTCCCTTAGACATGGGTGAGACGCACAGGCATCTGGGAGAGGATTGGAGTGGAGCTGCTGACCCTCTGCATCGAGAAGAGCAAATTGAGGTGGTTCAGGCATCTGATACAGATGCCTTTCTGTTGTAGTTTTTCTGGGCACAACCAGATGGGAGAATGTCCTGGGGAACAACCAGGGCTCGCTTAGAAGCATTATATCTCCCAGGTACCACCTTAGGATCCCACAGGATGAGTTAGCAAGTGTGGCTGGGGAAAGGGAAGTATGGGCCTCTTTGCCAAGTCCATTTTTCCTGTGAGTCCATCTCGGATAAGTGGTGAAAAATGAATGAATGAACATCGCTTGTTAAGGTAGCAATGACCTGCCACTTTCACATTGCCCATGAGAAATGCTTAATCAGTTTTATGACTCTTGTTAAGTTTTCTAGAAGAAATGAAGTCTTGTGTTTTGCTTGTGATTTCTTTTTTGTTTTGCTTATTCCAATTTGTCATGATATCTTTACCTTATGTGTTGTAATCAATGTAAATGAATATCTTCACAAGTGGGAGAAAGTTTTGTTGCTAATGTCAAAGTTACAACAGTATACAGAAGTTGATGAATTGCTACTATGATTAGAGTCACAATAAGGTAAGCTTTGAACTATCACTATAGGTTGGAAATGTGAGTGTAGCAATTACTGTAAATATATGTGGCGCAATGTCCAATGCATTACCATGATAAAGTTAATTTTGTAGATAGTGTGACAGCTGATGTTTACGGACATTGTTACTTGTACAAAAGAAACTTTGTCTCTGTTAGTAAGAGAAAAATAACATGTACTTTTATTTAATTGTTTCAAAGTTTTCCGAAGCTTGTGTTTTTTCAGTGACTGGCATCTTTTTTGTGTCACCACCCAAGGCTGGCACAACTTTGTTGTTGGGTTGCTAGGGTGGTTGTCATTATGTGACTTGTTACTATGTGATAGCACTTCCCTCTGTTGTAACAGATAGTGCCACACAATACTCAGCATCCAAGTTTTGGAATTACTTACAAAAAGAATCAAAAGAATATGGCTTATAAATGTAGCTCTAGCTAAGGACATTTTTACATTAGTTTGTTTTTTTCAGTATCCTGCTGGTGATTTGTCCATTGTATTAGTTTTGTTCATTATTTGTGTACATTGTATTGCTTTTTTTACTGAATTTGACCCTTTTGTTAATTACTTTACTTGTGCTTTATTAGTTCTCTCTTACTTGTTAATTATTTCTTTATTTGTTTATGCTCATAGTCTCTTTCTGCCTTTAATTGAACCCAGGGGGATGGGGCCCCCATTTACTGAGGTAGGTTACCATCTGTGCAGTCACATATGGCTTCCTATTTAATGGACTTACCGCTGCCTCATGCAATACACAGTAATATTAATAAATACCACAATATATCTTCATTAGAGTCAAATGTCATTCTCTGGCATGATCTATGCTAGAATAGAACATCTCCTGTCTTTACTACAAGTTTTAGTGTAATGTATTAATGTTAATCTATCTGAACTTGTATTGTATTTATATAATATATAGGCTTTTATGAAATGTACTGTACATACCACTGTACACATGTGTATATGGCAAAATAAATATGATTTTAATGATACTGAGGATAGATAAACTGGCATTAATTATTGGATTTGACACAGTTTGTGACATTAATCATTTTAATCATGAATTACAACAACAACATTTATTTATATAGCACATTTTCATACAAATAATGTAGCAAATAGATAGATAGATACTTTATTAATCCCAAGGGGAAATTCACATACTCCAGCAGCAGCATACTGATAAAGAACGATATTAAATTAAAGAGTGATAACAATGAAGGTATAACAGACAGACAATTTTGTATAATATTAACATTTACCCCCCTGGGTAGAATTGAAGAGTCGCGTAGTGTGGTGGGGGGAACGATCTCCTTAGTTTGTCATTGGAGCAGGATGGTGACAGCAGTCTGTTGCTGAAGCTGCTCCTCTGTCTGGAGATGACACTGTTCAGTGGATGCAGTGGATTTTCCATTATTGACAGGAGCCTGCTCAGCACCCGTCGCTCTGCCACGGATGTCAAACTGTCTAGCTCTGTGCCTACAATAGAGCCTGCCTTCCTCACCAGTTGTCCAGGCATGAAGCAACCCTCTTCTTTATGCTGCCTCCCCAGCACACCACCGCATATAAGAGGACGCTTGCCACAACCGTCTGATAGAACATCTGCAGCATCTTATTGCAGATGTTGAAGGACGCCAGTCTTCTAAGGAAGTATAGTTGGCTCTGTCCTCTCTTACACAGAGCATCAGTATTGGCAGTCCAGTCAAATTTATCATCCAGCTGCACTCCCAGGTATTTATAGGTCTGCACCCTCTGCACAGTCACCTCTGATGATCACGGGGTCCATGAGGGGCCTGGTCCTTCTAAAATCCACCACCAGCTCTTTGGTTTTGCTGGTGTTTAGTTGTAGGTGGTTTGATTAGGTGGTGGTGGCGCAGGTCGCCACCACAGAAAACCGGGACAAGAAACAGAAGAGAGAGTAGGGGTTAGTACGGATTTTAGAGCCACCATGAATAGTTATGGAAATTAATTGAATATACAGAGCATCAGGATTAAACTAAAATGAAGTTGAGAGAAAGCCATGTTAAAGATATGAGTTTTTAGCAGTTTTTTTAAAATGCTCCACTGTATTAGCCTGGCGAATTCCTATTGGCAGGCTATTCCAGATTTTAGGTGCGTAACAGCAGAAGGCCGCCTCACCACTTCTTTTAAGTTTAGTTCTTGGAATTCTAAGCAGACACTCATTTGAGGATCTAAGGTTACAATTTGGAATATAAGGTGTCAGACATTCTGATATATAAGATGGAGTGAGATTATTTAAGGCTTCATAAACCATAAGCAGTATTTTAAAGTCAATTTTGAATGACAGAGGTAACCAGTGTAGTGACATCAAAACTGACATCATGAGTTAGATAAAGAGGGAAGCCAACATTTGGGTCTCATTTTCAAATCTGCTTTAGGGAATTCTCTGCATGAAGCAAACAGATGCAGCCATGAAAAATGTGTGGAATGATCTCTACCCACAGTATTTAATGTGCAACCTACTGTATTATATGCTTGGCTAACAAAAACTACCAAAATGTGGTGCTCTTGATGCATGATTTCCTAGTGATAAGATTGCTTCATTTAATCCCTCATTGTGTACATTTGAATTCATTTAATATCGAATTTTACATCTACTAGGTCATTGCTATTGTTATTGTGGAAAAAGTTATAATGTGTATTTTCTTAGTATATTGAATTCATCCATTAATCATTAAAACCCATGCATTTCAGGGACGCTGGAGCCTATTCCAGCAAGCATTGGGTGCAAAGCAGAAATTATCCATGGACAGAACACCACCTTATCACAGAATGAAGACAAACACAAAAACACACACATCAGGAGCCAATTTGGCATTGAGAATCCACCTTAGCTACGTGTCTTTGAGCTGTGCAACAAACCACAGCAATCCCATATATACACAAGGAGGATATGAAGACTCCAGGCAGGGATCACCAGAGACTTAAACTCCAGTCTAATTGTTGTGAGGCAGCAGTGCTACCACTGTGCCACCCTTATATACTTTTTATAAAAAGTTATGCTTTTCATGTTCTTGCAACCCAGTTCGACCTTTTCAGTTTTATTGGCGACCTACAGGCAGCCACTGCAGAGAGTACCCTCTTGGTGAAATGGCCACTTGCAACACACTGATGCAAACCTACAATCCAAAAGTGGGTGCTGTAACCTACTTTGGTTGAGAAACACTGGTATATATCCTTTCTGTGCTTGCACTGGGTCTCTGCCTCAATCCAAAGATACATTCAGTTTGAAAAGCATTTTTATTACTTTTAGAGGGTCTGAATTAAGATCTATTGACCACACATTAGATTTATGTCCCTTCCACAGCAAGTATTTCCTATACACTTCATGCTGCCTGGTTATGCTTTTTCTATAATCCTGTCCAGGCAATGTAGTTTCAGTACTGCGTGAATATAGTAGAATAAATATTACATCTTTGCAGTGGTACTGTCCTTTTCACCAAAAGGGTACATTTAACCCATAACTTTAAGCAGACATTTTAAATTTAAAATGCATTGGTGAATTGTCAAAAAATGTATAATGATACATTGCTCATAATGCGCTCAGAAAATGTAGTTGTAAGACATTCAAATGTTATAATCGTTTAAAAATATTTTTCTAACCAAAACATAAATATGAACAATTAAAACTAGTAAAGGCAACAATGATTAAAAAGTCAAATAGACCCTTTTAATTTTCTCCTGACTATTGTTAACTTTGCTTTCCCATGTCCTATGACAAAGACATTTAAAATATTCATTAACTTTGTACATAAGTTGCACTGACAAGATGAACGCAGGTCTTTTAAACCTCACCCTGGAGTTTATTTTGGATTGCCGCAGAAGTATTTCCATAGTATAGTGCAGTATTTCTGTTTTATTAAGTGGTTAAACAAATATCAGTCTACTGGCAATGCAAACGGCATATTTGTTGAACCATTAGGAACTGTAAAAATACCAGAAAATAAATCAAGGGTGACACAGGATGTAGAGCAGCACCCTCAACAATTCATGTCTGTCAGTAGAATTAAACATTACAAACCAGACTGTTTGCCAAATTATTTCACGAGACTTATTTTGTCATGCATATAAAATGCAAAAAATGAACACAAATTAAATTAATTTAGCTGCACGACTCAACTTTTTATGCTGTTTATTAAATTGTTAAATGAAAACTAGGATGTTGAACTATTTGGCTACATTTAATTATGATAATGATGGCAGAAATAAAAAAATATATAATAGATTAAATGTATTACCAGGAACATGAAGGGGACGTAGCAGCTTATTGTTCTAATTACATCAGTATATTTACACATCATGTTCAATGTTTATGTATTTGTTTTTAAACTGATGATGTATACATTAAAATACAATTAATAATAGCTATTGAAAGAATATGTGTTAAATTGAATTAAATTTTTAATAAGCAGAGGCTTATTGCTCAAGTACCACCTTAGAATATATTATTTTGGCATTCTTTACATCTGCAGGTCCTGTGAGCCAATGTCTACCCACCCTTATCATTCCAAAAGCCCACCAGTCCAGTCGCGTCATGGGGTGGGCTTTTGGGGCTTTATTCTGCAATCTAAGGTGTCCAGCCCGATCTCTTAGAGCCCTCTCACCAACCCAACCTGTGTAATAAGGCTAGTTGGGGAGCATGCGGGGATAACGCATTGCCATACCCACCACATGACAAACCACCTGGATTGGGACCTGAGTGCAGCGGGTGACACCTCAGCACCACACTGGAACAGTATGAGGTTTTTAACCATGGCTGGAGTGCCAATCCAGCCATCAATATGATGAGGTTAGGTTGAGGCATAATAAAAGTGGGAACAAGGCATTACAGTTTTAATGACTGCAGCCAGGATTAGTATGAATAGAATGACAAAATAAGAATAATCAAATTTGGTAGGATTTCAGTTTTGAAACATAATTTAACTTTGAAGAATCACAAGAAGCAGGTTTACATATTGTAAATAAAAAAAATAAAATAAAAGTTTTTCATTTTTCATCATCAAGGTTACTGCAAAAGGAACGCTTTGAACAAGAAGAATTCTCACAATTAGGACCAATGTAAATGCTGTTAAATAAAATTTACACTGACACATTATTTAGGTATCTTATGTCCTGTAACAAATAAAAACAAATTTACTTTTCCTTTGAGTTAATGCATTCTTGGAGCCCTTTTGAAATAATGATTGTTAGATTTCAACCAAAATAATAATGAGAAAAGTAACCTAAAAATGTAGTTGGCAAACAACAGATTTTAATATGAATGCCTGATTCATTAATATGCAGCATGTCACTAGGCTGCTTGAAAGAGGTGTCTGAATAAATGACAAAACATTTAGAAAACTGCCTGAAGTGAGCTGAATGGGGTTGTTTGCAAAGGAATGACCCGTACTTCTTCATTTGGTTGTTAAAGTTTAATATCTTTAACATTCACTTCTGTCATCTAGTAAAACAGTAGGAAATTAGAAATTATTAACATAGATAAATAAATAATGAAATCTCTAACAGGCTGTTGGTTTGGGGTTACATCCTGCTTTCCCAAGCCCCAAAAATTCTCAGCAGCAATCATTCCATCCACCGATCATTGAAGCAGCTTCTGGCCTGAAGCCCCCCCACTCCACACCCCTTATACTGCCAGCTGTAAAGTTCCTCTTCTCTAACTTCACCAGTGTACCTCAACTGGACATTTTTTCAAGGTCCTACTTTAATATTAAGAGGATATCAGCTGACAAAAAGGGATCCCCCAAATTTGTAATTCAGTTATACCTGCCAAGACACAACAAAAATACTTTCAACAAAATGAGTTTATGGAAAGAGGAACTGCATACATTGGGATCTTCATGTGTAATTTTTCAAAAAATTCTATTGCATTCTTTAAATATCTTCCAAAATGTGTCCACTATTGATCGTAAACATTTATATTAATCAAACATATTGAAAAATCAGTATTAAACAATTTTAGTGCCCTGACTTATCAACTGTTTCTCCATAGCAACTGCCCATCATAACACTGCAAAGCTAATTTCTGTCATTTGAATAGTCAGGAACAGACCAAATATCACAGCTTAGTGCAATTGGACGGCAAAAGTAAAATTCACAAAGACGGGAAAAAGTCTCAGAAAGCCATAAGAAAATGCCTAGAAGCTCACTGGGAAAGCATCCAATGAAGAGTGTGCTCTTTCTTCATTTCCCACCTTTGTAATTGTTATAAACACCTTGAAAGTTCTAAAGGACAAAAGGAGTAATGTTTTTAGTTAGGAAATTAGTGGCTTTTTGAAGGGCAATCCAAGAGACCAGTCATAAGGTAGTTATGGATCTCAGTATGTTTAAATTTTCTTCTTCTTTCAGCTGCTCCTGTTAGGGGTTGTCTCAGCGGATCATCTTCTTCCATGTCTTTCTGTCCTCTACATCTTGCTCTGTTATACCCACCACCTTCATGTCCTCTCTCACCACATCCATAAACCTTCACTTAGGCCTTCCTCTTTTTCTCTTGCCTAGTAGCTCTATCCTTAGCATCATTCTCCCAATATACCCAGCATCTCTCCTCTGCACATGTCCAAACCAACGCAATCTCACCTCTCTGACTTTGTCACCCACTCATCCAACATGAGCTGACCCTGTAATGTCCTCATTTCTAATCCTGTTCATCCTCGTCACGCCCAATGCAAATCTTAGCATCTTTAACTCTGCCTCCTCCATCCCTGTCTTCTGCTTTCTGGTCAGTGCCACCGTCTCCAACCCATATAACATAGCTGGTCTTACTACCGTCCTGTAGACCTTCCTTTTCACTCTTGCTGATACCCGTCTGTCACAAATTACTTCCGACACTCTTCTCCACCCATTCCATCTTGCCTGCACCCTCTTTTTTACCTCTCTTCCACAATCCCCATTACTCTGTACTGTTGATACCAAGTATTTAAACTCATCCACCTTCGACAACTCCAACAGAAAGCTGTTGGAATTAAAAAACTTCAATCTAGTTTCAAAGCTGTTTTTCACTAGTGGTAGTTCTTCATATGAATCAAAGTATAGATGTTAGATTAAGCATCCTACCATCTTTTATAATGCCTGTGGAATGACATCATAAAATCACATGGCAGCAATGTTTCTAGAAACCAGCAACATTAAAAATATCAACACTAGCAAGATACAGAAAATTGCAGCACAATAGCAGCATAAAAAAGATTCAAATAACAAAAATAAAAGAACAGTAAAAACTTCAAAAAAACACACAAATTAATTTAGGATGATCTCAAATTATGTCCTGATACTTATAATATAAATGCAGAAAAGTATATTTTACCATACGGTATACCAAAATGCAGGCAACATGTGATAGAAATAGCCAAGTGTGTATCTCAGCATTATACCCAGCGAGTAAGGTTTTACCACTCTGCTTTGTATATTACACTGGCTTACAGTGGCTTGATCTGTCATATGCTAAGATATATATATTATATATATATAGTTTTGCTCACCCACCCCACAACCCCCACCCCTGGCGGTGTGCTTCACGCTAGCCACTTTGCGTCTCTGCCGCTTATGTTGTGAAGGTGGGGGGCTGAACGCACGCTAAGGAGAGGCGGACAGATCGGCTGCTGGCTATCTGCTAGCTGCTACCGAGCTGTGTGATCTACACGTCGTGCTGCGTGCCAATCATTTAAAAGCCTTTACAGCAGCTGTACTTTTGTCTCACTTCCTTGTCTCGTGGGATGTTAAAGTGTCTCCAAGAAATTGTTTGTAAGTAAGGTGTGATGTGCTAGAAGACTCACGGGACTTCAAAGTGTCTCTCCAAAATGATCATATCTCGACTCTTTTTTTTTATATAATAGATAGATATATGTTAACCGTCAATGTGTGAAATTAGACATTGTATAGAATGCCTAGGAAATCTATAGAATGCTGAAAATGGGACGTCAAAGTATGAAACGATTAAAATTTCAAACATTTCCTTGGCATTCTATGCTATGCCAAAAGTCAAACAGGCAAGTCATTCTGTATAATGCTTAGGTATTATATACAATGCCTGGGAAAAGTATATACGTAAGTAAAAAAAAATATCACACATTCTATAGGCATTCTATACAAATACCTGCTTTTCACACATTACTGGTAACATATATATTGTAGGGGGGTGAGTGAGAAGGCAGAGCAAGTCCCCAAATAGTTGGGGTAGCAACTGGGCAAACCTTGTTTAAATTTAAACAAAACAAAAAGGAACTTAACAGGTGCAGAATGGTGCCAGCCTCTTATCGCCCTTTGGCAGCATTTCTAGGTAGAACAGTCCAGAGCTGTCCCTTATAGTTGGGCTCTTGGGTCCAAATAAGTCTCCTCCTTTCGGGGACGTCTCCATTTTATAAGGACAGGGCTTCTCTGGCTCTATTGCCCTCAAGGGAAAAGGAGACAAAACTGTAATGGCAGTGCCCTCTCTTGTCCCTGGGTGGTACCACATACCTTAGGTGAGCCTGGAAGGCAACCCTGTGGTACTCATAAATAACATGATATGCGCTGTGTGTGCAGCCATTACGTATGTTAAAAATAAACATAGCTTGTTGCAAACGAGAAAACCATTATGGAAAACTGAATTATAATTTGGCTTTCAAAGACATCACTGGACTAGTGGTGAAAGTGAACAATGCACGACTGCCAACTATATGTGATCTCTATTGCACACATTTACAATAATTACAATAATTCACCTATCTGTCTGTCCAAGTTCTAGACCTGCTTTAGCCTGAGCAGGGCTGCAGTGAAGTTGGAGTCTATGACAGCAAACATAAGCAGCATGGCAGGAAAATCCCAGGACAGGGCGCCAACCCATCACGGTGCTACGACTAAGTGTAATGTTAAAAGAACTGGAAGTTATGTCCTTGAAATATGCATTTAAGCTAAACAGTGTCATCTCACTCAGTTACAAAGTCAAAAAGAACTCCCGTTAATTGAGATCTTTTAGTGGTTGATATTGAAAAGCCACAGGAGATTCTGTAGTCAATACACCTGAAACAGTAAATGTGCCGAACCACACACAGCATTCAAGTTCACACTGCATGTGTTAATGAATAAAGTATGTGAGAATTACTGACTAATTATAAATGCCACACATGCCATACTAGAGTATATGTAGCCCACAATACTGAATTTAATGTTATTGGGAAGCCATCTGTTCTGAAATGTTTCAATTAAAGTGGCCTTAACAAATTCTATAAATTGTGTTAGTCATCAAGATGTTGCTTTGCTTGTGTTTTCAGTTGATAATGAATATTTACAGTGCATGAACTGCAGGAAATAGAGGGCAGGTGTTCAGAAGAAACCCTGTGAACGTACCTTTTCAGTAGAGGATTTTGCTGATATCCACTATCAAGATTTTAGAGAGTTGTCCCAGTTGTTCTGAGAATCAAGTCTGACTCTACGAGACCACTCTGTCTATGACAGTTTGGGTCTACCCTTATTCTGTAGAGCTTCACATATCTCGTCAGACAGGCACTCCCTCACAATGTAAATTTCAATGAATACAGTCAGAGCTCAAATTCTATTCAGTGCCCCCTAAGCTTACTTATCCCTTTGAATGAACAGAATATTTTCAAATATTGGAAAAATGAAAGACCTTTGATTTGAAGTGCAATGCTCACCAAGGAAGAGGACCAATGCAGCGTTTGAAAATATTTTTAAATTAGTATACGGACTCCAGGAGTTCACGGGTCCAACTGGCAAGATGACCATTAAATAGTGAGGGTGTTCAAATAATTGTAATAAGTTTAGATCAATTTAAATATTATGTCATTTAATAGGCCTTTTCATTGCTCAGTGACAAAAAAGCCTTATTACATCCACTGTAATCCAATGTTGTGAAAACCTCAGGTTGGGGGGTTTGGTGAATACTTTTTATGGGCACTGAATAAGAAATGTCAGTACAGTACAGTAATTTCATCCAATTCTGTTTACAATTATGGATCTTGTTTAAATATAAAAATGATGAAGTGTAAATTTAAGAAAACGTATCATTTCATTGAGCTATAATATGTTTTTAAGGAATTTGATTCAATTCATCTTGGTGAAATTAACACAGGTGCTTCATTTTACGGTGATCAATCAGATTACCATTTTAAGAGAATTCTGAGATGTTGTTCAGAATCCTCTACAATTAAGTCCATTTATATTTAATATATGTCGTATATGTCTGAGAAATTGTAACACATGAAAAAGTGAATTAAATGAGTAAGGGAACTGAATCTCGGCAAAATCCTTCATTGTAACGATTTAAGTTCACAAATGGCATATTGCTACAGGTTATTAAATAATGTTACCATTAAGCATTCCTGCAAGACTAAAGAAAGTTGCTGGCATTAAAGCAGATCTTTAACAGTAATATATCAAATTAATGATTAGTGCAGCTTTAGTTCAAGCAAAGGAAAAGATCTGCATTGCTAAAATATGGGAGGTTTTTCTAGTGTTCTCCCTCTTCTTCCCATGTCTCTATGGGGTTGATGTGCCTAACCATACAGCTCAGTCCAGCACCTCCTCCCCATTTAGAGCCATTTCCTTCAAAATCGTTGTATAACTTTTCTTGCATTTTTAACAATTTATATTTTTGATTTTCAAAAATGGGTGGCACGGTGGCGTAGTGCTGCCTCGCAGTTAGGAGACCTGGGTTCGCTTCCCAGGTCCTTCCTGCGTGGAGTTTGCATGTTCTCCCCATGTCTGCGTGGGTTTCCTCCGGATTCTCCAGTTTCCTCCCATAGTCCAAAGACATGCAGGTTAGGTGCACTGGCGATCCTAAATTGTCCCTAGTGAGTGCTTGGTGTGTGGGTGTGTGTGTGTGTCCTGTGGTAGGCTGGCACCCTGCTCGAGATTTATTTCCTGCCTTGTGCCATGTGTTGGCTGAGATTGGCTCCAGCAGACCATCGTGACCCTGTAGTTAGCGGGTTGGATACTGGATGGATGGATTTTCAAAAATGTCTTAAAATATTTTACCATTACATTTAAAAAAAATATATATTTTTTAATGTTCAGCATTGCCAAGTTAGACTTTTTATAGCATATCTATAATTTTGTTTTCCTTGTTCTCAGAAATCGGACAAAGAAGCTTTTTTTGTTTTTTTTTTCTTCCTTCCATATAGATCTTTAAGGTAAGAACTAGGCGGACTGCCAGAATGCCATACTACAGGATCGTCACTTCCAACATGGGCAGTGTTTAAGGCATGGCTGGGGGCCTGGCCCTTCCAAAAGATGTGCTACCTTACTAAAATAAATTGCCAATAAAAAGTACTTTATTCTCAAAATTACAGCTAATGTAAATCTATACTAATAAAAGGCAAAGCCCTCACTGACTGACTGACTGACTGACTGACTGACTGACTCACTCACTCACTCACTCACTCACTCACTCACTTATCACTAATTCTCCAACTTCCTGTGTAGGTAGAAGGCTGAAATTTGACAGGCTCATTCCTTACAGCTTACTTACAAAAGTCGGGCAGGTTTCATTTTGAAATTCTACGCGTAATGGTCATAAATGGAACCTATTTTTTTTTCGTCCATATACTGTAATAGACGGCAGCTCGATGGCCGTGGGAGGCAGAGTTGCGTCTTGCGTCTCGCATCATCACGCCTCCCACGTAATTGAGTGCCTGCCCATATAAGGCCGTCCCTCAGCGGCAATCCAATAGAAACACTCTGCCACTAAATATTCAGGTGAAGATGAGATGGTCAGGGCGGTGTTTGACACAAACTCAGTGAAACTGCGAGAGAAACTTTTAAGTGCTAACATTAAATAAAGCCGTGGACATCGCGAGATCGCACGAGATAACACAGGCACAGCTCAGAAGCTTCGATGCATGTACTCCGAGTAGCTCACGTGAACTAACTATGAACGCAGTACGCAGAGAACAAGCAAGACCTCTAAAGAGCGCGGAGACTTTTGATCACGTGAACGTGTCTGCAAAAAGTGGCGATTCCTGCAATGCAAAAATACTATAAAAGTCGGGCAGCCGGCGCGCGCGCGCATAGCTATGCCAGCCTTTGAGACGCTGACTGCGCTTCTGCCTTAAGTGAAAGTAAACACTTTTCATTTTTTCCTCCTTCCCCTGAGCTATAGCCCAGACAACTGCAAACACGGGATCCCATTTCTAGACCGCGGCAAACTAATATTAAGGAATTGTCATAAAAATGGTACCATCCTGCTCCACCTCTGCAAAAAAAAACAATTGCCTTATAAGCTATCCCATATTTCACTGTATTTACTGTATATATTCACAGAATAGTAATCCGTAATACATACTCTTGCTCACACTAGGCCAATTTAGATTTACCAGTCAACATTTTACATGTCTTTGGACGGTAAGAAGAAACAAGATATCCCCAAAAAAATCTGCTCAAACAAATGATGGGTGTGGAAACGCCATACTCTATGAACTCAAGTAGAGGAATAAATTGCTGTTCAGGCTATTTGAACTGGCAATGTTAATTGCTTTACATTAACATTTTGATTTAGTCTTTTGAGTTCAAACTTTAGTGAAATGGTGCTTTACCGGGAAACTAGTTGTGCTATTCAATTAAGACAGGTTAAAATTAAAGTAATCGATGCAATTCATGTGTCTCTGTTATATGCCATTTGGTATGGGTTTGATAAAAGCAGTGTTGTTTGTGATGCACCATCTATTGGAATGGCATAGACATAGCAACAGGATGAACACACAGACAGGCACACAGAAATGTATTCTTTTATTAAGATTGACATTTACTATTTTTTCTAATGTGTAAATTATCATCTTGAGTAATTTATGTATAGCCCATAAGCTGAAAATCATTCAGCATATGATTTTCAGTTACATTCATGGGATGCATTTTTATGTTTTCCGTTCTTTTTTGTTTGAGAGGAGTATAACTTTAAATCGCAAAGTTTATTATTCAGTTACTTTTTCCAGCAATGTGTATCTGAGGGTTTTTTTTCTTTATACTAAAGTTTTCCTCCCATATTGCAGAGGTGTTTGGTTTAGTTTAATTGAAACTTTACATTGTGCTGGTATGAGTGAGAGTGTGCATGGCACTTTTGCAGGGTTCATTCCCACATTCTGCCTGGTGTTGCTTGTGTAGGTTCCAAATCCATCTGACCATGAACTAGACTAGCAGATTAAAAAATGGATGGATCAGCAGACTTGTACCATAGCTGCTGCAGTATATTAAGGCAATGACAGTCACAATAATTTAAAATGGTTGTGTCATGGAAAGAGAAGTACGTAAGAGTTGTACAGAATATGTACGAAGGAAGTGTGACAGTGGTGAGGTCTGTGGTAGGAGTGACAGATGTATTCAAGTTGGAGGCGGAATTACATCAGGGATCGGCTCTGAGCCCTTTCTTATTTGCAATGGTGATGGACAGGTTGACAGACGAGATTAGACAGGAGTCCCCGTGGACTATGATGTTTGCTGATGACATTGTGATCTGTAGCGATAGTAGGGAGCAGGCTGAGGAGACACTGAAGAGGTGGAGATATGCTCTAGAGAGGAAAGGAATGAAGGTCAGTAGGAACAAGACAGAATACATGTGTGTGAATGAGAGGGAGATCAGAGGAATGGTGAGGATGAAAGGAGTAGAGTTGGCGAAGGTGGATGAGTTTAATTACTTGGGATCGACAGTACAGAGTAATGGGGATTGTGGAAGAGAAGTGAAAAAGGGAGTGCAGGCAGGGTGGAATGGGTGGAGAAGAGTATCAGGAGTGATTTGTGATAGACAGATATCAGCAAGAGTGAAAGGGAAGGTCTACAGGACAGTAGTGAGACCAGCTATGTTATATGGGATGGTGACTGTGGCACTGACCAGAAAGCAGGAGACAGAGCTGGAGGTGGCAGAGTTAAAGATGCTAAGATTTGCATTGAGTGTGACGAGGATGGATAGGATTAGAAACAAGTTCAGTAGAGGGTCAGCTCAGGTTGGACGGTTGGAAGACAAAGTCAGAGAGGCGAGATTGCGTTGGTTTGGACATGTGCAGTGGAGAGATGCTGGGTATATTGGGAAAAGGATGTTAAGGATAGATCTGCCAGGGAAGAGGAAAAGAGGAAGGCCTAAAAGAAGGTTTATGGATGTGGTGAGAGAGGACATGCAGGTGATGGGTGTAACAGAACAAGATGTAGAGGACAGAAAGATATGGAACAAAACAGTCCGCTGTGGTAACCCCTAATGGGAGCAGCCGAAAGAGAAGAGAAAAATTTAAAAACAGTAAACAATGGATTTTTCTTATTGGTTAGAGGATGTTAGTCTCCTTAACTTCATGTTGTTTCTCCTGCAGTAGAGAGGTTAATCAGACTTTATGATGATTAAATCTTTACTTCTCAATTAGACTGTTTGAAAACCTCTGATCTCTCAGGCATCATATTTTTCTCTTTGACTTGAGCTCTTACTTTCTTCCACTTCCTCTTTCATATCCAGTAATTGTTATCTGCTGCCTTTGGCAATATCACACTAATGGGGTGAATGCACTTCTTTGACATTTATTAACAATTCTTAAAAGGAGGGACAATTGAGACTGAATACCTTCCTACTGTACAATCTACCATTTTACCATTCATTTATATTTCTACTGATAAGGTGTCCCTCCTTTAATCTTTATTTAGTGAATAAGCCATTTTCACTGGCACGTGTTAAAAGGCTGTTTTATGTGTCCAATCTTTTAACTTCAATCTGCAGAAATCTAATCTTTGAGATATCACCATTTAAGAAAAGCAAAACAAAACACGTACTCGGTATATGTGCAGTCATATGTCAAAAATGTGAGTGCCTAAGATTTTGCATTTCAAGTTAAACAACATTTTAGAAATGGATAACAAATTTAGCACATCTTGAGATATTATTTCAGCAGCATGCTAGCACAGCTTTGACAGCTCACTTTTTTGTTTCAGCCCCAGCACTGCAATTGAGCTCAGATGCTTTCTGTCCTTGCTAGGCTTCTCTCTATTTACATTTCACACAGTGCTTCCAAAAGAATGCCAGGTCGGTATCTGAAGGTTCCTTGTAATCCAGTTTTCTTTTGTTCTTTTGGGCTTGACAGAGTCTAGTAGCATAGTTTTGCCTAACATGAGTTACACATTATACATATATTATGTATATATAGTAAAGAGGAGACAAAACAATGTCCAAGAGTTGGAGCACCACTTTGATAACCCCATATAATTATAAAAGTTATAAGCACAAAATACATGCCAACAAGTTACAGATGTATTTCTTCAGACATGAAAGAGAACTAATTCAGAATGGCTGAACTTTCAGTCATATGGGTTCCAGGAAGGAAGGGATGGGTCCAGGAAGGCGGGCGGATGATGTCAGTGGTGGAACAGCCGTCAATCTTCTGTTCTGCAGAGGGAGATAGAGAGAAGGCATTAAAACACAGCACCAACCCCCGAGTCGGTGGGTAATAACCATCACCAGAGCCCTTAAGCTGCCTCCCATCCACATGCAAATGACTATATACATAGCTGTTTAAGCCCATGCTTTAAAAAGCCTGGGGTCCTAGAAACTATTGAAATCATCAGAAAAAAAAGTGAAATGTAGAGATATCAGGTAATTGAAAGGAACTACTCTGCGAATCTCTCTCCTAGGTTTAATTTTGCCGATGTGTTCACCTCGCTTGTGTATTAGTAGCAGGAGGAAAAGTTAAAGGGATAACATTTTGCCGATGTGCTTGTCTTGCTTGCATAAGAGTTTCTCTCTTTTCTCGGCGGTTTTGCTTTGGCAACAGAGTCACTTTCTTCTTCTGACTTGTTAACTTGGGGCCACCTTGCTGGCTTTCTGAGCTTCATGCTGTAGTGTAGCTTCGCACTTCCGGGCCGGACAGACAAACACACACAGACATTTAGTTTTCTGTTTCCTCAGAGGCAGAGCTCTTACCCCGACTCCACATCTAATTTCCAGGCCGGACAGACACACACACTTCCACACGTAGACGTTTATATATAAGATATATATGTATGACTATGTATGTGTGTGTATGTGTATATATTATTATATTATATATTATTATATATATTATATATATGTACTGTATACTTATACACACACACACACACACACAGTGGATTCAGAAAGTTTTCAGACCCCTTCACTGTGTTCACATTTTACTATGTTGCAGCCTTGTGCTACAATCATTTAACTTCATTTTATTTTCTTACATCAAGCAACACTCAATACCCCAGAAAAACAAAGCAAACACTGGAGCTCAGCAGTTTTTGCACATTTTTTAAAAATAAAAAGAATATTGTGCTGCCAGAAAGGCTATGTCTCCTGTATTTAGGAGAGTGTGCAAACCGGGATTACATCCTTACCTTTTATATATATGATTAAGGCTTTGGACTTCAAACCCTGATGCTGAGGGTTCAGATCCCACTACTCACACTCTGTGACCCAGAGCAAGTCACATGACCTGCCTGTGCTCCAATTGGAAAATCAAAAGAAATGTAACCAATTGTATCATAAATGTTGTAAATCGCCTTGGATAAAGGTGTCAGCCAAATAAGTAAATGTAAAATGAGTGGTCCTTGCACGAACTCATTTCATTCCTATTTAACCCTTACTATTTTTTTTTACTTTGAATGAGATTATCTGTGTCTGTTTGGACCTTATCAATCCATTGTGTTAGATATGGCATATTTGAAATACCATCTTTTTTCTTTAGACTTTTTTGGGGGAGGTGAGCAACTCTTGTGCTACTTGGTAGATGCACTGGATGATGAAAGCCAAGTTCTGTGCGTCTATAGCCACCTTTCCAGCCAGTGTCCTGTTCAGTCACTGCCAAGTTTTTGTTTAATTATCTGTAGTGGATTCAAACTGAACAGCTCAAGGCTAAGGACTTTAATCATCATAACATCATCTTATACTTTTGTTTTGAGGGGCACTTGGGAAGGGATCAGAGGGGTTAGCATGAGTATTCTGACTGATATGTAGATTTAACTTGTTATAGTGCTTGAATAGGAAAAAGGGAATAAAGCACTTTGTACAACATGACAGTCTTTTTGTACAGGTACTACAGTTGAACAAAAATTGTTGTTTTTTTTTTTAATTGTACAACCATCACTTTCCCATGAAGACAGGAAGCTATGCCAACTCCACACAGAGTCACCAATCAACCTAGAAAATGCATGATTGGGATCTGGGAGGAAAGTAATGTGCTGGGAGAAATCCTTTATAGATGAACTTGTTAAATTCACATTGATTGTTACTGGGGTAAGACTTTAATTTGGGTTCAACCACTATACCACAGTGCCTACAAAAAATGTATATTTGTGGGCCTAGATTATGCTTTTCAAGGAGAACTCACATGATAGAATATATCAGAGTGCAGTATTCTGCATTAAGCCATTTTTCTTGCATCAATGTACTCTAATTAATATATGGCCTTGTTATACTACATTTTTCTTTATGTCACTATATCTGGACAATACTGTTATGAGTTTTATTCACATGTGCATGTTAAATTTGGCACACAGGGGCTCAGCAGTTAGAATTGCTAGCCAAGCATTGGATTAGATAGCCACAGACAACTGGAGGTTTGTATAGTCAGCTTAAACACAGAATAGGGTATTTCTATCCTCTGTCAGCACAAAATCTTCTTTCCTTATTGGGAGAATGAGAACCGGCATGTAAGCACTATGATATTTCTGTGTTTTGTGGAGGAGCAATTCAGCCCTTGTTTGGAGACAGAGAAGACCAGCAAGTTGAAGAAGAACAGTATAAAGGCTTGGACAGCAGCCAGACCCTAGGAGGCTGTGTCGACAAAGTTCGAAAAACCTCCCAGCGTGGGGACGAGAAATGGCAGCCTGTGTTGATCCAGATTCCCACCTGGATAAAGTCTGTCCATATGCCTCCCATCTGTAACCGCGTTAACCGTCAGTAAATGTAAGCTAAAAGATATTTTTTCTCATGTGATTCTTGTACCGCCGTAATCACGATGGGAAGGATATCGCCTTTTCTGGTATATTATGATATTGTTTAGTTATTTAATATGCCACAATTTCAAAAGAACACATTTCCAAGAGAGCTAATGCCTCTTCAGGAAACAGGCCTTAGGTGCTTTTTCTACAGTACAATGTCTCAATTTTTTCTCTTTCACTTTGCTTAGTTGCAATTAATTTAATTGTTTTAGTTTGCTGTGTGGCCTCGCAGTTAGAAGACCCGGGTTCGCTTCCCGGGTCCTCCCTGTGTGGAGTTTGCATGTTCTCCCCGTGTCTGCGTGGGTTTCCTCCGGCACTCGGTTTCCTCCCACAATCCAAAGACATGCAGGTTAGGTGGATTGGCGATTCTAAATTGGCCCTAGTGTGTGCTTGGTGTGTGGGTGTGTTTGTGTGTGTCCTGCGGTGGGTTGGCACCCTGCCCAGGATTGGTTCCTGCCTTGTGCCCTGTGTTGGCTGGGATTGGCTCCAGCAGACCCCCGTGACCCTATTCGGATTCAGCGGGTTAGAAAATGGATGGATGGATGGATAGTTTGCTGTGTTCATAAAATAAAACAAAATGGAATTTTTTGACAAATGAACCTGTTTCTCATTTCAAAGACAAAATATATAAACCTATACACATACAAACATATGCTGTACATCTTTCTTAATTTGATTCAATGGAGGAGATGCTTAGTCTGAATTGGCAGAAGCACCTTCATTCTTTCAAATCAACTTTGCTAATAATTACTGAATAATGTAACTATGGATAAGAAGAACGCCAGTATTTTTCACTTTCAATACATTTTGTTGTGTTAGTCTACTTTACCTGATTTTCATCGCAGTTGCTTTTCTACCAATAATAACAATAATAATAACAGTAATAATAATAATAGTAAAATACATGCCCTTTATATAGTTTCTCATGCTCAAAGCACTTCACAGAAATGTAAAAAAACAAGAACAATAGAATTAAAAGCTCAGTAAAAGATAAAATAAACAACACTAAATATAAAATACTACCACAAAATCCCAAATAAAAGATAGATACAGAAAACACAAAGCTCAGAAGTAGAATAAGAAACGATAAATTGGAATAAAAAATACAAATACAAAATAATACAAACCATGAATAAATAACATAAGCCATGATGTCCTGTATCATTCTGAGCATTTGGACAGAAGTGGTAAACTAAGTAAAAAGGGTAAGAATGACTTGTTAGTTGTCTTTTGAAAGAATTAATTTAGATAGGAAATCTAATTCAATTCTGCGGTGGGCTCGCGTTCTGCCCAGGGTTTGTTTCCTGCCTTGCGCCCTGTGTTGGCTGGATTGGCTCCAGCAGATCCCCGTGACCCTGTAGTTAGACGGATGAATGGATCTAATTAATTTAGGGAAGCCATTCGAAAGCCTGGGTACAATACAGCTAATGGCTCTGTCACTCATAGAGTACAAGTTAGTGTGGGGCACATGATTTCCAGCATCAGTCGTCCTTAGTGGGTGGACAGAAGCATAGTGATTATGGAAGTTAATAAAAAGATTTTATAATAGATCCCATACAGCACAGGTAGCCAGTGAAGGTGAAACACAACAGATGTAATCTGCTAAATGTTGTGGGTCTGTATAAGGACTTTTGCAGCAGAATTTGTATCCAGCTGAAACTGCAATGACATCAGATTTACTTGTTTGGTTGATGCCTTTATCCAAGGTGACTTTTGATACAATTGGTTCCATGAAGATTGACCAATCAGAAAATGAGAAGTTGTAATTAGCAGGAACCAGTCAGAAAAGGGCAATATGAGCACAATTAGTATCTGTATTTTCAAAGCCCTGCATTTTCACCTGTCCACACTACTGGTATTTTGTGAAGTATAAAACTTCTTTTTTTAAAAAAAAATCAGTTTTCAGAACTAAAAATGGTTTGTAGTGTGGATGAAATGTGAAAATGCAGACTAATGTTGGTGTTTCTAAAAGAAAAATGTAGTAATGTTGATGCAGGTTTAAGTGAGTCGGTAGTTCATTTAGATTACTTAAAAAGATGATTGTATTTTGGAAGACTATAAAGAACAAAAAGTAGGGAAGAACCATATTTTGTTAACATTTTTAAAAGGTCAGTGTGCAATCAATGGGTGTTCTTTTGATGTACAGTTAAGGTCTACCAATTACAGCCCTACTGCCAACCTGATCTAAGTTGCATCCTTCTACAAATTAAGTATACTCCAGACATAGTTGCTTTATTTAGAGATGCAACCTTGTTAGTTTCATCACTCATTTCTGGCTTTATCTCCTTTCAATTTCATTTTTACCATGTAGACTAACTGTAACTTTACTAATTGTCTCCCGCCTATAGATAACATGTCTGCTGTTTAAATTGCTTACTCTTTCTTTCTCCCCCAACGTGTTTTGCACTATGTGCTTTATTCAAATGTTTATTGCTCCCCAAGTTAATTGCTTTTTTTGACTAGAAGCAAGAATATAATTTCCTGGTCCTTGCTGTAAATGAGAAATTGTGACACCTCACAAAATTTTACATTCAGCTCTAACTCACTTACCAATATTTGTTTATTCGTGAGTACACTGCTGCTCTTCAGACCTTCAAGCTCCTTAATGAACTTCCCTGCTGCTAGTGCAATTGAGATCACCTCCAAAGCTACAGTTTAAAATACATTTTTATTAACCACTTTTCCATTTATGAGTCAAATACTGTATAGTATAATTACAAGTATAGTGTTAAAAAGTGCAAAGTATACACAACACAATGTTGAAACATAAACATTATAATAGTTTTGTATACACACACACATATAGGGTGGTTTTCAGTTCAACTTCTAAGTCCCCTTGGTCAGCTGTATTCTGAAATTATCATTCCATTGCTTAAATCTTTTCCAGTGGATTTAATAAAAGTCATTTGGCAGAACGTTTACTGAAAAATCCTAACGATAATGGCAATGGAAGGTGTAGGCTTATTAGTATAATTCTAAAGTCAGCAAGGATGCCACAGTGTGCAACTGGCCTGAATTAAATTAGACTGCTAACAGAGAATTCTGCATTTCAAATGAAACGTGAGAAAGCATATCTGACATCTGACCAGCGTTTCAGAGAGGAAAAAGCAGAAGCATGGCAAAAACAAAATTAAAACAAGGAAAGATATATGTTGTGAAGGCACAGCAAGTGGTCCCGCTAATTTTACTGTTTATATGAGGGGAGGGAGGAGCCTAAAAAAAGTCAAGAGACAGTCTAAGGCTGGTACGTGGATATCAAACTATCTGACATCTAATTCCAAAACAAAATAAAAATAATGTTGTTGATGATTCAAAGCACAAGTTAAAACCTTAGTAGTCGAAATGAGCCTTGTATGATGATTATCACATGCAAGTTAGAATTTCACTGTGCCTGTGCCACAGGAATTTCTATAATTGTGACAATAATGACCTTTACATCAATCTCAAAGATTTCTTCATCAAACAAAGCATGAAGTGCACATCAAGTTTATCCGAAAGCTAGAACAATGATCACACTACACCTGAATATCGTATAAGACAATGTAATGATATCACACTGCATTATTATGGGATGATTAGAATTCACTGTTCCAGTTCATTACTGGATTGATTTACACTCACACCTTAAGGTTAACACACATATACATACACACGCAAACACACAGATCCTAGTCACATACAGGTGCCGGTCATAAAATTAGAATATCTTGACAAAGTTGATTTATTTCAGTAATTACATTCAAAAAGTGAAACTTGTATATTAGATTCATTCATTACACACAGACTGATGTATTTCAAATGTTTATTTCTTTTAATTTTGATGATTATAACTGACAACTAATGAAAGTCCCAAATTCAGTATCTCAGAAAATTAGAGTATCAATTAAGACCAATGCAAAAAAAGGATTTTTAGAAATGTTGGCCAACTGAAAGGTATGAACATGAAAAGTATGAGCATGTACAGCACTCAATATTTAGTTGGGGGCTCCTTTGGCCTGGATTACTGCAGCAATGCGGCGTGGCATGGAGTCGATCAGTCTGTGGCACTGCTCAGGTGTTATGAGAGCCCATGTTGCTCTGATAGTGGCCTTCAGCTCTTCTGAATTGTTGGGTCTGGCATATTGCATCTTCCTCTTCACAATACCCCATAGATTTTTCTATGGGGATAAAGTCAGGCGAGTTTGCTGGCCAATCAAGAACAGGGATACCATGGTCCTTAAACCAGGTACTGGTAGTTTTGGCAGCAGGAAGCATGAAGTGCTCTAAAACTTCCTGGTAGACGGCTGTGTTGACCTTGGACCTCAGAAAACACAATGGACCAACACCAGCAGATGACATGGCACCCCAAACCATCACTAACTGTGAAAACTTTACACTGGACCTCAAGCAACGTGGATTCTGTGCCTCTCCTCTCTTCCTCCAGACTCTGGGACCTTGATTTCCAAAGGAAATGCAAAATTTACTTTCATCAGAGAACTTAACTTTGGACCACTCAGCAGCAGTTTTCTCTTTAGCCCAGGCGAGACGCTTCTGACGCTGTCTCTTGTTCAACAGTGGCTTGACACAAGGAATGCGACAGCTGAAACCCATGCCTTGCATACGTCTGTGCGTGGTGGTTCTTGAAGCACTGACTCCAGCTGCAGTCCACTCTTTGTGAATCTCCCCCACACTTTTGAATGGGTTTTGTTTCACAATCCTCTCCAGGGTGCGGTTATCCCTATTGCTTGAACAATTTTTTCTACCACATCTTGTCCTTCCTTCGCCTCTCTATTAATGTGCTTGGACACAGAGCTCTGTTAACAGCCAGCCTCTTTAGCAATGCCCTTTTGTGTCTTGCCCTCCTTGTGCAAGGTGTCAATGGTCGTCTTTTGGACAACTGTCAAGTCAGCAGTCTTCCCCATGATTGTGTAGCCTACAGAACTAGACTGAGAGACCATTTAAAGGCTTTTGCAGGTGTTTTGAGTTAATTAGCTGATTAGAGTGTGGCACCAGGTGTCTTCAATATTGAACCTTTTCACAATATTCTAATTTTCCGAGATACTGAATTTGGGACTTTCATTAGTTGACAGTTATAATCATCAAAATTAAAAGAAATAAACATTTGAAATACATCAGTCTGTGTGTAATGAATGAATCTAATATACAAGTTTCACTCTAAATCAACTTTGTCATGATATTCTAATTTTATGACCGGCACCTGTATGTACATATGCGTGACGACTACACTGCCAGTCATTCTTTTGCATCACTCACTATTTTCGCTCTGAACAACATAAGGGTGTCCTCAAATATAACCCAGATCTAAATGCTACTTTGATATTCAAGAATATCCTAGCCACCTGAAGGCTGATACATCCTTTGATTATATGTCACTTAGCAATCAACAATGTCTTACTTCTATTGCACTGTCAACTGCTGGGGTGCCTCCCTGCTGACGATGAGAGCAGTCACAAAATCAACTGGAATGTTCAAGCAAATTATAGAAAAAAACCCGATCTAAATCCATTAAGTAGTACCCTCGTGAAAAGTGGACAGACATTGGATTTTATATACTGTATATGGAGATGATTTATATATTAGGGTTGGAGAGTCAGCTTCAGATATTTGTGTTAAGTTTTGCAAAAAAGAAAATAAATGAATTATTTCAACTTTATATTATGTAAGTTTGCATTTATTTATCATATTATTTTATTATTTTTGCATTTCATTTTATTTAGTTATCCTTTGTAATTGTAATTTTTTTCTTAACTTACTGTAAAGCACTTTGAGCTACTATCTTGTATGAGAACGTGCTATAGAAAAAATTGTTACTTTGTCAGATTACTTTTTGTAAATTAAACTGGGTGCTGTGTGAGATATTTTAGCTTCCTTTACCTTATTCTATTCTACACTTTAGTTTTAATAGATATTATTAATCTGTTTTAGTTTATGTTGTTATCCTTAGATAAGCACACCATAATACTGTACTAAAAAATAAATGGCCAACTACAGTCACTGTAAGCATGCATTTTATTCCCTAGGCAAGAGTAAGGCTTATTATTTTAAGTTTATTATTTCAGTTTTTTTATTTGTAAATTTGCCTGCAATGTTTTTTACTTACAGGGCCAGGTCATGTTCAAAAACGGAGAGCGAATGGGAACAATCAAATTCACACAGTTTCAAGGTACAGTATACTTGTTCTTCTTGGTGCATGTCTTCATTTCTGTCTTTCTGCTGATGATAAAGGATCAATGGCATAGGTGCCATCTGTGAGGTACGGAACAAGGGTAATGCCCCTAATGGGCTAAAAGAGGAAAACACATATTTTCCAGTAAAGGCGGACAGGGCATGACAAGAATATGAAATCATGTAAATGCACTGGTTGTTCTGAACTAAATTCACTGGAATTGACAGACTAACTAAAAAGTCATTAATGTCTCATAAAAAGGAGATCTTTTCCTCTAAAAAGTGTCAGTGAAACATTCCCACAGGAGACAGGTTTGAGCCCACTTCCTGTTGTGGAGAAACAAGCTGCTGACTCTACTAAGATGTTGGAAGAGAGACAGAAGTTTACATAGAAGAATTTGTATTTAGTAAAGTGAGGAAAACATCCCATTTAACAGATTGGGCAACACACTAAATAGTTTGGCCCTTTAAGTCAATATGTTTTCATGTTTAATTTTCTTTTTGTTCTTTACTTGTCTTTTTGATTTTAAAGAAATCAGCTGGTTTTTAATTTGATTTGGAACTAAAAGGGTATTTTCCTGAATGAAATTACAGTTATATATATTGTAAACATTTAGGGTTATATATGTAGTAAGGAACACAGAATTTATTGCAATTCTGTAATATGGACATTTTTTATGTCAAAACTACTTTTGTTGTCATGGAGCCTTATACTTAATTTAAGAGTTTATTGTATGCTTTATATGGCCACAAACAAATGCAGGTATCAATTCCCTTGTAATACAGTGAATATTACAATGACAAATTAGAAATTGACACACTTTCTTTCTGCCTGTTACTTAAATTTTCAGTTTTTTTTTTATTTTTGTATTAATTTTATTGTAATCATTCCATACAAATCAATCAATTTTTACAAAAAGTAAGATTAAGAACAAGTCGACCCCCACCCCTGAAAGAAAGAGCATGGCCAACGGAGTAAAACTTAAGGCTTGTAAACGTACATAAATTGATAAGTTTGATAAGCCAATAGAGATGAATGGAGAAGAGAAAGAAATGCAGAAAAATTTTCAGTTTTACATCTACCTAATTCTTATTCAGGCAACTGCTTAGTGAAACATTACATTACATTAAACTTATTTGAAAAATAATTTAAAATTTAAGTTAAAAAAATTTAGTTTGACTTATTTTCACATGCTCTGTTGAAGTTTAAAACATGGAATGTTTGAAGGAATAAATGGTGGTAGTGGTTTACAAAAATACATTACAGTAATCCCTCCTCGATTGCGGGGGTTGCATTCCAGACCCCCCTGCGATAGGTGAAAATCCGCGAAGTAGAAACCATATGTTTGTATGGTTATTTTTATATATTTTAAGCCCTTATAAACTCTCTCACACTGTTTATAAATATTCCTTGCACAGTTATACAGCATAAACCCTTTGTATTCTCTTAGATATTAGGTAAGATTCATTAAAATTATGTATGTAAACACACTGTTTATATACAGTAAAACCTAAATATTATTTTAAAGATATCGAGCGTCTCCGATATCACATATGTTACAGCCATTACGATAGACAGGCCACCAGCAATAAATACGTACAATGCAAGAAAAATAGTATACAGTAAATGTGTGTACAGTGACACTAAACGTACGTACATGTACTAAGTACTGTAAGTAGAAAATTAATTATAGTTACTCACCAACAATGACACGATGACTTGTCCGATAACAATGAGTTTAATTTTACTGCACAACAAAGGAGAGCGTTACAGCTCTTCCAAAGTAGCCACTTCAGGCGATTGTGTAGCACTGCCGTTGTTCTTCTTCCGGCAGACTTCAATCCAAATCCCTAAAGCAGATTCCATCCAGACTACTGCCTTATTACATACACTTAAAACTTGTTTTGCACCCTGGTTAAAAGGACACTGCGGCCGTAGATCTTATATTCCTTTCCTACTTTTTAAATAAAAATAATCATAGCCTCATTGAAGCAGTAGCAGGAGCAGATAGTTTTGAAGCCATAATGAAGGGCTTGACTATGCACAAAAGTTAACTCTTTACGCATCGAAACACGTTGATGCTGAATGAGCGAGACGAGACTTCCTGGTTAACACTGCATTCAGCACACAGGAACTTAACTGGGTGCTCTGATTGGTTAGCTTCTCAGTCAGGACAACTTAACTGCGTGCTATGATTGGTTAGCTTCTCAGTCATCTGCCAATAGCGTTCCTTGTATGAAATCAACTGGGCAAACCAACTGAGGAAGTAAAAAGACCCATTGTCCGCAGAACCCGCGAAGCAGCGAAAAATCCGCATTATATATTTAGTTATGCTTACATATAAAATCCGCGATAGAGTGAAGCCGCGAAAGTCGAAGTGTGATATAGCGAGGGATTACTGTATACTACAGCATAGTACTCAGAGTGTGCAGTCTGCTAGAGCAAACTAGAACATGCTACTCCAGTTTTGTTATTTCACTATGTATAGTGTCAGGACATGTAATGCAAGGAAAGCAGATTCAGGCAAGAATACTGTGTGTAGTCCAGTGTTCATACTGACAAAAGTGACATATCTGTGAACAAAATTTTGATAAATGTGGGTCAAAGTAAGTAAGCATCTATATATATAATTCACTAAGGGCATGCAAGACAGTGAGCACAAGACAGTGAGCGCAAGCAGGACAGAGAGCCACGCACGCAAGACAGAGCCACGTCCTCCAATTCACAGAGCCCCGCCCTCTAAGACCATGAGATACGCTCGACAGAGCCCCGCCCGCCAACTCTAACTAAGGGCAAGCAAGACAGAGAGCGCACACAAGACAGAGAGCCACGCCCGCCAAAGCCTGCCCGGCAACTCTAACTAAGGGCAAGCAAGACAGAGAGCGCATACAAGACAGAAAGCCACATACGGCAACTCACAGAGCCCCGCCCACCAACTCTAAGACCATGGGATATGTGTGACAGAGCCCCGCCCGCCATCTCTAATCCTACTTCCGCGTCCACCGTCGCTCTTGATCAAACAGCAAAAATTAGCAAACAAACAAAGATAACTGGCAGTAACAGTGCAAAATTCACAATTGGTATGCCAGTTTAAAAAGATTAGTTTTGAGGGTAGTTTTAAAATGTGTTATTGAATCGAGCTGATGTATACAGTATGAGAGAGAAGAGAATTCCCAAGTTGAGGGGCACTATGAGAGACACTCGAGCTCCCATAGCACAGAGTTTGATGTGTGGTACAGAAAGTACAGCTGCAGATGAGAATCAGAGTGAGCGAGACGAGTGTCAATCTGTAGGGGATCAGTGAGGTTGTGGAGAGCTTTAAATGTTAAGAGCGGTATTTAGTATTTTATTCTGTAGTTAACAGGGAGCCAGTGAAGTTGAGAGAGAAAAGGTGTAGTATGTTCAGTGGATTTAGAACAGCAGGTTATTGTCCTGGCAGCAGAATTTTGAATAAATTGTAAGCGATGGATACATTTTTGTGGGATGACAGATAGAATAGCATTACAGTAATCTATACGTGAGGTGACTCGGGCATTAACCAATACTTCAGTACAGTGTTGCGTAAGAACAGGACGAAGTCTAGAAATGTTTCGGACATGGAAGAAAGCAGTCCGAGAAAAGTTACTTATACGGGAGGAATTATTTAATAATAATAATAATAATAATAATTATTATTTAATAATTGCCATTCTTAGTGTATAAATGGATATAAATAATTGCATGTAAACGATTCGCCAAAATCTGTGGTATGTAAATTATACTGTTTAAAACGTTATTGTTTTTTCATCAGAAAACCTGGTTTCCACGTCTACCTGTATTAGTTTAAATGGCACTTTTACCACTCGCAATAGGGCGGACACGCTGACTTATCGTGTTGACTGGGCAACACAGTGAATGTGGCGTCTATCTATATATGTCTATGTTTTCCGTAGCCTGCTACAGGAAGGTACTCTCTCAACCACTGGCATTGGTTTTGCTCCTTACTATTTTCGTTATACTGCGACGGTGGTTTCCTAAGCCTTTGTTATACTGTACTGAATTCCTTTCTCACCGTTTTCCGTTCCTATTCTTACACCACCGTATGCTACGGCAGGCTTCGGCTATTTTTCATTATTGTGTTAATTTAATTATTTTAAACTAGTGGGCTCTGCCCCTGCTCGCTTCATTTTCTAACCCCCGTGCGGTAGCTACACACTAGCCACTTCATGGCTCTGCCACTCGCGTATGGGGAAGTTGATTAACAATTTATTTTCATGGGAATTGTTACATATACACAATAGACCTAACTATTTTACATTACAGTGAGTAAGTAACCATAGTAAAAAACAGTAAAACATAATAAATTGAAAGAAAATGATGTTTCATGTTGTGTTATACTTTTTCGTTTGGCCTTGAAATTAACATGCAAATACTTTTTAAACTTACACTTTTACAGTAAAACTGTCTGTGAGTGAATATCGTTTCTTTCTCTCTAAAAAATAAATAAACTGACTTTTTGGAATGTTTGTCCGTGTGATTTATTAATTGTCATAGCAAAAGCTATTCTAACGGGAAACAGTAAGCATTTTAATACAAATGGCATAGCAAGATAGCCTTTGGTGTCTAATGTTTACCATGGAAGATGTACTACATTACCTTTCTTGTCGCCTAATAAACTTTTACATATCAGAATTGTTCGACCAATTTTGAATACAACTAACCTTGTTATATTGCATAGCCCATCACTCATACATAAATTATGCAATAACATTACGATACATCCCTCTTTCAACAGTAATTTGGCCAGTGGAAGACCGGATGGTGTTAATGGTTGTAGATATTCTGCGGGATATTGTAAGCTGATGTTTTCATCTTGTGCAAAATCAACACCAATTGTTTCAGCCTAGTCTATCAATAGGCATTTAACCAGTTTGCAGTGTAACTGATCAACAGTTTTCATGTAAATGTATGTATTTGACTTAATTGTTTCTTGGTGCATAGGATTGCCCATGTACTCATTTCTTCTGTTGGTAACCCTTCATTAAGATTTAGACATAATGAGTCTTCTTTTATTGGGAACTTAAAGTGAGGAAAACATAAAAATTTATAAGAGGTGAGAGCGTAGGAACTGTGTCTGAATAAAGCATTCACATGAATGAAAGGTGAGAGGTCCGTGGGCTATAAACTCGTTTCGCGGGACTTGAAAAAATCTCTTGGAAATAGTCTCATCTCATCTCGAGATTTTTTTTTATGATAGAGAGATGTGGTCTCTCTTGTTAAGGTAATTGCTCCTTTTTACATGTTTCGTAGGTGTATAGATTCACTCATAGGTCAGTATTACCACACGTATAAAGCATAGTGAAGTTCTTACTTGTATGTGCTAATACACATACAGGATAGTAAGGATAACATAATATTAGACAATAAATAATTTGGCATTTTTGCTCATATAATTTCAAAATAATAATTTAATTTGGCAAATTATTGCTATTTTTTAAGGTGTTTGTTATTTTAGTAGATGTAATGTATGTGTATTGCTTTGTGCTAACTATAGAATTTCAAATCACTATTCAATTATTTATGTGTTCTTTACTTTTATAGAAATGATCTAGCATTATTCCTTTTTCTTTAATAGGTGTGTATGCTCATTGTTTAAGTTTCTATTGTTTACTGTCTATCATAATTGCATGGATGATGAAATTTTTACATTTTTTTATTGAGGATACCACCTGGATTTTCTTTCATTTTTGTACTGTACAGTATGTAGCTGTAGCTATTTCAAAACATTTTGTTTGAACAGACTGCTTTATATTTAAATGTGTGGTTGGTTATCTGAGAGAGAGACAGGTCAAATGAAAAGACAAATATTAGGGCACCAACCCGGCCATCCCCATTTACTTCCAAACTTAAGCAAAAATAGCATGCAGTAGGACAAATACAAACAAAAAGAGTTGCTGTCTAGCGTTCAATATACCAGAATCGTTGTCTCTTAAGGCTTCTTTGATCACTTTGCTTGGAGTTGGAAGGAGCTCCATTTCTTGAAGTTTTCAGTCAGTAAATGATGTCTCCTTTAAGGCAGCTGGGCTTTTATGATCCTGGGATTGGAAGGGGCGGGGTCAACTGCCCTCACCGGGTGGTTTCTCGGCAATGTGGAGGCAAAGGAAAATGACATAGATAGCAACAGCGTCCCCTCTCCACCCAGAGTGGAATTACTACCTGGGAGCAACCTGGAGGGTGACCCTCTGTCATGCAAGCGCGTCAAATAATATAAAATATTAGCCAACCCGCAGTGTAGCATACCCCGCATATAATTATTTATTGATGAGTGAACACTTCCTGAAAGACACAGTTGTCCGAATGGGGAGGGTTTGAGGATACAACTGTCAGTGAATGAAAAGATGGAACTCTGGAGAGACCAACATACAATTGTCCGTTAGTGAAAATTGGTTTTGGCAAATACAGGCATATCTTTTTGAAAATTTGGCCCTGTGCCTTATTAATAGTCATTGCAAACGCCAATCTAACAGGAAATTGCGTGTAAAAGTAAAAGGCAAATTTGAATCTGATGGGGTCAGTGAAATCCAGGGAATAAGGACAGTTTGTGAGGTAGCAGATGTGATAGTCTTACACTCCAGTACAATGCGGTGAATGCTGGTAACAGAAAGTCTAGCGCCATTACAGAGACGGATCTCCTCAACCATGTGCAAATCCATTCAACACAAACATTTGTCTGCAGCTATGCTGATGTGACATCACCTTCCCACTATCCTCTTACTGAAAAACATTTACAAACACATTTCACACCGGAATTTCAATGCAACATTTGCTCAATAACCTTCACGTTCCAGAAATATCTCAAAGCACATTTAAACACACACTCCACTGAACAAACGCATTCCACACAGGTCTTTCAATGCACTATTTGCTCAAAAACATTCTGACTGCAGAGATATTTTAACGCACATTTAAAATCACACTCCACTGAACGAATTATGCAATGTGAACATTGCCAGCAATGGTTCAAAACAACTCGTGTGCTCAAGAAGCACTTACAAACTCATTCCAATTCCTTTCAGTGTCAACTCGCAAACCCCATGCACAGTCATCGCATTCAGTTTTACGCTGCTTTTCAAGAAGATACCGTCATTCCGTTCAAGAACATAACATTGGCCTACCTACCGTAGTATGTACTTCTTGTAATGCTCTTTATTTGCCATCAGAGGAGTTGGCAGGCCTGGCCCTGTCCTGCGTATCCCATGGTATCCCATGGTCTTACAGTTGCCGGGTGGGGCTCTGTGAGTTGGTGGGCGTGGCTCTCTGTTTTGCGTATGTGTTGCGTGCCCTTAGCAAATGGCGGGCGGGTCTCTGTCGTGCATTCCCTATGACAGGGGAGGAGGGTTAGAGTTGGCGGGCGAGGCTCTGTGAGTTGGCGGGCGAGGCTCTGTGAGTTGGCGGTCGTGGCTCTCTGTCTTGCATGCGCTGAAATGTCAACGTGGCTCAGAGGTGCATGTGGACTTTTGCACAGATGAAAGCGACTGAGGCTGTGTTTGGTGAGTTGTTGCGTGCGGGTACATGAGCAGGCAGTGCACATGCCTCGAGAGTGACGCTGGATGCAGGAGGACGGTTACAGTTGGCATGCGTGGCTCTGTCATGCATATCCCATGACGCGGTAGGAGGGTTAGAGTTTGCGGGCGGGACTCTGTCGAGCGTATCCCATGGTCTTAGAGATGGCCGGCTGGGCTCTGTGAGTTGGCGGGCGTGGCTCTTTGTCTTGCTTTCACTGTCTTGCGTGCCCTTAGTGAATTATATATATAGATACATAGTAAAGTTAGAAGCTTGAAAACACAGACATAATGCTTGCTGAGTAGCAATTACTTAAATATAAATTGGACTGTACATTATATAATCAGGTAGTTTAATCAAGACAAGTGTTTTTAATAGCCCAACCATTCAGATATTGTTTAAATTCAGTCTGGATCAATTTGCTTGAAGAAGTGGTAGTCTTTAATGTTTTCATTTTTAAATTTTCAAAATCTTAATGTTGCTACAAAAATATATGAATAAGCTAAAAGTAATAATAGTAAAGACACAATCCTAGATGCATGTCAATATTTGTAATCACAAATACCTTCAAATGAAAAGACTTGTATAGGTGTTACTGAAGTGCCAACATCTGGCATGTCTGCTATATAAAGAATTCTAGGAATAACAGGCAATAGTTTTGTTAGCAAGTATTTAGTCTTACACATTAGAGAATGTCATTTTGACATAATGTGTTATGTCTTCTTTGAGATTATTAAATAATACCATAGTATTGTAATTGAATGATTTATTTAGTTGAGGAAAGCATACCCCCGGACACAGACAGACAGACACCAGAATGTCCAAAACACAGTTCTTTATTTTTCTTTACAGCACCACAATGCCTTCATCCTCCAACTCTCTTCCGTTCTCTCTTTCTCTTTCTCCTCTTCTTTCTCTTCTCTTTCTCTCTTGACCTCCTCTCCTCTCCTCACAAGCTTCGTCTCCTTCTCCCAACTCTGGCTCGTATACTGGTGGGAGGCGGCCCCTTTTATCATGACCCGGATGAGCCCCAGGTGCTCCACCTGACGTCACTTCCTGGTGTGTCAGAAGAGCACCTGTAAGCACTCTGGGTGCCCCTGGGATTACTTCTGGCAGCACATCCTGGTGTGGCGGAAGTGCTGCCATCCAGGATTCCCTAACTGTCTGGGCGCCCCCTGGCGGTGGCCACGTCCTCCCGTAGGGGTAAGCGTCCCAGCTTTGTTCCCGTGGCCCCCAAACAGACCCGGACGGCTGCCCTCTTGTGGCCCAGGGGAGGTATCATCCATCTTGAGGACTATCCAGGCGTCCCGGCTGGGCAGAGTCCCCAGTCATCTGGGACATTAGTTCATTCAACAGAATCCATCTAATCATATCAGTGTACTAGCACATATAAGCTTTCCCATTTAGTTCATCTTACATGTCCTAAAGGTGATATGATTAGGTGTTTAGTGAAATTAAGTTGGCTCGGTGTGTGAGTGACTAAGAGGGCTTTTGTGCAAGTGTGCTGTGATATACTGGCATCAACTTCAGGATTATTTCATTGTGCCTTTACTACCTTGACTTAGATTAAAGAAATATTGATATCTAGATTGTATCACAAATTTAGCTACATCTCTTCATTCTGACATTGTCTTTGAGACAATTGTAGCAAAACAACGTTTGAATAAAGGAATCAGGATACTAATGTTCTGCTTGATAAAGGATATCAGGAAGCATAATGTTGACCTGTGAAATTTGCCAAAGCGTTTTTCACAGTGAATTTGCTAGGCTTACTGGTGACCTTGTTTGCAAAATATTTTCCTGAAAAAAAAATGTGTGTGGTTGGCTCAGAATTACTTTTTATCCCGGCTCCCCATGATGCTTTGCGAGGCCCATGTGACATTACAGAGCTTTAGCAGCTAATGTTAGATGAGACAGACAATTTACTAAATAATGCTGATCCTAGTAGTTGAATATATCCCAGATCAACTGCTACACCGGATTAAATTCCTTTGCTGTTATGGATTTAATAAAAATTGTTTTACTGATATGCTTAAAATTAGTGGAAAACTTTCAATTACATTTAACTGCAAAATGCATACATAGACAAAAACTGTATTCATGTCTTAAAGATGATGTCTATTTGTATGGACTTGTATGTGAACTGTGTGTAATACATGAGCCTACCCCTTTAGTAGTATTACCCAGAGTGCTGTGCTTTTGATGTACACATAAAGGAGTGAAGAATCCACATGCTTTAGTGTTGTATTTATTTGGCTGCAGTGGCAGTGAGCTGGCAAGAAAAAAAGAAAAAAACTACAAAGTATTTTTCGGTTCAAAAGAGGTAACTGTTATTAAATTCTGTGGGGGGAAAAATCTCTAATGAATTTGTTCCTCCTGTTTGCCACTGTCTACAAGAAATGTTACCATTCTGATATTTAATTCTATTAATAGTATCTCAGGGAGGTACTGTGGCCAAGAGCTTAGCACTCACACTCACAATCCAGGTCACTATTTGGCCTCAATAATCGGTACAGCAAAGTTTTCAGATGCTTCACTAACCCCCAGGGACACTTAACTGACCATTGCACCATTTTAATCCACTCAAAACTAGTTAAGTTTCTCCTTCCCCACTGACTTCAGTGCATGTCACAGAGTTCGGCAATGTTAACAAACATTTCCATGCTTTTGCAGAGCTCGAGGAGAAGCAAAATCAAAGGGGCTTGCTCATCAAAGTCAAAGTGAACTTTATTGTTATCTCAACCATATACAAGTATACAGATAGACAAAATTGCGAAGCTCAGGGTCCACAGTATAACAACATGACATGCAAATAATAAATTAAAAATAGAATTAAAATTTTAATTTAAAATTAAAACACAAACAAGTCAAAACATTGTGCAAAGACAAGACAAAGAAGTAGCAGCAATACTGACGTGTAGTTAGCAATATGAACATTGATGCAATGTATGGTATTTGCAATCTAGATACATAAATATAGTCAATAGATATGTAATATAATAAATAAATAATTAATAGATGTAGATAATACAGAAATTATCAGTGTATGCTAATAGTTGTTTAAGACATGTGTAAACAATTAGAGGTCAGAGTGTTTCACAGCAGAAGGATATCAAGAATGTCAAAATACTTAAAGGTCATTATGAGATTTTCAGTTCTTTTTTTACATGCACGCTAGTCTTTTCAGGAAAGTGGCTTGCATGTATAAAAGTTCTGTTTTAGAGGTGGTTGAAGCAGTATGGAAGATCCCAGGGGGCAGCATGGTGTTAATGAGTCTGACAGCTTGGGGGTAAAAAATATCCTGCAGCCTGGCAGATCTGGCTTTGATGCTGCAGTATGTTTTTTTGGATGGCAGAAGTGTGAAAAGTCCATGTGAGGGGTGTAAGGGGTCCTGCACAATGCTGTAGGCCTTGCGGACACTGCGTTTGTAAAATATGTCCTGTAGTGAAGGGAGAGGCACCCCAACAATGTTCTCTGCTGTCTTCACTATCCTTTGCAGGCACTTGCGGTTGGATATATTGCAGTTGCCATACCAGACAGTGATGCAGCTGGTCAGAACACTCTCAATGGTACCTCTGTAGAACATGGTGAGGATGGAAGGGGGAAGACTTGCTCGCTTCAGGAAGTGTAGTCTCTGCTGGGCTTTCCTGATTAGTGATTAGGTGTTATGTGTCCACGTGAGTTCCTCAGTTATGTGCACATCGAGGAACGTGGTACTCCTAACAGTCTCCACATCTAAACCATTGAGGCTAAGTGGGATGTGGGCAGGATGTGATTTTCTTTAGCTTTATGTAATCCAGCTTGGTGTCCAGCAATTGGACGTTCGCGAGCAGCATGGACAGTATCGCAGGTCTGGTGGGGTTAGTTTTTAGCCTCGTTTTCCTTCTTCCAATCACTGCGCTTGTGTTTCCGCCAGCTCAGATTCTCAGGCTGCCGAAGTAAGCAAAGGCTGCGGAATGTCTCTGTCACCTCACTGGATATTTCGACGCAGTTTCTTCAGAAATTGAGCAGGATTTGCCGCTTGTAAATGTATGTCTGCATACTACTATCACTTAAATCTACTTCTTTTCTTATACTAGTTGACAAAGATGAACAAAGATTAACACTAAACACCGCAGACTCAGGAGCTCTGTAAGCCACAGCCTGCATGGGCGCTGCCATACTCAATACACTAGTGAGCATGCTATCTCCTTTATACTGAGCATCTATAAATATTAGGAAGCAGCAGAAGAGAACCATCAGAGATGCTCGAGGATCACACGTTGACTTGAATATCATGGTAGATGAGGGCTCATTCAGGAGTACTAATAGAGTACAGAGATTTTAATTTATCATGATTTTAATTTCACTACTTATTTTTAAACATTTATTGCAGTTTATTAAATATAATTCCATTTAAGATTTTATTCAAAGTGTCTTAATATTGCATTTTTAACAGAGGATAATATAAATAAATACCTGAATTGAACTAAGGCAATCATTGTTATTAGAGGCTTTTTTCCTCTTCTTCACACATAATGTTTTGTGAAAAAATTGACAATTTTGCACCCTAATTTGTTTTCAGTTGAAAAACAGGGGCAGGCAGAGTTTGCAGCTACATAGCTGGGAAGTATGAAATTGTTGGGTCACTTTTATTTAATTGCTCCTCTCAACTGTCACACCTGTCCTATGTATTAGTCATGCCTGATGTGTGATAAACTGGCTGTATGATAAGTATTGTCTTCTGCGACTTAAGCAACCTAGATCTGTTTCATATATTGTAGATTTTTGAAAGGAACCATGAAGATTGAAGCCCATTACTAATACCATGGATATTAAGCTGCCTTTTCATATCAGAGTTTTCATGGCTCAAAATTCTGTATTAGGAAATCTGTGCCCACTGTTCGGCAAGTGTGGAGCGACTTCTGAGCCTTTTAAAAAAAAAAAAAAATTACCCAAAAATATTATATATAAATAGGAACACGAAAAATAAAACCAAAAAAAGTAAGTTCTGGTTTAATAAGGGATCTGTTACAATAGATAAGATATTGAATATTACAGAGTACAGTTCTCATTAAAAGATAACTAATAAATCATTTTCCTTCTGGTTATTTCTGGGTGTGGTGCTCTTTGACTAACCCTTAGGCAGACTACAGAAAGCCCATTAACAGTTGAGACCCACAGACTCATATCAGTAGTGCTGCCATGATAGAAGGTGAAAACAAAGAGGCTGAGAAGAAATCCCTGCACCAAAGTCTTCATAAATGTGTCTTCCTGTATTCTGAAAAGAGGAAAGTGCATAAGGGGCAAAGCAGAGCAGCAACTAGATGGGCAGAAGGTCCAAATTTATGGAAGCAAAAATAGAAGTCAAGAAACAAAGCAAAAGTTATTTCACTATCATTTTTAAAAGAGTCTCTAACTGAAAATACTAAATGCTTTTCTTTTAATAGTAAATAGATTTTACTGTTATAGCGCGTCTATGTGAAAACAGCAGTGTCAAATGCAGCGCGGGTGAGGGTTTGGGATCGTGAACGCGGCTGAGAGAATAAAACTGAATAAAAAAATAAAATAAAACAAAACTAACCTTTACAAGTATCATAAATTACACCGGCTGTTACAGACTGGAATCAAATGTATGTTTTTATTCTAAAATAGTAAGAATACGTGCAGCTCACTTCACAAAACAGACTCATCCAGGATCGAACCTGTGAAGTTTTGATCAGCAGTCAACAGTTGATACCGTTGCGCCACAGAATCGCTCGTAGCAAATGTGTGTCAATGTCGCACCTTAACGCAGGTTGTTTTTCTGCAGTTATATTCTTGAATAGAAGCGCATTTGTTCTGGTGGGGGGATGTGATAGCAGGCTGCTTGCTGTTTGCTGCTTATCCACACATTTACAGGACAAAAGACGCTGATGAAGAGGTGCGAAGCGATTTAAGGTGGGACGGATCTACGAGTTTTTTCGTAGGCTCTGGTAATTCTTGTGTTAAACTATAAAGTCTTGAGAACCTCTTGTGGCTACAGATTTTCCCTCTAATTGATCTCATCATTAGCTGGTCTTTTTGCATGTCTCTTATTCTGCATTCAGAAAAGAACAGAAGTGAGATTTTTATTTAAAAAATATTTGTGATTTTATTACAGCTTTAAATGTGTATCTCTACTTTGTTGTTTTCTTGTTAATTTTCCTTATTTCTGTGTGATTGGCTCCCTTAATTGTATCATAAAAATACAATTAAAATCGAGTGCAGTAGAAACCTGGACAAATGACACTGACTGCTGAAAAGCTGCAACTACTTCAATGTCATATCAATTAGTGTGCTCATTAGAATGAAATGAATGAAAATCAAGATGATAGGGGTGAAAATCTTAAAAATCAGGTTTAAAGATGATCCCAATGTAACATATATAAATGGTGGGTCAGCCACTAGATTCTGTAATAAATATTTACCTAACTTAATTTTGTATTTTCTACATTGACCTCAAAACATAAAAACTGGGAAATGATGGCTTGCTTAATTAGGCTAGCAATTCAAATAGAAACAGAACAAAATAAAAACCTGTAGCCACATGGGGAACTCGGGACCAAGTTTGAGAGCAACTGTTTTAGCTGCATTGCTAGTTGTAAACTCAAAGAATGATAACAATATGATTGCTGGGATGCACAGGTTGTCCAGTCTGATCTACACTTGACATGACAATGTCTCCTCTGCCCCACTGACCAGCCCGGCCTTGGTCCCCAAAAATCCCAAGGTACATGTTATAGGGTTTTTTTGATATTAATTACTATGCAGTATAAAAGTAACTCCTGTTTTTTGATTCTCCATATGCTTTGACATTTATTTGCCCTGGTATTAATAACACGCAAATGCAATTTGTTAACCAAAGTCTTACTAATATCACAATTCTTCTGGAGTTTGTCTTCTGTTTATTCTACCTTTGTTTTTCCCACAAATTGAATTTGATTGCACTTTCTAACTAATTATATTATTAAAAATATCAGATTAGAGCACAGACACATTAAGAGAGCAAAAAAAAAGTTTTTATTCACAATTAAAAACACATAGCCATTCCAGAAATAGACTGGATTGCATCATTGACTATTTCACCACTACCTTGGCTAAATACTGCATGTCACAAACACTACGATGTACAGATCTATTATAATGCATGGATGTTGTGACCCGATAGATCAATCCATAAAAGGATCATCTATCAAGGTGTTTGCTTATTGAGAGTGGTGATTTTTATAAGACAAGTAAACTGCAATAGACTCAGTCATCAAGCAGAATCAGAGCACTGATAGGTGCAGTTTTACTTTTTTTTTTTTATAAAAAAGTGACTTCATGTTAATATCATGCAGCAAGATTGTTATATGCCCAACAAATATTGAGGAGATGAGAAGAATGATATTATCACAGGTGTGTAATGTGCCAGTAGTAAAACACACAGAAAAGAATCTTAATAAAATACTAAGAAGAAACTGAAAATGCAAAGTTACAAAAAAGCTACACAAAGGCATAATGTAACTAAGTTTACAACTCTTTATAGAAATAATACAATATAAAATAAACATTTCTCATTAACTGCATTGATTTTAATTATTTTTTTTTGTCATAAGTACCTAATCAGTATTATGTATAAGCACAAGGCTGCCATTTTTAAAGAAGAACTACAATTGTCTTGCCCAGTTAATCCAACTCAGGGATTTAAATGGTATCAGAACCTATCCTGGCTTCACAAGACAGGAGCCCTGAACAGGACAAAGCCTACTTCTTCAAAAATACACACTTGCACTCTTACAAGGCTAACATTCTTGCAAAGTGACTTTAAACTGTGTTTAGGAAAACTAGAGTACCCAAACAACCAACAGAGAGCGAACAATAATTTGCAGACTCCACGCAAATAGAAACTGATAGTGAGACTTTAACTAAGGATTTCGGACATTGCAACATTTTTTTTTTCTTCAAAAATTAAACAAGAACATTTTTCACCAGAAATAAATTGTTTTATTTTGAAAAGAGATTTTACTGTAAAAAACATATTATTTCGCCATTTAGCCCAACAAAGCTCGCCAGTCCTATGTGCCTAATTACTCCAAAATAACATCAAGTCAAGTTTTGAAGGTCCCTAAATTCCTGCTTTCCACCACAGTACTTGGTAACATATTCCATGCGTCTATAGTTTTTTGTGTACAGAAAACCTTTGTAGCATTTACGTAAAATTTATCCTTAACAAGTTTGCAAATGCACCCCCCATTATCTTGTTAAACTGATGTTTAAGTAACAGTCTCGAGCCACTGTATGAATTCCTTTCATAATTTCAAACACTTCAGTCACGTCACCACTTAATCTCATTTTGCTCTCCTCATAGCTCATACTGCTTAGTCCCATTCTCAGCTTGGTCATCCCCTCTGGACTTTCTCTAGCACTGCAAAGTCTTTTTTTTAATGCCTAAAAACCGAAACGGCACACAGTACTCCAGAGGAGGCCTCACCGATGCGTTAAAAAGCTTAGGCATAACCTCCTTTGACTTGTACTCTACATGTCTTGCTATATAATGTAACATTCTGTTAGTCTTCGTAATGGCTTGTGAACACAGTCTGGAAGTTGATAGTGATGAGTCCACTACGACTCACTTGTTCCTTAATAGATCCATTTTCTGCATTCTCTTTGTCCAGTGAAAGGTTGCTTGGGGACCCGTACTAGATAGTGCTAATGGAGTGTTTACTCTGTTTACCTTTCTACAATATTTTATTTTTTGGGAACTCTTTTTAGTTGAAGAAGCCTTTTTTTCTAACACCTTAGTTTCCAGTGAAAAGGTGTAAAGCATAATGTCACAAAGCATATTACATTAAATGAGTGTTGTGTATCCCAAGATTGGTCAAGCCTGCTCTGTGTAGATTGTAATTCCTAAAAGCACAGTGTGTGCATTACCACAATAGAAATGATAATCCCTGTTATAATGGGTGATGGTTTCTTAATTGAAAGCCCCAGGAAAAAAGGTAAGCACTATGCTGTACATTATAAGCACATGATGTCTTTATTCCCTGGAGTTAAAATGCTTTGCAAATCAGCAAAAACTGTCTAAGTAATTTTTACCATGCAAGTAATTTTAATTAATTAATTCTGGGCATTTTAAATGTGATTTTCATTTCTTTTTTTTTATCGTTTTCTTTTTTTAGAAGGCCATGAAGTTAAGGTGGGAGAATACAATGCGATTGCTGATGTGCTGGAACTTATTAATAACACAATTAGGTTTCAAGGTAAGGAAATAAAGTAAAACAAAAAGATGAAATTACTGCTTAATCTGTATGATTAGAAAAACAGGTCAAAGTTCATTCCATGCTGAGAGATATAAATATAGAATGCTAGAGTTTATTGCTATGGGGCATCAGCCAGGCAGTCTGAGAAGATACCATATTATTTAGATGTCAAAAATCTATATGAAATGTTAGAATAAAAGGTAATGATGTGCATGTTGAAAAACTGGTGACCTAAATTTGTACCCCTCACACATAATTTAAGTAAGGGTGTGTTTGTGAGTCTGTCCTGTGATTGAATAGCCCCTCATCTACATTTGATGCCTTACTACTAATACTGCCTGAATAGTGGATGAACAGATGAGAAAGTGAATGAATGGATGAACAGTCATATTTTCAGTAGTATATTCACACAAATACCAAATATATATATATATATATATATATATATATATATATATATATATATATATATATATATATATATATATATATATATATATATTTACGACCTGACACAGGCTGACAATGGAGGCACGTGTAGAAATAAATGAAAAAGGGTTTTTATTTTTCTTCAGCTGTGGGAAATGTCTTCCCCGTGTCCCACAGGCCCAACACAGTCCCAAAACAACATACAAAGTAATTCACCCCAAACCACACTCTTCTTCCTCCACTATTCCTCCCAGGCAGCTTCGTCCTCCTCCTCCCAACTCTGGCGTGTAGAGTAGTGGATGCAGGCTCCTTTTATAGCACCCCTGGAAGTGTGGCAGGTGCTCGTTGACCTACTTCAGGCTGCATTTCCGGTGGTGGCTGCAGTCCAGCCAACATGGGCTTGTTAAGCTGTGTAGCTCCCCAGTGTGACAGAAAAGTAATGAGACTGGCAACACTGCAAGCGATCTGGCAACGTTGCGCTGTTGTCCTTGATAGATCACGTGTATCAGTACCCTCCCATAGCTCAGTGCGAGTTTCAACTCCTTCCGTTAACTACGTGATTTTTGTGACTGCTGTTAGCGAAGTTGTGTTTTTGGTTGTGCGTCACGCAAAATGGAATAGCGGAATTTGGAGCAACATTGTGCCATTAAACGGCAAGTGTGACGTTTGAAAAGTTAAAACAGGCCTGTGGGGAACATTCTTTATCCCGAGCTCAAGTTTTTCGCTGGCACAAATCATTTTTGGAAGGCAGAAAACACGTTGAAGATGAACACCGTTCAGGGAGGCCTTCAACTTCGAAAACCAATGAAAACGTCGAACGTGTGAACACTCTTGTGAGATCAGACCGTCGTTTAACATTAAGAATGTTGAGTGAACAATTAAATTTGAACAGATTTACCGTTCATCAAATTTTGACTGAACATTTGACCATGCGAAAGGTCTGTGCCAAAATGGTGCCGAAAAACCTCACAATTGAGCAGAAGGACAATCGAAAAAACAAGTGTCTTGATCTTCTTGACAGAATCGCTAATGAGCAAGATTTCTTTAGTCGTGTGATCACAGGTGATGAATCATGGATTTTTGAATACGATCCTGAGACCAAGAGGCAAAGTCAGGAGTGGCACACTGCAAACTCTCCTCGACCAAAGAAAGCTTGAATCAGCAAATCGAAGATCAAATTAATGCTGATTTGTTTTTTTGACAATAGGGGAATCGTCCACAAAGAATTTGTTCCTCCAGGACAAACTGTCAACCAAGTTTTTTATAAAGACGTCCTTGAAAGGCTCAGATAAAGGGTCATTCGCATGAGACCAGACATTGAAGACAAATGGATGCTCCATCATGACAACGCCCCATGTCACACTGCCCTCTCCTTAGCAGAATTTTTGACCTCAAAAGGCATTCCTGTGGTTCCCCAGCCCCCTTATTCACCTGACCTCAGTCCGTGTGACTTTTTCCTTTTTCCTAAACTGAAAAATGTCCTCAAAGGACGTCATTTCGGGACTTTAGAAAACATCCAAAAGAGTGTAACAGACATGCTGAAGACCATACCGGTTGAAGACTTCCAGCGCTGCTACCAACAGTGGGAACAACGTCTCCATCGGTGTGTAGCTGCCCAAGGGAACTACTTTGAAGGGGATAACATTGATGTTTGAAAAAAATAAAACTTTGGTAAATAAAAAATCAGTCTCATTACTTTTCTGCCTCACCTCCGTATATCTTCTAGTAGTGGCCGGCTTCTTATTAATAAACGCCGGGTTTGAATAGATGTCGCGACAAATAGACGCCGGTCTCTAATAGTAGCCGGTCTCCTTTAAGCGCCGGTCTGTAGTAAACGCCGATCTCCAATGACCCACCGCCTTTTTCGTATGCTAATCCTCTTTTCGTACCACCTGGGCTACCGCCCCCCTGCAGTGAATCATACGGTAAGTACCTTTTCGTGTCAAAAATGTTTTGTCGTTGGATGCTATCGAGGAAGCGAGAAAGTCAAAAAGAAATTTCTTTGTGTACATTTTGCCCTTTCGTCTCCACGTCAATCATAACCCCACAGGGAGGGCAGAGGTGGCGGGAAGAACATGGAACACGTTAATCCTGATAAAACTGATTGCTGCGCGACAACAAGCAATGGGAGTACCTGCATTGCCATCACAAGAAGAGGAAGATGAAGAAGAATTCGCAAATAACGAAGCAATCATTACCTATTCAGATGAGTAGTAGATGGTAAGTACTGTACTTTATTGTATCTTATCCAGTCTCATGTCGTAATGTATACGTATATGCGTGAATTTGAAGCTTATTGCATTTCCTTATGTTCCGCAGGGGACTTGTCGGGCTGATGAACGCTTTCGTGCGAAATTCGGACTGTTGCAGGCCAGTGTTAGTGGCATCATTGGCAAGAAAGTTGATGTCTACTGTACCTGTTTTTCATGCTTACGGTAGTACCGTACTGTATACTGCTTTAATAAGACCGTACTGCTGTACTGATAATTTCATTAAATCCTGAAATGTTCATCCGGTGTTGTTGCCTACATTTTGTGACCGTAAATACGGTACCATACCGTATTTTACTGCCAAATGAATCTCGTTTACCCATCACCCTTCCGTCTGCGAGGCAAATAATAGCCGGTCTCCAACAACTGCCGGTCTCTTTAAACGCGGGCTGTCCAATAATTTTGAATAAACGCCGGGCTACTATTGGAAGATATACGGTATATATATATATATATATATATATATATATATATATATATATATCACTGAGAAGTGCTTAACCAATCAAAATTCACATTGCTTTAATAAAGAATCTGTTCCAAAATGGTGGATGCATTTAATAGGGTTTGTACAACACAATCAAAATTTACGGTATTTACGGTTCCTCAGGGGAATCCTTTGTCTTAATTGATCCAGTTATTGAAATTGGATTATTTTAAATACTATACTCTTCCATGACTTTTTCCAGGCACCATAAAAGTGTATTCCCTATTTTACAAAGCTGACACTCTTTTGAAAATTCAATGATACGCCTTGGGCTCAAACCTAAATGGAGTTCCTTTACCCTTGGCTGACAGAAAGGAAACTGAACTACTTGGTTCCTCTCTCTTGTTTAAATTGTTCCTTGTTGACCCACTCCTGTGAACTTTAAATTCCCCTCTGGGGTATGTATGTCTGGAGACATTTCCAGTCATCCCTTGCCAAAAGAGAAAAACTTGCCTACTAGATCTCCTTCTATCTATGTATGGATGCATAAAATAATACACACATGCACACTAATGTAAAATCATAAAAAAATATTTAGATATTTTTAAAGTTTGTCCTGTTTTACTGCTACATTGGCGGAGCTGTGGGGGTAGCAGTGACACAGGACAAACTTCAAAAATATCTAACATTTTTTTTTTTTTATGATTTTACATTAGTGTGCATGTGTGTATTATTTATCTGGCGCATGAGTGAGGAGGGTCCTGCCCGTTTTCCTACTCCTGAGGTCACGCTTCACCTTCCCCTCAGCCTGCAGCCTCTGTCTTGGATTAGAGCAAATATATTACTCCTGCAAGCAAACTATAATTCTTAGCGTAAAAAAATCAACTGGAATGTTCAAACAAATTATAGAAAAAACTCGATTTAAATCCGTTAAGTAGTTCTCTTGTGAAAAGTGGACAGACAGACAAACAGAGAGACGTTGGATTTTATATATACTGTATACATATATATATGGAGAGAGAGAGAGAGAACAAGAACAAGACACAGATAATGAGTTGTTGCAACAGATGGTGAACTTGTGTAATTGGCAAGTGAATTGGCCAGAAGTTTGTCAGTGCTGCATAAGAAATGCTCTTCATACAGGAGTGGTAGATTAACTGACTTCTTCCTGTGGTGATGTTTCCTAAATGTGTCCCTAGCAGGAAAAGTTAGGTTCACTGGCAGAAGCAGGAATGACATCACACTTTATTGTTTCCTTCAATCTTCCTTCTAAAGGCAAAAAGGGGAGAAGATATGAACAACAATCCCAACCCCTTTCTCAGAGTAGTATTACAAAAGAAAATAAGCCCTGAGTGATGTCCCCAACTCATTCATGTGTGACAACATACAGTATAGACTGCATACATTGGCTATAAAAAGTATTCACTCTCTTGCAAGTTTTCCCATTTTATTGTTACGTGTTGTATAAGGTTAAAATCAGTGTGGATTTACTTTTGCTTTTTCGACTTTAATATCAAAGTGAAAACAGATCTCTACAAAGTGGTCTAAATTAATTATAAATATAAAAGACCAAATAATTGATCACATAAGTATTCAGCCCTTTTAATAGGACACACCATAATCATCACTTATAGAGCCAGTTGGTTTTATAAGTCACAGACTTATTTTAGTGGAGATCACCTTTCAAGTCAAGTGACTTCAAATGATTGTTGTCTAAATGCACCTTATCTGGAAAGTGTCATTTGTTATGTGTCAGTATGGTGGCCTAACCTACACAATGACGACAAAAGAACACTCCAAGAAATTCCATGAAAAGGTAACAGAAAAGCACAAGCCAGAGAGGATGGGGACTAGAAAATATCCAAGCCACTGAACACCACTTGGACTACAATGAATCAATCATTAAGAAATGGAATGACTGTGGCAGAGATCTAAATCTACTCAGGACAGCCATCCCCAAAAACTTAGTGATCGTGCAAGAAGAAGGTTAGTGAAGGAGACCACCAAGAGACCGATGAGAACTCTGAAGGAGAGACAGGCTGCCATGGCTATGACTGGAGAGACTGTGAAAACAACAACTGTTGCTCAGGTGCCTCACCAGTCGTAACTTTATAGGTGAGAATACGCAGACTTTTTCTGTAAGGCACCTGGCAGAGTCTTAAGTCAACTGGAAGAAGGGTCAGACCAAAACTATCAAAAACACACAGCGAAAGCTACACAGGAATGGCTTAAAAACTACAATGCTGGGAGAGTGTTGAATCTCGTTTTGCTTGTTTTTCTCCCTTGTATTTATTTTGAAGTAAATGGCTGTATTTGTTATGGTATTATATGTTTGATTGAATAGCACGCCATTGATTGAATAGCATGCCATTATGATTACTATGCTTAAGCAGTTTTGCAAAGAAAAATGGGGAAAAAACTGCATTGTCCAGGTATGCAAAGTGGAGAGAGAGAAACCTGCACACACAGACTCAAGGCTGTCATGGCTGGGCAAGGGGTATCTACTAAATGCTAATATGAGGGGTATGAATACTTACACGGTTGATTATTTTGTGTTTTATATTTGTAATTAGACTACTTTACAAAGATCTGTTTTCACTTTGATGTTACATAGTCTTTTTCTTTTGATCAATGCCTATAAGGCCATAATAATTTCAGCACTATAAAACAATAAAATGTACATATGCAGTGTATACTGAGTTCCATCCCTGCCTGTAAGTTGTGTTTATTGTCAAGATGTGGGCTATCCTTTTCGCTTGTATTAAATCTTGAAAAAATATCCAAGTGGCATAAAATTAAATAAAAATTAAAAACTGAAGAGAGTAAAATCTGGACAGGCCATATCCTTCAAATCCAAAGTGAGTAAGGCCATATCCTTCAAATCCAAGTTTAAGTTCCTGTACTTTGAACTTGTCGAGATGCTTTAGCATTTATTTTGTGGTACTGTGATTGTTCTAACTTAGGGGTGGGCAAAGTTGTTCCTGGAGGGCCACGGTGGCTACAGGTTTTTGTTCCAACGCAAAGGCTTAATAAGACGTACTTATTGCTCAAGTAACAACTCTCCTTCATTTTAGGTGTCTCACTTGTTAAATTTGAATCCTTATTGCTTATTTTAGTTTTAAACAGCTGTATTCTTGGTTTTTAATTGCTCCTTATTAGCAATAAAATGCAAATGACAAAAGAAACCAGCATTTCTCAATTTAGCTGGTTTCCATTTACACCTTTGTGTATTTATCGTGCACTGTTTTGTTTAATTAAAAACTAGGAAGGAAAGTGAAGAGAAAAAGTGAAGGACTGAGAATTACTCATCCATTTTAGACTTCAAATCATTTGGATAATATCCTTACAAAAGGAAAAAAAAAATCTAGGATATGAGAATTACCTGACATGGCAGAGTTAGAGCACAAACAAGCCATGAAATTAAATTATTGACAAGGATTGTTTTCTAATTAAGCAGCTGAGTTGGATGAAAAATCTGCAGCCACTGCAGCCCTCCAGGACAGCCTTTGCTCACCCCTGTGATCTAACTCATTATTTGTAAAGATATGCCATACATTAAATTCATGAAAACAAATGATAAATTGTAGCAGGCCTGTGCACTGTTGTATTGGTGCAGTGTTTAGTACTGCTATCGCTTAACTTCAGTGGTCAGGATTCAAATTCCCACCCAGCTACCGTATCTGCAGCGTTTGCATGTTCTCACTGTATTCATGCAGGGTTTTCTCCAGACACTTCAGTTTTCCCATCCCATGCCTTAAACATGTGACTGGTGACTATACTGGCCCAGTGTGAATGCGCCTAGTGGTGTATTTGGTGCCCCATCCAGGGATAGTTTCTGTTCTGCACTTAATGGTAAGTAATAGGGTCCAGCCCTTGTTACTCCGAATGGAATTCACAGGGGCCAGAAATGTCACAATAAACAAAATAAAACCTATTGTCATCTTCTTTATCTGTATAAATAATTGCTTAGAAAATGACAGTTTTCTTTTTACTGTATTTTTTCCTTAATTGACGGGTTTACTCTTTGTATCATGCCATTGTATCATTAGTTGTGACAGTGTGCTTTGAAGCAGCGTTTATTAATACTTCTTTTGAATGCATGACAATGCATATTCTCATACATTTTTTGTAAAAGCACAATTTGTAATTAACCAGTATTATGCTTTATGCCTTTCTAAATGCACAGGTGTTGAACCTCCAAAAGACAAAACAATTACTCGAAACCAGCGACGTCAAATTAATCTTCCTCTATACAGCATTCTTTCAGCCCTTACTATATTGGGAATGTTTATGGCAGGTGCTTTCCTCTTCTTCAACATCAAAAACAGAAACCAAAAGTAAGATATTCTTTATTCTTCCATTTCTTGCTTGCAGTTGCTTGTCACCTTTGTGTCCCTGCTACAGACAACACCATTTCTGAATATTACTTGAAAGAAACTTAATAATGTGTGTTCCTGGATATTCTTATTTATCTGACACACTAACAAGTAAAGACTTGTGCAGATTTGACTTGGACTTGCATTAAAAGTATCTTATTTAAATGACAGTAGCATTCTCATGAGAGATATTAAATATCATGGTGAGGGAAGAAGTGCCTCTTAGCTGAGTGGAACTGAATAACAGAGCTGATTCACCACCATTCTTTTGGGAATGGCTATTTGCCAGATTAAGAGCTTGTCTGTGTTATGACTGAATTTAACTAGATATTTCAGTGTTTCATGAAAGCATGAAAGATTGAAGTGACCAAAGCTCCTAATAAGGACAGATGCCACTGGGACATGGGATTACAGTCCCAACAAAGTCTTGGAAGCAGGCAAAACACATCCTTCAGTAAAATGAACTATTTCCTTGCCCTCGAGTTCTTTCTCGTAAAGTGAATGCAATGCCTTTAAAAATCTGTCAATATTTGTTCTTTAATATTCACACAAAATGTTGATTGCATTGAAGAGTCACGCTTTCAATAAAGTAGTAATTTGCACTCACTATACTAATGCTGGGTAGGGCCCCCTATTGCTCTCAAAACAGCCACAGTTCTTCATGGCATGGATTCCACTGGATGTTGTAAAGATTCCTTTGAGATTCTAGTCCATGTTGACATGACTGCAACATGCAAATTTCTGCAGATTTTTCAGTGGCACATTTGCGCTGCAGATCTCATGTTCTACCACATCCCAAAGGTGTTCCATTTGATTCAGATCTGGTGATTGGGAAGGCCACTGAAGAACACTGAAACCACTGTTAATGAAACCACTTTAAGACAGCTTTTTCTTTGTGACATGTCACATTATCATGCTGTGAGTAGCCAATAGAAGATGAATTGTGGCCATGAAGGGTTACACATTGGTAAGCATAAAAAAATCGCCAAATGGAGCATGGCATTCAAGCAATGATAGATTGGTATTAATGATCCCAAAGTATGCCAAGAAAAAATTTCCCACACCATTACACAACCAACAGTTTGGACTGTTGACACAAGGCAGGTTGGGTACATGGATTTATGCATTTTGCACCAAATTCTCCCATCTGTCTACCTCAACAGAAGTCGAGATTCGTCAGTCAAGACTACATGTTTCCTGTCTTCAACTGTCCAGTTTTGGAGGGCTTGTGCTCACTGAAGCCTCAGCTTTCTGGTCTTGGCTGACTGGAGTGGAACTCAACTTATTCTTTTAGTCTTTTAGTCTGCTATTGTAGCCCATCAGCCTCAAAGTTCGCTATGTTGTGCTCTGAGATGCTTTTTCTGTTCACCATAGTTGGTACAGAGAGGTTATCTGAGTTACTGTAGCCTTTCTGTCAGCTCAAACCAAACTGGCCATTCTCCTTTGTCTTCTCTTATTAGCAAGGCTTTTTCATCCTCAGAAATGCCATTCACTGGATGGTTTTAGTTTTTCACACCATTCTGTGTACACTTTAAAGACTGCTGTGTATGAAAATCCCAGCAGATCAGCAGTTACAGAAATATTCAAAATTGCCTGTCTAGCACCAGCAATCATGCCAAAGTTGAAATCACTGAGATCACTTTTTTCCGTGATTCTGCTGTTGATGTCAACATTAACCCTGACGTAGCTCCTGACCTGTATCTGCATAATTTTATACATTATGGTGCTGCCACTTGATTGGCTGATTCGATAATTGCACGGAGAAGCAGGGATGCAGATGTCCCTAATAATCTGTGCAGTGAGTGTATTTTCTCTATCACAATGTAGACTTTAATTATAATATGAACTGACAGACCTCACCGCTAGTGGCCAAAAAGTCAATGTAGGAAAGAAACCATATTATATAAAATTTCAGAGAAAGCACATTGAATGAAGAATGTTTTAAATAAAGCATAAATATATGTTATTGCATTTTTCATCCCTGAAAAGTTCATTAGTGTTTCTGACTTTGTATCCTTTGCATGCAATCTACAAATTGCGGTGGTGCAGTCAGTGATGAAGTAACACCTCCATGAATCGGGTGTGTCCAATTCCTCCAATCAAAGCTCACCACTTGGCTGGTGGACTCTTATTTTTCAATTTATAGATAGGAAGAATGCTTCCAAATGCAACTTAAGTAAATTTTGGTTATGTTGATATGTAAAATTTTGTTCCTTTCAAGAACAGGGAGACATCGTTTACACATTTTACAAAATAAAATGACAAGTTAAATTTGAGAATTATGTAAAAACTCAGTGAACTCAAAAGTGTTTAAGATTTTAGATGTGTTAGAAGCTGACACCTGCCTAATTGTTCTGTCTTAACATTGCTCATTTTCATTTCTACAGACTGATAAAGATGTCCAGCCCATATATGAACAATTTGATTATTCTTGGTGGAATGCTATCTTATGCATCGATCTTCCTTTTTGGCCTTGATGGATCATTTGTATCTGATAAAGTTTTCGAAACTCTATGTACTGTAAGTATCTTCTTTAACAAAATTAATTATAAAGAAGATGTGTAATGAACATATTTTCCTACTGATGCCTCAGATGTTTACTTGTCGTTTACTGAATTTACAGTTTTAATTTATACCACATTTTAGAACGATAAGATCAGGTCAGTATAGATCTTATTTATAAAGTATAATCATGTTTGGACCAAGTGGGTATTCTACAAAGAAGACCCAGGAGACCCCAAACAAGGGGACCAAATTCCATTTTGCACACGGACATTTATGATAAACTCACAACAGGGGAGGGGTAATTGGTTTGCCTAAAAATAATTGAAATAGATATCGGCACTGAAATCGTGTCTATGTTAGCCATTGAAGTTTGACACAAAACAACACAAAGGCAACATACAAGAAATCCATCCATCCATCCATCCATTTTCTAACCCGCTGAATCCGAATACAGGGTCACGGGGGTCTGCCGGAGCCAATCCCAGCCAACACAGGGCACAAGGCAGGAACCAATCCTGGGCATGGTGCCAACCCACCGCAGACATACAAGAAATCATCCAATATTATTACACTGCTGGCAGAAATGGATGATACGTATATCTTTACATTTGTGTATGTCATATGAGTTTTCGTCAGTTGCTATCACTGTTATTATCAGTTGTTGTCTTATGTTAATAGTTTTGCCAGGACCAAAGGTTTAGTTTAGGTTTTTCAAGATCTTGGGAAAATTCTGTTATCTAAAGAAAACAATCAAACAAACTAATAATATTTTCTTCCGTGAGGAAATTTTTCCATAATTTCAATTAAATGCTAGAAAGAAAAATAATGATATTGCATGTCCTCTCTTGCTTTCTGTATATATACCAAATTCATTTCAGCGGTTCAGGTTTGTTAGACCAATACATATTAGACTGAATTTCTCTATCAAAATAATACATCTTTATTTACAGCACAAAATGCAAACACAAAACATAATTCAATAATGTCAATGACTTCTTGAATACAGGTTCAAACAAAATGTTTCTAAAAACCATATGGGATCTTGTTGGATCTCTTACCCCATTTTATGTCTTAAAAATAGTTTGTGATCATTAGTTTATTTCAGTTCATGTATTCATAGTCTATTTATTACAGATGAAGGATAACCAATTTCATATTTCTGCCACTTTGCCCAAAATTACTTATAGTCTAGCATGTCTTAACCATTTTTGAACTGCGAGAGAATCTAATTTGAACACTGATTTACTCTTTGCATTCAGTGGCATTGTGTTTCCAATGTAATGACAGTGCTGGGCCATTAAGAACAAAATGAGTGGGAGATATAAAGAGGACAATGCCATTCATCTGAACCAAGAAAGTTAATCTCCATTTCACTGTCAAGTTGAAATTTGAGGGTCCCCAAAGTACTACTGGCAAAACTAAATAATATTAGCACTTTGATTACAGTTAACCAACTTTTATCTGTGCCCCTTGTTGTTATTGAAAGAATTAATTTTGCAGTACTGTTACACTGGCACCTACCCTACTAATTATCTTCCTAATTTTAAACACTTCTACTGCTCTGTAACCTCTGTTTGCTTAAAATGAACTCACTCAACTCCACCGATTTCTCCTTATAGTTCATTCGCATAGTCTGTACATTGCATAGATTTTCCTTCTTTTTATCATCATTCCATATTACTTTATCTTTAAACTAATGCTTAATTAAGTAATATTTTTTGTAAGTCTCACAAAATAATAATCAGTGCTGTTTACATATTGCCTAATATTTGTTAATGTGATTCCTATAGTGTTTGTTTGCTGCACAGCTCAGGTGATGCAAGTGTTTTAATTCTGTAATCAATGGCACTTTTATAGGCGCCTTATAAAAAAAAAAAAAAGGGAATATTTTGCTCAGAAATTGTTATTAATCGGTTTTCTCTTTTAGGGCAAAATGCCATATTTGGTTTTAGAACTTCTTGAATTACTTTGGCCTAAGCAGGTGGAATCACGCAGACAGGGGATCAGTGCTGTTGATCATTTTTAAGGGCTGTACTTTACAAGTCCTGTCTTTAGTTTTTATGTACTGTATATATGAATTTACTGTATGTATTTATTTAATATTCTTACTCACTATATTAGGAAGTGACATCTACCCGAATGTTTTAACGCAAGTGTGTCCAGTTTTCTTTTCTCTTTATTCAAAATCTGTGCCAAGCTATTATTGGTGTTAGGTTTTTAAAGTCTCTTTATGTCACATGGCAAGCAATACTAAAAAGTTCAGTTCTCAAAATGTGTGATGTAATAAATCACACTTTCCAGGGTCTTTCAGGTGTTTTTAGTATTTGTTTACAGTACAACTGGCTTTTTGGTGGTTTCTATTTAGAAGTGTACCTTATGTAACTCTTAACTAAATTTTTAATAAGCTCCTCTCACATAAATGCATGCAGTGTGCACATTGAATCTGTGAAGTTAAGGTGGACTCGGGGCTTACATTCAGTGATACTGTCTCCTCTCAACCCCATAGGATTAAGTGTCTTCAGAAGAACTGCGGATAACAATGTAATAAAATCTGCAATGTAAGCAGCAGGATTATTGAAATCTTTACAGATGAAAAAATTAATGTGGCCACTTAACACACACTTTATGCCAGAACTGGACAAATGAGGAGTAACAAAAAGTGTGACATATAGTCAGAAAGTGTAAAACGAGTGAAGAATATCATAATCTATATACATTTTTCAGATCAGTATTAAAAAAAAATCACTAAAAGACTATTTAGGTCAAATTGTTAAGAATTAATGAACTGTTGAAAAAAGAAAACAAAAACACATCTTAAAACATGATCCTGTTTGGGTGATGACTTATGATCATTGTCGTCAAAAACAGCAAAAATATGACACTTTGAGTATGACCCAAAGTTCAAGTTTAATAATCACAGCCCTAGAATTTATCTAAGCCATTTACTTGTTGGCATAACCAAAAAAAAATTGTCTTGGCCATTTGAAAAGGTAATTGAGGTGAAATGCTCACACCCTGTCACTAAAGACCATTCTGCCCTTCTAGAAAGGTGTCTGACAACCATTTAGGTTTTGTTTCAACCAAATGTCAAATCTGTCAACACATGTACATTAGACAGTTTGCATAAGTTTCAGATTTACACAAGAGCATCACTGAGTTTAGAATTGGAAAAGTGTTTATTCATCAATAGCAATAATACAAGGCCTTTTAGCTTCCTGCTTTTTGTGAGAAAAAAGTTAACATTTAAGTTATGGCTGCGAGTTCCAGATCTGAAACATCGGAGTTTTACCTTGCACTGTTTGAATTGTACTCTCTCCTTCACACTAGATGTGATCAAACCATTCCCAGTACCCCGCGTACATTCATTCCTTACCTTGCATGCCTTTTTAAGGATTCCATTACAGTGAGTAGATTGTAAATCAGTAAAACATATGATACTACATCTTAATCATATCAATTTATAAACCCCTACCAATAAAATATACCTGACATTCTAATAACTGGTCATTCACTTGATTCTTATGAATCATGACACAAGAGAATGGCGCCATATAATTTGTTGATCAAATGTGCAAGTAAGAACTTTACTGTACACTTTACATGTGATAGAACTGGTACTTCTACTACTGCCTTGGTCATTCTGCTGCAATGCAGCTTCAGATGGGTAAGCATAGTGAGAGAGTGGTGGCTGAGGAGTGTTTTGAAGTTTTCATGTTTGTTTGATGCTATCTATTTTGCACACTGAGACTCTTATCCCAAGCCTTAGATCATATCTCTTCTTTTTTGTCTATTTGTTTGTCAGTTTGTTTTCTAATCACACAAAAATGGCTGAATCAATAGGTTGTCGCTGATCAATATTAATATATAGGCTACTAGCTACGCATGTAAGGCTGAAATCTAAGTAATCAACATAGACCTCAGCATTTTCAGCATTAAAGTTTCTAGTGCACCATCTGTTGGAATGTATTTTGTAATACATGTTGTAATAAAATGCATTGCACTTTTCATTCCAGTAGCTGACACATCACAAACAACTGAAGTAATAAAATGCATTTGCGTTTTTCATTCCAACAGATGGCACATCACAAACATTATCACTGTTTTTATGAATCCCATACCCACTGGCATATAACAGAATCATAGCCCTATACGTACAAACAGATACTTAGACACTTGACCTTTAATTAAGGCAGATATGTCATTTCAAAAAGGGAAGAGGATTGTAATAGTGGTGCAACCAAAAGGCTATGCATTATTCAAAATGTCTGGGTTGTTCTTAATGAAATTTTGCATGTATGATAAATCCGACCCAACTAAAAATTGAGACTAAATGCATTTCAAAAAATTTCATTGGGAAGTTGTAATGTTGAGCAATTAAAGCATCACTCCAAAAGGATTCAGAGTTCATGAAATTTTGCCTGCATTTTGCCACTTACAGCGGCTTCACAGTACACATTAAGACCAGACCATTGGAACTTGGAACACATGAGGTTTAGTTCATCTCATTTTTTGCATTTACCATTTAGTAGAGCAGAATGCTTTTTAAAGTATTAAGTACAAAGTGATCCCTCCTCGATCGCGGGGGTTGCATTCTAGGACCCCCCGCGAAAGGTGAAAATCCGTGAAGTAAAAACCATATGTTCATATGGTAATTTTATATATTTTAAGCCTTTATAAACTCTCCCACACTCTTATAAACATTTCCCGCACAGTTATACAGCATAAACCCTTTGTATTCTCTTAGATATTAGGTAAGATTTGTTGAAATTATGTATGTAAACACACTGTTTATATACATCCATCCATCCATCCATTTTCTAACCTGCTGAATCCGAATACAGGGTCACGGGGGTCTGCTGGAGCCAATCCCAGCCAACACAGGGCACAAGGCAGGAACCAATCCTGGGCAGGGTGCCAACCCACCGCAGGACACACACAAACACACCCACACACCAAGCACACACTAGGGCCAATTTAGAATCGCCAATCCACCTAACCTGCATGTCTTTGGATTGTGGGAGGAAACCGGAGCGCCTGGAGGAAACCCACGCAGACACGGGGAGAACATGCAAACTCCACGCAGGGAGGACCCGGGTCTCCTAACTGCGAGGCAGCAGCGCTACCACTGCGCCACCGTGCCGCCCTGTTTATATACAGTAAAACCTAAATATTATTTTAAAAGATATCGAGCGTCTCCGATATCACATATGTTACAGCCATTACGATAGACAGGCCTCCAACAATAAATACGTACAATGCCAGAAAAATTGTATGCAGTAAAATGTGTGTACAGTAACACTAAACATACGTACATGTACTAAGTACTGTATGTAGAAAATTAATTATGGTTACTCACCAACAATAACACGACGACTTAAACGATGAGCTTAGTTTTACTGCACAACAAAGGAGAGCGTTACAGCTCTTCTAATGGAGCCTCTTCAGGCGACTGTGTAGCACCGTCGTTGTTCTTCTTCCAGCAGTCTTCAATCCAAATCCCTAAAGCAGATTCGTTCCGGACTACTGCCTTATTATGTCCACTTACAACTCGTTGTGCGCCCTGGTTAAAGGACACTGCGGCCGTAGATCTTATATTTTATTCCTCCTTTTTTAAATAAAAAGAATCGTGGACTCATTGATGCCGTAATGGAGTCCTACAGTAGTGTAGCTGTTCCCTTCCTTCAACATATCCAAAACTTTTACCTTTTTGACAATGTTTAGCATCTTCCGTTGGCGCTTGTGCATGGCCCGTGAAGCAGTAGCAGGAGCAAATCGTTTCGGAGCCATAATGAAGGGCTTGACTATGCACAAAGATAAACACAAAAGAGCGCAAAAGTTAACTATTTACACAGCGAAACAAGTTGATGCTGAATGAGCGAGACGAGACTTCCTGGTTAACGCCGCAGAATCGAATTCAGCGCTCTGTCACTGAGCCAGTCAGCACACAGGAACTTAACTGTGTGCTCTGATTGGGTAGCTTCTCAGCCATCCACCAATAGCATCCCTTGTATGAAATCAACTGGGCAAACCTACTGAAGAAGCATGTGCAGGAAGTTAAAAGACCCATTGTCCGTAGAAACCCACGAAGCAGTGAAAAATCTGCGTTATATATTTAGATATGCTTACATATAAAATCCACGATAGAGTGAAGCTGCGAGAGTCGAAGTGCGATATAGCTAGGATTACTGTATCTCTAATTGAATCAAGAGTTAATTCATAGTGCCTGGTGTAATCCACAGAAAGACGAAGGTTGGACCCCCCAGCTCACAATCTGGCAATGCCTTCCTGTTTTGTTGATATAATAATGACAGGAGTGACAACATCTCAGTTCTGTGCCCTATCATAGTTTTAGGTGAGCTATCTCTCTGCTGCTTTTGAACCCATTGGCTTTCCTTGTCCTTCATGGACTTTCCTGGGTGCTTCTAGTTTGGCAAATGTATGGCTCCTTCCTGAAAAGAAAGCAGAACAGGCTAAGACCGAACTGGAGATCTCAAAGTAGATCAGAGGAACAAGCTGTTACTTGTTGCGGATGGCCCGGACCCTTGCCCAGCCAAGATGCAAAGATTATGGAAAGTCCGGGGGAGAGAGCATATTCTGGGCATTACCTCTCCCAGAATTCTAGATGGCAGACCCCTGGATTTCAGAGGTGCCTCGGCCTCCCACAGGAAGTTGGAGTTTGCTGCAGCCTTATTGGGTTTTGTGGGCATCACCAGCAGGTGATACAGTAATGAATGACCCTTTGTTGCAGCACAACCACCACACCCGGAACTTGTGTCCTGGCATCTGCTTGTGTCATGTTTGAGCTGCTCAGGCGCCCTCGTCTGGCCAATTGTCAAAGTACACCTGGGTACAAGTAGTTCTGGACAACACAACAGCCCATCACTCTGCCCAGTCACAGTCATATTTATACAGGGCCCCCAATTAATAATCTTCACAGACACAGGGAAAAAGTACAAACTGCATTTACAGTGACCAGGCATGGGATTTTATCCCAGAATGCTCCACGAGGTGTCAACAATATATAAAATGTATAATTCTTTTAACATTGTATTTTATCAATAATTGTTTAATTGTCAGATTTCAGTTAAAATAATAAAAAAAAAAATCATACACAATAATAAAATATAATACAAGAGAATGTTATGGTGCAGATAATTTATTTGATTTTGATTTCACAAAGCAAATTAAAATCCTTCCATATAATATATGGTGGGCCTCTGTTGTTTATCCAATCTAATAACTGACATTCCGTTTTTAATACGTCTTAACCCAGTATTATTTTTACTTTACTCTTTCCGGATTAGTCTACATTGTTGCTTAGAGAAATGCTTCTTTCCTAGTCTGACATAAAGACGCATATTGCAGAATGTAACAGCTTGAACCTTATAGCTTCCATTAACCCTAAGATCCATGTCAAGTTAAACAAACCGAAAAAACATCACAAGGCTGCAAACGCTTGACCTCTTGAAGCCACTGCCAAAAAAAACAGTATGACAAGAAGACATAATTTCAAACTGCATACAGTTGCAGAGGTCTGGCTCACAGTAATTGCAAAGACTAATGCAGAAAAGCAAAACAGAAATCAGGGTTTATACTACATAAACTTGTCATTGCTTCTCACTGACAGAAAAAGAAAATCTGCTGAATTCACAAGAACCGCAGTAAAAATGTTGTATTTGTTGAAGTAAGTTAAAACACAGTTTGTCAGTGTCTGTGATTATTCAATGTGAAAGAAAACAGTACTTGTAGATTAATTGTAAACTAATGTTCTGATTGTTGAGCCTTCATCAGTCATGAACGAGTGCCCATGAAGAGCACCTGTCATCTATATAGAGTATATCTACTTTATATATATAAAATCCTAAGCCTAAAAGTGCAACGATTTTGTGTAACGATTTTATGTAAATTTTTATGGCACATTTTTTGTCACGCTTTAAATCGAGCTTATTTTAAAACCTACATATATGTATTGGGTATCATTCTTTTCAGAATTTATGGAAGTTTAATGTGATGTTGTTAGATTTTCAGATTCTTATTCCGTTTTTAAATTAAAAACTAAGAAATACCAAGAACTCACTTCCCACAAGAAGAGACTTAACCAAGAGTGCCAAGAGATTTAGCAACGCCCCGGCGGCGGAAATAAAAGACAAATAGTAGGACAGCTGCTGTACGGGCTTTTAAATGTTCGAAGCGCTGTGCAAGATGCAGATCACACGGCACGGCAGCAGTAGCAAGCCAGCAGCTGATCAAGCAAAGAGGTGGTAAAAAAAACTGTATATGTTTCTCATTGTATCACTGTCTAAAGAGGGGGTTTCGAAGGAGCAACTGCGTCTCCTTGGGGTGCGTTCAGGCCTGCTCTTCACGGCGTGAGAAGCAGACTGGCCGCAACTGGGGGTTGGGCGCCAAAGGCACCAGGGGTGCTTGCTCCCTAAGTATATATCTATACTAATAAAAGGCAAAGCCCTCACTCACTCACTCACTCACTGACTCACTGACTCACTCACTCACTGACTCATCACTAATTCTCCAACTTCCCGTGTGGGTGGAAGGCTGAAATTTGGCAGGTTCATTCCTTACAGCTTCCTTACAAAAGTTGGGCAGGTTTCATTTCGAAATTCTACGCGTAATGGTCATAACTGGAAGCAGTTTTTCTCCATTTACTGTAATGGAGATGAGCTTGAACGGCGTGGGGGCGGAGTTTCGTGTGACATCATCACGCCTCCCACGTAATCACGTAGTACATAGAAAATCAGGAAGACCTCCAAAAAGCGCTGAAGAAAACATGGATTATATAATTGAGAAGGCAGCGAAACAATAAGAAGCGAGCGAGTGACATATACAACCATATTGATGAGTTCTGCTACTTCGGAAACAAAGCACGATGTAAACCTACACTTTAAATTAAGTTCATAGACAGGCTGCCGCTGGCGTTTGTAATTTAGTGCCTGCCCATATAAGGCCGTCCGTCAGCGGCAATCCAATAGCAAACTCCCACTAAATATTCACGGGTTAAGGACTGTGCTTATGCAGAGGAAGATGAGATGGTCAGCGTGGTGTTTGACACAAACTCAGCGAAACTGCGCGAGAAAGTTTTAAGTGCCAGGACTAAGGTAACATTAAATACAGCCATGGACATAGCACAAGATGGCACCAGCACAGCTGGGAACCTTCGATGCATGTACACCGAGGCTCACGTGAACTGGCGCGTGCACAGATAAAAGCAACAGTTCCAAAGAGCTGAACAAAACCGAATTACACAATTGAAAAGGCAGCAAAACATATGAAGCGTCTGATACATACAAGCATATTCATAAATGCTGCTACTGTGGAAACAAAGCACACGGTGGAAAAAGTCAATGTTCCGCTAAAGGAAGACAGTGTAAAAAAACCCGTGCATGCAGTGTGTCAGGTCTCAGATAAAGAAGAAGACGAGCTGTTTATTGATGCAGTAAGAAACGAATCGATGAATGAAACCTGTCATCTTTACAACGATTGACAAACACGGAATGTAACTTGAACACAACACATCCTACAAATACGAACCTGATTGAAAGAAATAATGATAATCAAATCATTGATGACAGCAACACTCAGTAACACTCACAAAACAAATACTGTATATTGACAGTCATGTTACGTTATTTTTAAAATGTTCCCTTTTCTTTTCTAGCTTTTTAACACACTACTTCTCCGCTGCGATACGCGGGTATATATATATATGTATATATATATCCCGATCTACATACTCGAATAATGGATACTTTATTCGCCATCAATGATTGTTTTGGTAAAGCCATACTCAGTGTATTCATTAGATGAACGGTAAAAAGTAAGAGCGAGGGAGGATGACTTATTGAGGCATGCAGGCTGTAGTCGCGTCAACTCTATCTGAATTGCGCGATCACATTTGAAAAATATATCTTTTCAAGTTCTATTTAGTCCATATGTGTCAAACTCAAGGGCGCGGGCCACATCCGCCCGGCGTGTAATTATATCCAGCCCGAGATCATTTTATATACTGTATTATTGTTATTAATGGCCCGGGTATATGAAGCGCTGGTAACACAATAAACTACAGATCCCATAATGCAGCGCTTCAGCTGCCTTGCCGAACACTTACCGCGTTAATCAAGTCTAGCTTATGATGCTGCAAGTTATTGCGAAGCTAGCTCACACGATGCTGAAGAGAAAAGTTGATTCTGAAAATAGAGCCTTTAAAACCGATGGGAGGCTGAGTATATGTTTACTGAACCCGTGTGTCTCATTTGTGGAGCTAATGTGGCTGTAATTACAGAATTTAATCTAAGACGGCACTATGAGACAAAACATCAGGGAGTTCTGTGTTGTGGAGATTCTCAGGATGGATTGCAGGTGCTCATCAGTGAGGCTGAAAGACCTGAATGCAATGCAGAAGATACAGAAAGCAGAAGAATTAAATAAGAATCTGACACCAGCGGACGTTTTTACCCGTGCACAATCACAAAGTGATTTCAAGTGAAGTTGCTTTTATGGGAGACACAAATGCACCAGTGCAACTTTCCCTGTTGCCAAGTAATGTTAAACCAAGTCGTCACTACGGTGTTCCCAAATCGCACTTTGCTGATAAACTGGCGCACTGAGTTTGCACGGCGCTTTGGTGACTTTGAAGAACAAAAAGTCCGTCTACATGCGGCTCGAACCTTGTGCATGTTTGGTAGCACATATCTGTGTGAGAAGCTCTTCTCAGTGATAAAGACTAACAAAACAGCACACAGGAGTCGCCTCACTGATGAGCACCTGCAATCCATCCTGAGAATCTCCACAACACAGAACCTCACACCAAACAGAAACGAACCTGTTGCCAAAAATAGATGCCAGGCGTCCAGCTCTAAAATGACATATGAGCAAAGACAACTGAATGATTTGATTTGTTATTGCTGAAAGGAACACATTTTATTTATATTTCCAGGTTTTGTTATGCAGCATGTTCATATTTGAATTTGTATAATTTTGAAAGGATATATTTTTATGGAGAGCAAAATGTTTTGGGATATTTAAAATCTAAGTTTGGTGTGAGGTTCTGTGTTGTGGAGATTCTCAGGATGGATTGCAGGTGCTCATCAGTGAGGCGACTCCTGTGTGCTGTTTTGTTAGTCTTTATCACTGAGAAGAGCTTCTCACACAGATATGTGCTACCAAACATGCATAAGGTTCGAGCCGCATGTAGACGGACTTTTTTTGTTCTTCAAAGTCACCAAAGCGCCGTGCAAACTCAGTGCGCTCAGTTTATCAGCAAAGTGCGATTTGGGAACACCGTAGTGACGACTTGGTTTAACATTACTTGGCAACAGGGAAAGTGAGGCAAGGTGCACTGGTGCATTTGTGTCTCCCATAAAAGCAGCTTCACTTGAAATCACTTTGTGATTGTGCACGGGTTAAAACGTCCGCTGAAGTGTCAGATTCTTATTTAATTATGCTGCTTTCTGTATCTTCTGCATTGCATTCAGGTTAACCTGATGTTTTGTCTCATAGTGCCGTCTTAGATTAAATTCTGTAATTACAGCCACATTAGCTCCACAAATGAGACACACGGGTTCAGTAAACATATACTCAGCCTCCCATCGGTTTTAAAGGCTCTATTTTCAGAATCAACTTTTCTCTTCAGCATCGTGTGAGCTAGCTTCGCAATAACTTGATTAACTCGGTAAGTGTTCGGCAAGGCAGCTGAAGCGCTGCATTATGGGATCTGTAGTTTATTGTGTTACCAGCGCTTCATATACCCGGGCCATTAATAACAATAATACAGTATATAAAATGATCTTGCGGGCTGGATATAATTACACGCCGGGCCGGATGTGGCCAGAGTTTGACACATATGGACTAAATAGAACTTGAAAAGATATATTTTTTCAAATGTGATCGCGCAATTCAGATAGAGTTGACGCACTACAGCCTGCATGCCTCAATAAGTCATCCTTCCTCGCTCTTACTTTTTACCGTTCATCTAATGAATACACTGAGTATGGCTTTACCAAAACAATCATTGATGGCTAATAAAGTATCCATTATTCGAGTATGTAGATCGGGTTATATATATATATATATATATATATATATATACCCGCGTATCGCAGCGAGAAGTAGTGTGTTAAAAAGCTATGAAAAGAAAAGGGAACATTTTAAAAATAACGTAACATGACTGTCAATATACAGTATTTGTTTTGTGAGTGTTACTGAGTGTTGCTGTCATCAAGGATTTGATTATCATTATTTCTTTCAATCAGGTTCGTATTTGTAGGATGTGTTGTGTTCAAGTTACATTCCGTGTTTGTCAATCGTTGTAAAGATGACAGGTTTCATTCATCGATTTGTTTCTTACTGCATCAATAAACAGCTCGTCTTCTTCTTTATCTGAGACCTGACACTGCATGCACGGTTTTTTACACTGTCTTCCTTTAGCGGACATTGACTTTTTCCAACGTGTGCTTTGTTTTGGATTTATGAATATGCTTGTATGTATGAGACGCTTCATATTTTTGCTGCCTTTTCAATTGTGTAATTCGGTTTTGTTCAGCTCTTTGGAACTGTTGCTTTTTATCTGTGCACTGCGTCAGTTCACGTGAGCCGCTCGGTGTACATGCATCGAAGGTTCCCAGCTGTGCTGGTGCCATCTCCTGCTATGTCCATGGCTGTATTTAATGTTACCTTAGTCCTGGCACTTAAAACTTTCTCTCGCAGTTTCGCTGAGTTTGTGTCAAACACCACCCTGACCATCTCATCTTCCTCTCCATAAGCACAGTCCTTCACCCGTGAATATTTACCCGTGGCAGTTTGCTATTGGATTGCCGCTGACGGACGGCCTTATATGGGCAGGCACTAAATTACAAACGCCAGCGCAGCCTGTCTATGAACTTAATTTAAAGTGTAGGTTTACATCGTGCTTTGTTTCCGAAGTAGCAGAACTCATGAATATGGTTGTATATGTCACTCGCTCGCTTCTTATTGTTTCGCTGCCTTCTCAATTATATAATGCATGTTTTCTTCAGCGCTTTTTGAGGTCTTCCTGGTTTTCTATGTACTGCGTGATTACGTGGGAGGCGTGATGATGTCACACGAAACTCCGCCCCACGGCGTTGAAGCTCATCTCCATTACAGTAAATGGAGAAAACTGCTTCCAGTTATGACCATTACGCGTAGAATTTCGATATAAAACCTGCCCAACTTTTGTAAGGAAGCTGTAAGGAATGAACCTGCCAAATTTCAGCCTTCCACCCACACGGGAAGTTGGAGAATTAGTGATGAGTCAGTGAGTGAGTGAGTCAGGGAGTGAGTGAGTGAGTGAGTAAGTGAGTGAGTGAGTGAGTGAGGGCTTTGCCTTTTATTAGTATAGATATATATATATACTGTGTATATATATATATATATATAATACTAGCAGAATACCCGCGCTTCGCAGCGGAGAAGTAGTGTTAAAGAAGGTACGAAAAGAAAAGGAAAAATTTTTAAAATAACGTAACATGATTGTTAATGTAATTGTTTTGTCATTGATATGAGTGTTGTTCTTATATCTATCTATATATATATCTCTATCTATCTATCTATCTATCTATCTATCTATCTATCTATCTATCTATCTATATATATATATATATATATATATATATATATATATATTGGCAGCGGAGAAGTAGTGTGTTAAAGAAGGAAAGAGAAAGAAAAGGAAACATTTTGAAAATAACGTAACATGATTGTCAAAGTAATTGTTTTGTGTATTTGGCGGCAGCGTCACAAAGTTTTTTTCATCTAGCTGCATCAGAAAATGTACCACGACGTCTGACACGCCTCCTTTTTACCGTTTTCTCACAGCTTGGATTGCTGCTGTCATATATACACACACACACATACATATCTTCATATCTATATACATATCTACATATACACTTATATATATACATACCTATCTACATCATATATACACACACATACATACACACACACAAATTATATATATGTGTGTATGTATGTATGTGTGTGTGTGTGTGTGTGTATATATATCTATATATGTATATATATATATATATATATATATATATATATAAAATGTAGATGGGGTGTGTGTTTGTATATATATATATATATATACACATACATACATATATATACACATACATATACTTGTGTGTATAGTTTTATATATGTGTGTGTATAGCTTTGGTCACTGAGTGCAAGGGAAAAAAATAAAATATAGTCTATAAGTTATTAAACAGTAAAACATTAACGTTTTAAGAAGTACAGGTACATTGAGCACTACTGGAGTGATTTGGTAAACTACATTTTAAAGACTGTGTAACACAACAGGTAAGTAACTAACAGCAGCTAAAATGTATATGGATCATCTCTCGGTAGTTGATCCCTTTTGAAAGGCGCTACACGACGGCTGTGGTATAGAAATTACATTTTCTATGTGAACGTTCAAATTTGTGCCTCTGGTAATGTGCCTTACCGGCATTTAAAGAAAATTAGTTTTGTGTCTTCTGCAGTGTTAAGAGAGAAAGGCTTTGGTTTGGGATAAAAGGAAAAAAAGGTGTAAAGAAAGGAAAGTTGCCTTTTCTTTTATATAGTATAGAGATGTGTTCGCTGACGTTATGATCGCCTTTTGGGGACAGTCTTGGGTGGGTCTTGTGTAGACTGGTGAGACGTCCCGCCATTAATCGGCTGTGATGGCACTGTGAGTCCTCCACTTGTATGCGTGTCTTCATAATCCGTGCTGACAACCTCATAATCGTAAACGTGCAAAAGAAAGTGTGAATCGCCTTAATATTATTTTGCCGGTGTAGAAAAGGGGTCCCGTGTTTGCACTTGTCTGGGCTATAGCGCAGGGGGAGGATGAAAAAAATTAAAAGTGCTCACTTTGACTTAAGGCAGAAGCGCAGTCAGCGTCTCAAAGGCCGGCACAGCTATGCACGCGCTGGCTGCTCGACTTTTGCTGGGCAGGAGACCACAGTTTTGCAGACACGTTCATGATATCAAAAGTCTCAGCGCTCTTTGGAGGTCATTCATATATTATATATATAGCAAAATACCCGCTACGCAGCGGAGAAGTAGTGTGTTAAAGAAGTAATGAAAAAGAAAAGGAAACATTTTAATAATAACGTAACATGATTGACATTGTCATGAGTGTTGCTGTCATATATATGCCTGCCTAAATAAGTCACCCTCGCTTTGCTCTTACTTTATTTACCGTTCATTTAATCATGGCTAATGGCGGAAAAATTATAAAATGGAAGGAGGATGGCTTTACCAAAACAATTATTGATGGCTTAATCGATTATTCATAAAGCTTGAATTGGTGATCTGTTTTTCTGTGTTAACCTCATATTTTTCATACTTCTTCTCAAACTAAGGTGGTGCGAGGGTAAAATGAATCGGGATGCGCTGATCAATGTAATCGTGTACCAGGAAATCATGCATTGACAAAAGCTCCCTTTGCTTGTAATGCAAAGTGTGATTAAATGCATTATTTTTAACGTTATGGAGCACATGCATCGAAGCTTCTCAGCTGTGCTTGTGCTAAGAAAAGGAAAGATTTTAAAAATAACGTAACACGATTGTCAATGTGACCTTTGGTAAGTAGTGCCTGGAGGATTCAGTGTGTAGAAACTCGAGAGACAGCGTGTGTATTAACTTGTGGATTTTTCTGGGAGTATTTGGTGGCAGTCTGACAAAGTTGCTTCGGAAGACGGGGCGCGGAGCTCAGCTTAGAGCGAAATGAGGTAAATGGGAGGGGATATGATGACGTGACTCCCCCACCCGCCTTATCCGTCAATCCCCCACAAACACAGTCTCTCGGAATTTGCATAAGCACACCCCTTCACCTACAATTTTAACTTAGTTACAAAGTGATCAAAACTCTCGTTTATATCCTGCGTCCTCTCATTAAACTTGTATCCCGCATTACCTGTGGGCATGTGAAACGCCAGCGGTAGCCTGTTTATGAACTTAATTTAAAGTTTAGGTTTACACCTTGCTTTCTTTCCGAGGTAGCAGCAGTCATGAATATGGTAGTATATGTCACTCGCTCGCTTCTTACTGTTTTTCGCTGTCTTCTCAATTATATAATGCATGTTTTCTTAAGCGCTTTTTGGAGGTCTTCCTGGTTTTCTATGCACTGCGTTGACAATCAGTTCACGTGATTACGTGGGAGGCGTGATGATGTCACACGAAACTCCGCCCCCCCACGTCATTCCAGCTCAACTCCATTACAGTTAATGGAGAAAAATACCTTCCAGTTATGACCATTAGGCGTAGAATTTCGAAATGAAACCTGCCCAACTTTTGTAAGTAAGGTGTAAGGAATGAGCCTGCCAAATTTCAGCCTTCTACCTACACGGGAAGTTGGAGAATTAGTGATGAGTCAGTGAGTGAGTGAGTCAGTGAGTGAGTGAGTGAGTGAGTGAGTGAGTGAGTGAGTGAGGGCTTTGCCTTTTATTAGTATAGATAAAATCCAACGTCTGTATGTCTGTCCACTTTTCACGAGAGAACTACTTAACGGATTTTTTTTCTACAATTTGCTTGAAAATTTTGGTTGACTTTGTGACTTCTCTCATCGCACTAAGTATCAGTTCGCTGAATTATTAGCGCAAGTCCAAGATGGGGGACAGGGCCCTCCTCACTCACACGCCGGCCTCCATTTGAATCAGTCTACCTCTCACCACGTGTTGGAGTGTAGTTAGCTCTGCTCTGTTTAGCTAGCGGTACCTGTTTGTTCAGCAGACATTATTATCTACAGGTTGTTAAGGAGTAACGTTTGACGTTTTTGAGAGAGACATCAGAGCTACGTATATTTTAGAGGGTAGCTGCTGATTGGCAGAGATATCACAGCCACATACTTTTCTTCCCACGTGGGGGACGCTGTCCCATCAGAGCCAGCATTTGACAGTGGAGCATACCTACCTTCTGCTTGGCCAGAATTAAATATTTTTTAAATTGATTTTTAAGTTTGTCCTGTTTCACTTATATGTTGTCATAGCTGCGGGGGATAGGTGGTAGTAAATAATGGCATTAATTGACCCACCTGGTATGTGAAACCTCTTGACATCAAAAACATGGTAATGCAAGTAGAGATAGGGCAGAGTTCTCAAATATTCTTATAAAGTGTGACAGATAGGGGGCGCTATCGCTCCCTTGAACCCCTGTCCACAACTCCAGACACCAGGTAAAAGTCCAATAGTTGACTTTATTTTTATGCCACAGTGCACAAAGCACCCTCTCCTCCACTATATTCATACAAATCACCAATCAATACACAATAAATCAATCCTCCACTCCCAGACGCGTTGCCCTCCTATCACCCAGCTCAGCTCGCCGTCTGGGAGCTCCCACAATCCTTTTATATTCCCTGACCCAGAAGTGTTCCCAATCTCCAGTCCATGTGATCCTTTATCACTTCCGGGTCAGATAAAAAGTCCTTTTCTTCACCCCGGAAGCACGTCGCTCTTCCTCTGACACACTTCCGGGTTATAGGGCACAAAGGAATCTTCGGTCCTCCCTGCAGCTTCCTCTTGCGGCCCCTGTGGTATCCAGCTGAGGGCTGAGGATAAAAACTACAAAGTCCATGACTCCCTGCTGGTCTTCCGGGCACCTCCATACTGCAGGGAGGGCTCCATCTGGTGGCCTGGGGGTATTGGCCAAAGATCACAACAGTAAGTGGGTTTATGGTGCAAAGTTTTGCTTTGTTGGGTGTTTGTTACACAAGGCTTTCCAGTCAACCAGATGCAATCTCAGAGGTATTTCCCTGTGTTTCATTCTGATAGCTGCAGATTCATATAGTGTATAAGGGATTTCCTAGGGGACGCTTCAGATGGTCTTGAAATGTACAGAATCTAAGATTTATTTGCGGCATGGCCAAGAAGAATCCTCCTATGGGGCGAAAAGGAAATTTAACGGTATCTGGTTTACCGCAGTACTCCACTCTGTATGGTTTCAATAGCACACAGACTGCCATCCTTGCTTTTGCTCCTTGTTAATTGCCTGTTAGAAGGAATAATCTGCAAGGCAAAATCTTAGCAAACAGTTGTTGAAATTGATTTAGGTCAAGGAAAAAAAGAACACAAATGCAATTGTGACCCCTGAGCACTAAAGACTATGACTGCTGTTCACATCTTTTCAAACATTTTAGAAAAAATGAAAGTGTGGTGTACTGGAGCAGGAAGAAAGACATTAAGTAGCAAATTCAGTTAAAGAAGGCTCTCGCCTCTAATACTGAAACTGGCTTAAATAAAAGCAGGCATCCACAGGGGGCCCCTCAGCGTGGAGTTTGAAAGCCACTGTCATAGAGTAATCTTCAAAGAAGCCATCTCTGCCTGATACAGTAACTCCTTTCTCTTGTCTTCTTGTAACTTTTAACTCCTACTCTAACTCTCAGTTGGCTTGTTCTTTTTTGCTCTGTTTCTGATGTGTTCCATAGATTTTTAAGGAGTCTGGGTTTTTAAATTATATACTCCAGGCTCTGTCCAATTCTCAGTACTATATGTAAAACATACGTGCTTATCAATTATCTTTACTCCTTGTATCTGGGTCAGAGTCAAATAGGGACCAAGCCTATCTCAGCAGGCTCCCTGTCCACACACCCTCACACTGAGCCTATGTAGAGACATCAATCCACCAGTTACCTTCAATTTAGACTATGGAAAACTTACAAAGTTTCTAATTTAAACCCAAGAGATAACAGAGGGACTTCAGCTGAACAGGGACAGTTTGGTTGTAATGGTAGCTCCTGCTATTAGAATTATGTTTCAATCTAAACTGCTATTTAGTTGGAGCCTCATATCCAAAATAATAAACTCATTTTATAACATGATGTTAGGGCATATCTCCTGGTATTGATACTCTTAGCTTATAGAATTTTCTGTTTTACTGATGTATTACATTTTGTTCTTCAAGGGAAAAGAAGAGATAGTTAATAATATTAGGCACTGCAGCATTTGGATTACGTCACCGAGACGTGTGAAGAAGACAGCAGTCTGTCACATCTGCATCACTGGCCAATTCAATGGCTTTAAAAGGTTAATACAGGGTGATCTCATTTCTCAAGGTCATTGCGCAAGGTAGAGGCAGCCGAGTGGGTTGCGGTGGGGGTTTTTTGATAGGCAATCCCTTGTAGTTTTCAGTCAGCAACATGCCTTGGTCAAGTGTGTGCCTTTGAAAACAACGAATCCATCATCACTAAGCAACACGCCTTCCAAACGCACTTCAGCATTCCTCCTAACAATGACATCCCAAATCAGAAAACAATATTTCAGACGGGTACAACATGGAACAGAAAATCTCCAGCCAATTCTCAGAATGTACGAATGCCTGAAAACATCCAAGCTGTAAGGGCATCAATTTTGCAGTCTCCTAGACGCTCAGCGCACTTCTGCCTTAGGCATTTCCAACACGTCTTTAAGGAGGATTTTGCATGAGGACCTTAATTTTCATCCATACAAAATGATGGTAGTTCAGGAACTCACTGAGAGAGACTGAGAGAGCCGTCAAGACACGTGCACGAACATTCTTTAAACCGCTCATCAAGATGCCATCGTTATGTGCAGCAACAAGGCACATTTCCATTTGAATGGTTGTATAAATAAGCACAATTTCTGCTATTGGGCTGAAACCAGCCCTTGGGAACTTCATCAGAGATCTCTGCACAGTGACCGTGTTACAGTTTGGTACGCCGTAGCAGAATTTGGCAATTTAGGCCCTTACTTTTTTGAGGAGGGGGGAGCAACAGTCACCATCACTTCAGAATGTTACACTGAAATGCAAGAGAACTTTTGTAAGAAACTGGACACGATGGATGTCTGGTTTGAACAGGATGGAGTAACAGCTATTACGGCGCAGAGATCCTTGCAAGTTTTGTGGGAGATGTTTCCAGGTAAGCTGATATCCCTGTGCGGTGATGTCAGTTGGCCTTCACGTTCGCCCAGTCTCACTCTGTACAATTTCTTCTTGTGGGACTATCTCGAAGGTATACACACACCGACCTCAAAACAACAACAACAACAACAACAACATTTATTTATATAGTACATTTTCATACAAACAGTAGCTCAAAGTGCTTTACATAATAAAGAATAGAAAAATAAAAGACACAATAAGGAAACAAAATAAATCAACATTAATTAACATCGAATAAGAGTAAGGTTCAATGGCCAGGGGGGACAAAAAAAACAAAAAAACTCCAGACAGCTGGAGAAAAAATAAAATCTGTAGGGATTCCAGACCAGACAAAACAACAAACAAGTCATGCGAGCGTTCAGAAATTGTGTCAAAGAGTGTATTGCTAATGATAGGTACCCTGTCCGGGTTTTGTTTCCTTGCTTTGTGCCCTGTGTTGGCTGGGATTGGCTCCAGTTGACCCCCGTGACCCTGTAGTTAGGGTATAGCGGGTTGGATAATGGTTGGATGAATGGAGCTGATAACCACCAGTCACTACATCGTTACACATACAATATATTGTATAATGGGTTCAGAGTTGTACAAATAAATTTCAGAAGTCCTCTTAAATGTGCTTTATTCCTAAGTTTGTTTTTACTACCGCAAGGTATAAGGCTTGTACATGATGGCAGCTGATCCAAAATTTCACTTTCATTTTTCTTTTTCTATTTTAAATATACAATGATTTCTGCTTTTTCTGATTGGGATCACTTTATTATATCATAAAAGGTGAAGGTGTTTTGGGAGGCAGAATCCTGAACCTGAGTCTTACCGCACCTTTATTTCTTGAATATGATGATTCGTGACCAATGGTGCAGTATTTCCAGAAAGATAATGCCTATTCAGATCACTATTTCAAAACAATTTCTATGAATAAACACCTGCGTCCTCACACTACTGTACAAACACAGGCACACACAATAAATTAAGCATGCAAGTTGTTGTATTAAAATTGAAAGGATAGATAAACATTTAAAATGTTTATTGTGCTTTCCTTATTTATAGGGTAACAGATTATGAGTGAATGTCAGTTCTCGAGTCGTCAATCTTTGAATTCCAAATGTACAATAACAATGTGTTTCATTTAAGTTCAGTCTTGATCAAAACACTGCAGACAATGTTATTTTTAGAGCATCATTTTCCCAGTTTAACATACAAAGCTATGTGTAGCATTCATTTCTGTGCCAGCTGTTTGCTTTACTCTTTCATCATTTATAGATACCCTTCCCTGCATCGATACCAGTTTATATATTACTATTGGTGCTTATAGTACATCTATTTGAATTGATTTTTCACCAACAATTATAGCTTTGCCATCCTACCACTGTCCACTGCATCTAATCAGATCCAAGTGGTTAACCAGAGGGTTATAGTGGGAACAAGCATGAAATGAGCACCTGACCTGGGAGGCTGGCATCTGTTCATAATGGCCTTAGCTTAACTGACATCTATCATGTTTGAAAATGTGAAGATCTCCGGTTAATTTCCTTCAGCCTCCTGACCCAGCATCTGACCTGCTTTATTATCTACTAAAACTGTCAAACTGATAAATGAACAATAACTTTTAATCAGTCCAAACTTTACTTTTTGAATTTCATTTTACATAAAATTCAGTTATTTATGTTAATGAATTTGTGTGATTAAATAATAGTAAATGATTCGTATATAAATTCATCTTACTAAACAGGAACTTATTAAATGAGCGTAGGCAGCCAAATGAGTAATACAGTAAATGTAGTGATTTGTGACTAATTTATTATCACTTTGTCTAAAAAATCACTGAAGAATATATTGTGTAATATATTTTACAAGTGTAAAAGATTTTGTTTTTGTTTTTTTTGTTGTTTTTGACTGTGCGTGTGTTTTTTGTATATCTGCAGGTGCGCACTTGGATCCTAACTGTGGGATACACTACTGCTTTTGGAGCCATGTTTGCAAAAACCTGGAGAGTTCACGCTATATTTAAGAATGTGAAAATGAAGAAAAAGGTAAAACCAGTTTTAACTCATATTTTAAATTATTACATTTTCCAACACACTGAAAAGATGGGTTTAATTTTGGATAACTAGTAGCATGGACCTCCTGGTATGCATCAACTTCATGCAAACCAACATCTGGCAGCTAAGCTGCTCTCCACGTCTGATGAGTGGTGGCATCTCTCTGGTGTCTTGATGACTTAGGGAATTCCATTTATGAAGACCTCCCAAACTGACTAACAAGGAAAGTGGCCAAAAGCTCAGCTTTTTTGGCCTTGAATGACAAAATTATAAAGCATCTACTGATCACAAGGCTAGAACTATGCCTACACAGGAGATTGACTAAAACTCCAAGGTCAATACCTTCAATACCTCAATAGTTCTCTGTCCTCCTTCTGTATAGCACAGGAGCTCTTCTGCATCACGATGGCAGCAGGCTACCAAGGTCAATCCGGACTATTCTGTCCCCATCTACAGAATCCAGCTCCCCCTGAGGAATCCTAGCCATTTCCAAGCCAGCCAAGGGTCTGCTGCAGGATCTCTACCAAGAGGGACATGCCTGTAGCTGCTCCAGGGGGAGCCACCCGGGGGCATCCATAGGACATGCCCAAATCACCTCAGCTGTCTCTTCCCGCTGTCGAGAAGCAGTGGCTCTACGTTGAGGCTGTCTTGAGTTGCTGAGCAACTCAATTCCTATTGTGACAGATTATGGCTCTCTCACTCCCTTAAACCCTCAGACCACTCGTCAGACACCAGGTAAAAGTCCAATAATTATTATTTATTATAATAATAAAGTGCACAAAGCACGCTCCTCTCCACAATTTTCAATAAACCAATCACAATAATCCAAATCACAATCCTCCACTCCCAGACGCGTTGTCACCCTGCCTCCCAACTCAGCATGTCTGTCTGGGATCTCCCACAGTCCTTTATAGTCCTCGGGGCACCTCTATACTGCACGGAGGGCTCCATCTGGCGGCCTGGGGGTATTGGCCAGGATGAATGGCCGGCCATCTCTCACAATATGTAAAAAAGTAGTGTATACATACAGTAATAAAACTGATATGGAAACCAACAGTAAACACAAAGAGCCCAAACTAATATGGATCAAATGTAAATCAACAATATATGCATACAAACCAGTACACATATTAGTGATAAACAAAATAGTTTATATATATGAAAATCAATAGCATGTACTGTAATCAACCTGTATTAAAACAGAATGAGTATGAATCAATCAAAATACGTAAATTATGTCCTGTTACTCTATAATATGAGCAACTCTATTTTCATATTTTGTTGATCTACAGCTGTATGCTACATTCAGATCATTTATTATTTACATTTAGTTTTGTATTTCCTCTCATGTACCGGCAACAATGTAAACATACATTTATAATGTATTACAATAGATCAAATAACAATGCTAAATATCTGCATTGTTTCACGTGTAACTGTACAGGAAAATCATTTGTAATATATTTTTGAGTCCGAATCCCTGTCTAAAATGCACATGTGAAAGTTCATCTTGGTGTCCTCTTATTTTTAGTGAATTTGAAAAATACGAAGGCCAATACAATTAAAGGAACACTCTACCCAGAACTGGTCATTTTTTATATGTTACTTACTCCTTGTATCGTTTCATGCAGAATGGAGAAAATAAGATTATGTCATAACAGAAGCCAACAGTGACCAATGCTGTGCATCAATATGATAAACATCTATAAAAAAAGGAAAAAGCAAAATCTCATGTTACTAATGTCAGATAATCCACATGTCAGTTAACCAGTTGTATCCTCAAGAGGTGCACGTTTGTCACTGTACATCATTGGTCACTATGTCTTCTATTATATCATAGGTATTTTTCTCTCCATTCTGCATAAAAATACAACTTTACATTTTTTTCTCTGCCTCCAATACAAAGTACATGGGGAGTGTAACATGTAAAAAAATGTTTGTGGGTGGAGTATTCCTTTAAGAGCGATCCTGGGCTAAACTGGGTCCAAAACCTTCTAACAAACAGCTAGTGTTGTTCAGCAGATTGAGATTTAAAGCCTTTACATCTGGTTAGAGGTTCCATGCAGTCAAACAAAAGAACTTTAATACATATTTAAAAGTGTTTTCATTTTTTTTTAAATTAAAAGTTATTTTTCTTTTATCTTAGTTCATTTTATTATTGTATAGCATTCTTCATTGAGTGCAGGTACATGAAGATACAGATTGTTTTAAACACACAATAAATAAAGCAGTTCCAAACTGATTAAAATAAATTGAACCTAACAGTATCTCTCCATCAATATCATTGTTGAACTAATACTTTTAGATCTAACTGCATCATTTAATACAGTTGATCATGACATCCTCATTGCTTGTCATGAGTACCATGTGGGCATCCAGGTTACTGCTTTGGAATGGTTGAGGTCATAAGTGACAAGAAAAACTTTTTAGTCAGCCTGGGGAATTTCTCCTCTTACCTGTGGGGACCCTCAAGAATCTGTCCTTGGGCCTATTCTTTTTTCTCTCTACAATTTGCCCTGTCTGATGAGTGGATGTAGAGATGGTCCACATTAATGACAGGTTGGACTGATCTCAGAACACAGAGAAACTATATAAAGGTCCTTAGGAGACTGATTTCCTTTAATGTGAAAAGCGACCTCCTTCACACCTTCTATAGATAGCCCTGTGATAGCCAGTGTGATTTTCTATTCTGTGGTGTGATGGGCTGGTATCATCACCTCAAGAGAGGCTCACCGAATCAAAAAGCTGAATAAATGGGCAACATTAGTTATTGGACACACTCTGGACCCTCTCAAGGTAGCAACAGAGGAGAGAATTAAAACAAAATGGAGTGTTATTAAGAATAAACTGCACATCCTCTCTCTGACACAGTAGCACTGAGGACTTTCAGCCAACAAATTATTCAGCAGAAGTGTGTCAAAAAACAAGGGCGCTCCTTTATACAAATAGCAATAAGTCTTCATAATGCCTCACTGGGACTGTGACAGCCATAGTAGAACTTTTCTTTAGTTTGAACTTACTTGCTTTTTAGTCATTCAGATGTGTGCATATTTATGTATGTATGTATGTATTTATTTTTTTTATTATGATACGGAAGCTATATAGTGCCCAATTCGAAACAGACTCACACTGAGGCACATGTAAAACTCTAAGAACTTTTATTTTTCTTCACCTGTGGGGCACGTCTTCCCCGTGAACCCGACAGGCAATACGCAGTCCCAAAAGCACTTTAAGGCAACACAAAACACTTTTCTGGCACCTCCACTCCTCCCGTCTAGCTTTGTCCTCCACCTCCCGACTCTGGCCCTTGAGTAGTGACTGCAGGCTCTTTTTGTGGCCCTCCCGGAAGTGCTCCAGGTGGTAATTGGCCTAATTAGGCTGCACTTCCAGGTGTGGCTGCATTCCAGCCCACAGAGGCTCGTTAAGCCGTGCAGCTCCTCTGGGTGGTGGCCACGGAGCCCAACAGCTCTGAGTCCTGTAGTCCCACACCTGTGGCCCCGATGTAGCCCAGGAGGGCTGCCACCACGTGTTCCGGGGGACGTAGAGTGCATCCCATGGCTGCTCCCCCAGATCCAGTGTTGAAGGGGCGTCCTGGCCGGGCATGGGACATTATTTATCTTTCTATTTATGGGTTATTTATTTAAAAAGCTTGTGCAAAAAGCCAAATTTCTCCCTGGGGACAAATACAGTTCTATCAGTCTGTCTTTACTATCCATTTTGTTTAAAAACCTAACATTTCTTGTCATTGCTATACAGATGATACACAGATATATTCTTCCACTGAAACAAAGCAAAGCAGTTTCTTTTAAACCCCTCTTGGAATGTCTGAATGAGATTAAAATATGTATGTCACTAAATTTTCTTAATCTAAACTACAAAAAAAAACAGAGCTTGTCCATTTTGGATCTTCTGATCTTACTTGTGCTAGTTTTGGTCCTCTGACAATCTACTGTAAACATTTGCAAAAATATCTTGGTGTGATTTTTGGTAATATCCAAATAAATTAACCCCATTGTTAAAGCCTGTTTCTATCAGCTCAGGGTATTAACTACAGCCAAGCCTTTATTTTCTGCAGGTGATTTTCAAAAATGAATGTATGCATTTGTCTGTTCTTTCCCTTATCCTTGTTCAACTAGTCCAGAACGCTGCAGTCAGCAACATAATCACTTAAACATAATCACATAACACCAAGTTTAGCTTCTCTACACTGGCTTCCTGTTCACTACAGGATTCAGTTTGTTTTTAAGTCTGTGAATGGTTTAGCCCTCTCCTAAATTCGTGACCCCTAATTCTTCCAATCACTTTTGTCTTCTGACCAGATGTATCTGGTTGTGCCAAGGTCGAGACTTAAGTGGCTGTGCTTTTGCAGTAGCGACCCCTAAGCTTTGGAGTAGTGTACCATTTCATCTTAGGTCAGCATTAACTTGGTTCACTTTCAAATCCAGTCTTTTAAGCATGCATGAGAGTACATTTGTAATGTATTTATATACACTCACCTAAAGGATTATTAGGAACACCTGTTCAATTTCTCATTAATGCAATTATCTACTGTAATCAACCAATCACATGGCAGTTGCTTCAATGCATTTAGGGGTGTGGTCCTGGTCAAGACAATCTCCTGAACTCCAAACTGAATGTCAGAATGGGAAAGAAAGGTGATTTAAGCAATTTTGAGCGTGGCATGGTTGTTGGTGCCAGACGGGCCGGTCTGAGTATTTCACAATCTGCTCAGTTACTGGGATTTTCATGCACAACCATTTCTAGGGTTTACAAAGAATGGTGTGAAAAGGGAAAAACATCCAGTATGCGGCAGTCCTGTGGGCGAAAATGCCTTGTTGATGCTAGAGGTTAGAGGAGAATGGGCCGACTGATTCAAGCTGATAGAAGAACAACTTTGACTGAAATAACCACTCGTTACAACCGAGGTATGCAGCAAAGCATTTGTGAAGCCACAACATACACAACCTTGAGGCGGATGGGCTACAACAGCAGAAGACCCCTCCGGGTACGACTCACCTCCACTACAAATAGGAAAAAGAGGCTACAACTTGCACGAGCTCCCCAAAATTGGACAGTTGAAGACTGGAAAAATGTTGCCTGGTCTGATGAGTCTCGATTTCTGTTGAGACATTCAAATGGTAGAGTCAGAATTTGGCGTAAACAGAATGAGAACATGGATCCATCATGCCTTGTTACCACTGTGCAGGCTGGTGGTGGTGGTGTAATGGTGTTGGGGATGTTTTCTTGGCAAACTTTAGGCCCCTTAGTGCCAATTGGGCATTTTTTAAATGCCACGGGCTACCTGAGCATTGTTTCTGACCATGTCCATCCCTTCATGACCACCATGTACCCATCCTCTGATGGCTACTTCCAGCAGGATAATGCACCATGTCACAAAGCTTGAATCATTTCATATTGGTTTCTTGAACATGACAGTGAGTTCACTGTACTAAAATGGCCCCCACAGTCACCAGATCTCAACCCAATAGAGCATCTTTGGGATGTGGTGGAACGGGAGCTTCGTGCCCTGGATGTGCATCCCACAAATCTCCATCAACTGCAAGATGCTATCCTATCAATATGGGCCAACATTTCTGAAGAATGCTTTCAGCACCTTGTTGAATCAATGCCACGTAGAATTAAGGCAGTTCTGAAGGCAAAAGGGGGTCAAACACCGTATTAGTATGGTGTTCCTAATAATCCTTTAGGTCAGTGTATGCTCTCATTTTATGTGTTCATTTTCTGCATAGAAATGTTTCAAATGAAAATGGCTGGGAATACAATTATTCGTGGTATTTATATGAAACATTTATTGAAATCCTCAATCATTTTTGAGCAATGGTAGAAATTATGAAGCTTGCTATGTCTGACATGTCCACTTGGCTATACTACATTTGCTTTTAGTCTCCTGTAGTTAAATGATGTTTACTTCTGTCAAATGACTGCTGATGTTGGTTTTGTTGCCGATAAATTTGGATCACAGAGCATAGATGTGTTGCCAAGGAGAGTGGTCAGAGTATCAGAGGGTTGTGTGACTCCCAGAACCAGATATTAAATGGTATTTTAATGTTATTTTTTAAAATTTCCATATGTAACACTCTATAGTTGTTTGTGTTAAACATTTTGCCAGATGCCTGGCCAATTTTTTTCTTCTCTTCAGTTTTAATATATGTATTGTTTTAGGGTTCATTGGTAATGATCTATGTACTGTAAACTGGGACAGCTTAGCTATTAGCTAACCAAGCTATCCTGAAGAATTGAAAACTCTTTTTCCATTTGTCATCATATGTTCTTAAAGTATACGCTAATTCTTTATTATTTTATTTCATCAGCAAATTTAACTAGCTTGTGTGTTACCATTTCAGTCTCCTGTTTTTCGTTTTTCTCTATTTCTACACCTATGAGAATTTCTTTTATGTCAATAATTCTAGTATTGTATTCTGTATGTGACATCTACGGCATCTTTACTGCATGAATATAGATATCTGAAGAAAAAACTCAGGACTATCAGTAACCTCAGAGTTTTGATAGATTGCTGCCTAATGGAGGGTTGCTGATATTTGAGGGCTTGTTTTGTTGGTCCATCCTGTGCAGGCATTTTACCTTCAAGTCATTCTAGTCATTCATACAGTAGTACAGAAAGGTGTTGCAGCCATTAACCTTGACGATTCCAATTCTCAATATTTTACATTGCAACTTTCACAAAGAACATTATGAATATGTGCCTTACAAAAGAGCACAAAATAATAAGGTAGCTACAGTACATCCCAAAAAAATGGGTATAGAAATGCTGTGTAGAAAAGGGGAAAATTATGTCACTTAGATGGTCGAAAAATAAAAGTAGCATCCTTCAAAAATCTTTTGTCGCTGTAGCATTCTATGATGGTTTTCCTATCAGGATTTTAAAACATTCTCCTACTTTATTGTTTCTAGATTATTAAGGACCAGAAGCTACTGATAATTGTTGGTGGGATGTTGTTGATTGATCTCTGCATCCTGATTTGCTGGCAGATTGTGGACCCACTGAAGAGAACAGTAGAAGAGTACAATTTAGAGGTATTTATGATCCATTCACAAAAAATGTGTTTATCTCTTGAGTATATTTAATTTGTTTAACTAAATTCAAGTATACACAGTATGGATCTAACGGAAAAATGGTGAGACTGTCACTTGTTATTTGCTATCATGCCATTTGGCATTCTGTTACAGAAAAGTATTTAATAATGTTTAGTGTATGACATTCTGTACTCAAATACTTTTTTTGGGTTATATTTGTTTTGCTTAAACATCACATTTATGAATGTACAACATTTATAACCAAAATAAACTTCAATTATAATTATCTGCAACATAATCCATTGGTAATTACACTGATAACAGTTTGATATTCTTGAACATCCATTAGTTCACATTTGAAAAACAGAAAAAATGTGTGGCTGTGCTAACAGCATCCTCATACAGCCATAGAGACGCCATTGTAGCAGGAGAAATTTTTAGTGTTGGTAAACTTCTTCATCGGCTGGAGCTGTTGGAAAGTTTTTCATGGACTTAGATGGCCTACTCATGAGAGATGAATTTTCATATTAATGTTCAGTGATTGCTCATAAATGGTAAGAGACCCCCTAATAATCTAAAAACAATCTGAACAATGAAAACAACTCAAACAATCTGAATCAAAATAAAACAGAGTGCTTACGGTGGATCCATCAGCTAAAGCCCAAATTGGTCTTGGACTTCTCGGCTCTTTCTCTGTCTTTTGCAAACCTCAAGTCCGCAATCTTGGTGTTATCTTTGACAGTAACCTCTCTTTTGAGAAACAAGTAAATTCTGTAGTCAAGAGTTGCTTTTTCCAGCTTCGTCTATTAGGTAAGATCAAGCCTTTTTTATCTTCTAGGGATCTTGAGAAAGCTACTCATGCTTTTATTTTTTCTCGCCTTGATTACTGCAACTCGCTGTATTCTGGCATTAGTTAATCCCTGATATGCGGGTTACAGTTGGTCCAGAATGCTGCCGCTCGCTTTCTATTTGGGGCAAGAAAGTATGACTCTGTTTCTCCTATTTTAGCTTCTTTACACTGGCTGTCTGTCAGTTTTCTATTAATTTTAAAATCTTGTTGGTAGTTTTTAAATCTTTACATGTACTTGCTCCTGCCTATTTATCCGAATTGTGTGTTTTATACCAGCCATCCAGAGTGCTTAGATCGTCTGGTCAGTTGTCTCTTGTTGTCCCTCGTACCAAGTGTAAAACTAAGGGGGACACAGCATTTGCAGCTGCTGCTCCTCGCCTGTGGAGCTCTTTACCTCATCACATAAAGGAGTCGTCTACAATTGAACTGTTCAAAACGAGATTAAAGACTCATTTCTATTCACTTGCATTCCGTGACTTTCAGTAATACTGATAGTTTCCTCATTGTGATTATATAACATTACTTCTATTTACTGTGGTGGGCTGGCGCCCTGCCCGGGATTTGTTTCCTGCCTTGCGCCCTGTGTTGGTTGGGATTAGCTCCAGCAGACCCCCCGTGACCCTGTAGTTAGGATATAGCGGGTTGGATAATGGATGGATGGATACTTCTATTTATTATTTATTTTATTTATGTTGATTTATTTTATTTCTATTTATGTTATTCATGCTAATTGTATGTTTTTCTTTTATTCTATTATTGTAAAGCACTTTGGCCATAGCATTCTTATGTTGCTTTAAATGTGCTATATAAATAAATTGATATTGACATTGACATTGACAGTGAACAATTTAAAACCCAAATGACAACTGTTGTGAACGATATTACCTATTCTCTTGGTGTAATTAAAACTTCCTGTAGATGGCTGAAAATAATTTTGGACTGCATACTGAAAATATTTATACTTTACTATTTAAATATGACATTCTACAGTCTCACTTTTACTATTAAGGGTGGCTCATCTTTGGCTATGGGGATACCAGGAGGGAAACAGTGTTGATTTGTGCTTGTTTTTTTACATTTCTCTGCACTTTATTTTCTTCATTTAGATCTACATGGGCATGTGGCAGATACAGCTCGCATGTGTGTGTGTGTGTGTGTGTGTGTAGATGTACAGTAGGTAGGATTCACTATATATATATTGTGGCAAGGGGCTGGGGGTGGTACCCAGGCGGGATGCCCAGAAGGACCAGAGGAGGGATTACGTCTCCTCCAGACCACAAGGGGGTGACCGCCCTGGTGTCTTTGGGGACCATGGGAACAGAGCTTAGAAGCTCAACCCTATAGGGGCCCGTAGTCACTGCCAGGGGGAGCCCCAATGCCTGAGGAGCCCTGGCCTTCATCACTTCCATCACACCCAGAAGTGCTGGGGGGAAGAAGACCAGGGACACCCGGAGTGCTGCTGGGTGTGCAGCCAGTACTTCTATAATCGGGATGCACCTGGAGCATATCTGGGTGTGTATAAAAGGGGCCGCCTCCCTCCATTTGATGGCTGGAGTCAGGAGAATAGCAGGACAGAGCTCGGAGGAGAGGATTGGAGGCAGACCTGAAAAGGCATTGAGCAAGAAGGCCTGGACTTTGGGGTGAAGTGGGTTGTGTGTGCTTCACTTTATTGTATATATTAGTGTAAATAAACGTGTGTGGTGCATTTAAACGATGTCTACCTGTCTATATATATATAAATAAACAGAGTGAAAGCATAAATTTTATATAAAAAATGAAAACCTAAATTGATCGACTGTCATTTCAATAAAGAAGCCATTAATGCTAAAGATGAAATTATAAATGAATAAGGCAAAAGGATCCCACTTGTGTATTACGATAATTAGAGACATTGCAGGATATTTCCTTTTTATTCTTTCATTTTCTAAGACAAATAATTTGAATAATTAATGACTAACCAACATGTCCTTGTTTTTATTTTATTTTAATCCATCTTTGATATAAAAATTCCTCACGTGTGCAGTGTGCCAAGGTCATTCAAATTACGAGTCCATTATTGACACTCATGCCAGATTCATGTCATTGGTCTATACAATAAGAGACTTTTATTGATCCTTGAGTCACAAACTACAGTGGGAAAGGCCACCTTGACAGTGCAGACATTTAAATTATTGCCTGCCTGATGAGAATTCACTTTCCTTTATTTCATCTACCCATCCATTTTCTGAATCCTTTTTATTTCTTACAAAAGCATGGATAGCTGCAAGTATCACTCATGGGAAAGCAATCTAAAGTATATTTCACTTTAATATTAAAAACAATCTCACATTATCCACTGTATACATGTCTATCTATCTATCTATCTATCTATCTATCTATCTATCTATCTATCTATCTATCTATCTATCTATCTATCTATCACTTTGTCCTTATTACCTGACCTGCACAAACAATAGCATGTCCACTTGCTATGATTTAAATAAAATCCTTGAGTGTTTTTGTATGCATTTTTCTTGAGAAATTTTTATTGATCAGGCACTCCTTTTATGGGATTTTGATGTTCTAAATTAATTTTTCCCATTTACTTTTCATTTTTCCGCACACTTTATTACAGCAGTTTTTTAACATTTTTGCAGAATTTCACCTTCCATTTTGTTTGTCATTGTCATGACTGGATGGCAATTGACATGATGGGTTATAGGCTGAAGGTAAATTTCCTCATTCAAATTGCAGATTGAAAATCCTTTTTGAAAATGAGTTTTTGCTCAGTCTATTTTGTATTATTACTCTGGTTCTGATATTGTGCTTACAAAATTTTAACATCAAATTTTATTTTTGGTTTGTCAATCGTGTGTGTTGATCTCCTGGTTTGGAACCCATTTCTGTCCTTCACTCTTCTCCTGGTCAGCTCTCAAACTCTTGTCAGCTTACTGACACAACACCATTATGTGAACATAACACAATAGTTCTGCAGTTCTTGCTTCTGATTTAGTTTGCTTGTAAAATAAAACGGGTCTCTTAGGCTAGGGATGTGTGCCGTCAATCCTGATAATGCCAGAAGTGACTCTACTCCGTTGGGCACTTCAGCAAGGCCCTTAACCTGCAATTGTTCCATCTTGGGTATGACGTTAATCTGCATCCAGCCCTGCAAGCAGGTCCTCTAATTTACAGGGAAAACTTGTGGGTTGGTGGCAGGATTGGCATTTCAGCCACTGTAAAAAAACCTCACACAGTTCAGTGTGGTGCTGAGGTGTCACCCGCTGCACTCGGGTCCCAATCCAGGTGGTTCATCACTGGTAGTTGGTGGTAGTTGTAGCATCGTGCGATCAGCTCATTCTCCCAACCTCTTGAATTAAATACTAAAGGCAATAATATTTTGCTGTTTTCATATATTTAATTACATAGCCAGGGAATCTATTTGGATCAGATGAGAAAGTACATGAATCATAATTCTGTAAATGATCAAGTTGGGAAATGTCATAAAATACATTTCAGGGTTTAAAACCTAAAATCTTCTCCCCTGGCTATACCCGTGTGTTCAGTACCATGGCTGGTGCTGCCTCCTTACAAGTCCAGCTGAGTTTGATTGCCACATAAGTTCATTACCTTTTTGGATTCTGCACATTCCCAAAATTTCCTTGTGAGTTTCTTTTCTGAGTACTCTAGTTTTCCTCCCAGATCCTTGGTGCAATGTGTGTTTTAGTTTCATTGGAAATTCCAAATTTGCACAGAACAGATGTGTGCAGGAGTGCTCCCTGTTTGGGGCTGGTATGCTGTTGAATGAAGAGAATGAGAAAGAACAAAAGAAATTTGGTGGATGGGAGGAGATGGTTCAGTCCATCAAGGTTGTATTTTAGCTAGTATCTAACATGTCTTATTATCTTATCCAGAAACGTCTTAAAGGTTGTCAAGGTTCCTGCTTGAACTCCATGACTTGGTAGTTTGTCCTTTATTCCCACAGCTCTTTGAAAGAAGTGCTTCCTGTGTTCAGTCCTAAATGCATTTCCCTTTAGTTTCCAATGGTGTCCTCGAGTATGTGATTTGTAGTGTGGATCTACTGTATCAATGCCTTTGAAAATTTTCAAGGTCTTTATTAGCTACCCTTTCAGTCTCTTCAACTCGAAACTAAACAAGTTTAATTCTCTGAGCCTGTCAGAGTAGGACATGTCCTGAAATCCTGGGATGCACTTCATTATTCTCTGAACAGCTTCAAGTGCTGCTATGTCTTTTTTGTAGCATACATGTAGTGTACTATACAGTCTAAGCAAAAGGTCCCTCGATTTCTGTTGGGAAAGGCTTCGGCTAACCTGAACTAAGCGAGTTTCAAATTATTATATACTGTACATTGTAAATATATTCTGTAGCATCAGCACGTGTGCCAATAGATTCTTGTTCTTTATATCATTTTTTTATGTAGCTTGCTACCTTTACAAAAAGCACTCACTGTTACCACACTAGTTGATATTCTTATATAACTTTGCCAGGCTTACTTGTTTTTTGGCTGGGATTCCATCTACATGAAGAAATGGCAGCACATAGTACTGGTGACTCATCCCAAGGCTCATGCACCCTGTCAGTGCCATTACAATACATTTTTTAACACACATATTTTGTCAGCCCATTTCAAGGCAAACTCATGCATACACCTGCAATCACCCACACTGGCCTACACTCAATCTTTAAAATTAGGGGTTTACTAGGGGGCTTTGCTCGCCCACCCTGTTACCCCTTACTGGGCAGCCACTTCGTGTCTGTGCCTCTTGCATTGTGAAGAGGTGGGCTAAAAGCACGCTAAGGAGATGTGGTTGCTCCTCCGAAACCCCCTCTTAAACGGTGATACATTGGGAAACAAATACTTCTATGCTTGATCAGCTAGATTGCTGCTGCTGCTTGTGCCGTGCTGCGTGATCTGCATGTCGTACTGTGATTCGAAAATTTAAAAGACTGTACAGCAGCTGTCCTCTTTGTCTCGCGGGACGTTAAAGTGTCTCCGAGAAAATCACTTTTTTGTATGTAATAGAGATATAACACACATCCCCTCACTGTCTAAACACACTTACTCCATTTTTGGGAGACGTAGAGCCCTGCAGCCCATATAGCAGACTGCAAACAATATTGTTGAGTAGCTTTATAAAAAATTTAAATGCATGCAGTATATTTAGCCCTGCGGTGGGCTGGCACCCTGCCCAGGGTTTGTTTCCTGCCTTGCGCCCTGTGTTGGCTGGGATTGGCTCCTGCAGACCCCCGTGACCCTATAGTTAGGATATAGCAGGTTGGATAATGGATGGATGGACAGTATATTTTCCTATATATAAGCGAGGCTCTTGAACTAGAATAGTATAAAAATTATTGTTTTGAAATACTGTTCTGTTGAAAAGAGGCAGCCTGAGAGCAAAAATACCCAGTGTGATGGGCATCCCAATGGTAACAGATTAACTCGGCTTCAACACCTAAAAACAAGGAAAAACAAGTTAGACTGCTGAACATAAGTCTTCAGGGAACCTGAATGTGAGATATGTATTTCTCTGAGGAAGGGTGTTTACTAGTTATGCTGAATTCCTCAAAGATATTTTGGGGATATCCTTTGAACAGTAAAAAGCGATTTGATTCCATGCAAATTAAGCACATTGCTTTTAGCTACTGTTGCAGCAGACACAGATAACATTTTGACATTTTTGCATTCTCATTTTACTTATGACAAAGTTATTCACAGCTACAAATTCAAAGGAACAATTGAATGCTTACTATAAATATAAATATTTTTATTCATTTGATAAAAACTTTATTCTTGTATCAGAGATGTAATGCATTCACTTTTTCTGAAGCCACCAATCAAACTTCAGAGCTGCAGTGATCAGACATAGGGCAGAAACTAACTCCGAGTATGTGGGCCAGTCGTCGGGGGCACACACATCCCCTCACTCCTAATTATACCAGGCTTAGCACACCTCTTTGAGATGTCGGAGAAAACCTGAAGTACCTGGGGAATATTCACATGACCACATCGAGAGCACACACTGAGGTAAACATCATGGCTGGTGCCTAACCCAGATCCTCTGGAGGGGAGTAGCACTAATCTCAATGCCAATATTTCTTTTTCTACATTTCTGTAGACTTGCATTTTATCCACTTTTGTTTTATGATAAGTAATGAATAAAAAGTAAGTTTTACAAAGCTTAAATGTATTAAATTAATCATGCAGTATAGTTCAGCAGGTCCTCCAAACATTCATCAGTCCTTTAAAAATGAAGATAAATTTCAAACATTAACATAATACAGAGAGAGATACGATTGTGACATGCAGCATTTATTTATAGGAAGCATAAGTATATAATTAAAGAGGGAAGAAGCCTCAAGTTATGAACTGACCGTATTAAATTAAAGACAATTAAGGGTTTCAGTCATCAGAAAAACTCTATTATGTGCGGAATACTAAAATTGCTTATTTATTTATTTATTTATTTATTCTTTTAGCCACAAAAATTGAAGTGCAGGGCCCATGACACTTTCTCTATGTGAATTCATGGAGCATTTATGAATTTAATTAGTACTAGATGCACAGTAGCTATACATAAATCATTCAAGTGGACTACCAAATAAAAAAGAATTGCTGATAAATAAGCTCATTAAATTACAACCTAGATATTGCCATTTTTAAATCAAGAAAGCTGCTCACTCTGCGCAAAATTCAGTATACATAGTATAGATTCTCTCCTTACCTCCTTATAAATGAGATGTCTAAGTGACAGTTTATAGCCTGCCCTGAAACCAATATGTAAAACAGTTATTTACGGCTTAATGCCTGCCAAAACTGTACAGTTAAATAGTAGATTTCTCCAGGGAATTAAAAGTAGCAGAATTTAGAAATGAGTTGTCTTTAAGAGAACATAACATTCCCAAACCCACTCAATCCAACTCAATTCAACTTGCAGCAGGCCAGAGCTTATCACTGTAATTTTGGGTTCAAGGAAAGGAGACACTCTAGACAGGGAGCCAGTCCATCGTAAAGCCCTGTGCCATACTCACACTCACTCGGACATTGCTCATCTTTGGGGAAATAGTAGGAAAACGAGAGTTTTTGGTGTTTCTCCATTCCATACATAGAGACTATCTGATACCTGCAGAACCTACTGAATGATGAGTCAATGAGAGCTAACAATACACCTGAACATTCAAGAGCTTTGTGCACACACTGAATGTTCAACTAGTAATGAATATTGGCTTGGAAAGCAACCATTTCCAGCAAAATCGGTAGCAAAGCAGGAACTGACGACCGATCCATCAACACACTTTCTTACTTATTTGCCTCAGATTGCCTTTTTAGGTTCATCCTTCTGCCCTTTATGTGCCTCTTTTTATTGTTCTATTTTTGTTAGTATTTCCACATTTTATAAAAAAAATCCTATTTGGAGTGTCTTTACAAGCCATAGTTTTATGGGTTTCTCTCTCTTCCAAAATGTTTTGATATATTTCTGATTTCTGATTTTTGATTATATTTTGAATTTTTAAAGCCTGTTCCCCATTCTGATCCTGAGCAGGATGAAGCCTGTAGGAGTAGTTAGGGACTGGCTTGAAGCTTTTAAGGTCCCGGCCTACTGATTTCAGAGGATTACACCACCAATTGCCATGTTTGGAACTCCTTTTTTTACAACACCTTCCCTATACCTGATAAAGCTGGAATATGTTTCAGCTCCCCCTAACTGTAAGATTAAGACAGGTGGGTTCAGGTAATGTGTCATCAAATAAAAGCAAGTATGGTATGTTTGTATGTTTTTGATACCATAAAAAAAGATATAAAATGGGGAAGAATTTAGCGGTATTTAGTGAATAGAGAAATGCAGTTGAACAGGTGATGATAGATAGATAGATAGATAGATAGATAGATAGATAGATAGATAGATAGATAGATAGATACTTTATTAATCCCAAGGGGAAATTCACATAATCCAGCAGCAGTATACTGATAAAAAATATATATATATATTAAATTAAAGAGTAATAAAAATGCATGTAAAAACAGACAATAACTTTGAATAATGTTAGCATTTACTACCCCGGGTGGAATTGAAGAGTCGCATAGTATGGTGGAGGAACGATCTCCTCAGTCTGTCAGTGGAGCAGGACGGTGACAAAAGTCTGTCACTGAAGCTACTCCTCTTCTTGGAGATGACACTGTTAAGTGAATGCAGTGGATTCTTCATGGTTGACAGGAGTCTGCTTAGTGCCCGTCACTCTACTACAGATGTTGGCAGAATGGCAAACTTTTTTTAGCCTATAGGCATCTGCATCATTTCTGAGAATTAAAATTTTGCTTCTTGCAAGCTAAGTATAGAAATAGCATATGGTTAAAAGAAACAATACCCAACGGGCTGGATCAGACAGCAAGTATTGATCTAAATAGGAGTAAAATACAGAGACACACAAAACATTACAGGAGAGATCTGGGTAGTGCAGGGAACTCTAGCTCCACAGGAAGCCTTGCATGACATCCATTTCACTGTCTAGCTGGCAGACTGAATAAGCAATTATTTAGTCAAAGCCCACCTTACTCCTGCTTTTTCAGCTTTTCAAAACTGTCTAATTTCTTGCTACACTCCCAGAAAGAGCTTCACCAAAGGATGAGAAGGGTGGTTATTGTGACTGCTCAGATATTCAGTTCTTCTTCTTCTTCTTTCGGCTGCTCCCGTTAGGGGTTGCCACAGTGGATCATCTTCTTCAATATCTTTCTGTTCTCTGCATCTTGTTCTGTTACACCCATCACCTGCATGTCCTCTCTCACTACATCCATAAACCTTCGCTTAGGCCTTCCTCTTTTCTCTTACCTGGCAGCTCTATCCTTAGCATCCTTCTACCAATATACCCAGCATCTCTCCTCTGCACAACACAATCTTGCCTCTCTGACTTTGTCCCCCAACCATCCAACTTGAGCTGACCCTCTAATGTCGTCATTTCTAATCTTATCCATCCTCGTCACACCCAATGCAAATCTTAGCATCTTTAACTCTGCCACCTCCAGCTCTGTCTCCTGCTTTCTGGTCAGTGCCATCGTCTCCAACCCATATAACATACTGTAGCTGGTCTCACTACCATCCTGTAGACCTTCCCTTTCACTATTGCTGATACCCGTCTGCCATAAATCACTCCTGACACTCTTCTCCACCCATTCCACCCTCCCTGCACTCTCTTTTTCACCTCTCTTCCACAATCCCCATTACACTGTACTGTTGGTCCTGAGGATTTAAACTCATCCACCTTCGCCACCTCTACTCCCTGTATCCTCACTATTCCACTAACCTCCCTCTCATTTACACATATGTATAATGTTTTGTTTCTACTGACCTTCATTCCTCTACTCTCTAGAGAATATCTCCACCTCTCCAGGGTCTCCTCAACCTGCTCCCTACTATCGCTACAGATCACAATGTCATCAGCAAACATCATAGTTCACTGGGACTCCTGTCTAATCTCATCTGTCAACCTGCCCATCACCATTGCAAATAAAAAAGGGCTCGGAGCCAACTTGAATACATCCGTCACTCCTACCGCAGACCTCACCACTGTCACACTTCCCTTGTACATATCCTGTACAACTCTTACGTACTTCTCTGCCACTCCCGACTTCCTCATACAATACCACAGCTCCTCTCGAGGCACCCTGTCATATGCTTTCTCCAGGTCCACAAAGATGCAATGCAACTCCTTCTGGCCTTCTCTAAACTTCTCCATCAACATCCTCAGAGCAAACATTGCATCTGTGGTGTTCTTTCTTGGCATGAAACCATACTGCTGCTCACTAATCATCACTTCACTTCTTTACCTAGCTTCCACTACTCTTTCCCATAACTTCATGCTGTGGCTCATCAATTTTATTCCCCTGTAGTTACTGCAGTCCTGCACATCCCCCTTATTCTTAAATATCGGCACCAGTACACTTCTTCTCCACTCCTCAGGCATCCTCTCTCTTTCCAAGATTCCATTAAACAATATGGTTAAAAACTCCACTGCCATCTCTCCTAAACACCTCCATGCTTCCACAGGTATGTCATCTGGACCAACGGCATTTCCATTTTTCATCCTCTTCAAAGTTTTCCTTACTTCCTCCTTGCTAATCCATTGCACTTCCTGATTCACTATCTCCACATCGTCCAACCTCTTATCTCTCTAGTTCTCTTCATTCATCAGCCTCTCAAAATACTCTTTCCATCTGCACAACACACTCTCCTCGCTTGTGAGTACGTTTCCATCTTTATCACCCTAACCTGCTGCACATCTTTCCCATCTCGGTCCCTCTGTCTAACCAATCAGTACAGGTCCTTTTCTCCCTCCTTAATGTCCAGCCTCTCATACAACTCATCATACACCTTTTCTTTAGCCTTTGTCACCTCTCTCTTTACCTTGTGCCTCATCTCCTTGTACTCTTGTCTACTTTCTGCATCTCTCTGACTATCCCACTTCTTTGCTATCCTCTCCCTCTGTATACTCTCCTGTATTTCCTTATTCCACCACCAGGTTTTCTTTACCTCCTTCCTCTTTCCAGATGTCACGCCAAGCACCCTTCTTGCTGTCACCCTTACTACATCTGCTGTTGTTTCCCATCTGTCTGGTAATTCTTCACTGCCACCCAGTGCCTGTCTCACCTCCTCCCTAAACTCAACCTTGCAGTCTTCCTTTTTCAATTTTCACCATTTGATCCTTGGTTCACTCTCTTCCTCTTCTTGATCTCCAACATCATCCTACAGATCACCATCCTATGCTGTTTAACTACACTTTCCCCTTCCACCACTTTGCAGTCTTCAATCTCCTTCAGATAAACTCTTCTGCACAGGATGTAATCTACCTGTGTGCATCTTCCTCCACTCTTGTACGTAACCCTATGTTCCTCCCTCTTCTTAAAATACATATTCACCATAGCCATTGTCCATTTTTTTGGCAAAATCCACTATCCTCTGACCTTCTTTATTCCTCTCCTTGACACCACACCTACCCATCACCTCCTCGTCTCCTCTGTTCCCTTCACAAACATGCCCATTGAAATCCGCTCCAATCACCACTTTCTGTCCCTTGGGTGCACTGTTCATCACTTCATCCACAACAACAACAACAACAACAACAACATTTATTTACATTTATTTATCCAACTCACTCCAAAAATCTTCTTTCTCACCCATTCCACGCCCAACTTGCGGGGCATATGCACTAACAACATTCATCATCACACCTCCAATTTCCAGCTTCATAATCATTACTCTGCCTGACACTCTTTTCACCTCCAAAACACTCTTGACATACTGTTCCTTCAGAATAACTCCTACCCAATTTCTCCTCCCATCCACACCATGATAGAACAATTTGAATTCACCTCCAATCCACCTGGCCTTACTCCCCTTCCATTTAGTCTCTTGCATGCACAATATGTCAACCTTCCTTCCCTCCATCATATTGGCTAACTCTCTCCCCTTACCAGTCATACTGCCAACATTTAAAGTTCCTACCCTCAGTTCCAGTCTCTTTACTTTCCTCCTCTCCTCCTGCCTCCGGACACGTCTCCCCTCTCCTATTTTCCTTCTTCTTCTTTGGCCAACAGTAGCCCAATTTCTGCCAGCACCCTGTTGGCTAACAGTACTTGTGGCGATCATTGTTAACCCAGGGCTCGACCGATCCAGTATGGAAATTTGTATTGTTGTCCACATATTGATTTGGCAAAATTTTACACTGGATGCCCTTCCTGATGTAACCCTCCCCATTTATACAGGCTTTGGACCGGCACGAAGAAACAAACAGGTTTGTGCATCCCCTGTGGCTGGGTTACTGCTCAGATATTCAATTAAGTCTTACAAATATATCAGAAAGAAGAAGAAAAATCTGTATATTAGCAGCATAGATAGAACCGACAAAGCCATCAACGCAGTTCCTTACTGTGGAAACATGGAGAGTATTTTAACAGGCAAGCCACTGAAACTAAGCACATACCTGATGCCAATAGTCACACTGAATATAAATGAATAACTGAGGTATTCAGTTAGAGGTAACTTTAAATAAATGATGTACACTAAATGGCAGAATTCAAATCAGTGTAAGCAGTAACTACTGATCTAAGCAGGCCCCGTTTGTGTGTGCGTGTGTGTGTTTTTTTCGATGGACTGGTACCCCATGCACAGATGATTTTTGCTTCAGCCGTCCATAACCGTGACAATTATATAAATAAGGTTTTAAAATGTTATGAAATAGAGACTTCAACTGTAACAACAAGTGAACTATAAAATGTTTTATGTAGAATCATTAAGAATATGCACCTTAATAAAGAAAACAAGTTTGTACTACAATATCAAAAATATGAAGAGTTCAGTATAATTAAATCAGAAAAATAAAATCACTACAGTCACATCTAATTTGCAAGGCTATTTTAAAAGAGGGCATACTTCACATAAATAATAGGCTGGCTGCCATGGGTGTAGTGGATGTGTCAATCATTCTTGAAAAATTTGAAAAGATGGTAACGAATGATAAGGCGCTCAACTGGACCATTGTATTAGCACATTGTTCTTTTCTACAGTATAAAAGAGGTCTTTTTAATGATACTGACATTGTGGGATAGCCTGTAAAAAAGAAGATGAAGTAGCACTTGAGCCTACAGGGTTGCATAAGGGAGAGTTCTCTTATCAAAATGATGCTAGTTTTCACTTTGATTGCAATAGACATTACTATTTAGCCAGCTAGAGTATACGCAGTAAGGGCCAAGGCCTATAATAGTTTCTTTATATGCAATGATTCTGTAATTAATCAATATTTCACTTTTTGTAGAGTGTCATCCATACTGAGAACTGATGCAAAGCGCTTTATGCAAAGCACATTTTGCAAAGCAGTTAGCAATACTTAAAAGCCGAATGCAGCAAAAATGCATTGTATGTGCAGGAAAATGGAATATATTGAATGACAAACTTTTAAAATGTATTCTCATAGATGAGTTTGACTAAAGAGTGTAGGAGATAACACAAGGAAGGTTTGTAATGTTTACTCAGGTGGGTGTTCTCCTCTTCATCATGATATTTGTTTGTTTGGGATTTTCCCCCCTTTGTTGTCTTTGTGAATGACTTGTGGCCATTTTAACTATCTTATGATCTTGCTTCTTTTTCATTGCTGCTATGTTATGTTGCTATTTACATGGCACAGCAATGTTGTTTGGAATTTCTATTCCTGTTGCCACTTGAAGAGAAAGTGATGTCTTCTTGCTCCACCTATTTAAGATAGTGGCACACACTACACCGATTCCCAGCTTTTGCTTTTTTTGAAGTGTTCCATAATGTTTGCTGGTGTTATTGATAGTGTTAGGACAGTCACAATTTTGGTTTTGCACTCTAGTTTTTCTTGGTGGCTCATTTTGACTTCATGGTTCTGACCTTCTTGTCATGTTTAAACAGCTACTTTTGTTTTTGCCTCTTTTTTCATTTTCTTGGTCTGTTAGAGAGGCAGCGCCAATCAGGGTGCATATCTCACATTTGAGGGTGCATGCCCCAGCATACACGAGAGCATATAATATTATGGGATATGTACTGAGAGAAAGATCCATACCGGATCGGTCGATTCCCGGGTAAACAACGACCGCCACCAGTACTGTTAGCCAGCAGGGTGCTGCCGGAAATTAGGCTACTGTTGGCTGAAGAAAAAGAAGGAGAAGAAGAGGGGGGAGATGTGTCCGAAGGCAGGAGAAGAGGAGGAAAGTAAAGAGAGTAGTACTGAGGGTAAGAACTTTGAATGTTGGCAGTATGACTAGTAAGGGGAGAGAGTTAGCCGATATGATGGAGAGAAGGAAGGTTGACATATTGTGCGTGCAAGAGACTAAATGGAAAGGGAGTAAGGCCAGATGGATTGGAGGTGGATTCAAACTGTTCTATCATGGTGTGGATGGGAGGAGAAATTGGGTAGTAGTTATTCTGAAGGAACAGTATGTCAAGAGTGTTTTGGAGGTGAAAAGAGTGTCAGGCAGAGTAATGATTATGAAGCTGGGAATTGGAGGTGTGATGATGAATGTTGTTAGTGCATATGCCCCGCAAGTTGGGTGTGCAATGGGTGAGAAAGATGATTTTTGGAGTGAGTTAGATGAAGTGATGAACAGTGTACCCAAGAGACAGAAGGTGGTGATCGGAGTGGATTTCAGTGGGCATGTTGGTGAAGGGAACAGAGGAGACGAGGAGGTGATGGGTAGGTATGGTGTCAAGGAGAAGAATGAAGGTCAGAGGATAGTGGATTTTGCCAAAAGGGTGGACATGGCTGTGGTGAATACGTATTTTAAGAAGAGGGAGGAACATAGGGTTACGTACAAGAGTGGAGGAAGATGCACACAGGTAGATTACATCCTATGCAGAAGAGTTGATCTGAAGGAGACTGAAGACTGCAAAGTGGTGGCAGGGGAAAGTATTGTTAAGCAGCATAGGATGGTGATCTGTAGGATGATGTTGGAGATTAAGAAGAGAAACAGAGTGAGGGCAGAGCCAAGGATCAAATGGTGGAAGTTGAAAAAGGAAGACTGCAAGGTTGAGTTTAGGGAGGAGGTGAGACGGGCACTGGGTGGCAATGAAGAATTACCAGTCAGCTGGGAAACTACAGTAGATGTAGTAAGGGTGACAGCAATTAGGGTGCTTGGCGTGGAAAGAGGAAACGGAAACCTGGTGGTGGAATGAGGAAATACAGGAGAGTATACAATGGAAGAGGATGGCAAAGAAGAAGTGGGATAGTCAGAGATGCAGAAAGTAGACAAGAGTACAAGGAGATAAGGCGCAAGGTGGAGAGAGAGGTGGCGAAGGGTAAAGAAAAGGCATATGATGAGTTGTATGAGAGGTTGGACACTAAGGAGGGAGAAAATGACCTGCACTGATTGGCTAGACAGAGAGACCGAGATGGGAAAGATGTGCAGCAGGTTAGGGTGATAAAGGATAAAGATGGAAATGTACTCACAAGCGAGGAGAGTGTACTGAGCAGATGGAAAGAATACTTTGAGAGGCTGATGAATGAAGAGAATGAGAGAGAGAAGAGGTTGGGTGATGTGGAAATAGTGAATCAGGAAGTGCAATGGTTTAGCAAGGAGGAAGTAAGAACAGCTTTGAAGAGGATGAAAAATGGAAAGGCCATTGGTTCATAGAAACATGGAGGTGTTTAGGAGAGATGGCAGTGGAGTTTTTAACCAGATTGTTTAATGGAATCTTGGAAAGTGAGAGGATGCCTGAGGAGTGGAGAAGAAGTGTACTGGTGCCGATATTTAAGAATAAGGGGGAAGTGCAGGACTGCAGTAACTACAGGGAAATAAAATTGATGAGCCACAGCATGAAGTTATGTGAAAGAGTAGTGGAAGCTAGGTAAAGAAGTGAGGTGATGATTAGTGATCAGCAGTATGGTTTCATGCCAAGAAAGAACACCACAGATGCAATGTTTGCTCTGAGGATGTTGATGGAGAAGTTTAGAGAAGGCTAGGTGCAGTTTCATTGCACAGAGGAGCTGTGGTATTGTATGAGGAAGTCGGGAGTGGCAGAGAAGTACGTAAGAGTTGTACAGGATATGTACAAGGGAAGTGTGACAGTGGTGAGGTCTGCGGTAGGAGTGACGGATGCATTCAAGTTGGAGGTGGGATTACATTAGGGATCGGCTCTGAGCCCTTTCTTATTTGCAATGGTGATGGACAGACTGACAGATGAGATTAGACAGGAGTCCCCGTGGACTATGATGTTTACTGATGAAATTGTGATCTGTAGCGATAATAGGGAGCAGGTTGAGGAGACACTGGATAGGTGGAGATATTCTCTAGAGAGTAGAGGAATGAAGGTCAGTAGGAACAAGACAGAATACATGTGTATAAATGAGAGGGAGGTCAGTGGAATGGTGAGGATGCAGGGAGTAGAGTTTTCGAAGGTGGATGAGTTTAAATACTTGGGATCAACAGTACAGAGTAATTGGGATTGTGGAAGAGAGGTGAAAAAGAGAGTGCAGGGAGGGTGGAATGGGTGAAGAAGAGTGTCAGGAGTAATTTGTGACAGACGGGTATCAGCAAGAGTCAAAGGGAAGGTCTACAGGACGGTAGTGAGACCAGCTATGTTATATGGGTTGGAGACGTGGCACTGACCAGAAAGCAGGAGACAAAGCTGGAGGTGGCAGGGTTAAAGATGGTAAGATTTGCATTGGGTGTGACAAGGATGGATAAGATTAGAAATGAGTACATTAGATGGTCAGCTCAAGTTGGACGGTTGGGAGACAAAGTCAAAGAGGCGAGATTGCGTTGGTTTGGACATGTGCAGAAGAGAGATGCTGGGTATATTGGGAGAAGGATGCTAAGGATAGAGCTGCCAGGGAAGAGGAAAAGAGGAAGGCCTAAGCAAAGGTTTATGGATGTGGTGAGACAGGACATGCAGGTGATGGGTGTAACAGAACAAGATGGAGAGGACAGAAAGATCTGGAAGATGATGATCCACTGTGGCAACCCCTAATGGGAGCAGCCAAAAGTAGAGAAAGAAGAAAACTGAGAGAAAGATGAGCACATGTACCAGTCATTTCCGCACAGAGAAATAGTTACTGTATTTGTAATAACTAGTAGTCCTTATTATCATAAATCAATAAGAAAGTGTTCATTTAATGACCAGATGAAGTTAATTTGTATGTAACTTGCCTTACCTTTTCGGTATACAGTTAAGATATAACATTGTTCAATGTGTACTGTTTAGTGTTTTCAAAATTAAGAATTTTTACCCCAGTATTATTTACATATATATATAATAATTTCATGTTACTACATTACTATAATACTTGACTTTACGTTTTTGATACTGTTTAATGATAAACTTTATTGCTTAAAATTTCATACTGCAGAAGTTACTAAATAGACAAATTTGAGAATAAAACTGACATCTAGTGGATGTTTTTGTAATTGACTATAGATTTTTCTGTATCCTTTCTTTATTGTAGACCACACACCCCTATTCAAATACATATATGCTTCTATATACTGTATATCCTCAAATAAATCAGCCATAATTTCTTCTTGAGCAGCATTGTAGAATACTCTGAATCCTTTACCAGTGTTCTGACCATTCTGGAGTGAACATTACATGTCCCAAACTCAACAGATCCTTCTTTGCTATATGGTCCTTATAAATAATTTTACATTTTGAACAAGCCATTTATTCACTATTTTGGCAATAAGTGGGAGAGGATGTCATGACTTGTATGCTGCCAGTGAGGTTACTGCTAAATAGAACAGTAGTGCAGAAAGTTGAACATCAAATTGTACAACATGTCTTATTTAGTCATGATGGGCATGGCAGCTGGGAAACCAATTAAGATTTTGTTAGGGAAGCAGAAAAAAAATCCCTGCCACATCAGTCTAAGAGTCACAGGCATTTGAGAATTAGAAAACGTGGCATGATGAAGCAAATTTGAACATCCTTGTCTATCACATAGCCATGCATCCAACTGAGAAAGGACGTTTTCAGCAACCTCCCTGGGAAAGGTTCCTGTTATGAACTTAGAGAGTCCCCAAAGTCCTGAAATTACTGAAAATGCCAACTAGAATGGAATATTACCATCAAACCCTTTGAAGTAGTGTTTGAGTAAGGGTTAGGGTTAAAAAAATTTATAGATTTATTTGTTATAAAATTGCTCTGTAGTAACAGGAAGCTATGTGTAGCAAAAAAGGCAAAAAGGAATTGCCAGCAAAGGCAGTCCAAGGAGAACAAAGTCCTAATACAAAATCCAACGAGTGTTTAAAACCAGAGGAAAAAAGGTAAAAAAAAATCCAATAAATTACAGAAGCAAAAAGCACAGAAGTAATCACAAGAAACACTCAGCATCTCCCAAATGCATCTGAATGAACCACAAAAGACTTTGGGTTTCCACCACCTTTATAGGGCTGAGGGCAGTCCCTTGCAGTGATGGGCAGGTGACTCTTCTTCTTGGGGAGCCATCTATAAAACACATGGCACATAACACAGACTTTGGGAATACAGCAACTAGTAAACAAAAGTAACATTAACACAAATCAAAGACTTAAAATAAAAAAACAAAAAACGCATAAAACAAAATAGAGGAGGAGCCCTGACTTGAAATATAACCTCCATTGTCATAACCTGAGTTGTATTTTAATTCTTTTCCATTTGTTACTAGGGAATTCATTCCCGGACGGGTTTATCCATTCCCGGGAATTCAGAAATCCCACATGTCATTCCCAGGAATCCCGGGGATGACACAGTGCACGGGCATCTCACATGTGAACGGTTTTAGAACGACGGACGCTTATTTTTAATAAAACTACTGTAATATGTTGACACCAATAAAGGACTAACCTTATCTACAAGCAGTTCATGCTTTCATATAAGTACATGTATCTAGTTAGTTGCAGTAATAAGAGCGTTGAAAGCACAATGTGTTCAGCGTGCGGGCGTCCAGGCGAGAGTGCACATTCGTGCAGAGTAAGCCAGTCACTAAGAAAGCACGCTCTGCCTCTACTGAAGTAGGTGGCACAGTCATCAGATACTGATACACTCGTTCTAAGCAATGCCCGCTCTTGCTGTTTTTCTGAAACACCGCAATTTCAGCCTTTACTGTTGCATCCAGTTTCTTGTCATCATTCTGTGATGGCAAGTTTCTTGGCACAGATAACGCGGATGCAACAGACTGACGCATTGCAATTTCAAGTTGCTGTTCAAAGCTGTTGTCTGACAGACGTCAATGAAGTCTGACCCGTCCTGGCATTGCAGACTCCTTCCAGTTCACTGCGCTCAGTCTTAGCGGGAGCCGGGAGACTGACTGCTGCTGGTCTGTTGTTGACTGAATTAATCAGCAACACAACATTTATTTATTTATATAGCACATTTTCATACAAACAGTAGCTCAAAGTGCTTTACATATTAAAGAATAGAAAAATGAGAGACACAATTAGAAAATAAAATAAATCAACATTAATTAACATCGAACAAGAGTAAAGTTCAATGGCCAGGGGGGACAGAAAAAACAAAAAAACTCCAGACGGCTGGAGAAAAAATAACATCTGTAGGGATTCCAGACCATGAGACCGCCCAGTCCCCTCTGGGCATTCTACCTAACATAAATGAAACAGTCCTCTTTGTATTTTGGGTTCTCACGGAAGGACTTGGTGATGATGGTTATGTAGACTTCTGGCTTTTAGTCCATCAATGTTGGAGCATCATGATGCTTTGAGTAGGTGGTGGTGGCTCAGGTCGCTGCCACCAGAAAGAAACAGGAAAAAAAAAACAGAAGAGAGAGTAGGGGTCAGTTCAGATTTTAGAGCCACCATGAATAGTTATTATGATGAACTGAACATACAGAGTATCAGGATTAAGTTAAAGTGAAGTTATGAGAAGGCCATGTTAAAATAATGTGTTTTTAGCAGTGTTTTAAAGTGCTCTACTGTATCAGCCTGGCGAATTCCTATTGGCAGGCTATTCCAGATTTTAGGTGCATAACAGCAGAAGGCCGCCTCACCACTTCTTTTAAGTTTTATTCTTGGAATTCTAAGGAGACACTCATTTGAGGATCTGAGGTTACGATTTGGAATATAAGGTGTCAGACATTCCAATATATAAGATGAAGCGAGATTATTTAAGGCTTTATAAAACATAAGCAGAATTTTAAAGTCAATTCTGAATGACACAGGTAACCAGTGTAGTGACATCAAAACTGGAGAAATGTTTTCGGATTTTCTTTTCCTAGTTAGGATTCTAGCAGCTGCATTCTGCACTAGTTGCAAACGATTTATATCTTTTTTGGGTAGTCCAGAGAGGAGTGCATTACAGTAATCTAGTCGACTGAAAACAAACGCGTGAACTAATTTCTCAGCATCTTTCAGTGATATAAGCGGTCTAACTTTACTTATGTTTCTTAAGTGAAAAAATGCTGTCCTAATGATCTGATTAATATGTGATTTAAAATTCAGATTACAGTCAACAATCACCCCTAAGCTTTTTACCTCCGTCTTGACTTTTAATCCTAATGTATCCAGTTTATTTCTAATAGCCTCATTGTATCCATTATTGCTGATCACTAAGATTTCAGTTTTCTCTTTATTTAACTTGAGAAAGTTACTATTCATCCATTCTGAGATACTAGTCAGACATTCTGTTAGTGAATCAATAGAATCGGGGTCATCAGGTGCTATAGATAAGTACAGCTGTGTGTCATCAGCATAGCTGTGGTAGCTCACGTTGTGCCCTGAGATAATCTGACCTAACGGAAGCATGTAGATTGAGAATAACAGCGGACCCAGGATAGAGCCTTGTGGAACACCATATTGGATATCATGTGTCTTCGAGTTGTAATTCCCACAACTAACAAAAAACACACTACATCATGGGCCAAAAAACTGTGCCACTTAATTATTTTTAACAATAACTCTGTTATTTCTTGATTGATTTTTACATATTTACATGCTATATATGCAAGCTTGGCCATTCCCGGGAATTACAGCAGTTTCATTCCCAGGAATGCAGGAATGAAAAATGTCCAGGAATCCCGGGCTCCCCTATTTGTTACTTGGCCTTTTTGAGGGTTTGGTATGGTCAAGTAACACAATGGGTTCATTTCTTTTTATTTAGATATGTTCTTCTAATGTTTAAAAGTAAATTTTGTTTGGGATGTGGGTACCACCATTCTGTGTATTCTGTTTGGTGTGGTGACCAAGCAGTTCTAGGAAAGGTTATCCAGAAGCATGCTGTGCATGACATCGTCAGGTCAAGAGTATGAACATTCGCATTATACTTGTACACCTCCTGGTATACAAACAAAGAAAAGACTAGCTAGCTCTCATTAGTGTTCCAGTTGGATTTTTGGCAACAAATTCTTTTATTAATTCATTATAACTGGTTACATGAAACAATCTTGGTTTTGACTCCTTTATTATGTTCTTTGACATACAAATCCAACTTTGCAATCTGGGTTTATTTATTAGAGTATTGTCCTCCCAGTGTCAGCCTTAATGAAACACCAGTCTGTCTCCTTTTTTATTTTTTATTGAATTTATTAAAAGATTATAACATTCTATATAATCAAGTCAAACTTAACTAATCTAAGATCAGATCAAACCCCACCCATGAGAAAGAGAGGAAGACCAACAACCAGAGCAAAACTGTTAAGAGTAGTAAAGAGAGAAAGAAGTCTTCTCCCCCAATATAAAAGCTTATTCTAAAATATTATTGATGATGTCCTGCCAGGCTTTACAAAACATTTGTACAGATCCTCTAAGTGAGAATTAGATTTTTTCCGATTTCAAATAATATAAATCATCAGTTACCCACTGACTTAGAAGAGGGGGTTAAGATTCTTCCTGTTGAGCAAGATAAGTCTATGTGATAGTAGTGAAGTAAAGACAGTAACAGTTTGTTTGTCCTCCTTATTCCACTCTTATTTAAATGCTGATGCCACCCAGCAGAGTTGGTACAACTGCAGTATCTATCGGTCTAGGTAATAAGCACACAATTGCCTTGAGGCATCGCTAGTAACTCCTGGTCACCCTGACTGTAATTGCAATTACCTGCATTAAAGCCTGGTGAAGGAGCCCAAAGAGACGTACCGATTATGATTGCAATAAAATGACACTACTGTGATAAAATAAAAGAAGGTTGGAATTTATAAATTGACACAAATAATTGCCTTTGAAAATCATCTCTTATTTTTCGTGGGTGACATGCAGTGGGTCCTAAAACAAGTTTTCAAAATATGTCACATTGAAATTATCACACAGCAATGTGCATTAAGAAGATAATGCGCTAAAGTAAAATTACACAGAAAACATTGATGGCTGACCTACTTTCTTTTCTTTTCAAACTAAGAAATTAAAAAGCTGTGGTAGACATCTGACAAGTAGATGAAAACATGACTCCATAGAAAAACAGAAAATGTCAGCAAATAAATGAAAAAAAATTGTATTACTGCTATACTGTGCTCACTAATTCATGTATGTATAATGAGTGATTTAAAAAGAAATGTAATTCTAAAAATAATTATTTTAATACTAAAGTCTGTGCAATATCTCAATCAGTATATCTTAGAGGATCATCTGATGAGCTAAAATCCTTTCCTTCTTATCCTATTCTGCTTGCAAGATAAGCAAAATAAGTCATAAATTTGCATGTGTGATAAAACACGTCATTTTCCTTTTTGGATTCTTCAGCATTTGAAGCTGAGTGGCTTCTAAAAATGGTTTTTAACAAGGTGCAACTAATTTGCTGTATTGGAAATACAACTGATCACAAAAAAGAGAAGGCCTGATGTGTCAATCCAGCAATCCCCTGTTTTGTCTCTTCACTTTACTGATAGCTTATGTTGTATTTGTTTCTGTCAAATGTGCACTGATGCTGGCTTTGTTATTTATCAGTGTGTACTATGGAGAAATGTGAGTGATCAGACTGTGTAGAGACTTCTGAGACCCCGAGCGAGATTTTTTTCAGTACATAATTGAGGCAGGTGTGATGACAGCCGCCTGTAGTCTTGTCTGCATTTATTATTTTATGTGTTGGCTAGAAGCCTCAGGAGCAGGCAGAATGCTTTATGTAAAATCTGTCCGCTGCATTAGCTTATACTATGAACTTACTGCTATAATATAGTAGGTTTATATTTATGTCCACTCAGTAATATAGAAATCAATCCCCTCTATTAAAGCATCCCTGCTTGTTGCTGCCTTTTTTCCCCATATAAAAAAAGGACAATTAAGGCACCGTTAGGCATTGCAAAGGGCTTTATGATTTCACTATATTTCCAGAGATGCAGGGAATACAAACAATGGAAATATTTTAGTATCGCATTGTCATGGAAACAGTCACAGCTCTGACACTGATATGCTGGCATGCAGCAGCAAATATTCTGAGGGGAAAATAATCATTTATGAATCAATTACTGCAGTAACTGGAATGATAGTTATAAAAAAAATTAACATTTTTTGTTCCATTTGTGTCTTGGAATTCCTTGGGTTCAGGGACATTAACAGCTGTGTTGAAGTGCCACCACTATCGTGCCCTCAGACTTAGGGAGACGATAATGTGAAATACTGATATCTTTGATGTGGAAATGATCCTTAAGAAAAATGTTTAATATTTCAAGTAATTGGATTGAATATGAAAGCCGTCATTAGCCACTCCTGGAGAATGCAGTTAGCAAAGAACATGTCTAGAATGCAGCGATAGTCAAACCCCCTGAGAAACCAGCAAGCTACCCATCGTATATTTAAAGAGCGACATCAAACCCAATGGGAAACAAGGTGCCTTTACCAGAAACGCTGTGGTGTCTAAGAAATGATTGTACATCAACAGAACCAAACTCCTTGCCCTCTTCCTTAATTTAGTGAAAAATTAGTCTTCATTTTAGGTGCTTATTTTTAAATAAGCCATCAGTTTTTTTTATAAATGAAATCCCATAATCACCTTTACTAAATACTTTAAAAAGGTTGGCTAAGTGTGGGATGCCTTATGTAATCATTTTGAATAAATGAGAAACCTGCAGAGCTTGGAAAGCTTTGGGATGTTACCTTCATAATCCACATCCACTAACATTCAAAAGGTTTCTCTAATGTCCAATTAGGACACTAAAGGAATGGCTGTTGAAAATGGCACTTTGTAGTCATATGTGAATAATAAACTAAAAATAAGCCATTTTAAGCAGTAATAGTCTTTAGAAGCACTAGTAATGCCTTGGCTGCATTAAAACATGTGCTTCAATTTAAAGTCTGAATATTCCAAACTCTAATATAAATTTATCAATTGATCACTTTCTGATAGAAGGTCATAGAGCCTAGATCCATAGTAAAAGACCAAAAATTATCACATTCATTATTTTACGAATAATTCGTAAACCTGAGGTGGGCTGGCGCCCTGCCCTAGGTTTGTTTCCTGCCTTGCGCCCTGTGCTGGCTGGGATTGGCTCCAGCAGACCCTCGTGACCCTGTAGTTAGGATATAGCGGGTTGGATAATGGATGGATGGATAATTCGTAAATACTGACTGTAAAATAGTATAAAGCAATACCCCACATTTGTAAGTTGAAATTAAAATTTTTAACCATCTGGGAATGGCTGTAAAAAATGAGACCACCGATTAAAGATTTAAATATCAAAAACAGCACCATATTCATGGTCAGCAACCTTGAAACAGCGTAAAATGACACTCCACATGCTTACATTTCCTCCCCCCATTTTTTCAAAGTTTTGTGAGAAGGAGTAACTTTGATCCCTTGTATCCCATTAGAGGGTGAACCTCTGGGGTCAATCGATGTGGCATACACAACTTCAACTCCTTCTGATCATTGTTGCTGAAGGAGCCTATATGTTAAAAATACTCTGTTCCAGTTTATAATGCATACATATCTTATATTTTGCATTCTTTCTCTACTTCTTTCCCATATCACCTGCAACAAAGGAGCTACATGAACAACAAGTTGCTTTTGGAATTCTTCTACTTTTGGCTGCTCCCGTTACGGGTCACCACAGCAGATCATCTTCTTCCATATCTTTCTGTCCTCTGCATCTTGTTCTGTTACACCCACCACCTGCATGTCCTCCCTCACCACATCCATAAACCCTCTCTTAGGCCTTCCTCTTTTTCTCTTGCCTGGCAGCTCTATCGTTAACATCCTTTTCCAAATATACTCAGCATCTCTCCTCTGCACATGTCCAAACCAATGCAATCTCGCCTCTCTGACTTTGTCTCCCAACTGTCCAACCTGAGCTGACCCTCTAATATACTCATTCCTAATCCTATCTATCCTCGTCACACCCAGTGCAAATCTTACCATCTCTAACTCTGCTACCTCCAGCTCCATTTTCTGTTTTTTGGTCAGTGCCACCGTCTCCAGCCCATATAACATAGCTGGTCTCACTACCGTCCTGTAGACCTTCCCTTTCACTCTTGCTGATACCCGTTTGTCACAAATCACTCCTGACACTCTTCTCCACCCATTCCACCCAGCCTGCACTCTCTGTTTCACCTCCCTCTCTTCCACAATCCCCATTACTCTGTACTTTTGATCCCAAGTATTTAAACTCATCTACCTTAGCCAACTCTACTCCTTTCATCCTCACCATTCCTCTGATCTCCCTCATTTACACACATGTATTCTGTCTTGTTCATACTGACCTTCATTCCTCTCCTCTCCAGAGCATATCTCCACCTCTCCAGGGTCTCCTCAGCCCACTCCCTACTATCACTACAGATACAACTTGCTTTTGCAATAAGGTACATTAAATCCTGAATTGTTAGTGTCCAGAATTTAGCAGACTGTTTGGTTTTTTAATTAAATACATTTGTATGGGTACAGGTTCATGCACTAGAATCTGTTCTGTAGAATGTTACTCTTAAAGTTCAAAATACATGCTTCTTTCTGAAACAATTCAACATTTACCATAAAAACATTGTTAATAAATAGAAACATATGAAGAGTAACATAGAAAGTGGTATGAGAGAGAATAAAATTGACTTATGAAAAGTATCCTGCAAATCATAAAAGACATACAGTGCTTGTATGACCCTTCTGATACACACAGCTGTTGTGAGATTTGTTATGCTAGCTTCTGAGTTCTTCTTCCCATACAGTCTCCAATGTCAGTTACAATCTTTGCTGCAAGGATGGTAGGTGTTCTTGGTTTTGGTGCATTGCCCACAGAGACTGTAGTATGCCAGAGTTTCTTCATTTGCTGAATTGTGTGTTTCGTAAGTCTACTAACAATAGGATATTGTTCCATATCTACCTCATGTTGTTATGATCAAGGCAGGGATCATCCCCTATCTCATGTTTAAAGTGCTTCTCATCATCTTTATTATGGTTATTATTTAGTATCTATGTGTGTCTTGCAATTGTATCATGTTTCTTTTATTTTGTGTATGAATCCCCATGAGGTGGGGCCACCCACCCATCATCATTAATGGTCTGCACCCTATAAAGGCAGACTGGGAATTGGAGTTCAGGGCAAATCATTCAAATGCGCTTTGGTGCATTTAGGTGTTTCTCGTGAGTATTACAATTTTTTTTGGTTTTTGTCTGATTCTCAACTTTTTGCTACTGCTTGGATTACTCTTGAGGGTTTCAGTTTGGATCTCATTTGTGTTGCATTGTTTTTAATTTTTTTTTGCTCTTGTGTTTTTTTCTTTGGTTATATTCATATTTCTGTCAAAAAATCTTGCTTTTATAATGATATTTCATGCTCTAAACATTAGTCATGAATCTCTGGCTATACAAAATAGCATAGGGGTGAAGGCTTCAAAAAACCTACTGAACAGATAAGACAAGCCTGACCCAGGAAAATGGCAGGCTTAAGGCCTGACTAGGTCTCAAAATTTAGATTGAGCTTTAAAGTTCAAAAACATAGAAAATAGTCTCAACTCTTGAAAATGTCATGTAACACATCCATCTCAACATTCCCATTTCTGCAACATCCAGCTTCTTCTTCTGTGCTCCCATGTCTCAACTCAATACATTTACCTTTAACTTTCACTTGAATTCTTCGATCACACAATACTCCTGATATCTTCTTCCAGTTTTTTCATCCACACTGCATTCTGTGGATTATCTCTGTATCAAATTCTCCATCTTGGGCTATCACTGATCCTAGATATTTAAACTTATCCAGACTTTTCAATAGCTCTCTCTGCAGACTAACGTCTCAATCCTGGTCAGCTTTAAACCTCATATATTCTGTCTTCTACCTATTTATCAGGCAAAGTCCTTCTCAGTTCTTCCAACTTCATCTTCACTTCCTCTTTTCTGGTGCTACATAACACAATGTTATCAGTAAAAAGCATGCATCAGGAGGATTGGTCTTTTATCCCATGAGTCAACAAATCCATTAATAGATTAAAGAGGTAAAGATTTAAGGAAGATGCCTGGTAAAGAGCTACTCTAACTGGGATCTTGCCTATTACCATTCCTTCAAAATAATCCAAGGTATTAATAAAAAGAATTTGACAGAATTGAATCCAAATAGTGAAATATACAGTGACATAGGAAATGGGGGTGGGGGTAATTTAGGACTGTAATCAGGAAGCACTTATTCCCACAAAGTATCATGGAATTCTGGAAAAACATTTACTAAATTATGTAGTTGAGGTTGAAGGCTTGACAATTATCTGGATGAGATACTGGGAAAACTTGGCTATTAGCTAATTAATTCAACTTTACCAGCTGAATAATCTCCTCTCATCCGTCAAACATGTAATGTATTTATTTTTAAAGCAGAGATGTAAATTGCTATAGCTGCCAGTGGGATATGCAGGAATCAAAATAGAAACATGCATCACAGGTGCTTACTGTCAACATATAAGTGACAAGCGGCTGAGGGGACTTTTTGTATTTTCTTGTAACACAGCAAATTATTCAATGACAGTAGCTCTTCTGGTATCTGCAACCCACATAACACCAAATAAGGACGGTAAATGCACAGGATGTACACATCACATCCAGGTTTACCTTCCCAAGCCATGCCAAGAGTCAAGAATGTTAGAAATGCAATTTCACTGTTTTAAAAAGTGTCATCAAGGGGTTAAATTAATCAAACTCTATAGCATTAAGTGTCTGAATTATATTTAACATGCTCTCTGACAGCACCAGTGGCTGTATAAATATTTTCCAGGTATAGAAAGTAGCTGAAGTGGAAAAAATGAAAAAACAAAGTAGGAAATAGAAACAAAATACTCTAGATGTTAGATGTTTTTGGCTTCTTCAGTTAAGAGGAGACATGTGGTTGGGTGTGTGTATATATATTTATATGATTGGTGATTTTAGCTCTTTGATGTAATTGGTCAGTTTGGCTTTGATGATGTGACAAAAGAGAAAGTGCAAGTGTTAGACATACAAGTAAGAGTAAAGGCATACTGTATGAGGCATGCTGAGAGAGTTGCCTTCAAAGAGAGCAAGTATAAAACCAGGCAGGAGGTCAGAAAGGAGCCTCAAAAATAATGACAGTCATTTACAGGAATGCACTCAAGAGAGGACACAACTGTTAAGAGATGTTCACACCCGTAAATGCAAATTCCAGATTCGTTTCTGGGTCACTGTCCAAAATGGGACAAGGTGGCAAGGGAAAGTGGTTAGCTTTTATAGCTGGAGGAGAGGAAGAGGTGGGTCCATAACGGTTCTAGCCAGAAGTGAGGTCAGTAGGAGGGTGTGGTTAGGAAGGGAATGCAGGAACTGGTCATGATTTAGGTGGGCTTCTGTTCTGGTGATCTGTAGAACAGACATTAGGGTACCTCGTCAACCCCTGCTTTTGTGTTTTGTCCTCAGTTAAGCCCTTAGCCTGCCTCCCAAGCACACGTCTAAAATTATATACTTGATTTGAGGCAAGATTGCTTTTCTCCTGGACAACTATACGTTGCATTCTCAAGAGTGAGCTCGTGCAGCTTTGTCATATTACAACCAGAGTGCTGAAATGACAACGTGATATATAAAGAGAACTATAATAATCATAATAAACGAACAATAAAACAGCGGAGAACCCGTGGATTAAATAAAAAGGCAGCTTCCTTGGCAAAGCAAGGAAAAAGGATGGCTTTATATGTCGTTCGTTTATAAAACAGTGGAGAAGCTGTGTAAAGGCTGCGTCACAAAAAAACAGCTTAGCGCCTTATATGAGCAGGCAGTAAGCTAAAGAAGGGAATCAATAAATATCTATAATCGTAATAAACGAACAAAAAATAGCGTACAAGCTGCGGATTAAATAAAGGAAATGGGTATCTGAACAGTAAAGTAAGTCTCAAATAGCTACACAATAACTATAACAATCTTAATAAACGAACAATAAAACAGTACACAACTGCGAAACAAGGAGAAACGACGGCCTTATATGGCATTCGTTTATAAAGCAGCGGAGACGGCAGCTACACAAAAAAACAGCAGAGCGCCACACTCTGAATGTGTTCCTCGCATCACCGTTATACCCTCTGATCTCCCATTTCAATTCAAATGCCTCAAATTTCCAGTAAGGCTCTGCTTCGCGATGACAATTAATAAGTCTCAGGGACAGATCCTACAAAAGGTTGCCATTGATTTGAGGCAACATTGCTTTTCTCCTGGACAAAACTAGACGTTGCATTCTCAAAAGTCATCTCAGTGCACAGCTTGGTCGTATTACAACCGGAGTGCTGAACTGACAACGTGGTATACAAAGAGATCCTTAACAGATAGTTATTGGTATATTTTCCCTCAGTTTAAAAAGGTTTTATTTTCTTCTTAATAAAAATTTAAAAGCAGTTCTTCGTCGCTGCGAAGCACAGGGATTTTGCTATATACAGTATATATATATATATATATATATATATACTAGCAAAATACCGCTTTGCAGCGAGAAGTGTGTTAAAGAAGTTATGAAAAGAAAAGGAAACATTTTAAAAATAACGTAACATGATTGTCAATGTAATTGTTCTGTCACTGTTATGAGTGTTGCTGGCATATATATATATATATATATACACACACACACACACACATATATACATATAAACATATCTACACATACACATATCTATATATATATATACATATACACATCTACATATATATCCATATATATACACATATCAACATATATATATACACATACATATACATACATACACACACACATATACATATATACATACATACATACAGATAAATATACATATATATACACACATACATATATACTGTATATATACACATACATACATACATACACACACACACACATATATATATATATATATATATCTATATATATATATATATACTAGCAAAATACCGTTTCAGCGTAAGTACTGCCTTAAAATTTTTATTAAGAAGAAAATTAAACCTTTTTAAACTGAGGGAAAATATACCAATAATTATTTGTTAAGGATCTCTTTGTATACTACATTGTGAGTTCGGCCCTCCGGTTGTAATTTGACCAAGCTGTGCGCTGAGCTTACTCTTGAGCATGCAACGTACAGTTGGCCATGTGAACAATAATCTTGTTTCAAATCTCACAGCTTGGATTGCTTCTGTCATAATCGGTTTGAGTTTCATGGTTTGTTTCAATTACGACAGTATTTGCAGGACTTGTGTTGAAGAGACATTCGGCATCTGTCAAGCGTTGTAAGTACACAACCGGTTTCATTGATAACTTCACATCCAGCTTTTGAGAGTTTAAACATTCATAAACATCAAAGTGTCCACTACTGAATTCGTCACCTGTGAATCTAAGATGTTTAAGAGGCATTGGCGGTTGTCGAAAGGTGTAAAATATTTGGCCATTTCGATACACTTGAAAGCGACAACTGAACAATTCAGCGGCAGCCATCAACTCACATGCAGAACCATAGGTGAAGGGCTTAAGCATTTCACTCTTCTAGTGCTCCTGTGTAGTATAATTATCTCCTGTACCATCATCAGTCCACACCTTGAACCTGTCCCAGTCATTCAATACATAAGACACAATGTTCCTTCGGATATCAAGAGTGAGCCTAATACGGCCGTGCAATATGTAACAAAGAGAATGGAAAAGGCAGGTGCCATCTCTGAGCAAGGAAACCACTCATTAAGTGACAGTTCTTTGATCGTGATCACCTCAAAAGACATGTTAATGGGGGTATGGTTTGAATGATAAAGGAAATGGGTACCTGAACAATGTAAAGTAAGTCTAAAATACCTACACAATTACTATAATCATAATAAATGAACAATAAAACAGCGGAGAAGCCGTGGATTAAATTAAAAGGCTGTAGTTATCAGCAGGGAGACGTGAATCCCGTGACGTAGCAAGGAAGGGAATGTAGAGACTGGAGTGACAGACGGCCTTATATAGGCAGGCAGCCAACAACGTGGGAGGCATTGGGATGGGGGACCCAACGTCGCCTCACACGGTGACCGAGCTGCAGGCTATGGACGTATATATGTACGTAAGTAGGATTCAGTTATGTATGGTTAGGTATGGCGGCCGACAGTGGTATCATACCACCGAAATAAGTACATACATTGGTTTCAGTTAGCACAGGGAAGCCGCCTACCAAATTTCGTGAAGATGGGCCCATAAATAAGAAAGTTCAACATGGCGGACGTTGTCGACCGTTATGACCGTTGCGCATAGAATTTCAAAATGAAACCTGCTTAACTTTTGTAAGTAAGCTGTAAGGGATGAGCCTGCCAAATTTCAGCCTTCTACCTACACGGGAAGTTGGAGAATTAGTGATGAGTGAGTGAGTGAGTGAGTCAGTGAGGGATTTGCCTTTTATTAGTATAGATATGTATGTATGTGTGTATATATATATGTGGATATGTATATATATATGTGTGTATATATGTAGATATGTATATATATGTAGCTATGTATATATGTGTCCGTGTATGTATGTATGTATGTATGTATGTGTATGTGTATGTGTATGTGTATATATGTATATGTGTGTGTGTATATTTGTATGTATATGTATGTGTATATATATGTTGATGTGTGTATATATATATATATATATATATATATATATATATATATATATATATATATATATATATATATATATATATATGACAGCAACACTCATAACAGTGACAAAACAATTACATTGACAATTATGTTATGTTATTTTTAAAATGTTTCCTTTTCTTTTTCATAACTTCTTTAACACATGACTTCTCCACTGCGAAGCGCGGGTATTTTGCTAATATATATATATAATGGTGATTAGTGGCCCACTGATGATAAGTTCAGCCACAGTCAGAGGTGGGTAGTAACAAGTTACATTTACTCTGTTACATTTACTTGAGTAACTTTTTAAAATGATTGTACTTCTAAGAGTAATTTTACTGCACCATACTTTTTACTTTTACTTGAGTACATTTGTGAAGAAGAAATGCTACTCTTACTCCGCTACATTGGGCAACACTCGACTCATTACTTTTTTCCATTTATACATTACACTATATTTTTGCCAGAGAGAAGTCGCCAGTGGATCTACTGCATGATTGTTTCACCAATCAGACGTAGCAACAATAATCACATGACTCTGTTTCACCAATTAAGCGTAACCATGCAGTCACATGACCACACACAAACTTCCTGCGTCCGCAGCCTGCGAGAGACTTTTTAGTCATGCGGGGCTCCTGTTTACTGCTAAACGGTCACAGCTTCACTACAAGAACCTTAAGAAGCTTAACCATCACTTCACTGAGAGAAGAACAAGATCGTTTTAACCAAATATGCACAGGCAGTCATGGTAAAGTGAGACTTCTTGTACGGCACAAGCTGCCTTGTTCTAATGTTTTTTTATATCAGCTGTGCTATTTCGAGGGCAAGTGTGTAATGATGCCTGTCCCCTACAGACTCCCTCTTCCCACATGGGAGTCTGCTGAACACACAACGTCGATAGTTATTACTGAGAAGAGCTGACATATGAAGATAATTCACTGATGAGGCCAGAGGATGGTGGAAAAAGTGCTCAAGTGCTTTTATTAAAAACCAGTCAAAACAAAAATAAAATCAACAAAAGTGTCAATGGTGCAGTATTCTAAAAACAGTACATATATAAATCCATAAAAATCATTGTGAAAAGTAAGGATAAAAAATCAATAAATAAATCAGTTAAAAATCCGAAGTAAAAATGCAGACTAACTCCTCCTGATCTGAGCCCACCTCCTTCTCAGAGACTCAGCAGCCACGAGCTCCTTTCGGCCGACCTCCATCTTGGCTCTTTTCTTTACTCCTTTTCTTTTATTCCCCCTTCTTTTTTTGTGCTGACCCGTATATATACACTCCCGTCTCCGTGGGCCTTAATCACACACAACAGGAAGCCAATGAAGCAATTGAGAACTCCAGCTGCCACATTTTTTTTTTTTGAAGCCGCGGACCCGCTACACCACAAAGTGAATATACAGTATTATACTGTCAGTGTACGGTACATCTTGTCACTGTAAGTAGTTTGCACTGTTCAAACATACATGTTACCTACTGTAGGTACTGGCTTCAAAAGCTTTGTTGTGAAAAACTGAGATTTGGCACTTTATTTTGATGTTATTTATTTTTACTCATTTTTTTATTTTCTTATTTGGAAATAACAGAATTTGCACATTATTTTATATTTTCGTCTGTCTTATTATAACATTTCTAAAAAATAAATCATTTATTATGTTCAAACAGTTACTCAGTACTTGAGTAGTCTTTTCATCAAATACTTTTATACTCTTACTTGAGTAATTTTTTGGATGACTACTTTTTACTTCTACTTGAGTAATCTTATTTTGAAGTAACGCTACTCTTACTTGAGTACAATTTTTGGCTACTCTACCCACCTCTGGCCACAGTCTCCACCAGTCATTTTACTTTTTCTCTTCTGTTGTGGTACAACAAACACAAGATGCTAGACAGACAAGCCATACTTCTGTTTGCACAGTCCCACTTTCCTTATTTTCTGGCAGCTGCATTGAAGCCATTGTACTCTTAAGATTAGCGTTTTCTTAGCTTAGCACTTATTGGTCATCAGCTTTTGCATATACATTATAAGTCACTGGGCATGTCATATTCTATGGCCGGTGGTGATGAATGTCTGCCATGATTGTCACTGACTTGCTAAGGTTATGTAAATGAAGAGTACAGTAGAATTGACATGTAGTGTGCCAAGCCCTACCTGCTGTGTCAAAGAGCATCCATATTTCCCTATAGGAAAGCTTGTTGGCCATTTCATCACAAAAGATTTGAAATGACATTTCCCTTTCAGCTTCATTTCATTTTGTATATGGCCTCCATACTTTCTACTAGCTTTTGTCTATATGCCCTCCTTTGGGGCTATCAAGACTGTGTTGTGGTAGCCTTTTATATATTCTCCTAATGGAAGGCTGTGGATATTAACAGCTAGAGCTGCTTTAATGTGGCTGAAATCTCTGTAAAGCATCCCTATTTGTCAGCCTCCTCCATTATTTAAAGCAGCAGATGCCTAATATCCTGTAATGGCTGCCTTTCTGTTATGAGTCTCTCTTAAGTACCCCTGCATTATCCTTGAGGTAAGAAGGATGAGGTTTGGCATTATTCCAGATTCCCTGTATCTTTTTCGCACAATCAGTTCCTTTGTCAGCAAAACCCTTTAACCTGAACTTTTTTATATTTAAGTAGGCTTTTGTTCTGCGGCTCTAGCTCTGTTGTCCACACCATATTTCAGTGGGGATCTTCTAATGTGTGTGATTTTACAATTGCCTCTGCCCCAAAGGTGTTCTTTCCCCTTCGTAGGGCCCCAAGGTCATTCAGATCCACATACAAGGATTATTAAAAAATAAAAGTATTAAAATGACAGTCACAAATTAGAATGACATTAATAAGCTACATGTAATGTGCATTATTAACTTGTCTGACATACTTTTAATAAGGCCAATTATTTTTATTTTTGTGGAGGGGATTGCACTTTAGTTTAATTTGCAGTGAAAATAAATGCTTAATGATAAAAAATTTGAAATGCTGAATGATAATAGTATTTTCACGTTTCCATAAGTTAAGGAAACAAACAATATGTCTTTCATGACAGCTATAAAGAGGATGATGCTTGCAGTACCAAGAGATACATGGTAGCAATCAGGAAGCTTTAGGCTTTACTGTATAGTCCCTTCAATAAGAGAACATTCAAACTTGAAGAATTATTTGGACAGATTAAGAGAAGGAAAATTATTGAAAAAAAACAGGAAAATGTATACTTTCGACTAGGTTGGTTGCAGGGAACATCATCCATTCATCCATCAACTTCTTTTAAAACCCATTTAATCAAGTTTATGTTGACAGGGATTATGGCCTATGGTAAAAGTGTGGGGTTCAATGCAGAAGCAATCCCTTAGCAGAACACTTGTCCATTACCATAGTGTTTTGTCATGTTAAGGTCCTAGGGTGACACTCTTATCCTCTTTATTATGTTAACCTTAACAAAATGGCCCAAATCCCTACTATAGTCTTTATATTTTACACTGTAAACCATAACAAAATGGCCCAAATCCCTGATATAGTCCTTAAATTTTACGCTACCTTTTATTTGTATGACCTCATGCAACAAGATAAGAGTACCGGAACAGGTAGGAGAAAAAATTACAATTTTATCCGTAATGTTTTATAGATAATCTGCCCAAAATGTACCCAGAGCACAAACATGAGTGCTGGTTAAATAATACAACCTGATATTAAGCAGTTCATCTTGCATTCAAATACTTACTATCACAGTGGTTCTCAACCTGTGGGGCGGGCCCCCCTAACGGGGCACGAAGTAACAAAAAGGGGGGCACGAAGATATGAAAAAAAGAAAAAAGAATCAAAAATATGAAAAAACATCTGTTGAAACCAAAAAAAATTTACTTAAACTACATTCTGATACTAGAACAATAAATATAGAGTTAGATAAATGTCGATAAAAGTTAAGTAGGTATAATAAAATATGCATCCACATTTAAAAAAATGTTGGGGGGGGGGGGGCGATTAAAACTGTTATGAAAACTCGGGTCGCAAATACTTAAAGGTTGAGAAATGCTGTACTATCAGGTTGCTTACTGTCTTATGTTGATTAACCTCTGGTCCAACTTGGTCTTTGCTCCTGCATGACCTTTGAATGCAGTGGCCGTGTCCTCCTCCACGGATGGAAAAATGGCAGGCGGAGAGAGAGAGCATGCTTTTGCAGGCCTCATTTTACCAATTCTAATGGTCCTTGACATACTCCTTGCATGAATGGGAGTGTATAGTTCCTAAAGCCTCAGCTCAGACAGATTCAGTCCTATCAGCCCAGCCTATGCTTTATTCCAACATGTAAGCATATTCTCCAATTTCAGTCAAACAAGAAAAAAAGGATACACAAGTAATTAGGTCGTAAACTGCCTTCTCAAATCTTCCTTCCAGTCTACCCTAACTTCCTTGGGGGACTGGCTCACAGAATGTAAAATGTTCATGTCTTCAATATCTGAAGCTCATACAAACTAAATCCACTCTTCTGATGTCACAGATAGAATGTTGAAGCACCAGCTTTGTATTCAGCAAGTTACTTCTAAACTACACCAGAAACGGTGTGTTTGTTATATCAAAGTATTCTTGTACACATCCTGATTCAGCACTTAACAATATTTCCAAAGGCTCAGGGGCAAAAGTGAAGTAAATGTTTGTAACATCATAAAGCACAGCTGTTCTTATTAGTAAAACATGCCTTTCTGAAAACGATGCCTCTTTTTATACTTTTTACACTTTTCACTTAGAGTATGTGCTTACTTTTAAATATCAAATTCATTGTTGAATGACAATTTAAAAACAATTATCAAATTATGAAATATTAATCTACATTATACACCTCCCATATACAGGCCAATTTATTCCTGTTAATTAATCTAAAAACTTTGGTTTGTGGGTGGAAAACTGGAGTGGCTGAAGGAAAGAAAATATCGTATATACTGCGTTTAGGTTCTCCCGCGGATAAGTCGGGACTTGATTTTACCATATAATTTCTGGTATTTTATAATGTTGGTCATATCAGTTGAATGCAGAAAACTAATTCTATTCATCCAAGAGATTATGATATGCTAACGCCCACCTGAGAGAGTAACCACGGAGCACACTGCCTTTTATATCTATGTATTGTGCCTGCATAACCACACAGTAATACCCATATTCTAAAGCAATGTTTGCACTGATTTGTGTTTTTCGTATCTCACACCCTCATACACCTTTATTGTAAAAGCATCCCTTATCTATGATGGAGCGTTCGATCAGAAGAAAATATGAAGCTGGTTTTAAATTAAACGTCGTTGAAGTAGCAAAAGAATTTAGTAACTGTGCTGCTGCAACAAAATTTGATGCATCTGAGAAACTGATGCAAGATTGGAATAGGCAGGAAGATGTAAAAAAAAAAAAAATTTAAGTGTCACATTTTTGAACAGTCGTATAAGTCAGGGCCTGATTTTATGATCGATTTTTCGGGTTTCAAGATTCAACTTATATGTTAGTATATACGGTACATGTAAACATATGAAGAGTATGCAGACTATGACCTGACCTGGATTTAAATCAGGTCTCTTGTGTGGTGGCAGCACTCTGCCATCCCAGGGGAGCACCGCTACAATGAACTTTTATTTTCTCTGTGCTTCAAGTAGAACTGTGGGTTTTAGTGACAAAGCTGCGGGTCAGGATTGTGTTATTCTGTATATCATCTCATTCTCAGTTTACACATTTGTTTAAAAACACGTGATAAACCTGGACATTTGAGAGCTCTGATACAGATATTAATAGATGTGTTTAATTTTAAAAGGAATGCTTCAAAAATAAGGTGCAGTGCAAAAACAACAGAATTTGGAGTATCTGATAACTCTGGCAGTTCCTCTTCAAAAACCATTCTCAATTTCTTTCACTTCAAATTGTGAAAGCAGAGAAGACAAATAGCTGTAAATGTTAATGGCTGTCCCAAATTTAACTCAACCATTCAGATGTAGATACCTGTTAATTAAATTATTGTAGGCCATACAGATACAGTATGTAGAATTAACTTCCCTATTGCTTCATATAGTATAGTTGCAAGAAATATTTTCTCACATATTCCTCTCTTTCAAAATCTATTTCATTCCATGAATAATTTCCTACAGCAAAAGATTTGTTAAAGATTGCCTGACATAAATTGATTTTTGTATTTTATACTTTTGTCCAAATTAGGTATAAATTCATAATCAAATCAAAATGTTTCCTTTAAAATAGAAAGTGTATATGCCAAATATAAGAGACCTTCGTTTATTATTAAATGAAACTTTGCCTTTAATTAAGTTTTTTTCCTGAAGCTCAAGTGTCAGAATGGTTCCGTATTTGTTTATCAGATCGATCACACAGAACAAACAGATTCAAGTCAAAGTGTAAATAAATTGTTTATACTTATGAAGTGATTTTTAGTAAGGTTTGGGAATACATAATAAAAGAAGACACCACTGAACTAAGTCAGCATTAACTTAATGTATGCCAGATGAATGAAATGGCCTGTTTCCTTGATTTATCCACTCATCTAATTACTTTCACACTTGCTTAGTCCAGTTTGGGGTTAGGTGGAAAAAAGCCTATCCTAATGGCTTCTTAATACATTTGTTCTGAAATACTCCAACATAAGGATGCAATCCCTAATGCATATCCAAAAATGAACTAAAAGTGAAATTAGGATTTGATCACGACTGTATTTTTGGACTTATTTTTAGATTTTACTCATTAAGCTTAAATACGCATAAAAAGTAGTAAGAGCCCCATTGAAAGCTGAGCCACAGTAGACAAGAAGTTGTTATAACTGTACTGGAAAACTGCAAATATTATCCTGTTACATAAAGCAATGACTAGGCAGATCTACTGTAAGTAAGTATAGGCCAGTAAGCTTAACATGCATCACAAATAAATTAATGGAAGGAATTATTAAGGAGAAGATTATGCAGCATGGCAAGAATGGGAGTTTAAGGAACAGTCAGCATAGGTTAAGATGGGAAGGTTGTGTTTTACTAATATGGAGGAATTCTATGAAGAAGCAACAAAAATATATGATAAGAGAAGTGCATAGTACTATTTATCTTGATTTTCAGAAATCATTGGATAAGGTTCCACAGGAGAGGCTGGGCATCAAACTAAAAGAAGTGGGAGTTCAGGTTGTAGTGTGTAGATGTGGGTAAAATTGGGTAAAATAATGGAAGCACAGGGTTATGGTGAAGGAAACCTTATCAAAACTAGATGATGTTAAAAGTGCTGTCCCTCAAATGTCAGTTTTGGGCCCGCTGATACCTTTAATGTACAGCAATGTTCTGAATAGTAATATATTTAATCTTGCAGATTAGAAGGGCAGATAATATAGAATCAGCTAAATTGTTAGAAAGAGACTTTGACAGCATATTGGTCAGGTCAGGTTGGGGTGCATTCACTAGTACAGAGTGTTGCCACACCGACCACAAGACGAAACAGCTCTGGATCCTGATTGGCAACCCCCCAGGCACACATGTGGTCCAGTCCCACCCTCGAGAAATGACCATCTATCTGCCGCAGCCAAGTCTTACGTGGGTGTCCCCTTGGCCTGGTCCAGCCACTTGGGTCCTCAACAATGATCCTCACCCTCGGGATTTGCACCACATGGCCATAGTGCCGTAACTGACGCTCCCTCGTAATTAGAACATTAGAACATTAGAACACTCTGGATGAGAAAAGGCCATTCAGCCCAACAAAGCTCACCAGTTCTATCCACTTATTTCTTCCAAAAAAACATCAAGTCGAGTTTGGTAATAATGCAGGTAATGTGCCTCATTTTGGACTCCGTGAGCAACTAATTGTTCAATACAGTCAAACCAGTGGTACCCAAGGATTCTCTGAAGAGACACAGTACCAAAGGAGTCCAGTCTTCATCTCAAGTCACTAGATAGCGTCCATGTCTCTCAACCATATAGCAAGACAGGAAGCACTGGGACTCTAAAGACATGGACCTTCATCCTACTGCATAAATATCGGGATCGCCACCCATCCCATTCCAGTGACCTCATGACCCCCTCATGCTCTCCCAATCCGTCTATGAAGTCAAGTAGACACTATTGTAAGTAAGTGGAAAGGTAATATATGTAGGAAGTAGAAATGTTAGATTTGAATACACAATGAAAGGTCTGGAACTTGGAAGTACACCTGAAGAGAATCTAGGAGTCATAGTGGGCTTATCATTAGAAAAAGTCCACAGGAGAGAGACTAGGCTGATTCTCAGACTGAGAGGTACAAGCTATGAGGAGTAATTGAAGTAGTTTATAACTAAGAGATGTCATAATCGAAGTGTTTAAAATTGTTAAAGGAATGAGTGCTGAGAATCCTGGATTCTACTTTAAAATAAACTCTGTAACAAGAACATAGAGACATGGTTTGAAGCCTGTTATTGGGCAGATTTTTCACAAATGTGAGAAAGTTTTCCTTCATACAAAGAACCATTGACATATGTAATAAATTACCAAGTAGTGTGTTGGAGTGTAAGCCTTTAGGGGACTTTGAATCTTAACTTGATGTTATTTTGGACAGTCTAAGCGAGTGGGATGGACAAGCTTGTTGGGCTGAATGGGCTTTTCTTGTCACAATTGCTCTAACTTTCTAATGACAACAGCACTGATGGGCTAGGAAGCTATATTCCCTTCTGAAACAGTCAAAAGCATGAAACATTTTTTTTCTCATATGTGAAGTAATAAAATTTTTATAATTGGGAAATATCTAGTTTTGCAAATATTATCTCCTTTGTAATGAGTTGGATATACCATTGATGGGTTCTTAGAAATTCTGGTTTGAGCATCTCTTCCAGATGTGACTTCTTTGAGATTATGACATGGAGATTTCATGTAACAGATTTACATTTATTGTACATGATATCATCTTGAACATCCTTAATATGCATATCAGTGAAACCTGTTGAAAATCAGTAATATGTCAGTGCATCATAAAGTTGTAACTTCAAGTGATTATGCTCTGACCACTGCACCGATCTACTTACTTCTGCTATGCGTGACCAATAGGAGCAGACAAGGGTGGATGTGGCTGTGAGAAGGCAATGAGATTTGCATTTTCTGAAAACATAAACAAATAGTTTTTTCCAACAATACCTTATGCACAGATAAATAGGAATCTGATTAGTTTCATGTTTACACAAGAAGGAAAAAAAGGATGTAAACACTAGACTTAGCCTTTGGATATTTTATTTGTTTTAATACATAGATTAGTTTTTTCATAATTCCTAGTTTCTAAAATTCTGTGTTTTTACCGTGGCATGGGGGTACAGTTCACAGTGTCTGGACAATTTGCCATCTTTTTCTAATTAGTGTTAATTTAGACAGTCACTTCATCTCCAATGATAGATGTCCTAAGTTCATTTAGAGATTCTCTGTGAGTAAGTAAGCCTTCTGTGTCATACACAGGGCATATCACATTAAATATTTTCTAGTCTTATATTCCAGCTGGGCAGTTACAACGTCTTATCCCACACAAGAAGGTCCTCACAGGTGAGGTTCTTATCTCATTCTGCAGCCACTGTCACTGCTGAATATGGACTGTTCTTCAAAATTATACACCGCACAAGCATAATTGTCATTATTTTGTTTATAGACCTGTGTAGTAGGCTGTATTGAAATCATATTTTCTTAATTTGACAGTAAATATCAAAACATTAGAGAGTACTGTGGCACAGTGGTTGGTGCTTGTGTCTAACAGGTCCAGGAATTAAATAGCGGACATGATTACTGTTTGTATGGTGTTTGCACAACCTCTTCCTGTCTCTTTTATCTCACCCTAAAATTTTTCACCTACATCTGAAAGATCTGCATGTTAAGTGGGCTCAGATAATGAATGAACAAATGAATATTTGTACTATGTTATATTTAACCTGTGCCTGTTCATCTTATTATCAGATATATTGAATTTGCTTGTTTAATAAATTATTTTTCAGTATTGAAAAACTTCTACACACCAACTCATACTATGCATTACTTTCCCATCACATCGTCATGACCTTAATGAAAAATAAACACTATCAGTATTCCAGACTGTATACAAGTATAGAGTACTCACAAAGAACATGGCTCGCTAATTTATTAGTCCTTTCCATCCTAAATGCCAGCTGTTTATTCATGACACAACAATAATCTCTTTTACCTCTCCACTCGTTCAGACTATATCAAAGTCTAAAAGTAAGCAAATTGTGACATATACCCTCCTAGTATCAACCGTGATGGTAATATTGTCATTGTCAATCGGATCAGTGAACCACCAGAGGTCATTTGGCTTTAATAACTCTCCTAAATCCAGGCTAACTATAGTTAAGTGCCTTTGCCTCCAGTTATTAATTTCTTGTTAATCTTTCATTCAACAAATGTTGGGCTGTCTGAACTATAAATACCAGCCTCAACCATGCCATCTGTTGTGGGGAATGGATCAATGTATCTAATTTTCTAATTGGTTTGGACATCCATGGATTTCTTTCTGACAAAACTCTCTAGTGTAAAATGAGATTTATTTGTTCTATATCAGATATATATGGTGTACTCAGATCTTGAAGTAACAGCTTGAAAACCAACTGCCTCATAGGGATCTGATATCACCCCTCATGTCTTTTAATGAAACTTGCTAACAACTCCAAATATTTGACAAGTAACATTCAAAATGGAACAACATCCGCCAAGCAACTAACACAAGACTGTTTCCTTTTTTTCAATTAGCAGATTAATGAGGTGAGATTTTACTAATGATTTGACGTTCTTAGTAGATAAAACAGGAAAGTGGAAATTTACAACTCACAGTAGGCCTAATTTAAAAATAGTTAACTTTTCTCTCTTAGTGCAGTTCTTTTAGTCTTTGCAAAAACAGATTGAAATTACATAGTCTGTTTAAGGGGGAAATATTGAAAAAAAATCTCTTAATACTTTTGCCTATGAAGAAAATATTGAAATAACCTTAGGGGAAATGTTTCCTTTTCTAACATCAGTAGTTTTAGCTCTTACTAATAATCAGAGTGAAATAAATAAGACTTTCTCTCACTTTTATGCTAATCTTTTTATGGGAGACCATATACTGTATATACTACACAGAGCCACTTTTCTCTTCTTGAGTCTCTTAGTTTCCACAGACTCTCGGAGGAAGAAGTTTTTTTACTTGATAGATCTTTTTCTGTTGTAGAGTTGAAGGATGCTCTTGAATCCATGAGTAATTGGAAAGCTCTGGGTCCAGATGGTTTTCCCCTTGAAGTGCTGACTGCTTTCTTGAAACAGCATTAGATGCCATATTTTAAAATGTTCAATGCTGCAATAGACTCAGCTCAGCTGAATTCACACCTTAACGCTGCTGTGATTAAGCTGCTGCTTCAACAAGGTTAGGACCCAGCTAATTGCTTCAGATACCATCCATTACCTTTATTGAAGGTGGACATTAAACTGTTAGCTAAAGTGCTTACCAGACATTTGAAAGTCTTCATCCTTGTGCTCATACACCTTGATCAAACAGCTTCATCAGATTCCATCACTTGGTAAATAACATTCAGAGATTGCTACATGTAATTGATGCTGCCCCACTCTCTATTCCCCTGCTGCCCACATTGCTTTTGAAGTTCCGAAGCCTTTATTTAGATAAACTGGGTATTTCTCTGGCAAGTACTATAAGCTGTGGGTTTCAGTATGAGATTAGTAAATAAGATCCATACACTCTTCTCAACTCCCTTTGCTTTTGTTCTGACTAACATGGACATTTCACAACCATTCCTATCTGTAAAGGAGCCAGACGAGGCAATCCCCTTTCTCCATTACCTTTTAATATTTCCTTGGAACCCTTAGTTGTAGATATCTGAAAATGTGTTAGAAAATCCCAATTGCTGTGCACAAAGCAATTCGTTAAATTTCTTTTTATACTGGGGTGGCACGGTAGTGCAGTGGTAGCTCTGATGCCTCGCACTAAGGAGACCTGGGTTTGCTTCCTGGGTCCTCCCTGTGTGGATTTTGCATGTTCTCCCCGTGTCTGCGTGGGTTTCCTACAGGTGCTCTGGTTTTCTCCACAGACCAAAAACATGCAGGTTTGCAATCCTAAATTGTCCCTAGTGTGTGCTGGGTGTGTGTGCCCTGCCTGAGATTTGTTCCTGCCTTGCACCCTGTGTTGGCTGGGATTGACTCCAGCAGACCCCCATGACCCTGTGTTAGGATATAGCAGGTTGGAAAATGACTGACTGACTTTCCTTCACATGTTCTGGCCCTGCCCACCTGCTTTCTGTTTCTGTTTTGTCTGAAATTCAATGTACCTTTGTACCTTGTGAACCCCATATCTTACTTCTCCTAGGCTTGTCTTCCATATCTCTTTTTTCTCATCAAAAGCAACTCCTTGTATTGAATATGCTGGTGGCTACTGTAAATTGCTACTGGCCTCCTGATACAAATCCCCAGAGTGTGTCTCTCCTATTCTGTGGGAGGCAGCATTTTTATGATCTCTTCATGCTAGAATTGTGAGCAGTGTGTCTCAAAAGAGCATGTAGTGCCAAAATTATTGCAATGTCTAATCGAGTTAAACTGGTTCATGACAGATTTGCTGTTGGTCAGTAGCCTAGATTTTCAATTACATCTCTCTTTGTGTTTCTCTTTGTCTCTTTTTATTCCTTTGAGCCCCGTTTCTCCCTGTCTTCTGTTGGTGTCACGGTGGCTGTTGACCTATGTCCGGTTCATTTTGGCTCATTTTATCTTTTGTTTTTAGTTTGGTTAATACAGGGGTCCTCAATCACAGTCCTGGAGGGCTGCAGTGGCTGCAGGTTTTTGTTCTAACCCGGTTGCCTAATTAGAAAGCAATTCTTGCCAATAATTTAATTTCATAGCTTGTTACTGCCTTAACTCTGCTATGTCAAGTAATTCTCATATCCTAGATTTTCATTCCCTTTCTAAGGATATCATCCAAATAATTTGAAGGCTAAAATGGAGGAATAATTCTCAGTCCTTCATTTTTTTCTCTTCTCTTTCCTTCCAAGTATTTAATTAAACTCAATAGTGTACAATAAATACACACAGGTGTAAATGGTAACAAGCTAAATGGAGAAATGCTGGTCTCTTGTCATTTGCATGTTATTGCAAATTAGGAGCAATTAAACACCAAGAATATAGCTGTTTAAGACTAAAATAAGCAATAAGGGTTCAAAATCTTAACGTGCGAGAAAACTAAAGTGGAGCAGAAATGTTACTTGAACAATAAGTGCTTCTTTTTAAGTAACTAGCAAAATACCCGCGCTTCGCAGCGGAAAAGTAGTGTGTTAAAGAAGTTATGAAAAAAAAAAAGGAAACATTTTAAAAATAACGTAACATGATTGTCAATGTAATTGTTTTGTCACTGTTATGAGTGTTGCTGTCATCAAGGATATGATTATCATTATTTCTTTCAATCAGGTTCGTATTTGGAGGACATGTTGTTTTGAAGTTACATTCGGTGTTTGTCAACCATTGTAAAGATAACAGGTTTCATTCATCGAAGTGTTCACTACGCAAAACGCTACTCGTGGATGTAAGATGTTTAACAGGCATTCCCGGTATTAACTTGTGCTAAACGTATCATGGTGTGACGTAAGGGGAACTGACTGTAAAAAGGCAAGGAGGCGCGTATTTTGAACAAAAAGGGAGAAGACAGCGAAGGAGCGGAAAAGTGAGAAGGAAAACTGTTTAAATAAAGAGCTAGGAAGGTGAATGGAAAGAAGCAGCCAGCAGTAAAGCAAGGAAGACTTTGTAATAAGGATGGTTCAGTGCACGTAGAAGGTGTAACAATAAGATTGTTAAGCGTTATGATAATATTCCCGCACGGAGGATTTAGAGAGACGCACTGGGAGAAGTATAATCTTAACCTCTCTACAGTTTTGTTTAATTTCGGGTTGTAATGTTCATCAAATTTACGTATCATCGGGTCCAGTGGCGGAACGTGCATCTCACACCTAGGCCTTCAGTAGTGCTCCGTCTGAATCAACCCTCCCCTCAAAAACTAATTTATGGTTATAAAAACCATCTTAATATGCAGAAATACAGTATAAAGAGCTGCTGCATCGCAGATAGATAACTCCTGTAGCCACAATAAATGCCTTTATTGAATAGACAAACCAGGGGTGAACAAGTTCCTTTCTACTGCAGCTACAGCCGCGACATACTTAAAAAACATCAATAACAACTCATAAACTTGCAATATTATTTAGGAAAATCGCAACATTTTACTCACCAAAAATTCAGATTATTTGTAAACAAAATCCATCCTCCTCTCTTTCCTCAAAAACAGTTCAATTACTCTGTCGTACAGATTATCCGTGTGCTTCAGTTCCATCAAAAAGTCCCTTTCTATCGCCATCAAAACTAATGCTGAAAGTCGAACCTGCCATGTTGTATTTCTGGCATAAGTTTTAATTTGCTTTAGGGCTGAAAATGTCCGCTCGACAGAATCAGTGTACACGGGAATGGTCACCGCCAACTATACCAATGTGTACAGCTGCCCCATGCTCTCATTCAGATTTTTCTGATGAACGAAGTCAAGGAGATTAGTGGGAGATTTTCCTGCAAAATCATCCATGGCATACATTACAGTCAGTTTTGTTTTCAGCCAAGACAGATCAAAAACTGCTCCATGGCTCTTGTGTTAAACTGGAGAAGGCTGCATGTGGGAAATTTTTGTTGTATTCCCGAAACTTCTGGGGGTCGAGGAGCGTGACAAACATCAGTTTTTTGTGGTCTTGAAATCTGGTCTGTGTCTGGCAAATAATATTGTCCAGAACCCTGCCATGGAGTTGGCGGTAGTGCGTGCAAGGATCTTGCGCGAGGAGCGCCTGCGGTGCGTTCAGTGGCCTCGTAAAGTTCCTCATATCAGCTTCTATCCAATCAATGGGTGTGAATACGGTGACGTTGCCGTACGCCTGCTATAGGGCCCTACTGACACCAACACAAAATCTGATTGGTTGAAGCAACAGTTTAATCGACATTTATTCTGTGTTAGAGGGCCTGCAGAACGGATTGTGAAGGCCTCTCTGCCTGGCAACAAATGATGGCTGAAATGTGATTGGTTAAATGCTTTAATACGAAAATACATGTCTGGAAGCAGCACAACCATCGGAAAAGCTATGAAAGGAAGAGGACAGACTATTTGGAATTATTTAATAAGTATTCATGGACAAAATATAATTAACATTAGTTTGTGATTCAGATATTTTTTTAGCCCAGCAGAGAAGGCCTTGCAGACCATGACGGCCCACCACTTAAGCTCATGGTTAACTCATCAGGTCTTACATCACCGGTCAGCGCCTGACACAATTCTCTGCCGCTCTCTCCAATAAGATAATGGAATAATCTGACCTTAGTGTTTTCCTCTGCCTCCGGCATTGCAAGTTTTGTGTATAATGTGAATTCGTCCTTCCATGTTCTCCATGACTTCGCCAGGTCTTTAGCATTGATGCTTTATACCCTGCGTCTTCTCGTTAAACTTATATCTCGCGAATTTCTTGTGCGATCTTGCGATGTCCACAGCTTTATTTAATTTTAGCTCAGAACCGGCACTAAAAAGTTTCTCTCGCACTTTCGCTGAGGGAGGGTTTGCACCGTAGCTGCACTTATGAATATGCTAAGCACAGTCCCTCACCCGTGAGTATTTACCTTATATGGGCAGGCACTCAATTATGTGGCAGGCGTGATGATGCGAGACGGCGACCGAGCTGCAGGCTATGGCCGTATACAGTATATGGACGTAAGTAGGTTCCAGTTATGACCGTTACGCATAGAATTTCGAAATGAAACACTTCTAGCTTTTGTAAGTAAGCTGTAAGGAATGAGCCTGCCAAATTTCAACCTTCCACCTACACGGGAAGTTGGAGAATTAGTGATGAGTGAGTGAGTGAGTCAGTCAGTGAGGGCTTTGCCTTTTATTAGTATAGATTGAGTTGGAGCAGATACCTACAGTCACTTCGGCCGTCAAGGACCCCTGGGCTAATACATCAGATTGGGGTTGGGTTGGGTTGAGTTGAGGAAATGGGGTGTTGATATTTGTTTGCCTTTAACCTCTTTCCTAACATAATGAGGTTCATTGTTTATTTTTAACATATTAAAATGTTATCAATACATATATATATATATATATATATATATATATATATATATATATATATATATATACTGTACTATGGGCAAAAGTATGTTTACAGTTGTTTGTATGGAAAAAGACATGCAGGTTGTGGTTGGTACACTCAAGCACACTTTAATAATAATAATAAGAAGAAGAAGACAATTAATACAAATAAACAATACAAAACAGTACAATGCAATACAATCAATCAATCAACCAATCAATCAATAAATAAATAAATAAATAAAACAAGATAAACTCTGTGTTTTGGATACTCACACCTTTAAGCACTCCTGTGCATATTAGCTTTGTAATTTTTGGATTGATACCAAAACACAGAAATTAGGAAAACAGCTTGCTTAGCAAAGGTAGAAGTTCCATTAACAGCAGGAGTAAGTTGGGACAAAAATAATTGGCTTCGAGGACTGAACCTTAGTACCACTGCCCTATAGCCCCACACCAAGATTTACTGTACATAAGGTATAAGCCCAGGATTTAGATCATAAAGGGTACTAGATCCAGGCTGACTTTCAGCTTAGGATGGTCAGGCAGTAGTACTGATATGCACCATCAGCTTTGGCAGTTCTTTAACTGTAATTGAGTTCAGGATATTCCAAATACCAGAAAGTAAAGGAGGACATATTAGAGTGTTGTTTGTCTTCAGAAACTGATTGCTGATTGGTGCATTCATTACTTGACTAAACAGAAATAAGAAACATTTAATGGAAAGAACAGGCCATCAGCCAGTACAGTATAGCATAGCATAGCCTAGTCTAAGGGAAAATGCCTTTAAGAGTGGCTACAGCAGCTTGAAGGTAGCTAAAGAGTGTATAATATAACAAGTGATACTTATTTTGCATCACTCATCGTTAAACCTGTATCTTTCAGCCTAACCTGACTGAACTAAAGAGTGTTAAAAGAAGATTTAATACACGTCTTTAAGCTAAAAAATCACAGAGAGAAAGGACCTTAGATTTCAAATGTATGCTGCAGTTGTATGGCTACTTAATTAAGGCTGTCTCCATGAGAGATGTTATCTCTTTAGGAGCAGAGTCCGACATGAACAACAACTTCATCCTAATCTGTCAGGCTTCCAGAGGGGCCATTCCACTGAAACTGCTCTACTCTATGTTTTTAACATGTTACTATGGCTAACGCTACCAACATGTCATCTGTCCTCATCCTTCTTGATCTCTCCTCTGCCTTCGACACAGCCAACTATCAGGTCCACCCCACCATTCACTATGAACTTGACATCACTGGGACTGCCTTCAGGTGGTTTGAGTACTACCACCTTGGAAAATCCTACTCTGTGAGAGATGCCCAGCATGCATCAATCAAGCATGGGAGTGCCCCAAGGATCAGTGCTGGTTTCTTTCCTCTTATCTACACCTCTTCACTAGGCCCCATCATTCAATCCCATTGTTTCTCATGTCCTGCTAAGATGATGATATGCAGTGGTACCTGCCATTCCCTCCAGAGAACCACACCATATCAGATAAAGTATCTGGTGATGCCATCTTTGTGTGGTATTAAATGTCTCTCCAGACTCTTTTCATGTGTAGCTTTTAGCTTGTGGAATGAGCTGTCCACCTCCACTCAAAATTCTGTCTCCCTCAATGAAGCATTTGAAGACTATCCTGTTCTTTGAGTTTCTGTCTAAATTATGATGTCTTTGACAGGCTCTTGAACCAAAAAAAAGTGTAACTGCCATGCACTTTCTTCTGAGCTCTTCACATGTGATGATCAATTTTGTAACCTTATCCTTGTAACACTTTCTCCTGAACAGACCACCAGACTGAGGTTTACTTGTTTTTGTTGACTTCTTTTGTAAGCCACTTTGAATAAAAGCTTCTGGTAAGCAAAAATTCAAATGTTAACATCTGGTTGTCCTTTATCTTAAATAAGGGAAGGGCAAGATGTGGTGGAGCTTCTGGTGTTCTGGCGAGAGTAACATCTTGGCTTGCTTGAAATTTCTTCCTCTGATCTAAGGAAGCAAAACAAAAGGACATACTGACTGTGCTACACTCAAATCCTTCCTCATCAAAGTTACCTGACTAGAGCTAGTGGCATGTTCATGGAGCTTGTGTTTGTGACAAGTGAAAGACAGGTGGTGCATGACTCAAGTCTTTCCTAACTGGAATCTTACCTCAATTTCTGTTATAGAATTAATTTGTACCCATCTAATTGTGACGTAAATAATCTGCCTTTAATATAATCTGGCCAAAACTGAAAAGCCTGAATAAGGTTCCAATACAATGTGTTCAAATATATTATCCAGTTTCTTTGTGTTTTTTTTCTTCAACTCCAGTGTCCCACACCAACTAAAACGTGTGTGTTTGGTTAATTGTCAGTTCTAAATTTGCCCATACAAATGAGTGTAGGTTTGTGGGTAAGTCAGGTTGGCGACCTGTACACAGTTGCATCCAGTAGTGTAGCAAACCGTACAATGGATTAATCAAATTCACTAGATGAATATACTGTTTGGATGAAATGCAGATCTCTAGCCCACCTCAATGCCACTCATTGTGGACCTAACCTAAGCAAGAACCTGGTTGACAGATTAGCCTTCTAGACCACAGACTAAAAAATTAAATAAACGATTAACCTCAAATTAATATGGTAGCTATATAAGGAGTAGAATCCAAAAAAATTACCTCTGTCAAAAATCCACCAGTTGTTTTCCTGCTCTTGTTGCAGCTGAAATAATAATTATTGATGCTAATGATCCCCAATCTGTTCTCACAAAAGGATTACGAGCTTCACATTAGTCAGACTTTTTATTGTTGATGCTGAGATCTTTGCATACTTAAATAGGTGCTTTTAAATCTGAGCATTTAGAAATACAGTAAACCCAAATTAGAAAACATGTATAGCTGAATATGCAGATCTGCCAGCATAATTGTCCTCCGTAGTTATTATCCATTCATCCATTTTCTGAACCCCTATAATCCAATTCAGGGTCATAGGATATAGTTAGTAATCACACACAGAATTACACTGCTGCAAGCAAATGTTAAATGGCATAATTTGCTACAAGCAGTGTTGGAAAATGTTTCCTCTAATAAACCGTGTTATTAGTCTTTTGCGCTATTTTTTTTCCCCTCAAAGCTTTGATATACATGTCATGTGGATCAGGTGGGAATCCTCAGCATTTAGATCAAATTCAATTGCAGCTGACCTGGAAAATAACTGTTATTGTTGCAAGTCTCCACACCTGGTACACTGCATTCAACATGAATGAAAAGCTCAAGAGATGAAAAGCTAAAATAAAGACTTTTGAAACCGTGTCACGGCCAATCGTGATTACTCACCAGCTACCCTCAAGCACTCACCATTCTCTGTTAAGCATTTGTTATAAATGGAGCCAATGCACAATTGCATGTGTGAAATATTATATGCGAAATGATAGGTGCATTATGTGCATTGCAGAATGCATGAATGAATGATTCAAACATCTCTTTGGAGATGTCATGGTGACTAGTGGCAATGCTTCACAGCTCTAAGCAACTGGGTTTAAATCTTTGCTCTGGGCAGTCTGTTTGGAGTCTGCATGTTTCTCAAGTTTGCCAACCAAGGAGACGTGTGTGAGTAATTGGGCGTTCTCAATTGGCCCAAATGAATGTGTGAATGAGCCCCGAGACATGACTCTTCCTTCAAGGTTGTTTCCTGTCTACAATCAGTGCTAATGGGATAGCCTCTGCCCAGTCATCCCTATACCAAGGAGCATAACATGCTTAATCCAGCAGTAAAGACACAACGTACATTGAGTCTATTCATAAAATTCTTATTATGATCAGTTAATGTTCCCCTCAAATGAAAATACTAAAACTAAGTTTTTTTTTGTTTTTTTTTTAATAAATGCATGCAAGGTTCAAATAGGGCTGGAGTACTGATTAAGTAGTGACATCACGCATGTGTGTATGTTCCATTAATTATTCATTGATGCACATAGCAGATCATGCAGTGCTGTTAAATGTGAATTTGAGTATAGTTACAGTACATATGCGTGAAACTTCTGTTAATGCGCCATCCAACATGGCTGCCACAACTCTGTAATGTCACAGTGGTCTCACAAAACAACATTGTCTAAGCTGGCCATGGGGTGAATTATCAGGGAACAATTCGGTAAACAAGGTTGTCAGAGAATCCAGCCAATTCACTGTGAAAAATGCTTTAATCAGTTTCATTGATCAACCCATATTAATATTTGATGTGATGATCTTTTTCAGGCCTCTTTTGTAATTTAATTGTATGCACTGTTGCTTGGTAAAGAAAATATCAGCAAAATCCAGTGAAGCTCATTTTGTCTTTTGGCCAGATGTTTAAAGGTGTTGATATATTTAGTACTTCTTTAGAGAGTCCGTATCATGTAGCAGGGTGTTTCTTCAGTTTGTTCTGATTTATTTAATTTTATAGTTTTTGATTGTTATGATTTTTGTTAAAGTCAGTGCTGAAATATTATTGAAATTATGATATCATAGTTCCCTTTAGCCAAACATTTTTAATTAAATATCAGCATTTAAAACTGCTGCATCCAAACCTCTGTGAACGTTTAATTGACTCTGATGTAAGGCAGCCATGAGCCACCATTAACTACCAAGTTTCTTCATTTTGATAATTTGATGGCATTAATGTAATGTATATGAATAAATTGGGAGAAATTTGGCAATATTCATATTTTAAATATTGGTTACATTTTCCATGGTTATATTGGCTATATTTTTCGATATTTTTTCAGTTTAGGAAGAAAACAACAAAATCTGAATCTCTGGTTCTTGAAAAAGAGAGTGTTAGTCTGCCTACTCTACATGTCAGCAATCAAATTAAAAGAGACCACTTTGCCAGTGCCTGAGTATTATGAGATTATACGTGGAGCTAAATCTGGGCTTAAAACAGAAATGTGTCTCTTGATGTTTGGTCAACTCAATCATGGTCAAATTTCAACTCTTTGAGAGGATTTTAATTCTGATACATCTTCTCTAGTTAAAAAGATTAAATAAAACCCTGATGCATAAATCTCTGCTGCCACATTTATTACCCCTAATAGCATTATAACACACATGTAGCAAGTCACAATGACAACTAATTAAGAATGTTTTTTAAAATAAAAATTGACTGTAACTGATTTCTTAGATCATCTTGCTAAAACTCTTTGCTCAGTTACCTGTGTCTGCTAACCCACTGCAGTGAAGTGGAGGTAAGAGTTGTGCACAGGATCTGAAGCTGGGAACTATTTCAGCAGAGAGCAAAGGTAAACACACCCAGATAGAGAATTGTTTGCTTAAGGATATAACAGTGTAATTGAAATGTCAGATAGTATGTCAGTCCATCATTTGCTTCATTAAGCAATCTACAGCACAGTCCTCTTGGGTCCCCTGCTGCACTGTGCAATTTCTTTAACGCAACATCACTGTCTGATTTCTATGTATGCAATATTATCCACTCTTTCTAATTTAAAAAAAGTGTGAGATTGATTATAATTAAGCAATTAATTTAATGTAGTGCATTTGATTTGTGATTAAGACTAGACTACTCTACAGTAAGGCAACACTATTCTGTCTCACTCAGTAATAATAATGTTATAGTATAATAGTATTACAGTAATAGCTCTTCTAACCCTAACCCTAAACCTAAACCTGTTGGTTCATAGATAACTTTCAGCCTGTGAGAAGGGCTTGTGCACATCGTGTACAACGTAAAAAAAAAAACAATTAGGGATATGTTAAACAAATAGTAATGATTGAGATGAATCTTTGAGAATACACATCTGGGGAACGACTTGTTTGAATGCTGTTTCAAACACCACAATCCTCTTAGGTTTTGGTTTTTAACATTGTGATATTGTTATTTAAAACTTGTATTTAATGCCTTCAGCCATGTACTGTTCAGTTCAATAGCTTTTGAATGTACTTCTCTGTTGTTCATAATTACAATTTCCTGAAGAAGTTTTTTTTTTTAATAATATTTTAGCCGAGGTACATATGTTTCAGGTTTTTTAAGTAGATGACTGGTACCTGAAATTTTGGATTATGCAACACTAACAAACAGATTTTTTTCATGCATGTTTTGTTTGGCTTTATTTAACCTGAGTCTTCTTTTAAGTCCATTACATCAAAAATTTAGTGATTTCCATTCTCTGTGAAAGCATGAGATTAGAGATTTTCTCATCCACCACTGTAAACAAGGAAAGTAAGTGACAGAGATGAAAATTATTATTTTTGAGTGGATGCTTCTTTTAATTAGACCTCAGTTGTGGCGTTCCAGTATTTAGTGACTGTGGGATTTTCAAGTGCCAGGGCATGGTTATGCTATTTATAGCCTTATAATAAACCAATCAGTATTTAACTAGGAGTATGAACTTATTTTTATAGAAACCTCTGGAAACAAATAACTTCCTCAGCGTTTTTCCTGGTGGAACCCCATAAATACTTTTCTCATTGACTGATACAGCATAATTGTGAAAACAAAAAGCAAGAATATTTCATAAATACGACTTTATGAACAACAGCCTGCGAACCTCACCTCATCAATTCCCCCATGTCTATCCATCTACCCTATCCTCGTTATTTGCTATGTATTGCCTTTGATTCCTGTAAGGCTAACCATTTTCCTCTGATGATGATTCCTGGCAGGAGTTGAAAGCTTAGGAATAAAAACAATTTTAAGATACATGATTTATTTTTTCCCCTTGTGGATTTCCAGCTACAAATATGCAATCATAACCATCTAGGCACTGTGATGGACCTTTGCCGAGCCGGGATGGCTGGAGAATGGAAGGACCGGGGTAGAATCAATATCTCCCCGTGGACACAAGAGGGCATCAGTCTTGGTTAACGTCAGGGCCACAGGAACAGAGCTTGGAAGAACTCGGGTGGGGCCTGTGGCCACTGCCAGGGGGTGCCTGGACAGTTCCAATCTTGGATGGCAGCACTTCTGCCACACCAGGAAGTGCTGCAGGAAGGTCATCAACGAGCACATCCAGGTACAACATAAAAAGGGCCGCCTAACTCCATTCAAGGAGCCAGAGTTACGAGGTGGAGGACAGAGCTTGTGTGGAGTAGTGTAAGTGGTAAAGAAAAGAGAGAGGAAAGAAACTGAGGTTATTGTTGGTGATTTGTGGACTGTGTGCTGAGAAGAAGAAAATAAAAGGGTGTATTTTGTACTTGTGTCTCTGTGCCTGTGTGTGCCTGGGGCTGATTTTTCCACAGCATACTAAATAAATTACTTTCAATTTTATTTAATGGATGTGTTTTTGGGTTCCATGTGTTAGGGTGCCAGTGCTGTAAGCCTTCAAATGCAATTCTTAAAGAAATGAACAGGAATTAGTAACGGATTATTTATTTACTAGCTATAGCTGAAATGTTTTTTTTTTTAATTGCTTGAGAAAAATATAATAAAAAAAACAACTTTAAAAATAAATTAACAAACAATGAAGAATCATTAATGTGCTTGTCTTGCAGTCTTGTATGTATGTTATCAACCAGCTGATGCGCAGAACCGGCCAACTCTATTTAATTTCAAAAGCAACAGGGGCGCAGTGGTGCTCAAACAAAAAGAATACTTGCAGTCACCTCCATTATGCCCTCTGGTGGTCATTCAGAGTCTCAACTGGATGACAGCATGCATACAAGTGCACAAGGTCACACCCACACCACGCAGATTAGGGCTGATTTCACCCTAGTCGACCAATGAGAAACATGTGTGCCAAGTTTCATGAAAATCGCTCCAGCCGTTCGGAAGTGGTGCTAGAACATACATACATACACACACACATACATTGACCTTTATATACACTAGGGGGTTTCGCTCGTCCAGCCCTGGGTTTGTTTTACCAGATATACAATTTAAAGAAATTGTTATTTTCATGGAAATTGTTACATATGCATTATTTTCAGTTTTACTTTGAAACTTTTGTAAAAACAATACTTGTCCTTTATTTCTGGCCCCGGGCGTTGTTAAATCTTTTTTGCAGGACGTATAGTGCTGCTCGTGTTGTGAAGGGGGACGGGGCAGAGATGCCGTTGAATCATCTGCTGCTGCTGCTGGTGAGCTGCGTGTTTTTTTGTCACGCTGCACACCAATCATGTAAAAGCCAGCAGCTGTCCTTTTGAAATTTTGTGTCTCTGCCGCTCGTGTTGTGAAGGGGGGGCTGAACGCACACTAAGGAGTTGCAGTCGGATCACCTGCTGGTTTGTTTCTGCTGCTGGCGACCTGCATTTTCTGCTTGTCACGCTTTGCGTTGATCATTTAAAAGCCTGTACAGCAGCTGTACTTTTGCCCATTCGCGTCTCTGCTGTTGTGAAAGGGGGGAGATGGAACACATGCTAAGAAGAAGTGGTTGGATCATCTGCTGGCTTCCTGCTGCTGGTGAGCTGCGTGTTCTGCTTGTCGCTTGTCGTTGTTTTAAGAGCAGGGAGCACATGATGTCTGTCTGTCAAAAGCATTCCAACAACTGCTTCATTAGATGTCCTTGAACTTGTTTTAAATGTCTCACCTTGTCTCGCGGTACGTCCTATTGTCTTCCGAGAAGATCACATCTTGTCTCCCAAGTCTCCCTCCCAGGATTTTTTTTTATATTTCAATTGATAATTCTTACAAGTTGTTATATTGCAGTTTAACTTCCTTGAGTTTCAAATCATTTTGCTCGTGGTTAGTTCAATATTCACAAAGCACAAGGGTAGCTCAGGTTCTTCAAAAGCTGTGGGTTTAAGTCTTTATGAGGTTATTAACACTGACCACACAGTCAGTCATTTTCTAACCCACTTAGTCCTGAATAGAGTCATGGTGGTCCGCTGGAGCCTATCCAGGCTATCATAGGGCGCAAAGCAGGAATGGACAGGGCACCAGTGCATTTCAGAGTGAACACACACACACACACACACCAACCACACACTAGGGCCAATTTAGGATTGCCAATCCACCTAACCTGCATTTCTTCAGACAGTGGGAGGAAACCAATGCAGATATTGGGAGAATATACAAACTCCACCTGGGCACAAGCCCTATTTTCCTTCCTGCGAGGCGGCAGTGCTACCTCTGTGCCACCGTTCTCCCTTACTGACCACATATTCATCTGAAAATTGCTACTGATTCCTGAAGCAAATACAAGATTTTGTGCGCTTGGCCTCTTCATTAACGCTCCTTCTGCCTTTAAGCTATTATGTTGCATTGAAAATTTGATTTACACTAAAGATGTATTTCCCCAGTTTTTCTGCAGGCACATAAATTGTGACTATTGTGTTTGGAAAATCTGTCTTTGTGATTGTGCTAAAATACAGCTACTAAAAGCAGTATCTCTCAACATCCTACTGTGAGCCCTAACAAAAATGAAAAACAAATATTTTTAGCTATAGCTTCTGTGCATCCTTATTTATCATCTGCCAAAAACATGTCCCTGCCAAGCCACTCTTTTGTTGTTTACAAGCTTTCACGGAAAATTAATTTAGAGGTGATCACATTACTAGCATGGTGCTGATGGAAACATCTCTGATAACCACAAAATACTGATCCAATGGCGATGATGGTGCTAGCAAATTTGCTGGAGCCAATTAAGTGGAAGAAAAGCCTAGCTAATTTGAGAGGCAGAAATGACTGGTTTTCTGTTTTTGACAGCTCTTGTGCCAATGACTACCAGCCTGCCAAATGAAATAAAGGTCAGTAATCCATGTCGGGCAACGGCACTCTGTTATACAACGGTGTTGGAATCTCCAGTATGTAGAAGCACGTAATTTGTGTAAGCAGTGGTTTGGGTTGGACACTAAAATGCAGAGAGATATTTGTGAGAATTAGACCTGAGCTGTGTCAAAGCATGTGGAAAATGCAATACAGCTGAATAAAAAGAAATGTAGAAACCGGTTCAGCTGTTGAGCCTTTGGCAGACTTATCATTATTAAATAAATTAAGCTGTTGTGTTATCAATCAATGTTAAAAAAAAAAACAAAGTAGTGAGTTATTATTCTTTTACATCGCCCTGCATTGCACAGTGATAACAACAAAAAAATAAGTAGAAGTTCTGCACACATTTTCAAATCCAATTTTTAGGAGGTACATCAATCAAAAGTGCAACAAAAGAGGAAATACTGGTTTTATTGTAGTCAATTTTTTATTAAAGGAAAATCAAACCAAAAAACAGCAATATAAATAATCCAAACAGAAGAAAAGAATAAAAATAAAAATAGAAAGGGAAATACAGTTCCTTATACCCCAGCACCAGGAACAAGACTTAATGCACACTGAGATACAGAAAGGAAACCCTCAATCTCCCACCTAGATTCCAAGAATAAATATAAATCCAAATTAAACCAATCTGCTCCCAGCCCACTAATGCCCTGCAGGGTAAAATGGATTAGGTCTACATAAACATTTCCCAGAATATTGTGGGTATTTTCACCACCATTTCTAAGGTAAGAAGGATTTTTACAATGACGACAACAACAATTAATTTCTTGTAAAGTCCAAACTCACCCAAGGAATGCCTCAATGGGCTTTAACAGGCCCTGTTTTTCAACAGCCCCACAGCCTTAACTCTCTAAGGAGATAAGAACAAAACTCCCAAAAATCCTTGCCAAAAAATGAAAGAAATCCGGGGAAGGTTCAATTCACAGAGAGGACCTCCTTCCAGGTAGTTTGGGTGTGTAAAAGGGATCAATAAATGGGTTAAATACAACACAGAAAACAGAACACAAGTAACCCTCTTCACAGAGCTAGATGGCTAATCTACTACAAGGCAAAATGCAAGAATATATTATATCACTCACTAAATACAGAACTATCACGTCATGATACAAATTTGTTCAAATACATCAAAAACAAAGTAGAAACTTATTAACATAAATGAAAAACAACAATATCTGTCCATCAGTTAATCGTAGAACCACTGCCAGATCATAGAAAACAGTCAGACAAGCCAAACACATAGAGAATCCTGGAGACCTCGGCCAACAAGACGCCTCCGCCCTACTGGCCATTCTACAGTTGAGTCAGTGCTGGGCCAGCCAATTTAATGACAATGCTGACAGCTCTAAATAAATTACATTTAAAAAATGAGCTAATAATAACATTAACAACAATTTAGCTGCAATCATTTCATAGCATGCAAATGTTCCTTCTGAAAGTGTACAACCTAAATAAAGTTGTACCTCATAAAATAAAGACACAGATACCAAATAACAGACAGCAGACCAAAAGGAGTGAACAGGATGATAAGAGTGTAACATATGCATTAAGGTGCCAGAAATATTTGCTGTACTGAGAACAGCAACAAAGAGTCTTTAAGAACTAATAAGAAGGAGTTGGTGAAATGCCATTCGGGTGCCCTATTTAATGAGAAACTGAAAATTGTAAATGAAAAGGTCCAAAACACAGAATCGTAGATGCTTTTACAATTGCTCTGTCCTGCGGAGCTCCTTACCCTCTGGATTCAGGTTTGGCAATGTATGCCTGATTTCTCATGCCTTCGTTCTTTAAACAGACGACAGGAAGTTAAACCGAAAAATACTTAAAAGGCACGTCAAGAGACTCGGCCTCTCCAGTCTACAGGTGAAAGAAAAGAGAGAGTTAACAACGACGCTTCCTCAGGCACTGGTGTTGGTGTGCCAGCCTTATAAGAGCCCTGTGGATACTCCTGATGTGCATGCGCGTGACAAGTTAAATATATCTTGTGAACAAACTAGCACTCCCTCAGCTGATACTTTGAGTTTCTGGAAAACATTATAATGTTAGCAAAGACATTATGAATAGTGAATAATTAGCAAATCAGACATCCACATGGGGGTTACGCTTAAGCTTCATAATGCACTGGTGAGGCCTCATCTGGAGTACTGGCAACAGTGTTGGTCTCCATATTATTAAAAAAAGCACTAGAGAACATCCAGAAAAGGGAGACTGAACCGCTGAAGGCATAAGGTAAGTGGAAAGACTGAGCGAGTTGAAGCTTTTCAGATTAAGCTAGTGAAGATTAAAAAGTGATATGATTGAAGTATTTAAAATTATAAAGGGAATTAGAGCAGCGGATCTCTCGGATTCTTCATTAACAACACAAACGCATAGTTGGAAACTTTTTAAGGGCAGATTTCACAAAAATGTAAAAGTTTGTCATCACACAAAGAACCATAGACACATGGAATAAACTACCTAGCAGTGTGGTGGAAAGCAGGACTTTAGGACCCTTGAAGTTTTGACTTGATGTTATTTTAGACAATCAAGGTGAATAGGATTTGCAAGCAATTTTAGCTGAATGGCCTGTTCTCAGCACAATTTATCTAATGTTCCTAATTATTTGATCCATATTTTATGCCATTACTTGGCTTATTGAGGCTGAAACATTGCTTTAAAGTTTGCTGAATGTATTCTTTGATTGAACATTCTCTTTCAGGGCCGGGCTTTGTAGGAAAGAAACATTTAAGTGGGTGATGTAGAAATATTTTACTTAACAATATATGAAGTATGTTACTATGGTTATACTTGTGGAAAACTTTTACTCCAGAGTACAGATATTGCTTATTTTGTCTTTCATTGCCATATTATCTTTTCAAGCAACCATTGCATCTTTATTTATTACATACACTTTTTTATTTATACATACATGAAACTGTTTTGAAAAATATAGAACTAGACACAAAATCCAAACCATGCAGTATGAGAAGTCAAAGAAATCTGTTATCTTTTCAAAAAAGCCTAGATGATTACTTGATGTAAAAAGTTATAGAAAAAAAAAGGAATGTACTAATGACCAAAGACCCTGTCTGTAGCACAGGGTTGTAAAATCCAAGGAGATGGTAGAGATGGCCTTCAGGAAGAACAGAGCTTCAGTGACTCCAGACTTCATTTAGTGAGGTAGTTCAGGTATATACAGTAAGTACCTGGGGCTGCGCTGGGATAGAAATTTAAATTATGATACAGAAACATGCATACACATAAAAAGTCAGAGTAAACTGTCTTTCTTATGGAGTCTCAGGATTTTTGGCATGGGTACAATATTTCTTTCCATGTCTGTGGTTAAAATGTACTCTTTTGTGCTGTGGTAAGTTGAGAACAGAAAATGCTAACAGACTTACACTCTCTCTGGTCTTCACACTAATTTAGCCCTGATGAGAAGAGAGAAGGATGTTGGCTAAGCTGCTAGCCGTCATGGGCCTTGTCTCTTACCCCATGAATGATGTGCTGGCCAACTTGTGGAGCACCTCCAGCTCAAGGTGTTTCAGAATCAGATGTCTTCCTTAGCAGCTGTCATTACCTTTTACCAGCTGTGACTAGGCAGTGTTTCTGCTGCCAGTTTTAATATGTTAATTTGATTTACATTATGAATATTCAGTGGACCCTTCTTGCCTGGTTACTCAGTTTGGCTAGACGGCCAACATAAAGGAGAGATCTGATGGTTCCAGACTTCTTCCATTTTATAATCACAGTTTTAGAAATGTTTTTAACACCTTGTCCTGATCTATGTTTCAACACAATTTGATCCCAGAGGTCTACATAGAGTTTCTTGGACTTCATGGTTTGGTTTTTGTTCTGACATGCAGTGTGAATTGTGGGACCTTGTATACAGACGTGTGTGCAATTCTGAACAATGTCCAGTCAATTCAGTATGAAACAGATGGCAATCAAGGTATCTGAAGATAGTTAAAGCAAACAGAATACTCCTGACCAGAATTTGGAGTGCCACTGCAAAGGGTCTGAATACTTATATGAATGAAACATTTTAGTGTTTGATATTTAATAAATTGGCAGTCCTTTCTTAAAACGTTTTCACTTTGTATTTTATTGGTTATTGAGTGTAGATTGATAGACACAAATAATACATTTGTAGATTTAAATGAAATCTAAAACAAAATACAATGTGCAAGAAGTAAAGGGGCCTGAATACTTTCTGAGTCCACTGTCAGTTACAACACTACGCTCTATATACATTAGCAATGAGTATTCCATGTATGATGTATTTAGTGGTATTTAGCCATATGAAGTCAAAACAACCAAGGATTAAAGCCAAAATTCTGTACAGAACAAAACATCACAGCCAAATTGCAAACCAGAATCTTAGGCAAGAGCTTCCAAAAGTCCTGGCTCTCTACATTATTCTTTACTGTTACCTAAATGTACCACAGAAATGAACAGTGGAATCCTTGGACTAGGAAATTTGCACGTCAGAATTTTTCTGCATTTTCTTGGTGCCAGTATGATACTGTTGTCATCCACAATATGGTTGTGGCTGTGCAAAACCACACATGATGGTGATGGCCACTATTCAAATCCAAATATCATAAAATAAAGAATAAAATTAATAATACCTTCCAAACAAATATAAAAATGAGAAATATGCAAAAAAGAATTCTGCGCATCTAGAAACCTTAATTCTTGGTGAAGTCAGGAAAATCTGTTTGGGAAAATATTGTTCCAAATATCAAAAAAACATCTTATAAGAACTAAAGATCAGTGTAATAAATAAGAGCGAAAACCAAAGAACCTGTGGGACAACCCCATGTGTCCACAGGGTGAATATGTGTTACCTACACAAACAGCAGTAAGCCCAGTATTAAGTACACAGTGTAAAATATATTTTTAAACGACGAATAAGGAAATGAAGAGTATTATTCGGACAGTCATTAAAATTGTCGGAGGACAGGCTGGGCTTAAATACCAAAAACAAACAAGCTGTAAATCCAAAAAAAGAAAAATGTGGACGAACAAAGTCAAAAAAGCAAAGCAAGAACTTCCTAAATCTGTTTAAATATCCTTTCCTAAACTGACCCAGACTGACTGTTGTTTGAGAACTATGACACCAGGCATATCTTAAATAGTGACAGCATGATGATGTCACATGGCATGCCAATGTGGTTATGCTTAGCAACAACTGTATGAACCAACATCAATATGTCACATAAAATGGTGTGTCGAGTACAGTAACACATTCAAAATGGCACTGTAATGACATCGGCACTGCTGCACCTCACACAAGGAAAGGCAAACAATGATAAGAAATTACCAGGGAAGGAAACGTTAAGCAAAAGTCAGAAACTGGGAAATATAAGTAGCACTGCTATGCACACGTACAAAGGATTTTTATTCAGTTATCCTCAAAACCTAGGATGTTGATGCATCTAATGTGCCAATCTTTACAGTGGTCCTCCAATGGTATTAATTGCACAATCTCCAGGACCACACTCCATAGCAACTGTTGTTGCTTCCTGACGACAGTGACACTAAAAAGACATAGCTACACTATGAGGAGAGATTCAAGGAGCAGAACCTTTTCAGTTTAATCAGACAGAGATTAAAAGGTGACATGATCAAAGTGTTTAAAATTATGAAAGAAGTTAGTACAGTGGAGATCCCAGTTGTTACTTTAAAATAAATTCTGCAACAAGAACATGGGAACACAATTGGAAACTTCTAACCTGGGGAGATTTCACAGAAATTTTAAAAATATTTTTTTACAAAAAGAACCATCAAGGCATAGAATACATGACTGAGTGGTGTAGTGGAGAGCAGGACTTTAAGGACCTTCAAATCTCAACTTAATGTCATTTTGAGGGAGTATCTAGGCGAATCTGGGTGAATAAGATGGACATGTTTTTTTGGGCTGAACAGTCTGTTCTTATCACAACTTTTGTAATGTTCTTAAAAATGTGTGCAGTAGTATTATTTAAATTTCTCAGTTGCCATTGTTTTCTGTTTCTTACTTTGATTCTAAGATTGTGATTTATGGTCGGATGAAAGTCAGGGTGGATTCTTGAGTGCAGGTTCTGGCTTGCTTAATGTTTCCTCTTCTGGGGACTTCCATTTATTCTGTAGGCACAAGAAAAACTGCGATCATGACAAGCACAGTGAATAAAATTGAAGGGCAATTAATAAATCAGAATAAATATGAAGTAAACACTGCAGAAATAGTAAGTTATAAGAAAAATGTAGTTCACAACACCAGGTAATTGAATCCAGCTTGCAGGGGGGATGAGACAGCCCCTTTAAACAGTTCAAATTTGCCAGTATCACACATCATTCTTTGCTCTTTAACGTTTAAACATTTGCTTTCACCATGTTTCAAGTTAACATTTTTATCATAATATTTTTTGTCCCCATTCTGTAATAACAGATCCTCAAGTGGTCATCCAATAACAAGTGATGTTAGCACTAAAACTGTGGTAAAGCAGTAAAGAGGTATTTTGTGAGCTTTCATGACAGTCAGATCAAGGTTATTTCAGTGGAGTCTGTAGGTTCAATGCACATGGTGGCAGCGGTTTGATAGCTAATGATGTCAGAAGTCATTAATGGTGTGTGGAACGAGCTAGTAAACTGATTCTATTACCAAAAGCATAATAATAATGATAATCTGAGGAATCATGGACTGTGTGTGTATATATATATATATATATATATATATATATATATATATATATATATATACAATATAGTGGTAGCCGGCCCGGACACAGACAGGCAGACACATTTGAATCACCCCACACATGTTTATTATACATATTTACAAATGATAAAAGTGCTTCACAAACCCCTAAAGTTCCCAAAGTCCTGCCCACAACAATGCCTCACTCTCTGCAGGCCGCCTCCTTGCCTCCTCCACCAAGCTCTGTCCTTCTCGTCACCTGACTCCAGCCATTGTACGAAGGGAAGCGGCCCCTTTTATACAACCCCGGATGTGCTCCAGGTGCCTCCCGGCAATCTTCCACCGGCACTCCCCAGTGTGGCGGAAGTGCCGGCTGCGCACCCAGAAGCACTCCGGGTGTCCCCAGTCCTCTTACCTCCAGCACTTCCGGGTGTGGCAGAAGTGCTGAGGTCCAGGACTCTGCAGGCATTGGGGCGCCTCCTGGCGGTGACCACAGGCCCCTACAGGGTTGAGCTTCAAAGCCCTGTACCCATGGCCCCCAAAGGAACTAGAGCTGTTGCCCCCACATGGTCTGGGGAAGGTTTGAGCCCTCCTCCGGACCTCCTGGGCGTCCCGGCCGGGTCGCCACCCTAGCCATCTCCGACAATATATATATATACTAGCAAAATACCTGCGCTTTGCAGCGGCGAAGTACTGCCTTGAAATTTTTATTAAGAAGAAAATTAAACCTTTTTAAACTGAGGGAAAATATACCAATAATTATTTGTTAAGGATCTCTTTGTATACCATGTTGTGAGTTCGGCCATCCAGTTGTAATATGACCAAGCTGTGCGCTGAGCTTACTCTTGAGCATGCAACGTACAGCTGGCCATGTGAACAGTAATCTTGTTTCAAATCTCACAGCTTGGATTGCTGCTCTCATAATCGGTTTGAGTTTCATGGTTTGTTTCAATTACGACAGTATTTGCAGGACTTGTGTTGAAGTGACATTCGGCATCTGTCAAGCGTTGTAAGTATACAACCGGTTTCATCGATAACTTCACATCCAGCTTTTGAGAGTTTAAACATTCATAAACATCAAAGTGTCCACTACTGAAATCGTCACCTGTGAATCTAAGATGTTTAAGAGGCATTGGCGGTTGTCGAAAGGTGTAAAATATTTGGCCATTTCGGTACACTTGAAAGCGACAACCAAACAATTCAGCGACAGCCATCAACTCACATGCAGATCCATAAGTGAAGGGCTTAAGCATTTCATTCTTATAGTGCTCCTGTGTAGTATAATTATCTCCTGTACCGTCATCAGTTCACACCTTCAACCTGTGCCAGTCATTCAATACATAAGACACAATGTTCCTCCGCATATCAAGAGTGAGCCTGATTTGGCCGTGCAATATGTAACAAAGAGAATGGAAAAGGTAGGTGCCATCTCTGGGCATGGAAACCACTCGGTAAGCGACAGTTCTTTGATCGATGGTGATCACCTCAATAGACATGTTAATGGGGGTACGGTTGGAATGATAAAGGAAATGGGTGCCTGAACAATGTAAAGTAAGTCTAAAATACCTACACAATAACTATAATCGTAATAAATGAACAATAAGACAGCGGAGAAGCCGTGCATTAAATTAAAAGGCTGTAGTTATCAGCAGGGAGACGTGAATCCCGCGGCATAGCAAGGAAGGGAATGTAGAGACTGGAGCAACGGACGGCCTTATATAGGCAGGCAGCCAACAACGTGGGAGGCGTTGAGATGGAGGACCCAAACGCCGCCTCACACGGTGACCGAGCTGCAGGCTATGGACGTATATATGTACATAAGTAGGATTCAGTTAGCGTTGGGAACCCGCGTACCAAATTTCTTGAAGATGGGCCCATAAGTAACAAAGAGTGTGGAAAAGTTCAATATGGCAGCCGATAGTGGCATCATACCACCAAAATAAGTACGTACATTGGTTTCGGTTAGCGCAGGGAAGCCGCCTACCAAATTTCATGAAGATGGGGCTATAAATAAGAAAGTTCAACATGGCGGACGTTGTCGACCGTTTTGACCGTTACGCGTAGAATTTCGAAATGAAACCTGCTTAACTTTTGTAAGTAAGCTGTAAGGAATGAGCCTGCCAAATTTCAGTCTTCTACCTACACGGGAAGTTGGAGAATTAGTGATGAGTGAGTGAGTGAGTGAGTGAGTGAGTGAGTGAGTGAGGGCTTTGCCTTTTATTAGTATAGACATATACAGATATACTGTGACAAAAGGCACTATACCAGCGCTCAACCCCACACAGGCAGACACAGCAGGCACACTAATAAAACAAATAAATGTTTTATTTTTCTTTTCTTTGCCTGTGGGCAACACTTTCCCCGTTCTCACAGGCACAACACAGTTCCAATAAGCACAAGCACAATCCCCACAATACTTCTACTCTTCCTCTTTTCTCCTTCACTGCTATCTGGCAAGCTTCATTCACTACCACCCGACTCTGGCTCCCAGAGTGGTGGCTTCTGGCTTATTTTATAACCCACCTGGAAGTGCTCCACGTGTTAGCTGGGCACATTTCTGGCTGCACTTCCGGGTGTGGTGGAAGAGCTGCCCACATGGGCTCAGGAACAACTGCAGCGCCTCCTGGCGGTACCCCTGGTTCCCAACAGGGTTGTAGAGAACTCCATCTCCCATCGAGCCCTGCAGGAATCCGTGGCACCACTGGCTCCCAAGGGGGCTGTCATCTAGCATCCCGGGGAAGGTACTGTTCAGTCCATGCTTGTTTCCCTGGACCATATATAGAAGAGGCATCACATCCGCCACAATACATATATACAGATATATATATATATACTGTACTGTATATATGCATAATCATTTTGTTTGTAAAGTACAAAGTACTAAAGTTTGTTCACTCTTTGAATGCTTCTGCCTCACAGCTTTGCAGTTCTGGGTTCAGATGCTGGCTTGGTCACCATTTCTGTAAGGTTTGCATCTTCTCCCCCTGGCCTTGTGGGTTTTTTGCCCACATTTAAAAGACATATGTGCTAGGTGGATTTGTGATATTAAAATGGCCCAGCATCAGTGAGTGTGGGTATGTGCATGTGTGCACCCTGCAGTACTGTAGAGTTGGTTTCTGCCTTATGCCCACTACTTCCAGAATAGGCACTGGCTATAAAGTGAATGCATGGATTTTCACAAATGTATTGACCTGAAAAGAGAAGTCTTGTACCAACCACCACAAACTATCATTTTATTATACAGTATATCATACTAGTGGAACATGCAGACCTTTAGTTGTTGAATTAAAGGGATTTGAAAACAAAATCAAAGGGAATGCAATGTGAAAGTGTGAAGTGAAAGAATGGGTGTATTGTAAAAAAGAAAAGAGCACAGTAAAGCAAAATAGGAAGTAAGGAATAGCAGAATGAAAGTTTCACAACTTTATAGCCTCTATATAGAGAGTTGTGAAAAAGTAACAATCCCTCCTCATTTCCTTACAAAAGTGCAGGATTTCATTATGGTCAGCAAATGTGCCCCTCAAATGACAATACTGCAGGTTTCTTTTCCTTTTAAATGCATACAGGGTGCAAATCTGCCCAGAGTAGTAACATCACGCATTTGTGAAACAGATCAGGCAGTGACAAAAAATGTGAAGTTGAGTATGCTTACATTACACATTGTTGCTACAGCTTTGTGATGTTACACTGGTATCACTGAGCATTACGGGGAAAAAATGTTTGTCCAAGCCAGAAAAATATTTGTTGAACACAGTATATCCGCTGGGAAAAACGCATTAGAACAGAACACAATTGAACAGAAATCTCCAGATGTCAATGAACAACTGAAAGATCCACTCTCCAGCTCCAAAATATCAAGGCTGAGTTCAGTGATAGCTGGGTGGTCCCGCAAATTGAGGTTTCACTGAACAAAGCACAAGGAACTTAGAGGCACATAGTGGCACAATACATAGATACTAAATAATATATAAACACAACACGATTGACAAAGAATACATTATTACAATATCAACATGAAAAATAATACTTTTAAATAATATTATATAAAAATAAGCCAGGGAATAAACCCTGCTCTAACATGATAGAACTAAATGTGCCCTGTGTTGGTATCCAGGAGTGGTTTCTATCTTGATTAAGTGAGTTCATTGAAGGACATTTTTTGTCATTTGTCTATCATTTGATATTTTACTTTGATTTATAACCCACTCCTATATTTTGTGTAAAGTACAACCAAAATTAACAATCACTTCATTTGGTATTCCCTGGGAATCCTACCACTTCTCTCCATTTATCAACATAACAGCTCAATGTCTCCTTGACCATACAATGGGAAATCTCCAACGCCGTCCTCCTCATTTATATTTATTGAAAGGGTTTCATACAGGTGCTCTGAAACGAAGCAGTCAACATTCTAGTTTTTGACAACTTAATGGATTGTATCTACAGCACCCTGGTTTGTCCCATTTCACCTGAAGGCATGTCTGTTAAGCACTATTGAAAGGCAGCTCTCACTTTTGCAGAGACAGGAAGGAGGATATTGTCAGGACTTGTTAACATTAACCGCGTACAAGTGACATTGATCAGCATCTCATTTTCATTTCTCCAGGCTGCTGGCCACAGATGAGACTGATAATTAAAACCTGCAGAAGAATAAAGGCTGACATACTGCCAAAATAAAGTACCTGGCAACCCTGGGAGGGGTATATTGATTAGGAGTTCTGTAGGACATCCCAAATAGGAAGGACACAGATCCATTTTCTAATCTTCTTTTATTGACTTGCTGCCTGCTTCAGTTCTGTCTTCATTAAAGTTATTTTTAGAAATAAATAATGGAGCACAGACATCTAAATCTCAATTAATATAACATTCTAGGTCAGGGGCATCTGGACTCTATCCTGATGGCTTCAGGTGTATTCATGCTCCTTTCAGTTGGACCAATGTATACTGTTTAAAAAACTAAAGGAACCCTTTTTAATCAGAGTATAGCATCAAGTCAATGAAACTTCTAGACTATTGATTTGGTCAATTAAGTAGCAGAGGGGGTTGTTAATCAGTTTCACCTGCTTTGGTGTTCATGAAATTAACAACAGGTGCACTAGAGGGGCAACAATGAGACGACCCCCAAAACAGGTTTAAAGGTTTAACAGGTGGAGGCCACTGACATTTTTCCCTCCTCATCTTTTCTGACTGTTGTTTCACTAGTTTTGCATTTGTCTACGGTCAGTACCGCTACTGGTAGCATGAGGTGATACCCTACAGAGGTTGCCCAGGTAGTCCAACTTCTCCAGGATGACACATCAATACGTGCCATTGCCATAAGGTTTGCGGTGTCTCCCAGCACAGTCTCAAGGGCATGAAGGAGATTCCAGGAGACAGGCAGTTACTCTAGGAGAGCTGGACAGGGCCATAGAAGGTCCTTAACCCATCGACAGGACCGTATCTGCCTCTTTTGGTCAAGGAGAAACAGGATGAGCACAAAATGACCTCCAGCAGGCCACTGGTGTGAATGTCTCTGACCAAACAATCGGAAACAGACTTCATGAGGGTGGCCTTGGGGCCCCAACGTCCTCTAGTGGGCCTTGTGTTCACTGCCCGGCACCGTGGAGCTCGATTGGCATTTGCCATAGAATACCAGAATTGACAGGTCCATCACTGGCACCCTGTGCTTTTCACAGATGAGAGCAGGTTCACCCTGAGCACATGTGACAGATGTGAAAGGGTCTGAAGAAGCTGTGGATGTTATGCTGCCTGTGACATCATTCATCATGACTGGTTTGGTGGTGGGTCAGTGATGGTCTGGGGAGGCATATCCATGGAGGGATGCACAGACCTCTACAGGCTAGGCAATGGCAACTTGACTGCCATTAGGTATCGGGATGAAATCCTTCGACCCATTGTCAGACCCTATGCTGGTGCAGTGGGTCCTGGGTTCCTCCTGGTGCACGACAATGCCTGGCCTCATGTGGCGAGAGTATGCAGGCAGTCCCTGGAGGATGAAGGCATTGATAGCATTGACTGCCCCCCATGCCCCCCATGCTCACTCGCCTGACCTCAATCCAATAGAACACCTCTGGGACATTATGTTTCTGCCAAGTTGCACCTCAGACTGCCCAGGAGCTCAGTGATGTCCTGGACCAGATCTGGGAGTAGATCCCCCAGGATACCATCCGCCGTCTCATTAGGAGCATAACCCTAATGTTGTCAGGCATGCATACAAGAACGTGGGGGCCATACAAACTACTGAGTGCGATTTGGAGTTGCAGCAATGAAATTTCAGCAAAATGGACTAGCCTGCCACACCTTTTTTTCACTTTGATTTTCGGGGTGTCTTTGAATTCAGCCCTCTGTAGGTTGATCATTTTCATTTCCATCAAACAATGAGGCATCCTTTCGTTCCTAACACATTACCCAGTCCATATTGGTATGGATATCCAGCAGGATTTTTTTCCCATTGAGATCTGATGTGTTTTCAAAGTGTTGCTTTAATTTTTTTTGAGTAGTTTATTTGGCACACATGGAACAGGGAAGGAAGAGCACAGCACTGGCTCAAGGTATCCGGCAGGCGGCAGTGCTAACCACTTTGCAAGCTCGTAATAAATCTGGTAATCCCAACATTGTTTCCATCCACATTAGGTTCCTCATGAGGTGAATAGAGTATTGCCACATTTGTCATTTTATTGTTAAAGGGCAAAGGTGTTTTACTAAAGCTGGAGAAATAAATGAGCAGAAAGCTGAATGCCATTATCAAAATGGGAAGTGGATGGTTGAGCATGAACACATATGGCTGATGTTATATCTTTCAGTTCTAATGGAATGATGTTTGTTAGTTTATAATTTCTTCAGATTCGGTCGCTCCTCCAAAACCCTCTCTTAAACGATGATACAATGGGAAACAAATACAGTTTTTTTTTACTGCTGTCTTGCTGCTGCTGCCGTGCCGCATGATCTGCATCTCGTGCGGCGCTTCGAACATTTAAAAGCCTGTACAGCAGCTGTCCTTTTGTGTCACTGCCTTATCTCTCTTCTCCCCCAGACATCCACTGCATACTTCTGTCATATCACCTATGTCCATATATTCAATCTCTTTTCACTTTTACCTTTTCGTCTTGAAATTTTCTTTCATGGGATTTCACTTTCACCAAACAACAAATCTTTTCATTCTTGCAGGTATGCCTCTTCATTGGGAAGAAACACTACTTTTCCGCCATGGCAACATGAATTAGACGATCTACAAGTCTCTGACTTAAAGTTTAAATCCGAACAATATATTCAAACTTTTTGATGTTCCGTTATTTAACTGAGTAATAATTTCCGTTTGTTCGCGCTAATTCGATCTTTACTATCATTTTTTTGAGACTTTTGAATTTCCGTTTTTCCATTATCTCTAACCTGCTCTGCATGTGTATCGCGCCAACGTTTTTGACTTCTTTGTGATGTTCTACTTTGTCATCTGCTCTATGTCTTTTATTTCCGGTCAAGGGTGTAGTTAAATCTCTTGGCACAAACTCTCGTCTTGTGGAACATGAAAGTATCTCTCTGAGAAAGTCACGTCTCATCTCTCTTCCCAAGACTTTTTTATTATAATAGAGAGATATGAGGAGTTCTGGAAGGTGCAATTTCCCAGGGTGCCTTGCAAGATCAGGAAACATTACAATTGTTAATATGGCTTTTGTTGTTAGTGTTTCGCTTTTCTTCGTTTAGTGAGTCTTTGTTCTGGAGTTGGAGAACAAGAATAATAACCTGCTGAATTAAAGAAACATTACTTTAGCCCAGAATGCCACCATCATTCTTCTTCAGTGTGAGCTGATGAAGTTTGTTCAATAATTTTGTTATTGGTTTACTTTATAACTCTCCTACATTTACTGATGCAGGTTATACAGTGGTATGATATTAAGATATTTTAAATATAAAAACACTGATTCATATTACTCATAAAACAAAACAACTTGTGAAATATTGCGTCCTTAACGGATCAATGATGGTGCTGTCTTCATTTACTATCATGGGGAGCTCAGGGAGCTGCAGTTATTCAGAGGGCAGTTATTTGTGGAACATTTTAGACATTTAAGTCAATACTGAAAATTGTTTTAAAACACTAGGGTGAATAAAAAAATGAATGATTGATGTTGAGCTGAACTGCATCCTCTGATCAAAACGTGTTCTTTATGTCCTATTACCAGTTTCTCATGAGGCATGCATCAGGATCTGGCTGTGATTTGGCTCCTGGCCCCTCATTTTGCCAGCTATTGGACCCCCCATCCCTCTTCCTTTTCTATATTTGTTGCTGTGCAGTGCTAATTACACAGTAGCCACATGAGGGTAGGGGCAGAGAAAATAAAAGGCAAAGTTCAAATTATTATTATTAATCTTGCACTTTATATTTTATGCTCTTGATTTTTTCCTCTTGTGCTGAAAAAAAAAACAAAAAACTTTTTGTTATTCATTTTCTGTTGGAAATGAAAAAAAAAAGACTTTCTAAAATTTTATCCAATCAACACCTTCCATTATTTGCTTAGGTCTGGGGCAGATCTACCTTGAGGGCATCTTGGGTGCGCGCCCAGGGCCCCGTGATGGCAGTAAGGGGATTTTTCACTAAGAAGACACCCCACCCCATTTGATGAAATGACCAAGGAGGGGTGGATGAAAACAACAACTGAGTATCCGTGAGTCAAAATAACCAAGAGGGAAGCCTAGATAACATGATTAGGCATCCATAAGTCTGAATGACTAAGGTAGAAGAAATTGAGTGTCATGGCAAAATCAACAGTAAGAAATAAACAACCCAGTTGTCCATGCCTGGTATGGTCATCTCGTTGTTAAAGAGCTACCTCACCCAGAGGTCTTCATGCAGCCTTGCTAGATGTGCTTGGACCTGTCCTTGTGTAATCTTACTGGTCACATGGATCAGTGATAAGCGTTGGCTACGGCATCACCACATCAGCAGCTTTGTAACAAGTGTCACCCACATAGGGTGACTCCTTACACTTCTTCACCTCATGAGGTAAAAGGATAAAAAAAAAAACTCACCGTACTTCATCCTTCACTCTTCCTACCCTCTTCAAAAAATATCTTGACAATATACAAAAAAAAAACAAGATAGCTAATTAAAGTTTTAACAGTAATAAAATATGAATGTACACAAATAACATAAAATAAACATTTCACAAAATGATTCCCACACACCCCATAAAACCATTAACACTAATCACTGTTAGTCCATTGCTTAATGAATTCTACAGTAAACATGCAGAAATGGACAGTGCGTATAAAAGAAGAAAACAAAATTGTTTAGACATTTACAGAGGTAAAATGTGATATGTTAAGGGGCAAGCAAAGCATGTGTAAGCTTCTGTACCTGCCATTATGCGTAACATGAAAACTGGTACTGCCTCACTAGGTTTAGCACTGGGGAGCTCATGTTCGCTGCCATCCAGAAAGGGTCCTATTCCAGCTGTTGCTCACTGAATGTGACACTTAAGGCGGTCACTTTTCCAACGATCACCTGCCAGAATTTGCTGGGTGGGGAAGTTGTTACACAATGCATTTGTCGATATCTTCCTTTTAGAGCAAAGCTGAAATGAGTCTTTGTAAGCTGTCTTCCTGCTTACCCTTCTTGTTGCTCTATTGTACTTTTAAAGGGATTCTGGTGCTATCAAAACCAGTGTCCATGCCAACTCCTAACATCTGTCTCGGGACAATACCAGTAAAGGGTTGTTGTTAAGTGCTGCCCCACTATCCCATATATTAGGAAAATAGGACAAAACAGCAGTACAAGTAACAGGTGTAACAAAACACACAAGAACAAAGTCAAAGTGTTGGGGACCGTCCCTGTTTAGTAAAGTTGAAGGGTTAGTGGTTTGGTCTTTACAGACTTGAGTCCAGAACAGAAATTGATCAATATATGAATGGCAGACATATATATAATGGAACAACAGGAAGCGATGTAACAAGCAGGTGGCATTCTGAGATTGAAGTGGCATCATCTGGAGATGGGACTTTGAGGGGTGAAACTGGAAGTGACATCATAAGCCGGAAGTGATTATTATTGGGGTGATTCTTCAGTTGTTTTGTGGGGAGAAGTGGAGAAAGAGTTAAAGTACAGCGCCAACCCCCTGTCTGAGCAGCAAATACAATTATTTGAGCCCATAAACGGTGTCCTATTCCTATTTGCTCTGTTCAGCTTTTCCTTAGCCCTGACTAGTCTCCCAGACCACGCAACTGAAAAACAACCCCACAAGATGATGCTACTACCACCATGCTTCACCATTGGAATATTATTCCACAGGTGGTGAACTGTGCCTGCTTTCCTCTAGATGTGATGCTAATTTTGGTTTCACCAGACTATAGAATCTTGTTTCTCAAAGTCTGAAGTCATCTGGAGGTGAAACTTTGAAGGGTGGAACCGGAAGTGATTATTATAGGGGTGATTCTTCAGTCGTTCTGTGAGCAAAAGTGGAGAAAGAGTTTGAGTGCAGCGCCAATCCCCGGTCTTAGCAGCAAATACAATTATTTGAGCCCATAAACTGTCTCCTATTCGCATTTGTGTGACACAGGAAAAATGCATAATGTGGCAGTGCTACAGCTTTTTTATTTATTTTTATAAATTTTGAATTTTCTGCAACCTGAATACATAAACTCTTCTCAAAATATAAAATTTTTAAAATAGGGAGTCTACAGAAATTAAAGCGTCACTCAATAATATGTCTGGTAAGCCACCTCTTAATGCTTTATTATCATTTTCATAAACTGGCATAGAAAGGGAGAGGGCATCAAAGTTATTGTGTTTAGAGAAACTTAAATAAAGGCCCAGTAAGGGGTTTTATTAAATACGTGTTATTGTTGGTAATTCAATTCAATATTTTGTTATTGGAAAATAATAATATCAAAAAACATAGCTTAATTAGATTTTTAAAAATGTGTAATCCTTTTGTAAAAAGTGTGCCATTTGACATTTAGTGTAGCTTAAACCATGTGCTTGTCTTGTGTATTTTATCCTATAAAACTGACCTAAATCATACCTCTATATTGAATTGATTTATTTCAGGTAAAATTCCCATTATTTTGCCATTGTTGAAGTTCTTCTGCCACTGATGGTTTCATAAGTTGAGCTCCCATGGGTTGTATAGTTCAACTGCTATATCAGAGTTCAATCAGACAACTTTATTTGATGTGCCAATCATGAGACCACTAATTCAATCTGAAGTTCTCACTTTCATATTTTGTTGCTCTGTATGAGTCATATGTAACCAGGCTTTATGTGAGTATAAATAGACGCGGAATGTCTTCTTTATTAGAAATACTTGCTTTCTTCTTTAAGTGAAAAGAAACGAGTGACAGCAACTTATGTGCAGACATTTTGACTTAATTTAGCTGGGCTGGTGGCAGTGGATCATTTGTGTGTGTGGGTGTGGGTAAGATTAAAAATTTAAGTGGCTTTGACGGCGGTATGATAGTGGATACCTCAGACAGTGGGAAGTCCTGAGCAATCATTCCCACTGGCGTCATTAGGGACCTCTTCTGGGATCTCCTGTCCAGTGACTAGTCTCAGAGACAATTAAACTGAAAAACATCCCAGCAAGGTGAAGCTACTACACACAATGCTTCACCATTGGAATGTTATTCCACAGGTCGTGAACTGTGCCGGCTTTCCTCTAGATGTGCTGCTAATTTTGGTTTCACCAGACTACAGAATCTTGTTTCTCAAAGTCTGAAGTCTTTTTGGTTTGTAAACTCCAAGTGGGTTTCCATGTGCCTTTTGCTGAGGAGTGGCCCCTGTCTGGCCACTCTGTCATAAAGCCCAGATCGGTGGAGTGTTGCAGTGATTGTTGTCCTTCTGGAAGTTCTTTTCATTTCCATACAGGTTCTCTTGAGCTAAGCTAGAGTGACTATTACAGTATGTTTGCTTGACCACCTCTCTTACTAAGTACCCTGACCCCAATTGCTCATTTTGTCCAGCTATAAGAAGTGTTGTGGTTGTTCCAAACATGTTCCATTTAAAAATTAGAAAGGCAAATTTCACCTCTGGAGCCTTCAATGCTTCAGGAATTTTTTGTAGCCTTCCCCAGATCTGAGCCTTGACACAATCCTGTCTGTAAGCTCTGCAGGCAATTCCTTCAACCTTATGGCTTGATTTTTGCTCATCTGTGTGACCTTATAGATACAGGTGTGTAGATTTCCTAATCAGGTGGACTCAAAGCAAAATGTAGAAACATCTCAACAATAATAAATTGAATAGGATGCACCTGTGGCAAATTCCAAGTGCCATAGCAAAGGGTCTGAAGACTTGAGTTAGTTTTTTTACTTTAAATAAATTTGCAAAATATTCTAAAATCATTTATTCGTTTTGTCTTTATGGGGTATTGAGAGCTGCTTGATGTGGGGAAAAATGAATTAAATAATTTAACACAAGGCCGCAACATATTTGCTGTTTAACAGGTTCTAGCTGTTGTTGATTCTGATGTTAATTAATTTCATTGTTTTATTGGTTAACGTTCTATCTATTTGTGTCTGTTACAACAATGTAATTATGATTCTGGTATGATTAATTTACTTTAACTAAGGTATTAAAATAACACCATTTTTGTACATCCCAGACATACAAGAATCAAATATCTATGTCTGCTTTTCAAGTCACAATGATGAAAGTTGTCCTCTTGAGTCAGGTAAGAGACCTTCATGGGACAATAATTCTGTACTAATTAGAATTCATCCTAGTTAATGCAGACCCTGAGGACACAGATTAAAGCATGCTTTATCACTAGAAAAAGAAGAAATTACATTTTAGATTGTATCTTTTATGCTCAAACAATTTTGAGGCTGCCAGGGGGTGAAATGTGCAGCTGTTTAGAACAATAGGAGCTCATGCCATGCACGGAGGTCAAAGGACTTTTTTACGGTCGCACAGTGATTCACTTAAGATTCTGAAAAGAAGCCATATGAACATTTGGAGAGAACAACATTGTCTTCTTGTTTTTGACTTTCTCTTTTACAATTTAAAATTTTAGTTCATTAGTTTATCCATGGACAGATATGGTTTCCATTTATGTTTAATCAGTTTCAGCCTTGTACTCTGTGTGCTTGTATGTGTACAAGTTCTGTATTTAGTAATTCGTTTAATCTATACTTGCATTTAAACTGAGAATTGTTCACAGCAATCCTTATACAAAAAGAAAAGTTGTAAATATAAATAAAAAATCAAAAACAAAAGAAAAAAGAATTAGCATAAGCCACTCTAATTCAGGGTGTTCATAGGAAATGTAATGATTTACTGCATGAGGGAGAAGTTCATAATAAATAAGAGTAGATGCATTATGTATTTAAAATATTAAAATGTATGCTTCACTTTAAACATTTAAAGTTTAAATAACTACATGATCTAGTATATTTCTTACAAATTTCCATGACTCTTCATGTAGCAAAGTGCTTAATGGAACACATCTTAAATATTTTTCCACTTAATTTCAGTTAAATATAATTTCAATTTCTTTTTATCAAACGCATCCCCATTTAAGAACCCAGGATGTAATACAGTAACTACAAATACAGTATGGTCAAGCAACATAAACAGAAACCATAACATTGAAACATAAGCAGAGAAATATAAAACAATATATACTGTAAAATAAACCAAGAGATATCAAAATGCTGGTGTGCCAGACCAGTTTATTGCTATAATCAAGAATCAATGAATGAAACATGGATGTTACTTTAGGTCAACAATACTGCCACTTTCAGCACTTTTTGTGCAGCAAAATGAAGACACTATGACAGCACCCCATGGATCTTTTAAGTTCTGGGGAATCAGAAGAGGTGGGACGTAAGATCAAAAAAGAAATGGAGGTTTACTGACCTTCTTCTTCATCAACTTTCTGGCTAAACAGGAAACAGGTAGACTGGTGAGTCTTGGTATAACCTTTAAATTGGTCTCCGTTAAGCTTAGTGTGGTCATGCTGATGACAATACAAAGAAAAACACACAGCACGTTCAGAAAGTATTCAGACCTCTTCACCTTCTGCACACTTTATTGTGTTGTAGATTTAATTTTTAATTGATAATTTTGCCATTTTTGTCCATCAGTCTACACTTAATAACCCATAATGACAAAGTGAAAAAATATTTTCAGAAAGGTTTTCAAATTTATTAAAAATCGAAAACTGAAATCTCTCATTTCTGTAAGTATTCAGAACCTTTGCTGTGGCACTCCAGACTGTACTCAGGTTCATACTGTTTGGTTTAATTCTCCTTAAGATGTGTCTAGAATTTGATTGGAGTCCATGATAGCAAATTGAATTGACCATACATCATTCAGAAAGGCACACGCCTGTGTAGATAAGGTACCGGAACTCACAGTGCATGTTAGGACAAAAACTAAGCCATGTAACTCTCAGCACACGATCAAATTGTAGTAAGGCATAGATCAGAGCAAGGAATATAGCCATTTCTAAAGATATAAGTACTCCCAGGATAGGCCTCAATAATTGTGAAATGGAAGAAGTTTGAAACCACCAAGACTCTTCCTGGAGTTGGCCGTCTGCCCAAACTAAGTAAGCGGGCAAGAAAGGTCTTAGTCAGGTAGGAGACCAAGAACCCAATGGTCTGTCTAACAGAGCTTCAGAAGTTGTCTACTAAGATGGGAGGATCTGTCAGACAGATGACCATCTAAGCAGCACTCCATCAATCAGGCCTTCATGATGTATCAGGTAGATAAAGGTCTCTCTTAAGTAAAAGGAATATGACAGGATTTAAAGGACTCCGAGAGCATGACGGAAAAGATTCCCCAGTCTGATGACACAAAAATTGAGCTCTGTAGACATAATTCCAAACACTATGTTTGGCTAAAACTAGGCACTGCTCATCACCTGCCTAATACCATCCCTACAATGAAGCATGGTTATGGCAGCATTATGCTGATTGGTGCTTCTCTGTACCAGACACAGGGACACTGACCACAATTGTGGGATGGATGATTGCAGCCATATGCAGAGAGGTCTCTGAAGAAAACCTGCTTCAGACTGCGCATGACCTCAGACTGGTGCAATGGTTCAACTTTCAGCATGACAAAGACCCGAACCATACAGTCACAACAATACTGGAGGGGCTTTGAGACATGTGTCTGACTCTCCTTGAGTGGTGCAGCCAAAGAACAGATTTAAACTCCAGAAATCATAGACCTGGAGATTGTAGTTTATGGATGTTTCCCAACCAACCGTATGGGTTTTGAGAGGATCTACCAAAGAAGAATGGCACAAACTGCACAAATACACTTGTGCAAAGGTTTTAGAGGCTTACCCAAAAAGACTCAAAGCTGTAGTGGTTGCCAGAGAGGCTCTTGCAAAGTATAGTGGTGCCTCTTTTTCAAATTTAATTTGTTTCAAGAGGCTGTTCGAACTCTGAATTGTTCGAAGCCTGAATCAATTTTCCCTGGTAGAAATAATGGAAAGTGAACTAATCCATTTCCAGACCCTACAGAATACCCAAGGTAAAAATAACACAATTAAATGCCCTAAATAATAAATGAAACCATGAAAACAATAAATAAAATACATAAATACTGTATAATAAAATTAAAATTGCATTTACTGTACTTTGGTATCTTAAACACGGCCTCCGGATCCACCACATAGTGTACTGGTTTCATGCTTTGTGATAATGTCATGAAAATTTTCCTTTTTCAACTTAATTGTCGATACTATAACCTTCCTCTTAGGCTTTGTTGCTTCCACAACCTTCATAGACACCATTGTTAATGGATAGGGGTTATATACAGTATATAACAAAAGATACCAAAAATAAAGCAAAAAAAAAAAAAAAACACTGAAAACACATACAGTAAGTGTAACACAAGAGATGCTTTCACAGCAATAGTGAGAGACAGACAACTTGGGCGCAGCGAGTGTACATGCCATCTATTACTGCATGTTTTTCACTGTGCGCACAGTTCAAACGCAGAAGCATCATTCAAACTCCAGATCAAGTTTCTCTGCAATTTAGCATTTGAACTCTGGAATTCTCGAAGTTAGAATTGTTCGAAACACGAGGCACTACTGTACTGAAATAAGGGTCTGAATACTTATGTGAATTAGAGTTTTAAATTTCTCGTTTTTAATAAATTTGCAAACCTTTCTGAAAACATGTTTTCACATTGTCATTATTGGTTTTTGAATATAGATTGAGAAGTAAAAATGGCAAATGTATCCATTTAAAATTAAGTCTTCTACATAATAAAAGTGTGCAAAAGGTGAAGGGGTCAAAATATTTTTACATTTGGAACAACACAATAAATTTTCACCTATGTCATCATGTATGAGTCACATTTTCAGTTGCAAAAATAAAGCTTCACTGAGCTTGTGGACATTCTGAATACAGAACTGCTCTCCTATTATAACAATATGTGAAGAGCAGCATGACACTTCATGTTACGTGTGCTGGTCTCTCATGACAATTTGATCCACTAGTCAAGTAGGTCACATTTACTTTCAGTAATTAATGTTTAGTGTGTATATATTTGCAAAACATATAGAAAAAAAAATAACATGCAGAGTTATGTTGTCTGGTTTGTACCCCACATGCCTCATAGGCAGACATAGTGGCTAAGCAGCCGCAGAATTGTACGGGAAACGTCAAGTTTGCTGATTCAGTTTCCAACACCGGCTGACTCTGTTCAGCTTAACCTGTAGCTACATAAACAGGTAAGCAATATAGTGGAGTCATTTAGGTGCTGGAAGTTGAAGCACAAAAGTGCCGGTTCAGTCCCCATCTCTGACACACTGTGTGACCCTACACAAGTTAACCTGTCAGCCTTCTAGCTGCATTTGAAACATATTCCAGTCTTGAAAGCTGCTTTGGACATCAGTCAAACATACAGTAATACAAATAAATATGTACAGTATTTCTTAATAGGATATGTCTTAAAGCACTGTGGAGTGGTCTTCACTATGGAAGGATCTATATAACAGAAGCTATGTGTGTGTTTTTTGTTTGCTTGTTGCCATCATGCTTGTAGGTAGAATATTTCATGTTTTGGTAAGGCATTATTGGATTTAGGGACTCTGAAATAAGGCTCTAAATTCTTGTTAAGATTTTTTTAATGTAAAATATTATTCCTTGTTTCAGCCATGGTTGTTGGTTGCATAGTGGTATAAAGGGTCTATTATGGGCTTATAAGAAGTATTTATGAGCCCTTGAAAATGACTGATAAAAGGCATAAAGCCTTCCCATTTATTAATTCACATTTTTTCGCAGTCTGACAATAGTGTAGTGCATTCAATGTATTTTATTCATGCGATGTCTTCATTTAGCCCGTGGAAAGTGGATCACACTGCCTGAGTCACGTTCCCTGGGGAAATCATCTGAAAGATAAAGTTTCTCCTTTGTGATTTAACCAGCTTAGGAATTTATGATTTTCAGCCGTGGAAGTAAATATGCAGTTCAGCTTTTTTTTTTTTTTTTTAACAGTATACCATATTTGTCATTAGACAACTGGGAATTTACCAGAATGTAGTTTGCTGCACTTTTTCTTCTTTATGAGAGATTACTGTGAATACTGTGATAAACATTAAAGAATTCACTAATTCATTTTTCCAAATCTTGGACTGGGTGTCAGCCTATTGAAAGGCACCCTGACACACAAACTTACTATTCAGCCTACTCTACACATGTTCAAGGTGTGGAGGAACGTTGAAATACTGATAGAAACAAGGAGAACATGCAAACTGAGACTTGAACCCAGGACTATGGAGCTGAGGAGTGACAGCTTTAACCCTGCTGTTCAACAAGTAATCAGTTTTATAAATGATAAACGTAGTGCTGCAATGTACCAGCATGATAAATACAATAAATAGGGTGAATTGCTTATTGGCATTTGTCTCGGAACAAATCAGAACAACTCACCTTTGCAGGTCTATTCGATTGTCTGAATAAATCTTCCATTTTCTCAAGGATCTTGCCTTGTGAATTCACATTTTAATGAAAGCAAAATACATTTTGAACAGCACATAAAAGGTCAATAGAAGTTAAAGATAAATAGGAAGAAGACAGAATATATGAGGTGTAATGATGATCAGAATTCAGAAGTTTGGCTGAAGGAAGAGCTATTGTGAAGCCTGGATACATTCAAATATCTAGGATCAGTGGTAGCCTGAGATAGAAAACTAGATGCAAAGATAACCCACAGAGTGCAGTGTGAATGGAACAACAGGGAGAAGATATCAGGAATATTGTGTGACCGAAGAATTAAGGCGAAGGTTAAAGGTAAAACAGTCGCTCAGCTGTGTACTACTACTGTGAAAGGAACCTGGGCATCTGAACTCTGGTATGACTTAATTGCAGAACGTTTTTAATTTAGGCAGCTTTTTTTTTTTTATGAAGGGGTCCTTGCAGGATTTTTTATTTAAAGGAGGTGTAACCTATCCAATTGACAAGTTCATCCTGCATGAGAATAGCATGGGCCAGTGTGCAGTGATGCCTGCTTAGCTGGTTTATCTTAAAGGATCAAACAGTTTTTACTAACAGATGTTTCTCTCATTTGTTATAATGACCTTTATACTGGCCAGGTGTAACCTCACGTGTTCCTTGTATCTTTTCATCTTTCATCTGTATAACTTTTTAAAGACAGAACCCCTTCCTGATGCTAAATTCTGGTTGCCATTTTGCCATATATATTCAGTAAAAATCTTCTTTTAGCTCCTGGTCCCCCCTGTTATATTGACATTTCTTACTTATTTTTTCTGTTTAAATGGATATTATTAAAATTTATTTCACACATTTGGAATTTTTCACCATGGAGATTATATTTTCTACATTGATTTTTATTTTGGCTTATATTAAAGATGTTTAAGAATAATTTATGCCATTTCATTACTCTTCACTGCTTTGGTATTTGCTTATTTGCTCCAATGGTAAGGACATGGAATTCTATAGACATTGAATCTGTATACGTTAAAGTTTCCAGAGCTTATGCTTCAACTTCTATTATTATTGTTATCAGGTAATAATAACATTTTTGACATTTCTGTTGCATTTTCTTTTTTTTTTTTTTTTATGGGTGAGGCGGTGTCTGTTCCTACAGGCCACATCTTCAGAAATGCTGAACTAACATAATCAATGTGATGATATAAAAATATAGAAAATTATTTGAAAAGTGACGCATCAATTACATTATTATTTTGTTTTGAAAATATCCTCAAAAAATAATTTTACTTATGTTTCTGTTTATTTCTTGCGTTTCAGATTCCCTGGATTCTGATTCTTTAACTTGTCTCCGTGCTACAATTCTTTTAATAAATGTTTTGGTAGCTGCGAGGAATACGCCACAACTCTAGTTTAGTTTTTGACTTTATGTTTCCTCTCCAGAGGCCTCATGTATAACGCCGTGCGTAGGACTCGCACTATAACATGGCATAAGTAGAAAAGTCGAAATGTGCTTACGCACAGAAAAATCCAGATGCAGGAATCTGTGCATACTCCAACTTCCACGTTCTTCCGCTACATAAATCCCGATCAGCGTGAAAACTACCACTCGTGCACGCGCTTTATGTAACGCCCCAACTCCTACCAGAATTACGCCTCTTTGAATATGCAAATGAATATAAATCGCCCTTAAGCTCAGCCTTCTGTGAAAAAACAATGGGAAAAGCACGGGGGAAAATATAAGAATTTCAGAGAATACCAAGTGGAAGCAAAGGAAAAACATACTATTTGTTCAAATAAACCGTGGTATAATCAACAAAAGGAAGTTGATCGAGTGACATAGCGTGTTGGAGAAACTTGAAAGCTCATGTTCACAAAATCGCACAGTGCCAGAAATAAAAGAGAAGTCACATATCAAAGTCGCCGTGAAAAGGCGAGTTGTAGCCCACTGTCTTAGTGTCATATGAAAGCTTATTAGGGTACAGGGAAAAAAAGGCACACAGTGGGGGAAAAACACGAAATGTCAACTTCAATCTCGACATTTCCACTTTAATCACGTAGTTTATTTTGTCATTAAAGTAGAACATCATAAAATTCATCTTAAAATTGTTTAATTAACCAGTTTCTCAAATCACATCGTAATTAAAGTAGCACGTTAAATGCTTTGTTTTGTATTTGATCTTCTATGTGCTCTATGTGTGTGAATCACTACTTGCTTCTTAAACCGGCTCTCTTCCTCCAACTGGACAAAGAATCCATTACATTCGTGATATTACAGCTCTCTGAATAACTAAAATACTGAGATGTATACGTGATATCATTTTCATGATGATAGGAGTTAAAGCACGTTATTAAACATGGGTTTCACGGCGCAGTGATTGTGTGCGACCTTTGATGAAATAATTTATTGCAGCAGTACTCAGGGGCGGCTCTAGGCTTGTGGTGGCACTGGGCAGAGGAAGAATCAATGTCAATAAGGTAGCTTATGCACGGTGGATGGCCACGTCCGTTGCGGACACTGCATAGCCGCCTCGTGCTCATGACACAAGCATTTCACTTTTGCCGAAATTTGTCGCTGCATTTTTAGCAGTGTTGTTATTTTCTTTTTCTGTTTTATATTTAATATATATTGGCATAGCCGCCACTGCAGTCCTTGCTTTTCTTTTTCCAAGTAACCGATCGCCACACAAGCAGCTCTGTAATAGAAGTTAAGCCATCTGTAAGCTTAGAGCGCCGATTCTTAAAAAAACATTTAAGGAACATTGAAATATCTTCGTAGTACATGTTTAATTATTCTGTCCTTCACGACAGTCCCAGTGAAGAATATAGATTATTTAAGTGAAGTTAAAGTTTTATCTGTATAATATAATAAACATATTTTGCTGCATGTTATCTTAAAAATGATATCGTCATCATATGTAAATATGCGCTTTATAAAGTGGCTCAGGTTGTGCGATATTATAACTGTAGTGCAAGTTTACAGTGGGGTGGTTGTACTTATAAGTACAAACAGTTCTACAAGGAGCAATTGATTAAGTGCGTTTTAAGTTCTTGGGATGAAACTGTTTCTGAACCGCGAGGTCCGTACAGGAAAGGCTTTGAAAACATTTTGCTGTGGCTGAGACAGCATGTGCTTGAAGCTGTATACCGATAATTCTCTTTCCGATCAGCTGCTGCTGTGATTCACACTCAGATATAGTTATACTTGTATAAATACTCGGAGTGGTGCAATGAGAGTAATATGGAAAAAGATGATCCGCTGTGGCAACTCCTAACGGGACCAGCTGAAAGAAGAAGAAGAAGGTACAGTGAGAGTAACAATGCTAAAGCAGTTATGGTATTTGGAATACTATGGCTATTCCCTGGACCATTATATTGTTACAAGTTAATTACAATCAGATGCATTACACTATTACACTAATATACAATATGCGGTTAGTTTTAGGGTATTTATAAAACCGCGTCAGGAAAATAAGGTGTAACCACACAGGAACAGTAGCACTGCTTTGACGCTGGGTGCCACCAGTCTGCAAAACCGAGTGGAGAACTTTCGTACGACAAGGTATGAGGTACCGTGGAAAATTGCGTGGCTTTGCGCCAAATGTAGGTTTTATACATCGCAACATTTCTGTGCGTAGCACCATTTATACATGAGGCCCCAGGTCATACACATTTCTCAATTTGCCATTCTTAGGGCAAGGTATGACAGTGATGTCATCAAGGTGACAGAATTAATCACTCCTGTTGACCTTTTCTTATCCAAGATTGTGGATATTCTAAATCTCTTTGTACTTCAAGAAAAAATATTTTTTTTGTTTCCATCTCCCAGGTTATGATTTTTGCTCGTCCTTTTGACTGATTTTTTCATAATGATTTCTCGGTTACAGTCTTTGCCTATGTCTCATGTACGTCTGTTCTCCTGATCATTTTATTTCTCACTGCTACTTTTTTATTCATAGCAGAACACTGCCATAGGTGTAACAGCACATGAAACCAAAGATTCTGTAGCACGTCTAGCTGAGGTTTTGCAGGGCCACTAAGAGAGAACATCAAGGGCCACTTTTAGAGCTGGATCCAATCATGCCAAAATTCTTCATATGCACTTAAGCATATTTGTTTGCATAATTGTACGTTTGCGGCTTATTATTTCTGAAAATAATTCATATATGCAAGTTATTTTGGCTGCTATTTCATTATGATAATCTGCACAATGCTCTCATCAAACTCATAGTGAAGTGTAATACAGATTTTTGTATATTTTAAAATGATGTGTTCAGAACTGCATGCTTGTTTTATGAAAACAAATCTTACAGAATGTGAAAAAGTAACAGGACCAGCACAATTCCTGTACACCAGCTCAAGTTCAATTTAAGTCATTTTAAAAATACTAACAGATTAAAGGCTGAATTCACAGTAAGTTCCTAACCCTTTTATAGTATCAGAGGTAGTAGATAATGAATGAAAGTGACCGCTTTACAAGGCACTAAACCAGAAAATATGCTCTTGGTTGCATAATCAGTTCTGTTAGCTTTTTATAAAAACTGGTACACATATAATTAATCCAGAAACTGTGGCAAAGAAGGGCAAAGTGTACATTTTAAATGATATTTCATAACATTGGTGCTTTTTATTTTGGACTGTGGAATAAGCAATACTGCCAGGCTTATTACGGTCAAATAAATTAATGCTTTTATTTAAAAAGTAATACATTTTAAAAGCACATGAAGTAAATCCTGCGAGCAATGGGTTATATGAAATTTATGAAGGTTTATTAATATGGATTTTGAGGGTTACATCTTACGATTTTAGAGCTGAAGAAGCATTTATTTTACATTGCTTCTGTCTCACAAGGTGGCTACAATATATTGTTTGTGGAAGTCACTTTGCTTGTAAAACTGTGGTGTTTTTGTTACCTATAAAATAATGTTAACTGCAGTAATAAGCAGTTTTTAATATATTGTGACAGTGCCTGAAGCCAAGCACATCTTTGTTGCCCTCCCGACTTTAATTGAGCAATGATGTTAGAGTCCCCCTCAAAGCTTTGAGTGCACTGACGTTTGTACATTAGATCAGAGGGCAAGGAAGGAGGTCGACCCTAAGAGTTTCTAGTGCAATGATATCAATGCATTTGATCAGACATTTGGGGGTTCTTTCCCCTTTGCAGGCTGTAGCACAGTGTTTTTCATACATTACACCAGAGAGAGGTTCGATGGTGGTAATAATAGGACAGTAGATTGGAAAGTGAAAGGTCCTATCACAGTTTTGGCCAGGATAATATTTGTGCATTACATCGGAGGTTGGTGGAAGTGATCCAAGGGTTTCTCTAGCTTCAAAACTTATTAGGGGCATAGACCCCCCGTGATAATACAATACGAATACAATACAATTTATTTTTTGTATAGCCCAAAATCACACAAGAAGTGCTGCAATGGGCTAATTTAACAAACCCTGGCTCTTGACAGCCCCCCAGCCTTGACTCTCTAAGATGACAAGGAAAAAATCCCAAAAGAAACCCTTGAAGGGAAAAAAATGGAAGAAACCTTGGGAAAGGCAGTTCAAAGAGAGACCCCTTTCAGGCATGTTGGGTGTGCAGTGGGTGTCAAAAAGAAGGGGGTCAATACAATACAGTACAATACACAGAACAGAACAAATCCTCAATACAGTATAAAAATAAAAATTTTAGAATTACGGAGTAGAATTTAACAGTAGATGATATCACATAATGCCATTACTTAAGCGTTTTCATGCAGTCGATGAGCAGTCTTATTGTGGTTTTGTGTAGTCATCCACGTATGTCAGAACACACAATGGGAGGAAGACAGGCTGGGCTTTTGAAGACCAGCGGTTGGCAGCCTAAGTACATTGGATGGGTTTGAGGGGGCTCTTAAAGATCAGGGACTTGACATCTGAGATTAGGGGCTAAGGCCCTAGAAGCCCAAACCAACCCCATCTCCACCAACAACACCAATGGGGTGATCTCCTTTGGACTGTCAAGTGCTCTAATTTGTGTATGTTAAATGGTAGAGAAAGGGTGGCAGGGTAACCCTTGAAGGTCAGTCCAGCAAAAAATGGAAAAGTGCCACTACTCCGTACACGTGCTTACCTACGCCGTTCAAGCGTTTCGTTTGGATTACCTTTACCATGTCTTAATCCTTTGGAGCTACCTATCCATTTTTAAATTGTGCAATTCAATTTAGTTTCACTGAATATCAGATTCTATTGCAGCAGCACAAGGTGCAAAGCATGAGCCAGTCCTAAATCAGATGCCTACATACTGGTCCAATTTGACTAGACATGCATCACCACCCTGATCAGTGCATCTCATTAGCTGGGTCAACTATGAAATCAGAAAAGAGCATAACGTGGTAAACCTTTCATTATTTTAGGAATCGCTGCACAATATGAATAAGGCAGATCTGCAGTTGATACAGGAACTTTTGTGTGTCACAAATTATTGAATCAGACACCTTTGTATGTTGCAGTGCATTTGACTATATTGCATCACTATTTTAGTGTTTAGCTAAAGTATTATTTATTGTGATTAAATACACTTTATTTTAGGAAATGCTTATTAACGTTGAGTGCGTTGTCTTACATCTGTGCCAAACTGAATGAGTTTGTTTCAGTCTTTCTTTTTCCAGTAACACTAGACAACCTATTTCTCCACAGCTGCAAGTAAGCCTCAATAAAAAGACATGGCTCTTTAAGAAGCTCTGGGCTTTACTGGTCATTTAACAATTTTCATGGTTGGTTTGAAGTGGAGTCCTGCATTCTCTGTAGCTAAATTGCTTGCATTTTCACTGACACACCTTCAAAGAAGCATGCCTGCCAGGCAGCAGACGGGCAATCACGTGCAACCATTGTACTTTGTCTGAAGACAGACTCATGGTTTTGGAAATGTCTTCTGTTTTAACCCAAATGTAATTTGCTTAATTTTGTTTTTTTATTTAAATTTTAATGATGAACTGAGTTGAGTTCTGCCAAAGAAATGCTTATAGGCCAAGTAAGATGCTACAGTTGTAGTATGTGTACATTTCAGTGTATTTCTCCCTTGGTGCACCGATGTACCATTTCCCTAATGCATTCGATACTGCTCTGTCAGTCTTTAAACAAGTTGCTATTGATTGCGGCCAGCGGAAATTCTTGAATTTTCAAATGTCATTAGAGCCTTGTTGTCTTCAGCAAATCCCTTGAGGTATCAATCGGCTAAGTGCTATGTACACCCCACAAGTACCTTTTATTTATTGTCAACCAGTTTTTCTTATTATTATAGGGTTAACTGCCAAATACGGTTCTGAATAACACGAGCTATGTTCATATTTCTTTTGGCACTTATACTCTTTATTGTTATTCCTATATTTATAATCTATTTGTTATATGTCAACCTTGGGCTTATGCGCATTTTCTATTTTATTTCTGTTTTTTTTTTATTTTTTAAATTACTTTTTATGGGTTAATGTACTTTCTGTCTTGTTTGTTTATTACTTATTATTTATACACCGTATCTTTAAGTTTATAATTGTGCCTTGTATTCGGTGAGTGGACCCCCATAACATCACACCAGCCCTCCACCAATAAATTCTAGTAGAAGAGATGGCTTCTCCCAGATTGTCATTGAGTTTGTAGGAATCATTTGTAAGTATTGTTGTTCTGGCATTTCTGGTTTATTGAATTTATTTTTGCCTCTTCCTTTCTTTCTGTGGATTTTGCTGTTTGATCATGTATTGGGACTGATTTGCTTTTTAGGAAGATTCTTTTGTGAATTTTATTACTTACAAGCATTAGCAAAACGGGCTTAATGATAAGTCCATCTGTTTTGATCACATTGTGCATTTATGAGGCATACCGGATAAGCCTTATATTTCCCTCTTTCTTTATGTGTCTTGTTGCCTTTCTTCATTGGACATTGAACATCTCAGCCCTGTTGTGGACACCAGACGACATGACGCCCAGACACATACTGCACGATTTACTCTCTTACACTGGCCACTTGTTCATCGGACATTGCTGTCCTCTTGTGGATGCGGGCCAACATTACGCCAAAGTACGATCTTATTGGTTTATTTATATAGAGTATTATTTGCATGACATCTTTATCCAAGGAAAGTTACAACATCTGAGATACAATTAGTTACTTTTCTTTTTGTCTTTTTCTAGTTGGAGCAAGGGCAGGTGAAGTGACTTGCCCATAGTCATATAGTGTCAATAGCAGGATTTGAACCCACAACCTCAGGTTTTGAACTCTTAACCTGTACCGCACATCTTTGTTCATAAATATTCATTTTTATAATGACTCAGTGTTGCCTTTTGTTAACAAATCAGAGGTCTAAGATCACCCTCTCCCTTGAACGGCAAGTATGCATATAGGGCCCAGAGAACGATTTTATGGACTACTTAGGCCAAAGCCTACTGGTAGCATTGGAGTCCTAGTTGACTTGGGGTGAGCCTGTTCTGGGCTGGCTAGTGAAGGTCCTGGTCTGCTTCTGTTGCTGTTTGGTGGGTCAAAGACATTTTGCCATGTCTGAGGCTCCTTTTTACGACCATTTCATGACCATTAAAGATGAAACTTTACTGTGTAACAATGGTGTTAAGAGTTATTCCCAACAACAAAAAATACAAATTTTTCTGAACAAATTACATAAATGTTTCTAAATTCAAGAATCAAAAATGCAAAATTCAAAAAAATTATACAATAATTAATTACAGAAATAAAGAGACTAAATATTCAGAACCAGAAAATATCTAATAAATAAGGTTGGAGGATATGAGGAGAAAAATATATAAGTAAGAATGAAATACCAAACATGCAAAAAACAAATTAACTAAAGCCAAAGCACAGTGCAAAACCTGAAGACTGCAAAACTCAAAAATTCAATAAGCCAACAATTACCAAAGCAAAAGGCTTATATTTTACTAGTGAAAAAGAGCGCACTAATGGAACTGAAGCAAAGTAATATCATGGCAAATCTGTGTCTTACAGAGCAATGTTGTGATTTTTTGTCATACAAAAATACAAAAAGACTTCAAAATAAGAAACACCCGACCTGCTGTTTCCCACAGGTCTGTAGCCACTGAATTAGCCTCAACCCATGGAAAACACGGTTCTTTGTGCGGCGTATTGTGCGTAGAATTCAAGGTACATGGTGTTTTTGGTCTTCCTTTTTCCTAGTGAGGAAAAGAGAAAAGCATTAATATGCTGTCTTAAAGTCCGCTCCGGTGTGTTTTCGTGCTCCGTCGGGCCCTTTGGCTGCCTTCTGATTGCGTGTGTGTAACAACTGTTATTTTTTTAGTGTTCATCATTATTTGTGCAGCACCATTTTATTGTACGTTTTCAGGGTGGGTGCCTCCATGAGCACTGACATATTGTTCTTGGTTGCAACATGGGACAGTATTACTACCACTATAGTTAGATGCTGCCATGTCTGGCTGTGTTTCAAGACCTCCTGCTACCTTCAATGTGACATACACAGCAGTAGTTATCAAACCACAGCCTCTAATGGCCTGAAACATAACCACACATAATATGTCAACACAGTGCGTATCCAAAAATTCATTCAGCCTCTTTTAAAGATGGTCGACATGTTACTTTACTTTTTGAACTCTCGCCACTCAATAATGTTAAATATTGTTGGAAAGTATTATTTCGCTTTTGTGTATAGAATGTCTTTACTTTTATTACTATACAGCTACAGCTGGTCATTTGTGAAGGATTTTGCAACTGAAAGGAAATATGACATGGGGGTAATTGTGAGCCAGGTTTTCTAGAGCATCAACAAGATGTATTGAGACACTGGCCTTGTTAATGCAAATGATTCTACCAGGACTATCATTTCAGAAATTATTTTCATCTGTGCTCACACCTGCTGACGTACCTGGCTGGAATAATAATTAAAAAGAGGCTTTGAGTGTTTCCGTATATAATCATGGCTTGCATGTGAACATATAGTAATGTGGAACTAGAGGATCCCAAGAATGTACAGTATGTGTGTGTGTTTGTTATTTCATTTCTCCTTTTGTTCCTTTTATTAGTGCAATATGGGTGTTCTTCTGTTATCCCTCTTAGATGCAGCCATATTTTCATAACTAAATGTAGATATATTGTCTCATGCTGTGCAAGTTAATGGAACAGATTAAACTAGGGCTTTAAAAATTCTTTTTTTTAACACTATATACTGTGCACCCTTGTGTAGGAGCTAATTTGTGTATTTTTGTGCTATCCTAATAGCTAGTGAAGTGGGTTGCCTGGTCTGATCAAAGTGGTTGTCAAATATGTAAGTGGTATCAGAGTTGTGCCGAATAAGAAAAGAAAAAAGGGAACAGAGAAAGAAATAAAAATCTGTGTGACAAGGTGAAAAGTGATATGATAGCAAGTGTTTAGTGTGCTGTTTTACATTTTTATATATCGTTATAGTAATAAAGCAAAACATTGCATTTTAGACTGCATTTTCATTGTAACTTGAATTTTTAGATGATCTAAAATGGTTTGCTTAGCGCCGCCCATGACCAGCCAGGACAGGTCACAACTGACTTGACACCTTATCTACCTAAACACCTAAACCACATGTTAGGTCTTAAAAGGCCAAAGGATACGGTTTGTCCTTGGCCACAAGTAGAACATTGATTGGTAAAAAGGTCTGAGAACACAGGTTGTAGTATGATTGGCAATCTTCTTAGTTTTTATTTTACTTTCTGTAGCCTTTGTAAGCAATCTTAGTGTCCTTTCTATTTTTTTACCTCAACAAATTGTTTTCTGTGGTTATTTTCTTTCTCTTACTATTAAAAAGTTGAAATTTGTTTCAGTCGTTATGCAATTCCATTTAGTTTTGGTTTTCCTCCATGCCCATTTTATTTTTGACAATCCTTCACATGTTGCACTGGGGTTGTGTGACCTTCAGTGTAAATCTATGCAGTGATATTTAGGAGTGTTGCACTTTTGCTGAAATCCTTTGATACTGGATTGAATAAAAGATTTCCTTGTGACACTTTATTAGACGTTTTTCTAACTTGTTGAACCTTTTTGTTTGTAATGTAAAACTTAGATTTTCAGAACATGATTAGGTTTTGGAGAAAGATCAGTTTAGTCTTTTTGGTATGAACTTGGTCTATTTCTCTCAGTCCTCCTTTAAAATCTTCTTTGTCTCTGTACAGTATGAGACAGAACAGGCTGTACACAATCAGGACTGGTTTAAAGGCACAGGCCATGCATATGAGAAGGGAGTTCATTCCTAAACCATGATGCCCCATTGGTACAAGGGGTATAATAAGGAAGCACAAAACCAACATAAATATAGGATGCACCAGCATCTTGGAGTTTGTGCCTTTTTATTCATCATGTTCAGCTAGAAAATATAAAATTTGACTCTGCCACTTGCTATCCAGGCAGATTGGTTGCCTAGTCTTCAAGTAGGAAGAGCTGCTATTCATTCTGGTTGTATGGGATGTTTGCCACACTCACATCAATTTGGTTTTTCTGCAGACTAATTAACAATTGAAACCTATATATATTTGTGGATGTCCCATTCAACACAGGTTGGCTGGCGTCCCGAACAGGATTAATAGTTCCTAATGCCTTTATAATGGAAACAATGTGGAATAATAGGCATCCCAGCCAATTTGGTTGTTAGTGCCTTTCCTGGCCAGGAGGTCACGATAGTGGAAGGACAGAAGGAGACTGCATCCTAGGGTCATGTATTCACTTGATACTCTGGGTAGCCACATTCCCTTGGTGGAGCTTCCATTTCTACACCTGCAGAGCAAAATGGGAGCTATAGTTCCTGATGGGCAGCCCTGTTGGTGTACTTGAGTGCCACCAGGGAGAGCTGCTAGGAGAAAACTTCTATCAAAGAAAAAGTTTCCAATTGACCCCATGTAGTTATCCTGTAATTATGTCACACTGGAAGTACTCCTGGGTCCAACATACAAGTAGCCACTTTGTCTCAGAGTCGAGAGAGGAACTGGAAAACTCTCTAATGGAAGGAGTACAGGGAAGAGAAAATGAAAGATTTTATTGTTGAGCTGTTTTGTATTGTGCACACTTTAAAATGAAATGTGTTAAAGGTATGCTATTGTATTCATAAAAGCAATTGATTTGAACCTGGGACTTTGTGTGATTAAGATGTGTCTGGTGTTTGGGGCTCAGTCATGCCCCCTGGTGACCACAAGATTTATATGAAAAGGTAAAGTTATTGGTGTGCTCAAGTCTGATACAAAAGGTTGTGACTTAACAGACCAAAAGTTAAAAGTTTGCAGATATTCAAGTCTATGCAGAAAGTCTCAAGGTGAGGGCTGGACCATTACTGGGTGTTAGGCCCTGTCATTAAAAGGCCTAAACAGAAAAAGAATCCTGCAGAAGCAGAGAAAAGGTGGAGTCCTGGGAGAAAGTCAGTAATAGTCCTTCTGACTGCAGGAGGGCAGACAGGCCAGCATATGTCATATGCCATGGACATCTAAGCCTTTACCCAACAGAGTGAGGCCATGGAGGACTGATCGGAGAGAAGCCCTTTTCAACTGAGTTTGAGCAGTACTAGGCTGATGACTGCTGCCTTAAAAATCTATTTTAGGAAAGAATGCCAGCTAGGTGCCACTATAGAGTAGTAGCCTTGAAGTGGTACTATAAGACAATGCCGAGTATGGATGTATTCACAGCAATTGGCCCAGACGTACCCACAGGATCAGGTATAAAGGCCAACTCTTCCAATGAAAAAGTGAGTCTGGACTTAGTGGTATTGGTTTTGGAAAGTTTTAATGGAAAAGAGGCATTTCAGGAACCCAGAGTGAGAGAAATGTGAGAACAGGTATAGGAAATATGGAAAAATGTGGGAGCTTCTCCATATAACAGACAGGGACAGTTGCTTGGGAGTTTTCTTTTCTTTTCTGTATTCTCTGGCAACTTTGTGTTTTTTACCATAATTACCCCAGTAACAAAGGCAAGAACCAATTGTGGATTGGGTTTCTGAGTAGATGCCTTCCTACATGACTCATTCTAATATCAAAGTCATACTAATTTATTTAAAATGTTTTTTTTAAAAAAGCCTTATTATTATTTTCCATATTCTATAAGACGTGCAGATGTATGCTGCAGTGTGTGATCACAAGGATTAATGTTTCAAAGCTTTTTTGTTTATTTTAATACCTACTAGAATAGAGATTCCACTTGCTGTTCCTTTTATCAAATGCAATCATCTTAAATCATTGAACCATTGTTGTCATTCTTCTGTATAATTAGTTGATTTCTGAAGTTACAAAATCAAAAGATGCGAGTTCAGATTAGTGACACATAAAAAGAGCAATCCAGTCCCATATCATAAAGACAACAGCAGAAAGAAGTAATTGAACCTTTTTTAGCTTATGAAGAAGAAATATTCCTCCAGGCACAGTGCTTGAGCATTGGAATTAAAATAAACTGAACAGAGGAGGACTTTGCTTTGGCAAGAAGAAAAATCACAAATTGCTGCAACTGAACCTCAAGCATAGCCACAAATCAGCTTTGTATTTTACAGTTCAAGCAGCACTGGGCAGGTGTTGGGATAAGAATATGGATTAGCAGCCACATTTATATGTGAGCTCAATACATGGCTCTTGCTTGGATGGTGGAACGTAAATCCGTCCATTCGTTAAAGTCAGAGCAGGGTATCTACTTTATTTTAAGTTTATGCCACATTATCTAAAGAAGGACACCCAGTTGTCTCTTGTATATTCCGGAAATATTCAGACTTCTTCACTTTCTCCATGCTTTATTGTATTGTTGATTTAATTTGAAATTGATAAACTTGCAATTTTTACCTATCAATTTACAACCCATAAAGACAAAGAGAAGACATGTTTTCAGAAAGGTTTACAAATGTATTTAAAGTCAAAAAACAAAATCTCTCTTTCAGACCTGTTGCTGTGGCACTCCAGATTGTTGTTAGGTGCGTCCTGTTTGCTTTAATTATTCTTGAGATGTGACTAGAACCTGATTGGAGTCCACCTATGGCAAATTGGAGTGATTGGTCCTACCTGTGTATAAAAGGTCCCACAATTCACATTTCAGGACAAAACCAAGCCATGAAGTCCAAGGAACTTTCCGTAGATCTTCTGCAATTAAATCAAGAACCCAATGGTCCTTCTAACAGAGGTTCAGAACCCCCCTGCAAGAAATAGGAGAATCTATTGAAAGGTTGACCATCTCAGCAGCACTCCATCAATAAGGTGTCTAATGCAATGTTGGCTACTCCTGCTTGGTGTTTGCCAAATAGTATTTAAAAGACCCTGAGGGCATGGTCAGAACTCCAAGCACTATGTCTAGTGAAGACCAGGTACTGCTCTTCAACTGTCTAATACCATCGTGCTTCTCAGTGGCAGGGACAAGAAGACTGATCAGAAATAAGAGAAAGATGAATGCAGCCAAATACAGGGAATTCCTTGAAGAAAACCTGCTCAAGACTGCATGTGACCTCAGACTGTGGTGAAAGTTCACCGTTCAGCACGACAAGGACCCAAAGCATTCAGCCAAGACAATGCTGGAGTGGCTTTGTGACAAACTTCTGACTGTCTTTGAGTGGCCCAGCCAAAGACTAGACTTAAACCCCGTAGAACATCTATGGATACACATGAACATGAATGTTTACAGTTGCTTCCCATCTAATAAAGTTTGAAAAGATCTGCCAGGAAAAAAATAGATTAACTGGCCAAATCCAGAGGTCAGATTTATAAAACTTGCGTATACACAAAAAGAGGCTCAAAATGTCTGTATGCAGATTTCCATGCAAACGTTGAAATTTATAAAATAAAACTTGACAGGAGAACCTTTGTATATTTATAGCAATGTGACCCATCCATACCCAACATTTTGATGAAAGTGGGAAATGATGACACTCTTGATCAAGCAGGGAAATACATCCAAACCAGCTAAATAACGATTCACGCGTGTAATAATTCATACCACCAAACTGTTATTAGAATGAGTGTTGATGTGAGAAATGTATTACACCTCAAAAGTGATGAATATGATGTACAGAATTCTATGTATTTGCACTGATCTTTTTCTGTTTCTCATCAGTTTATAGTCGTTAACTGTCGTCACTTCTCAAGGAACTAGCCAATTGGTCAGGAATATCTCAGCCAAGTTTAACTCATCATACCCGCTGTGCTGGAAGAGACATTACATTCAATTTTTGTATGGTGTGGATGTAAAAACATAAAATTTGCCGCTGTGTCCAATTTTACTAACATAATTGCTATGTTATACTGCACTTAAATTGCAATTAGGGCACCTAGCAAGAATGAAGCTGCTTTTAACTGTAAGCACATTCCATTAATGCAGAAGCCATCTGTGATGCCAAGATGAGACCAACAAACATCATGGCTTGCTGGACTGGGTCAACCTTGCTTTGGCAAGACACAACAGCACGATATGTGGTGGCTATTCATTGTAACAAAAATCATGTTATTAGCTGTGCCAGGTAATAGCAGCTCCTCGCTCAGACGCAGACACCTTACACCTTTTCTCTATCCCCAGAACACAGAGGAGAGGCGTTATAATCCCATGCATTATCTTGTGTAGTCAATGTTGTAGAGCAGAGCCAGAAACTCTCGATATGTCAGGAAGGGGCTGCTCTACCAGATAATGAAGTTCTGCAGCTTTATGACTGCACATGTAAGAGGTTGATTAGCATAGTCCACGTATGGTAGTTTTAGGGCAGCAAACAGGCAGAACTCAAGGCGCATTTACAAGACAATTGTGATTTTTAAAGGGTAAATTGCATAGAAATGTGAGTACACCAGGTTTTATAAATCAGATTTTTTTTTGCATACGCATTTTGCATGTTTTTGCCATTTCACACTCAAATCCACGCAATGTTTTATACTGTAAATGAGATGTAAATGAGAACCCAGGTGTGTAAAGCTTGCAGAGACTTACCAAACTCTAATTGCTGCCAAAAGAGCTTCTTCAAAGTACTGAATTAAGGGTCTGAATACTTACATGAATGAAAGACTTCACTTTTTGATCTTTAATACATTGGCAAACCTTTCTGAAAATTAATTTTTACTTTATCATTATGGGTTAATGAATGTAGGCTGATGGAAAAATAATGTCAAATTTTCCATATAAAATTAAATCCACAACAGAGTAAAGTGTGCAGAAAGTGAAGTGAAGTGAATACTTTCTGAATGCACTGTTGGTGCACTGCCACCCTTAGTTTCTACAGGCGAGTTTTTTACTTCTCAGTGCTAAATTGAATGCTTTACATCTTCTTGAGAATCTTTATTACAGTAGATCTTGGAAAATGAAGAGAAGTATTCTGGTATGTTGGTAGAGTAGAATTTGTCCTTTACTGTATCGATTGAGGTGCAATGTCATGGATTTGAGGTTAAGCGTTCTAATTAGTGAGTGCATTGAAGAGACTTGGGTGATATATAAAATATTCTGCAGATAAAATAACAAGAAACATTATAAAATTAACTGCTGTATTTTAATTGTCTCTGTAAATTACTTTAAGAATGCGTCAGACTCTGCATTAATGTTACATATTCTGATAAATTATTTCTTACTAGACGTTAAGCCCGTTACAATAATGGGTGCTAGAACAGTAGTGCAAAGTAAAATAATAATAAAAATAAAATAGAAATGTATATGACAATACAGTAAGTATAATTAATATTGCCTTAGTGTAAAAATTTGTAACAATCTTCATTGATTTTCGTTCATCCGCAGTAAAACTTGCTCTCTAATTTTTTATGCTCATTTTCCTGTTCTTCTGTAGATCTATTTGCTCTTCTGAGTCTTTCTCTTTTAGCGTTTTTCTGACAGTCATTTTCTTTTTCTTCAATCGATCTATTTGCTCGTATTTTTCTTTGTCTTTCAGCTTTTCTTTTGTTGATATTTACTTGCTGAGCTGACCGTTCTTCCTGGAGATGTTACTTATTTAGGATTTGATTGTCTGTGTCTTTTGTCCTATTTGACGTGTCCTTTCTTTTGGGTGGCATGTTGTTAGTAGATAGTCACAGTAATATAGACTTGTACGTCCGTAATATTTTCTGTTACTGTAATACTGGCTTGTATGTGGCTATAATATGCGTCACTGTATCATGTGCCTTTAATTTATTTTTATATTAGCAGTAATCACATCAGATACTACATGAATTTTCATTGCTAAAAATATAGAATAACTCCTCAACTTTTTTCTGTCACAGTGGACATTTTTCTCTTTCTTCTATCCTAATAATGCACCCTAACAGAATTAAACAGTATTATTAAGCTTAAATGCACTCTAATTGGGAGGAAGTCATTGGTTCAGGTCACCTTTTTTAATTGATGCAGTTTTTAATGGCCTGAAAGATGAGATAAAGGAATTCTACTAGTCCATGGCACACACATCAAATAAACTGCAAGGGAAAGTCTCAGGGCGTATACTTAATACAAAGGAAAATATAAATGAGCTGGTGACTTGATGAACTGTTTTAACAAGTTATGGTTTTACTAGGCCAAAGGAAATGGGAAGTGTGAATAATGTCACCGTAATTTGTGAGGTGTTAAAGTGAGCTTTAGAAAGGGAAAGAACGTTGATTGTAAAATCAACTTGTCAAAAATGAAAATTGCAGAAGTGTAGCATAATGTCACTAAGAAGGAGTAATGCACCTAGAGATTGTGGTTGGAAAAAATGAACTGCTTGAAGCTAATAGTCTCTGTTTTGTCTTCATAGCTCAGCTCTTTTGTGCTACTTCGTCAACAAGTGCTGGAAAACAATCCAGGTTTCTGTTAAGGATTTTGCACTCTGCTCATGTCTGTTGCACTCTGTTAGTCTGCAGATGTTTTTTTGCTTTGCACATGCTTTTAGCAACTACATATTGTAGCATCTACAAAATGCATTTCCAGGGGCAACTTTTCGGGCAATCACATTACTTCTTCTTCTGGTTGAAATAATCAGTCTCTGGATTTCAGAAATCATTAAATTTATGTTGCTAAGCTGAACATACTGTGCCAAATTCAGTAGCACAATCACAAAAGCATTAGGCAAACCCATTAAAAGTAACCTGCATTAAGTTGTCCAAGTAACCTAGTGCATATCTTATGGATTTAAAAATCCCTGTGTTATTATTATTCCGGCAGCACTGGGTGTATTGCAAGAAGGACATGTAACGTGTTGGTCTTTTGCAGGGCTCAATCACACAGCCAAGCAGAAAATAATTTGCTGCTTGCAATCCAGTAATTAAAACCTATAAATAAAGCATCAATTTGACTAAACATATTTATAAACACAAGAAAATGATCACAAGTATTATGCTTATTATCAAATGCACAGTGGTTGATGAAGATTACTTGCACATGTAAACACAGATTATTAAGAAACCAGGTTTCTGCCTTAACCAGGTTATTCACCTTAACCCGATTATGTGTGTTCATGTAAACACACTGCAAGAGGTAATTTTATAATCCCAAATCCTCAAGTTCTCTTGCCAATTCTGTCTCATGGTGGACCCTGACATCACTTAGAAAATGGATGGGTGCTCAGGCAGATTTCTGTAGACGAAGAATCAGAGAATGAATGCAAAGCCTCCATTTCTTTATGACTGTGTAGGACAATGTATTAAAAAGAGATTCATCTTGCCATTTGCAAGTTAAACAATTAGAACTTACATCTGATCACTCATTTCATTTTGATACCAAAGCACACACAAATTTGTTTCCAACTCCATAATGGATGTTTTCCCCCCTTTTATTAATGATAAGCATGATTCTGCCAATCAAACGCTGAAATGCGTCTACCTCAAACATAAAGCATTTCCCAACCTGAATTTGGATCCAGCAGGGGGCGCATGCCTCCTTGGAATGTGTCATGTCATGTCATTTTCTAATCCATGTAAACCAGACTAGGGTGGTTGGAGCCAGTCCTAGCTAGCAAGGGTGCAAGGCAGGAAGAAACCCTGGACAAAGTGACAGACCATAGCAAGGTGATAACACACACCAGGGCTAATTTAGCATCACCAGTTCACCTAACTTGCATGTATTTGGATAATGGAAGGAAACCAGAGCACCCAGAGGAAACCCGCACAAAAACGGGGAGAACTTGCAAACTCTGTGCAGGGACCTGGGAATGTGTTCTTTTAGAAATGCAGTTTATACTTTGAACCTGTACATATGCCCCTCTTTAACCATGGTGGGAATACTAAGACTAGAGAAATAAGGTACAAAAAAAGATATATTTCACTTTCTTTAAAATGCTGCTTTCAGTTCTAATATACATTGTAGTATAATCATTTATACTTACAAATACAGCTGAAGAGAAGCCATTAGAAGAGTGCAATCCTCGTTCAATTCTACATTGGGGGCATTGATGGCCGTAGTCCATTTCACTATTAGTAGAGGCATGGTTCTTGGCACATCTGTGCCAACGGGCTTCTAGCTTCAAAGCATCCTGACAAACCATAATTACCCAGATTTTTAGCATATTCAGAGAGTTATTTGTGATCAGTACCAGGTATGGATAACTACTAATTGAGCTATTTGGATATGCTATGTATAGGTTAGGCTGTCCAAGACCCCAAAATAGCATTCTTTCATTATCTGTGAACAGTGCCTCTGCTCTAATCATTAAAGCGCCCTGGCTGAAAAAAACGTCTTTGCTTCAGCTAAATTAAACACGATTAGGCTCGCAAATAACAATATCACATTTTTTTTTTATCTTTCTGAGATGTTTGCTGTACCACTGTCAGCCATTTTTAGGTTCTTTGACATATCATATGCAAAGCACCTATGGAAATAACCTATAACTATCTGTCCATATTCATCCACCGAGGGACAACTTTTGTTGAAATATGGCACACTTCTTCAAAGAAGTTTGCCGACACATTTCAATTTTCTTTAAGATATCTCAAACATATTGCACTGTACACAATTTTTCAAATTTCAAAATCTGCCATTGAAAAGCATTGGCGAATTTGTGAACTCGTTCATCTTAAAACAAATAAACATTCTGTGCGACTTCAACTACAAATTAGTTTACTGTATCAATTTTACCTTGAAATCAGTTCCTCCAACTTTGAATATCTTCCTGTTTTTCACCTCCGATAGCTGCTAGTGACAGCAAACAGACCCCCAATACATGTTAATAAAACACCAGCAGACTGTGTGCACTGGTAGGAAGTCACTGTTGCTGGCTGACTGAGCACATGTAGGACACTGTATGAGTTAGGGCTGCATGAGCACAAGCAGAATAGACGCAGTGCAGCAGCACCTCAGTATTCCCAATACTATACAGGTAAGTTAAATGAAAAGTATAAAATGCAAGCAAGGAAAACAAAATGTATGTATTGTGAAATGATTCCACAAGACATAGGAAAAGGTTTGGGGGCAGCCACCCATATACTTGAAATTGGCTGCCAAGTTTGAAGATTTTGGTTCAAGTGAAACAGGTCTTAACAGACTTCAATCCAACAATCGAATAACACAGACAGGCAAACATGGCGGTTTTAAAGTCGGCCAGGGAAAGTGACCTCATTGGTGCCAAAACCGGAAGTAATGCCATCAGGGCCGGAATCGGAATGAATGTCATCTGTCTGGAACCGGAAGTGGTGTCATTGAGTCCAGGCAAAATTTCCTGTGGGTAGTCTGCTGATGGAAAAAGGAAGGATCAGTGCACTCTGCCACCCCCTGGTCTGGCATGGAATTATTCCTTTATTATTATTTTGACCCCTTTAGTTGCCTACCATGCGCATATGTGTGACAATATACAGTGGAACCTTGACTTACAAACTCAATTCGTTCGCGAGGGCTGGTTGTAACTCAAGTTTATTGTAAGTCAAGACTATTTTTCCCATAAGAAATAATGGAAATACCCATAATGCGCTCCGAACCTCCCACAGCAACACTTACTTAACCTTTTCATAATAAAAAAGGGTTGTATAATGTGCATAATTTACCAAAACACCAATAATTTTTCTAATGTGCTAACCAAAAAGTTATAAAAAGTGCATAGCCTACCAGAAACAACAATTTCATACTGTACTCACCATTTAATTTGACATCTTTGGGCTGCAGGAAGGGAGGAGGAGGAGAAAGAAACGGAAGGTGGTTATTGTTTAGAAGGAGCCTCCTTATGCAAATCTTTTCTTTGTAAAATTGTCGAGATGGTGGATTTCGACATGCTGTACATATTAGCGAGATCGGTCACGAACGTCACTCTCATATTTCCACACAATTTCCTTCTTCATTTCGATTGTGATCGCTGTTTCTCAAGTTAATAATGACAGTAGTCGAGCACTCAGTTCAAAGCTGGGCATGTTGTGAACTGCTCCAAAGCAAAGCCGGTGCTGTACTCAGCCTGATGACATCATCATGTGCCGCGCCAGCCCGCTAGCTAACATCCATTAACAATCGCTTTCTTTACACTTTTGTTACCTTCTCTTCCTTCCTTAGCAATTATGCGTCTTGCTTGCCATGGTCTTAGTGAATTATATACAGTATATAGATAAATCACAGCAATGACCAAAATTACGTCCAGAAACACATGTATCTGGGCTCCGACTGACGCTTATGAACGCTCTCGGCTGTTTGTTTACAATTGCACAAGCGGATACACGTGACTGCATTCGGGTTGTAACGCAAGATGTTGGTCGTAAATCAAAACAAAAATTTTGGTCGTAAATCAAGTTGTTTGCACGTCAGGCCGGTCGTACAGTATATTAAGGGTCGACTGTATATGTGTATGTATATATATATATATATACACACATACATATACTCTATATACAGGGTGAGTCAAAATTATGTTAACACTAATGGTACTGCTATATATATACTTATATACAATTTTTGTGCCACATATGGTACATGGTGAACAGGTTGAGACATTCCTGTAAATCATCTTGAACATATGAAAGATGTTTTATGAATAAATTGTTTCTGCCATTCAAATGTTAACATTATTTTGACTCACCCTGTATATCTTAATAAAGGACCCTGTGAAGTGAAAGCTATTATGCACAGTGTAAATAAATATCTATTCAGTAATACATTTACACTAAACCAACTTTACAACTGCATTATCTGTAGATTATAACAAAGAAATAATTTACTAGGATGGCCATACACCCCCGGCAACAGGGACAATCCCAATTTCATGCTATGCATCCTGAGAAATAACTGAAAAATATCAAAATGTTTAAACAGGCTAATTATTTAATAAAGTTTTTTAGTGGGCACAACACATTTACAATGGACGCCTCACGCCTGAACAAACTGGTGAGGAAGGCAGGCTCTATTGTAGGCACGGAGCTGGACAGTTTGACATCCGTGGCAGAGCGACGTTCACTGAGCAGGCTCCTGTCAATCATCGAGAATCCACTGCATCCACTGAACAGGATCATCTACAGACAGAGGAGCAGCTTCAGTGACAGACTGCTATCACCGTCCTGCTCCACTAACAGACTAAGGAGATCGTTCCTCCCCCACACTATGCGACTCTTCAATTCCACCTGAGGGGGGTAAACGTTAACATTATACAAAGTTATTGTCTGTCTGTTATACCTGCATTATTATCACTCTTTAATTTAATATTGTTTTTTATCAGTATGTTGCTGCTGGAGTATGTGAATTTCCCCTTGGGATTAATAAAGTATCTATCTATCTATCTATCTATCTATCTATCTATCTATCTATCTATCTATCTCTCTCAATGGTGCATATAAAGCATAAAAGGGGAACCCTGCTTGATTAGGAACTTGTGTTAAATTTCAACAGCCTTGCGAGAAGGGCCAAGAAGCACGCAAAAACAGACAGTATACTGCCATTTATTTGCTTCCACTTCAAGCACTGAGTACAATCCTGGGTATTTACTTGTGAAAGTGTTTTGTTTTTGTCCCATGCCCTGATCCTTCCCTGATGACGATGAGAGCCATTAAACAAATTAGGCTTTATGTGTGGGCATTCATGCTACACAAGTGTCCCCGGTGTGGGACTTTGAAGATCTAGTCACCCCATAATCTACCATCAGAGTGCCACATTAACCTGGTATCCATAATGGTCAGTGGCTGCAACAAAGTTTGCATTTCACTCTGTTATTTCCTAATATTTGCCATGAATGAATAGCATTAAAAGTTGAATTTCATGTAAATTACAATGGCCAGACATGATCAAACTAAGAAGAAATTCATTACAGTTGTTAAACATTTTTTTAATTAAGATACAGTGTGTGTGTGTCTGTGTGTGAGTGTGGTCCCTGTGATGAACGAGAGTCCCGTCCAGTCCTGTTTTCAGACTTTTGCCCAATATCCTATGGCCCCAACAACCCTGAAATGAACTGAGAAGATTGTATAGCCTTCCTACTGAACTCAGTCCATTGAACACATCTAAATATTATGTCATGTGTACATTCTGTAACTTGTCTAATGTAGTTTTTACTCACACTTTTATCAAGTATTATTGTCCCTTCCTTTGTAATACGTCTACTTGCAGTCACTCACCGGTGGGATACCGACTGTCACTTTGGTACTGATGCTGTAAAAAAAGTTAGTAACATTGACATTTTTGGCTTTTTGAACTTGACCTGGTCCTAAACTATTGGTTCTTGTGACACCCTTGGTTTGTACCTGTGACGTGTTGAATGTTGAAATAAACTGAGACACAACTTGCGAGTTTATTAAAAACATTTATATATAATGTGATGTTGAATATCAGATAAATGTCTTAATGAATGACACATGCAAATGATTTGTGAATTTCATGTCAATAGCATCCAGGGGCTTGGATGGGTTCAAATGAAGCAGGCCACATGCAGCCCTTGAGCCACAAGTTGATATCCCCTGGCCTAATACTGCCATACTGTATGTAAAATATCTTTCATGTATTGTGTTTCTGCCGAAATGTTTTTATCCTGGGAACAACATATACATTAATTAGTGATTTGCACAGTAGAGTATTATTGAAAAATATACTACATCAAGAAAAGTAAATGCATTTTTTGTAAAAGGCTGAATACAATGCCAGAAATTAATATAAAAGGCCAAACTAATTTTTTCCACTCAAACACAGAATACCGTCTGTGAGAAGGCTAATAAACGTGAATTATCTGGAAGGAATTATCAAAGACCTCAGTCAAAATAATGAAGTATAGACTGCCGCACTATATTAAGAGATGTGAATCCAAAGTAGAAGCCACAGAAGATGATTTTTTTCATCTCCTTTAGGATATGGAAACAAGTGTTTTTTGTTTTTTTTTTGTTTTTTTTTAATACAATGAGGTTGATGCAAAGCAGCTGCCTCAAGACATCTGCTCATATTTTCTCCACAGCAGCTCATTATGGTGGGATGTTACGGGACTCAATTTTTTTTTCTTTTTCTTGTCTGCCAGGTCACCTTATCACAAGATTTCCCCACAGTGTTCATCAAAATGACTTGCAGACTGAAGATACCAGAGTTCTTAGCGCCAGCTAGACTTTAAGTCCGTATAGACACTTCTAACAATATGTCTTGATATCTGTCAGTAAAAGAGTTTACTTGAATTGCTAGAATAGCTTCTGGCAATTTTTGCAGTGACAGCATTTTCATTGTTAGGGAAAAACAGTTTTTTAAAGATGAAAGGACAGCTAGTGAAAATCACCAATATGGGCAAGTCATGTTTTTGTATAACTGAGACCATAAATTCAGTGTGTTCTGATATATGTATTAATTAACTCAAGAGACAAGTATTCTTTTCATGGATATTAAGAAATGAATCAGTAAATAAAACATTGTGAACAATAGCGTTATAATAGAAAACAACTTAATTAGAAATATTCTGTTTTAATATTCTTCTGGCTCCTCTTCACGTTACTGTTAATTCAGTTTAGGTTTGCTGAGGAATCGCTGGGCGGAAGGCAGTTTCACTTCTTTGCATATTTTTATTTACGAATTACTAAATAACAATTTTTTTAAGGTTTGCTTCTGAAATTTTGTTTGGTCATTATCATAAGGTTTCAAACTAAACACAAATAAAATTTCAGATTCAGGTATCGCATAGGAATTTGGAGAAGCATGAAATTAACTTTAATTGAATTTAGTGTGTTTAATCACTTAATGATGCTGACACATTGCATTAGTTCAACTGAGCTAAACCAATTTTGTTGCTATTTTCGTTTGTACTCAGGATCTGAGGCTTCTCGTTTCAGTGTCCAACAATAGTCGGTCGGGACTGATGAATTCCACTTGCCTTGATACCATTTTTGCTGTCATTTCCTTCTGCAACCTTTCACCATGTTCAGTATTTAATGCACCAAAATTAGCATGGAAGAAATCCAAGCATTGCAGCGGTTATGTGTCACAGAGCAGGTGAGGACTGACACATAGCGAGAGTTCAGGTGACGTGACCAGAAAAGTACACCTTTTAGAGTGTACTCTACGTGTTTGACTTTAGGAATGCTATCATCGAAAAGACCTTTAGCTCAACGAGTACTATAGGGAATGCAATTAAAGTGGGTAGGGTTAGAAGGCTTTGCATCATTCTCCGGGTAATCAGACTTTCAAGGGTGCTGGACATTCTCTGAGCCATATCCCCAGAAAAACGACAAGTAGACTTAGTCTATGGGTCATTTCCTCCTAGCGTGACCCATTTTGCAGATAAAACTGATGAGACTATATGCTTTAAAGAAAGACTTGTATAATTGTTTGCCCCATTTTATGTGGAGATAGAAATTTGTATTATTTGGTGGGGGAGAGGGAGGAGAGCATGGCCAAATCTCCCATCACGCTGGTGCCCTGCTTGTAAATTGGCCTTCACATATGCAAGAGACAGAGAATGGCAGAAAGTCTGAGTACAGGCACTAACAGCAATCCGCCATCCGGCAAACACCCCAGCCCTCTTTGATCTTCACAATTATAAACCTATCCTGTTAGAGCTAAATTAAAAACTTTTAGAAGATAAATATGAATCCTATCATTTTTATTTGATTGCACGTTTGGGTGTTTTTCTTTGCCAAAAAACCCCACATGGATGATTATTTAAAATGAGTCCAGTGGGGCATTGTAAAGAAAAATCTGAAAAAGAGACAGACGTAAAAGATCCTGTTCTTTTGAAAACTACCTGACATTAATAAATAAATGAAAATGATGATTTGATCAATCCGTAAATGCTGTATTTGAGATTAATAAGAATCTCCTTATAAATAGGAGAGAGCTGATATCACCTCTTCCGGCAGCTGTAGCAGTGATGTGTGGCCCAGGTCTGTGAAGTCCCATAACACTGACATAAACATGAATGTCTCTGTGGTAGACAGCAAGGCCACTACAGGAGATAAGAACATTAGAAAAGGTAGGATGAGAACCAGTCATTTAGCCCATAGCACTCCAAACACACATCACATTGAGATTTGTTGATTTTGGTCCCTAAAGTCCTGCTCTCAATTGTGCTGTCTAGTATTTTATTCCATGTGTCTGTGCTTCTCGTTCATGAAGAAAAGCTTTCTAACATTTGTGCGAAATCTGCCCTTAGCAAGTTTCCAAATGTGCCCCTATCTTTTTGTTGAACTGTTTTTGAAGCAAAAGTCTCAATCCACTGTACTAATTCCTTTCATAATTTTACACTCTTTAATCATGTCACCTCTTAATCTCCATTTGCTTAAACTGAAAAGGTTCAATTCCTTCACTCTTCTCTCATACCTTTTAGCCTGGTCACTTTTCTCTGAACTTTCTCTAGTGCTGCAATGTCTTTTTTTCATTAGACTCAAAAATATTGCCTACCCCAAGGGAAGGATAACCCTTTCCAAACTTTTAATTGATTTGAGATATGAGAGGAGAAATGTAAGTTACATATCACAGCATTGGCCGTTTAAAAATGTTTTATTGATGCTGTAAACTGCATCATCAGAAGAAAATCGATTTCTCACACTTCTGTTGAGAATTGGAGTGTGTGGCACAAGGAAATTACAAACGGCTGTTTACCTACAGGAGAGAAAGACTTTCTTTTATCTTATGAGATCTGTTTTAAATCAGGATTTGATGGGCTTTCTTCCCAAAACTGTAGCTGTTAAAAGTCTTCTACCAGTCAACCAAATGGACATTTAAGCAGTTGCATGTCTTCATTGTTCATTGGAATTAATATAAGTATAACTATGACATGTTACTCATGTTCGATCTTAAATTAATGCTAACATTATAATGAATCTTTCTGGGGCTGTTTTCAGAAGGGGATGTTTCTGTTATTATAAATTAAATTCTTTCATTATGCATATTAATGAAGCTGATTCCAGGTATGCTTTCTCAGGGAAAACGCTATGGGTTTTATGATATGTGACGTGTGGGTCTGCTCTCCTCTCTTTGTATTTCACAAATGGAAGTGGTGTCATCACTTGTGAAGATTTTATAGCCACCCATTATTCGAAATACATGAGCCTTGATTTTAGAATATATAAGAATAAATTTCAAATTTACAAATAGAAGATCAGTATTTCTATCTTCATGGTGCATTTCATAGTTTTTAGAAATGTATTATAACTGTATATAACTTTGATTTTGCTGTTACTAAATTGTCAAATATTTTATTGGTTATGTGTCTGCTATTATTGTAATTTATGCAGAAAATGTGTAGTCCCTTTTAGTGTGGACACATTCTGAAACTCAGCCTCTGAAGTTCACAAATTCTGAATATTCCTGTTTGGTGAATGTTCTGTAATAGCAAGGCTTTGAAGTAAATGTGTTAAGATAAGCTGCCTAGCCTCGGAGATTTTGTTCTGAAACACGCTAAGGAATGGTGCTTAGCCTCTAAGATTGCATATGCAATATTACTTATGTAACACATGCTAAAATAGCTACTTAGCTACTGAGGTTTTATTATAGAACACATGCTAGTTAAACAAACTTAACCTCTGAGATTACAGATAAAAAGCGACTATTAGACCAAATTAGAGTCAGATTAATTGTCCACACTCCTATTCCGTTGTTGATTGGAGGATGTGACGCTGGATGAGTTGAAACTTAACTCCTGACGCGGTAAAAACACCTACACACTCATCAGTTAGCCTGTTACATGCATTGCAATGCACTAATGAACAGACAAAGAAGGTGAAGTGTAATTGATATAAAGTTTTGAATTTTTTTCTTTTTCAGTCCATATTATTGACATACGTGATGTTCATAATGTCACAGTGTGTGGTGGTGAGGTCAGGTGAGGAGAGGGGGGCCTTTTGAGCTTTAACACCTTGAAGTCAGTGTAGGTCTTAATCTGGTCTTGGGGGTGAACCCATAAAATGAGTGACAATCCTAAAACATTCTAAACTAGTCAACCATTTGACCTCCCATGGAGCTTACAAGCGAGTCTATCCATAATGAGCTTACGTTGTAGATTTGCAGGGTTTCTATTCTTACAGATTGGTTGCATCACCGCTGTGGTAAGCACATCAAGGATAAATAAGATAAAACCTGAAAATGAATTTACAAGTCTGCTTTTCATTTTGCAATAACTTGTGAAGAAAAACAAAGAATGAACAAAGCTGTTAAAATGAGCCGTTGATTCAACTGATCAGCGGCAGTGAGATTTCACTTTGTCACCTTTACTTTGCAAGCTAACACTGCAGTAAGAACAGCAAATTGTTTGCTTACTTTGCAGCATTTTTAATAAGTGTCTTCAGATAGTTAGATAATTTACTGTAGACAAATTACAAGCTTTGGACAGTGTATTGGTTATTGCTGCTACCTCACAGCATGGCCAGGGCTGTCTGGGTGTAGTTTGCACATTCCCAGTGTATCTGCAAAGATTTCCCTCATCTTCATCAAAATGACATGCCAAGGGTTAGCTGGGTACTCTAACACAGCACATGACTTTGTTTGGTGTGTGTAGATGTGCACCGTAATGCCAGGCTTAATTATTGTCTTGTACCTGATGCCTCCCCTCTCCACCCTGAACTTGATAAAGTGATTTCAATAATGGCTACTTAGGTAATGACAAAATGACCCAACATGCACCTGTGTCAAGACCTCAACATACACAGTTCATCCAGCTTGAACTGTTTCCTACACTATGATGAACTCTGTGAGCATAATGTAATGATATTTTAATTGATAAAAGTGGTGCTTTTCTGATATTCTTCTGCTTTGATTATGTAGTGGGTTACGCTACGGGAAACACCCTCTATGTCAGTTGTGCTGGAATTGTAAACGTTACAAAATAACAACTCAAACACTGAGCCATATGTAACATTTAAGGCAGATTATGAACCCAGGTAATCTAGCACGTTTGTTCTTGAGGACCATCAACCTCAAAAATAGTTGCTCCAATAAATGATTTAATTCTAAACGAGCAATTCCCAAACACCAATAACACAGCAATTTTAAATTAAAGTGATTTTGCTATGACATCAATCTAGTCATGAGTATGAAATTACTTGCTTCTGCACAAACTGTTAATATCAATGGATATGCTAGTCGACATAGCAAATAATTCATTGGAAAGAGTTTTTTATACTTATTTTTAATAACTTTCATTTGTTATTCACACACATACATGCCACCAAATAATGATGCCATGCGTACTACACACTTGCAGAGCCATGGACACAAATCCAACGTAATGTAGCAGTCTGTAGAAATCAAGCCAAGAAACTTTGTTTAGTTCACAGTTTTACCGGAGCTCAAGTACTTTCAGCTGCAAGACGACCAGAACATTGTCCACATTAACAAGAGATGGGGACGAACAAATTGCAAAATCTGTCTCGTGAATCCTGAATGTGAGATTCAAATTCATGACGAAGGATGGCACCCTGAGCTGCATACGTGGCAAAGTCCTCATTTCTGTTTCTGTTTGAACACTGCTCCTTAACGTTGGGAAAATGAACAGGTTTTGCTTGTTGTAACTGACTGAACTGATTATGCAGAGTTTAAAGAATAGAGAAAAAAGATTGAACAGTGCTGCGCCAAAACTGAACACTGAACTTCCCTTCAGACTTGATGAGGAAGCATCTAAAAAACACACACATTACCCGAAGGCACGGGGTAGGGTGCTGCTGCTGCTGCTGCCAGTAAGTACAGTTTACTCCTCACCTCATCAAAGATACAAGTTGAAGCGCAGAAATAATCCATTTTGGTCCGTCCTTCCATCTTTCAGATTTGTAAACAGCACCCTTTATACTGATTTGTGCACAACCCCAGACTCACACCTGAGGGTCTGCTTTCATGGATACCACTGCCAACTAAATCAATTACTGGAAAAATTAGTCAGTCATGCTGAAACTCTTTAAAAATTCACACGCTGAATAAAATGTGGATATTAAAAAAGGTAAAAGGACTTGAAAATGAATAAAGAATTTCATCTATATAATGGGCCATTCATCAGGACAACCTTTATTTCCATGCAGTCTTTGGTGGTCTTCAGTTCTATGTCAATATCAATCCTGCCATCAATTTCTTGTCTTCTAATTCTCTGGATAAAAACAAAATTGAACTGCTTACTCCGTCACACAGTGTTACTTTCAGCTAAAGAAGTTCATTTGATAAATGGTGGTCCTATAGACCACCTAGGTGCTAGTGCAGTGTGGCAATTTCTAAACCTTTCTGATGGTTGTCAGTCTTATTTTGATTCAAAACAGCTTCTTTAATATGTTTTGGTTTCTATAAACACTTTCTGCCTGAAAGTAATAATTGATTGTCTTGTATTTAATTTTTAGAATAAGTTTACTTGTTTAATGTTGAGAATATTTTGTTTGTTGCAGATTCAAATATTGCATGTGATTTTTTTGTATATTTCACTGTAATTGTAAAGACAGTGAGTGGAATTGCTGGTCAAGGTGGTAGAGTACCCTGAGTAAATGCTGGCTAGCTGATATCTTTGGATTTACTTTAGCCTTATGTTAGTGTCCTCTCATCCCAACCTGCATTGCCACCTTCACCGTCTTTACTGGATGAGACACTGCGGAGCCTAAAAGTTTGTTTATAGGGTGGTATTTTGCTGCAGGTCTCTGCTCCTCAGAATCTTCTTGGCAATACCTTAGCAATGACAAATGATTTGATACTGCTTGACCGAGTATGAATAAGCCATTCATGGCATGCCAAAAATGTTAGCAGAGGCAGCAGCTAATGGCTTCCTGTCACCTTTACACCAGCAAGAAGAGTTTCAGGGAGAACAGCTAAAATCATTAAACTGCTATCGACCACTGCTTTGGCTTCAATAATGAGATAGTGTTACATTCGACATCTCTATGTTTCATTACGGAAGCTTAAAATGAATTATCTTTATAATTAATGAATCAAAAAAGCCTCCAGGTTTATCTTCGGTAAATTCAACCCTTTACTGTATTTATCCTTTCACTTTTTCATTTTCTTTCCTTCCAAATTTAATGATGACTTTGTTTTCATCTGGATTTTAATTAAAGGAAGTTACACTAAGAGAATCAGAAAGCTAAATGACACAAGGGTCAGCTCTTTCACCTCTTGCTCTTTGAGAATATTTCACATTTGTGTTTAGGAGTAAGGATAATGCATATGCAGCCAGCGTCTTTAATCATTTCTGACCCGAGGCCATACTAAATGACTTTGTGTATTAGGACAATTTAGAGCAACGGGCTATTTATGTCTTAGTTAAATAAGTACAACCTAATTTTATTAATAGCTATTAACAGAAGTGTTTCACGCAGATAATTTTATTGTAACAGTGTTCGACATGTAAGCCCATTGTTGTGCAGAGATGGCACCACTTTGTACATAATGGCCATTCTATCTGCCAGGCTACAGAAACCTCCATTAGTTCAGTTAAGGTGACTGTGTATCGAGATGTGAGATCGAAAGCTGGAGTCTGATGCCTATTTGTTTTTTTTTTTTATTAATTTTATTACAATCAATACATAGCAATCAAGTTTTTACAAAAAAAAAAAGAATTATGCTAAGAACAGATCGATCCCCACCCTTGAGAGAGAGAGCGAGCCAAACGGTGTAAAATTTAAGGCTTGTAAAAATACCTAAATCAACAAATTCTCTGTGCTTTATAAAATCATTTCAAAATATTACTGATTAGATCCTGCCATGTTTTGAAAAAGGTCTGCACAGATCCTCTAACTGAGTATTTGATTTTTTCCAATTTTAAATAATATAACACATCAGTTTCCCACTGACTTAAAAGAGGAGAGTTTGGGTTCTTCCAGTTTATCAGAATGAGTCTGCGTGCCAACAGTGTAGTGAATGCAATCACAATTTGTTTGTCTTTCTCCACTTTAAGACCCTCTGGAAGAACCCCAAACACAGCTGTTAATGGGTTAGGAGGGATTGTGAGTCCAAGACTGTCTGAGAGGTAATTAAAAATTTTTGTCCAGATTAATGTTAATTTGGTGCAGGCCCAGAACATGTGACCTAGTGAGGCTGGGGCTTGGTTGCAACGTTTGCAGGTTGGATCATGCCCTGGAAACATTTTGGAGAGTTTTAGTCGAGACAGATGTGCTCGATATATAATTTTAAGTTGTATAATTGTATGCTTTGCGCATATGGAGCTCGAGTGAATTCTCTGCATTGCTACTTTCCACTCCTTTTCTGATATATTAATTGAGAGGTCATTTTCCCAGTGTCCTCTTGGATCTTTGAAAGGAAGGGATTGTAAAAGGATTTTATATATTGTAGAGATGGAGTCTAACTCCTTGAAATTGAGCAATAATTTTTCCAGCGTGGATGAGGGTGCAAGATGAGGAAAATCTGGAAGGTTCTGTTTAACAAAGTTCCTGATTTGAAGATAGTGAAAGAAATGTGTAGCTGGAATGTTAAATTTGGAATGTAATTGTTCATAGGATGCAAAGACGTTGTCTATATAAAGATCTCTAAGCAAGTTAATTCCAAATTTTTTCCAATGCCTATTTGAATAAGTCTGAGAGCTATTGTGAGTATCAGGAGTGTAATCAGTCAGCATTACACCAATTTTTTTCTCTATTTGAATATTATATAAATAAAATATTAAAACAAATTTTTACAGCTTTGGACTACAAATCTTGAGGTTGTGGGTTCAAATCCTGCTATTGCTATAGTGTGACCATGAGCAAGTCTCTTCACCTGGAAAAGTAAAAGGAAATGTAACAAATTCTTTCTCAAATGTTGAAAATTGCCTTGGATAAAGACGTCTGCCAAATAATAAGTAATATAAAATAATAATTATACATTTAAATAGTTATATTACTGTATGGATACAAATTAAGCGTACTGTACAAGTTCTTCCAAAAAAAAAGCTGACATTTAAAAAAATTAAATTACAGTGCTTTGAAAAAGTGTTTATTACAGAAATATCCAATAATTGAGGAAATCGGGAAAGAAGAAAACACATTTTCATGGCATTGTATGTTTAAATACTAAAAGAAATTCAGTTATATTTTATCTCCTTAGAAGTTTTTGCATTTTACATTGAATCACAGTGAATTTAATTTGGCTTTTTTGACACTGATTAACAGAAAGAGTCTCTTTAATGTTAGAGTGAAAACAGATCTCTGCCAAGCAATGTAAACTGATTACAAATATAAAACACATGTAATCACCCCATCCAAGTCAGTATTTAGTAGATGCACTGTATTTAGTAGTCAGTATTTTGGCAGCCATGCCATCCTTGAGTCTGTGTACACACATCTCTCTCCATCAGCTTTGCACATCTGGACATTGCCATTTTTCTCCATTCTTCTTTACAAAACTGCTCACGCTCTGTCAGGTTGCATGGGGATTGTGAGTAAGCAGCCTTTTTCACGTCCGGCCACAAATTCTCAGTTGGTTTGAGATGGTGCCAGCATTTATCAAGTGTTTAATAGTAGGAATACATACATACACATTTTATTTTTGTATAACCCAAAATCACACAGGAAGTGCCGTAATGGGCTTTAACAGGCCCTGCTTCTTGACAGCCCCCCAGCCTTGACTCTCTAAGAAGACAAGGAAAAACTCCCAAAAAAACCTTGTAGGGAAAAATTGAAGAAACCTCGGGAAAGGCAATTCAAAGGGAGACCCCTTTCCAGGTAGGTTGGGCATGCAGTGGGTGTCAAAAGAAGGGGGTCAATACAATACAATACAATACACAGAACAGAACAAATCCAAATACGGTCTTAGCTGGCTCATAACTCTCAGACTGACTGAAATTTAGGCCTACTTTTAGGAGTACAAGTAATAATATGTTATCAATTTTTCTAATTTAGGAAACTACTCCTAACTTCACCAGGATTTAGGAGAGCTTGTGAGCTTTCCTAACCTGATAGCAGCTGACAGAGGATGGCTTTCAGGCCGAGATTGGTACGCAAATTCCTGGAATGGCAGAATGCTTTGCAAACACTGGACAACCATGAATTTGTAAAAAGATTAGCTTCACAGAGATGGAATATAATTCATAAAAAAATCTTGTATGTCCCCTGATTGCTCCATATATGCCAAGAAGCCATGCACTGTCAGTCAAAATGAAAGTGTCGGTAGCTTTACATTTTTTGTCCACAAGGAAAATGCTGCTTTACAAGAGTGATGAGCTTCATTTTTGCAGTGACTATGGCCCTTACAAAGGGTGCTTCTTATATCGTGAATGATATAAAGGACTCACAAGTAGTACCTAATTATGTTTAATTATGGTCAAATGGCTGTCACCTTTGTGTCATTTGTGATTGTCATTTGTGTACCATTTGGAGCTTCCAAAGTACAGAGGTTTAAATACTTCCACAAACACTAACTCCTGCGTTTTTCCTCTTCAGTTAAATATCTGCAGAAAATGGTTTATTTTGACTTTGGAAATGCATTGTTACGGCATAAGAGTTCACATTAAAAGTACTGAATGGATAAATATGTGTACAAATCTTTTGTCATGCAGATAATTATGATGACGATCAAGGGGATTGTATACCTTTCCATGCCACTCTATGTGAATCACAAGCAATATCACATTATTAACACATAGGTGGTCATGGATGGAAATGTGTTACTCTTGATGTTGTTGAAAAGAGGCCATGTTCAATACATGACTCTAGAGAACTCCATGAGAGGGGCATAAACCTTTTATTTGAATTTAATCACATCCCCTTTGGATGGCATCTTCTTGGAGATGAGGGATACCCCCAGAAAAGATGGCTGCTTTTGTACTTTTAATATTATCTATATATATATAATTCACTAAGGCAAGACAACCATAGAAAGCACGCCGGAAGGGGGCGTGGATTCACTAAGCCGCCGACAAGTGAGACACCTATGGCACACGCAGGAAGGAGCCACGCCCACCAACTCCAAGACCATTGGATACGACAACTCACAGAGCCACGCCCACCAACTCGGACGCGACGACACAAAATAAATACAAAGAGGACTGTTTGACTTATGTTAGGTAGATTGCCCAGAGGGGACTGGGCGGTCTCGTGGTCTGGAATCCCTACAGATTTTATTTTTTTCTCCAGCCTTTGGAGTTTTTTTTTTTGTTTTTTCTGTCCACCCTGGCCATCGGACCTTACTTATTCTATGTTAATTAATGTTGACCTATGTTTATTTTTTATTGTGTCTTCTATTATTCTATTCATTTTGTAAAGCACTTTGAGCTACATTTTTTTGTATGAATATGTGCTATGTAAATAAATAAATGTTGATTGACACAGAAAAACCAGCGTCATTTATATTAGTCTGTCGTAGAGGTCACATGCAGCTCCGACCCACGTTGACTGTTAATGGAGGCATGTTTCTCGCGGAGGTGAATCGCCATATGCGGCGTGTAAAACTGTTTGCGAGGGGTATCCCATGGGATCCTTAAAACGTTCCTTTACAACTTTAAGGTTAAAACACAATGAAGTGAACGAGTTTTCGGTTACGACGCACGGCCGCGTGCACTATAGCAAACTGTTTTACACGCTACATACAGCAATTCGCATCCACGACAAACATGCGTCTTCTTAGATACTCCTGCACTTTGTACACACCCCCCTCCCACCGTGGTCGGGTGTCTTGGTGGATTATATATAGAAAGGCAGCCAAAACCGCACAGAGCAATGAAAAGTCTAGGCGAGTCACAGGTGCATCTGGACTGTACAGACGACAACGACTCAAGTGACGAGATGGAGGTGGGCACATGAGCAGGCAGTGTATAATGAACGAGAAATCAGCAGACTAGCATGACGGAGGGAGCGGAGTGGATGTCCTTCTCCTCTCCTCACGTTCCACCCTGAGCGCCGCACGGACGATTGTGTGTTGGTTCGTTCCATGCATTGGTTAAAACCCAATGAAGGAAGCAGTCTTTAAAAACCAATAAGCCCTGTGCCTCTGTTTCATTACCGTCTCACCTGCTTCACCAATGCAGGCCCGCAACAGCGATCTGGCGGCGTATTCCCATGACCGCGGGCCAACCGGGTAACCAAAGTCTTTGGGTTCAGGGGGGAGTATGGTTACAAAGCTGAAACTTAAAGGAATTGACGGAAGGGCACCACCAGGTGTGGAGCCTTTCGCTTCATTTGACTCAACACAGGAAACCTCACCCGGCCCGGACATGGACAGGATTGACAGATTGATAGCTCTTTCTCGATTCTGTGGGTGGTGGTGCATGGCAGTTCTTATTTGGTGGAGCGATTTGGCTGGTTATTTCCGAAAACGAACGAGACTCCCGCCTGCTAAATAGTTACACGACCCAACAGCGGTCGGCGTCCAAATTCTTAGAGGGACAAGTGGCTTTCAGCCACGTGAGATTGAGCATTAACAGGTCTGTGATGCACTTGTATGTCCGGTACTGCACGCGCGCTACACTGAATGGATCAACGTGTGTCTACCCGGCGCGGGAGGCGTGGGTAAGCCGTTGAACCCCATTCGTGATGGAGACCGTGGCTTCTAATTGTTCCCCACGAACGAGAAATTCCCAGTACGTGCGGGTCATACACTCGCACTGATTACGTCCCTGCCCTTTGTAAAGTCCCCCATGGTCGGGTGACTTGGTGGATTATATATAAAAAAGCAGCCGGAACCGCAAAGAACAATGAAAAATCAACGTGGAAACCGACTGAGGCGGTGTTTGGAAAATTAACAGTCAACGTGACTCACAGGTGCATGTGGACTGTACACAGACGAAAGCGACTCAGGTAGGGAGTTGTGGGCGGGCACATAAGCGGGCTGTGAGTACTGAACGAGCACCATTCAACCCCGTACTTCGCTTTGGAAGGAGAAAGCGCGACGGCGCTCTTCCGGTTTTCAGTCACGGACAATTGTATGTTGGTTCGTAGCGTGCATTGTTGCAATGTTACTTTTCATGGTGGTTTATTAAATTACGGATTTTTCAAATTTCCTCTGTGCTTAAAAATCATTTAAAAAGTGGCCTGATTATGCAGCGTATGCTACGCCGCGGGTTGGCTAGTTGTTATTATTATCTTTGTGTTGAAGCCTTAGCATTTGTATCAGGAGTTCCGCAAAATCATGACGTTATTCATTCTCAAATGTGAATTACTACTCCTCATTGGGAATGGATGTAGGAAACTTCCTAACTATTTCTCATACCCTACTCTATGGTAGAACAAATTCTTATCCTAGTAAAGCTTTCAGACCTCCACACTGAAAAAAAAGCATTTGCGACATCTATATATATATACAGTAAAAGTCAATGTATGTTTGTATGTATATATGTTCCAGTATCACTTCCAAATGGCTGGAGCAATTTTCATGAAACTTGGTACAAATGTTTCTCATTGGGCGAATAAAAATACTGTAGGGTGAAATCAATTCTAACCCACCCCCTTCAGGGTAGGGTGGGAGGTGATCTTGTGGTCTTCCATGCATGTTATCATCCAAGTGACACTCAGAACAACCACCAGAGGGCGAACTGGAGGTGACTGCCAGCATTCTTTACACTCACCTAAAGGATTATTAGGAACACCATACTAATACGGTGATTGACCCCCTTTTGCCTTCAGAACTGCCTTAATTCTACGTGGCATTGATTCAACAAGGTGCTGAAAGCATTCTTTAGAAATGTTGGCCCATATTGATAAGATAGCATCTTGCAGTTGATGGAGATTTGTGGGATGCACATCCAGGGCACAAAGCTCCCATTCCACCACATCCCAAAGATGCTCTATTGGGTTGAGATCTGGTGACTGTGGGGGCCATTTTAGTACAGTGAACTCATTGTCATGTTCAAGAGACCAATTTGAAATGATTCAAGCTTTGTGACATGGTGCATTATCCTGCTGGAAGTAGCCATCAGAGGATGGGTACATGGTGGTCATGAAGGGATGGACATGGTCAGAAACAATGCTCAGGTAGCCCATGGCATTTAAACGATGCCCAATTGGCACTAAGGGGCCTAAAGTGTGCCAAGAAAACATCCCCAACACCATTACACCACCACCACCAGCCTGCACAGTGGTAACAAGGCATGATGGATCTATGTTCTCATTCTGTTTACACCAAATTCTGACTCTACCATTTGAATGTCTCAACAGAAATCGAGACTCATCAGACCATGCAACATTTTTCCAGTCTTCAACTGTCCAATTTTGGTGAGCTCGTGCAAATTGTAGCCTCTTTTTCCTATTTGTAGTGGAGATGAGTGGTACCCGGTGGGGTCTTCTGCTGTTGTAGCCCATCTGCCTCAAGGTTGTGCGTGTTGTGGCTTCACAAATGCTTTGCTGCATACCTCGGTTATAACGAGTGGTTATTTCAGTCAAAGTTGCTCTTCTATCAGCTTGAATCAGTCGGCCCATTCTCCTCTGACCTCTAGCATCAACAAGGCATTTTCGCCCACAGGACTGCCGCATACTGGATGTTTTCCCTTTTCACACCATTCTTTGTAAACCCTAGAAATGGTTGTGCGTGAAAATCCCAGTAACTGAGCAGATTGTGAAATACTCAGACCGGCCCATCTGGCACCAACAACCATGCCACGCTCAAAATTGCTTAAATCACCTTTCTTTCCCATTCTGACATTCAGTTTGGAGTTCAGGAGATTGTCTTGATCAAGACAACACCTCTAAATGCATTGAAGCAACTGCCATGTGATTAGTTGATTAGATAATTGCATTAATGAGAAATTGAACAGGTGTTCCTAATAATCCTTTAGGTGAGTGTATGTTTGAGCACCACCACACCCCTGTTGCTTTTGAAATTAAATAGAGTTGGCCGGTTCCGAGTGACCATAACATACATACAAAACCGCAAGACAAGCACATTAGTGAGTCTTCATTGTTTATTAATATATTTTTATTTTTAAAGTTGTGTTTCTTTATTATACTTTCGCAAACAATTAAAAAAAAAAAAAAACACTTTATTTTTCTCTGGGGCAACACTGGGAATTTCAGCTAGTTTACGATAAAACCAAAGCTGCTCCCCTTCCAGAAACACATATGTCAGTCCCACATGCCTTCTCTTACAGCTAAAACAACACTATCTTGAAGCTTAACTCATTATGAACTTATTAGATGACGTTGGTGGAATTTTCTTAACATTCTCCCAAAAAGAAAAAAAAAACAGTGCGTTTTTGTAGAATTACATAAATATATGATCCTTTCTTGATTAGTTTTTATATTTATCTTTCAGGCGGATCCAGAAGGCAGAGACATTGCAATCCGCCCTTTTCTGGAACACTGTGAAAATACGCACATGACAATATGGCTTGGCATAGTCTATGCCTACAAAGGGCTACTCATGGTAAGTGGTTTAATTTTTTGATACACTGTATTAATCCCCAAGGGGAAATTGTCTTTTCACATGACCTTTGTGTCTCACATGCTGTCACTTTCAAGAGATCTACATAGATTTACCTAATATAGTCCACTGACCACCCCAACTTCTTTTAAGTATGTGGGCATTGATAATTTCCTTTTTTTTTTCACTATATATTCTCCAAAGAAAATCCCTTTTGTATAAGCTTTAAGGAATCACTGTCCTGTTGGAAATTTTCTTTCCTTGAAATTCAATTCCTGACTGGCTATTATTAAATTGAACATTTGTTTGTCACATTACCTTTTGAAGTGTCATGCTTCCTTTATCCCCTCCTCTACTTAAGCAGTCGAGCCTGAGACATGACATATTGGGTGGAGGGTTGTCTTTGCCGGACTTTGACTATACCATTGGTCTTATGTCTTCTACCTGATTTGAACTGGCTTACACTCCTGTGAATTTCCATACATGATTTTTCTATTGAACCTATCATTGTAGTGCTGTGGTCTCTTTAATCTAAGATGGGTTATTTAATTTCATATGCCCTGAATATTTGGTGCAAAGTTGAAAAGGTCCACATCCCTCAAACACTCGCACCTCCCAGTCTTTAATAATCCAGCCTTATGCATCAGATCAGTGGCACCCGTATTTCCTTCTCTCTTTGGGCCTCTTGAGTTATCACAACCTTCAAGGGATGACCACATGCTATGTATGTTTTAATCTGTTATGTCCAATTTTGCTGTTTCTGTCTATATCTTTTTCTTCTATCTTCAACTTATATCTGTTTTTAAGGCTTGTAATGTTTCCTTATGCTCTGGACTGTAAGGGTTATGAAGCCTCTGTCCCTACCATTGCTAAATGGCAGTTAATGGAACAGTCAATTTGGGCCCAGTGGCCTGTGACCCCTGCTACCACTTTGCTCCTCACACTCGTCTCTCTCTCTCTGGAGTGTCCATGTAATGCTGACCTCTATAATTTCTGTTTCAGGTGTTCAGTGATAAGGGTGAGGAGTGATCACAAGTTATTCTTGTTCTTTTTATTTTTTCTTATTATCTTCTGTTTTAGCATTATTGGATATTTATTTTTATGAATTCTATGTTTTCTTAATTAAATTTCCATAAAAATATAGTAACAAAAATATTTACAAGCAGTGTATATAATTTTGTAAGAATGAACACAAATTAGAAATGGTGTTCATACCTGTATATTTATCCTAATAACTTCTACCATACTCCATCCTTGAGAGCAAACTTGTTGGTGACCTTCATATTTGTGAATTTCTGCTAGATACCACCAGAAGGTATGTAGTCAAAAAGCAAACCTGGGGGTGTTGCTGAAAAGGCAAATGATAGTGCATCAGATTTAAAACGAGAAAATATTCTAAGCCAATACATCTAGAGCTTATCAAAGTGCTTGCAAAAAATTGCCTTTAGAGAATATTCACAATCTTGAATGATGGGATTGTTTCAATATTTCCAGTTAGTAATATTTGTGACAGATAAGGGGCACTGTCGTCCCTTTGTACCCTCAGACTATACACCAGACACCAGATAAAAGTCCAATTATTTGTTTTATTAATACAATAATGTGCACAAAGCACCCTCCTCTCCGCAATACTCATTAAATCACAATTCACTAATCAATAAACAATCCTCCACTCCCAGACGCGTTGCCACCCAACTCAGCTCAACGACTGGGATCTCCCACAGTCCTTTTATATTCCCTGACCTGGAAGTGTTTCCGATCCTTCAGTCCATGTGACCTCCTATCACTTCCGGGTCAGATCAAAAGTCCTCTTCTTCATCCCGGAAGTACGTCATTTCCCCTGTTGCTGTGACTAAGACATACTCCCGGGTTATAGGGCACGTAAGAGTCTCTGGGCCTCCCTGCAGCATCCTCTGTTGGTCCCCAAGGTATCCATCAGGGCTGTAAAGGAAAACTCCAATGACCATGATTCCCTGCTAGCGGCCTGGGAGTATTGGCCAGGATGACTGGCCGGCCATAGTCCACATATTGTAAGCCAGTTTAAATAATGTTGTGCTGATGACCTCACATAGCATGACATCCAGGTCCGTGCTCCCTAATAACAAAGTTACAAAATGGAAAACAAGACCGTGTTACAATAGTGTCAATCATAACAAGCCCCAGATCATAACATAAATAGAAAATAAAAGTGAAAATTAATTATACACATTTGCAAACAACAATAAAAAATGTATTAAGCCAAGGGAAAATGAGTGAAACACAAGCTAACATGACAAATGTAAACTGATTGTATTTTAATATTTTTGTCATTCTGTATTTGAATATTAATACAACCTTTTCCCCCCTTTATTTTGATCTGGATCCATTTTCTGAGAAATCTACAGGTCTATAAGGGGTGCAGCGTGTTTTCAAACCATTATGGAGTAATAACTGTTGCTTTTCATTACTAGAAAGCTTTTAAAAACCTCTCCAAAAACAATTTTTTCTGAATTTTATGTTTCACAATTTCATAATCACAGGCAAAAAAGTTTTGGTGTAAATTGTACACAGCTTTTTGAGAAACAAAACTCTAATATACTCATCTGTTTGACTTTGGCAGAAGATGCTTTCCTGCCCTTTTACTTCTTGTTTGTTCTAAGGGGAATTCAAACCACACATAAGTAGAAAATGTACAAAAGGTGGAATAATATTGCAGGCGCCAAAGGCTTGGTGATAACAGAAAATAAAAAAAGAACAAAATCTTTCGCATGACAGCAAATCCAATGAAGGAAAATGTCCTCTGGGCCACATGCTTTTGCATAAAGAGAATGGCTGACTGATAGGCTGCTGTTTATCAATATCTGACTATTTCTAAGCAGACAAACATCACTCACACAAGATTGATCAAGCAAGCTTAGAAGACTTTTATAAAGCAATTCTAAAGTTTAGCGCTCTGGTCTCATTAAGTGGATTTGCTCTTAATTAAAATTGAATTTAAAAAAATGTAACTCTGAAATCCGGTTATGGCTATGTCTCTTTCATGTGCAGTGATGCCATGTCCTGTAAACAACTCAACAAAAACTGAACACCATAAATAACACATCACATACATTTAACACCAATAGACATAATAGCTACAAGTAATGTATAACAGTGAAAAAGTGTATACATTTAAAATAGTCACGCTGCACCTATACCCTATATGATTATGCTGTTCTAAAATAATAGATCTTTAAATGCGTTTTTCATAATTCCAAACAAATAACCTTCTCTTAGTAATTCTGCCACCACCTACCTCCATTGTTGCTTGGATGGCTTGATTCTTCCATACATAAAAGAAGTAAACCAATTCATGCAGAATTTCTGCATAACCTCCTGACCCAAAGTTAAGCTTAAACAATCAGAGTTATATGTAGTGTAGCCGAGTATCTAGGCTGAAGAGGTATGATGGACTCAAGGGCATTGTTACTTCTTCCTAGCGTTATTCCCACGCGATTGCAGGATCCGCTTGTCTGCAATGTCTCCTCTATTTGGTGTGATCCAGGGTGTCCTCCAGGGCAATATTAGCGATTTTCATGTCCTCCTTGATCTGGTCCATCCAGCGTTTTTTCGGTCTCCCTCACGGCCGTCTGCCTTGAGGGCTCAGGCGCAGTGCCATTCTGGTCACTGAGTTCTCATTACCACGGACGACATGCCCAAACCATCTTAGCCTTGCCTCACACATCTTTTCCATGATTGGTGCAACTTCCATCCTTTTCCGGATGTCAGTGTTCATGACATGGTCCCATTTTGTCAAACTCAAGGACAGTGTTTGAATTAATAAACATTGGGCTAGTCCTCCCAATAGTTATTAGTGACTAGCAAAATACCCACGCTTCGCAGCGGAGAAGTACTGCCTTAAAATTTTTATTAAGAAGAAAATTAAACCTTTTTAAACTGAGGGAAAATATACCAATAATTATTTGTTAAGGATCTCCTTGTATACCACATTGTGAGTTCGGCCCTCCGGTTGTAATATTACCAAGCTGTGTGCTGAGCTTACTCTTGAGCATGCAACGTACAGTTGGCCATGTGAACAGTAATCTTGTTTCAAATCTCACAGCTTGTATTGCTGCTGTCATAATCGGTTTGAGTTTCATGGTTTGTTTCAATTACGACAGTATTTGTAGGACTTGTGTTGAAGTGACATTCGGCATCTGTCAAGTGTTGTAAGTATACAACCGGTTTCATCGATAATTTCACATCCAGCTTTTGAGAGTTTAAACATTCATAAACATCAAAGTGTCCACTACTGAAATTGTCATCTGTGAATCTAAGATGTTTAAGAGGCATTGGCGGTTGTCGAAAGGTGTAAAATATTTGGCTATTTCGGTACACTTGAAAGCGACAACCGAACAATTCACCGGCAGCCATCAACTCACATGCAGATGCATAAGTGAAGGGCTTAAGCATTTCACTCTTATAGTGCTCCTGTGTAGTATAATTATCTCCTGTACCGTCATCAGTCCACACCTTGAACCTGTCCCAGTCATTCAATACATAAGACACAATGTTCCTCCGGATATCAAGAGTGAGCCTGATATGGCCGTGCAATATGTAACACAGAGAATGGAAAAGGTAGGTGCCATCTCCGGGCATGGAGACCACTCGGTAAGTGACAGTTCTTTGATCGATGGTGATCACCTCGATAGACATGTTAATGGGGGTACAGTTGGAATGATAAAGGAAATGGGTACCTGAACAATGTAAAGTAAGTCTAAAATAACTACACAATAACTATAATCATAATAAATGAACAATAAAACAGCGGCGAAGCCGTGGATTAAATAAAAAGGCCGTAGTTATCAGCAGGGAGACTTTGAATCCCGTGGTGAAGCAAGGAAGGGAATGTAGAGACTGGAGCGACGGCCTTATATAGGCAGGCAGCCAACAACGTGGGAGGCGTTGGGATGGGGGACCCAATGCCGCCTCACACGGTGACCGAGCTGCAGGCTATGGACGTATGTATAGTATGTACGTAAGTAGGATTCAGTTAGCGTTGGGATCCCGCGTATCAAATTTCTTGAAGATGGGCCCATAAGTAACAAAGACCATTGAAAAGTTCAATATGGCGGTTGACAGTGGCATCCTACCACTGAAATAAGTACGTACATTGGTTTCGGTTAGCGCAGGGAAGCCGCCTACCAAATTTAGTGAAGATGGGGCCATAAATAAGAAAGTTCAAGATAGCGGACGTTGTCGACCGTTATGACCATTACGCGTAGAATTTCGAAATTAAACCTGTTTAACTTTTGTAAGTAAGCTGTAAGGAATGAGCCTGCCAAATTTCAGCCTTCTACCTATACGGGAAGTTGGAGAATTAGTGACATTGGAAACTTCAATATGGCGGCCAACAGTGGCGTCATACCACCGAAATAAATATGTACATCGGTTTTGGTTAGCGCAGGGAATTCACCTACCAAATTTCGTGAAAATTGGGTCAGCCTTCTACCTACACGGGAAGTTGGAAAATTAGTGACGTTGGAAAGTTCAATATGGCGGCCGACAGTGCCGTCAAACCATCGAAATAAGTACATACATCAGTTTCGGTTAGCGCAGGGAAGCCGCCTACCAAATTTCGTGAAGATGGGGCCATAAATAAGAAAGTTCAAGATGGCGGACGTTGCCAACCGTTATGACCGTTACGTGTAGAATTTCTAAATGAAACCTGCTTAACTTTTGTAAGTAAGTTGTAAGGAATAAGCCTGCCAAATTTCAGCCTTCTACCTACACGGGAAGTTGGAGAATTAGTGATGAGTCAGTGAGTGAGTGAGTGAGTGAGTGAGTGAGTCAGTAAGGGCTTTGCCTTTTATTAGTATAAATGAACGGACCCCACTGAAGTCTGTTGAAAACTTGGAAGTGTTTGGAAATTTTTACAAAATGCATTGAAGTCAATGGTGATGGAGAAGCTGAACTGGTTTTGTATGGATTATAAAGGTGTAATGTTCTGGGCTGATTATTTTGGCTACAAATGTGACCTGAGTTGTGAGGCAGCAGTGATAATCATTGCACCACCATGCCACTCCTAGATAAAATTATACTCCAAGTCCTTTACGCCTCTCTGCCTTTCCCAAGCTCCTATCAGTACAACTAACTAAGTCTCACAGAGCCAGTGATGTAAGGAACCAAATTATATAGTGACAGTCCCTGTCACTACCTGATCTGTGCTACATAGCATGGAGCATAACGTGCTAAATCGAACAGTGAAGACACAAAGTGCAATGAATCTATACAGAACAGTATTTTCATATAATATTCTCATTATGGTCAGATAATTTACTTATGAAATGAAAATACTGCAAAATTTAGCATTCATATGGGGAGAGGGAGGTCTGGGCTTCCCTGCTTAGGCTGCTGCCCCTGTGACCCGACTTCAGATAAGCGGTGGGTAATGAATGGATGAATGGAAGAATTACTGTACTTAGGAATGCTTTGAAATTACTTTACTTTTTTTGTTCTGGCACCTTTGGACTTACCAGCACACGAAAATAACCACATATGACACACTGTTCAACTTGTATTGATGTTTTGTTTTACAAGACGTTGAGCTTTTTGGGGGTCTCCCCATCCCTATTTTTGGCCTCAAGACCTGAAAAGTCCATGTTTTACCATATTTTGTGCAGGAAATTACACCCTTATAATAAAGAGTAAACCAATAGGTGCCTGCAGCAAAAAGTATCAGAAGGACCTGAAGCTGTGCATGCCAAGGGTTCACCCCTTAATAGAATACAAGAGGTCAATGTTACTTCTTTCCACAAACCTTTGATGAAATTTGCAATGGTAACGATTGGTAGGTGGAGTGTCTTTTCATGCTTTTTCGAGGTTGTGGATTATGAATATGATAATGTTTTCATAATTTTTGGTTCTTTACCAATGGTCCTAGACCTCTAAGAGCCCCTTCCACATGGTGGAAAATTACAAATTTCAAACATAAGCATATGGGGTATCATTTTTTGAAGGTCAGTAATTACAAATATGGTATTATTTTTGATTTTTGATCCCTTACTAGAGATATAGCCCTGTATGGGCCTCAATTATCCAGCCACTTTTCATGGTAGCTCCAAGTTGTTGTAACGATTTGCCCACTTCCATCCGAATAAATGACTATCTCAATGTGTTTTAGAAGCAATGGAAAACCCTACTGTTCTGTGAATATCTGTCAAATTGTTAATAAATATGCTTTGCGAATATCTGTCATACTGCTAATTGATCATTTTTTGTCATTCGAGCTTTCTAGCTTGTCACCTGTGGTGATCAACATTTATAACCAGTCCTGCTACACTTGTTCAAAACAGCAACTAATGTTACTCAATGATGTTGACCTCCTTTGTAAATCAGTTTGGATAAAAGTGTCTGCTAAACAAATAAACATAAATGTAAATATATCAGAGAGTGAAAAACGACAAATTTTTATTACAGTCGAGAATATTTGGACTTTAAACATTTAAATAAATTTAAACATTAAAATTTCATTAGTTACTTACACTAATTCAGACTGTTTTTTTGAATGCAAACGGAGTGCAAATCTGACTACTAAATCTGAGCACTAATCAGGTAGTGACATCAGGTGCATGTTTCTGTTGAAAATTATTGACGCATGTGCGAAAAAGATCAGGCAACACTGTGAAGTATGAGGTGGAGTACACTTTGAAAATACGCATGTATGAACATTTTGCAAATGTGAAAGGCAACTTGGGAGGGTAGAGCAGATCAGGTAGTGACTTCCCCAACCAACATGGATGCTACAGCTCTATGATGTCATGACGGTCTCGTAAAGCATCATTGGGTGCTGGGAAAAAAAAAACTTTGTTTAAGCCAGACTCACTACGAATTCTCAGGGTAAAATTTGGTGAACAAGGTCACTGGTGAATCCATCAAATTTGTTGTGAAAAATTCTGGTGAATTTCGCGGATCAACACTGGTTACTAATGACACACATCGTCTTATTTATTTAACAATCCTGCTGCCTTCTTTTTAATTATCTGATTGCCAAAATTGTTTTAGCATTTTATTGAATAATATTTTATTGAAATGCCATTACCATTTCTGTTTCTGAATGTTTATATGAAAAGCATATAATTTGTAGTTAGCATATGTTGCTTCTTTCTTTGGAACTTCATCAACGTTTTTTAAATTTCCTATTATTTTAGAATTACCCTGCTTAAAGTGATAACAGTTGAAATGTTAACTCTTGGAGTCATGCAAATTTTCTTGTGTTTAATAAAACTCTATTTTTATGTGTCTTTCATTTTTCCCCAGCTGTTTGGATGTTTTTTAGCTTGGGAAACCCGTAATGTAAGTATCCCTGCTTTAAACGACAGCAAGTACATCGGGATGAGTGTATACAACGTGGGAATCATGTGCATCATTGGAGCTGCTGTCTCTTTCCTAACACGTGATCAGCCCAACGTGCAGTTCTGCATTGTAGCCCTGGTCATCATTTTCTGCAGCACTATAACGTTGTGCTTAGTGTTTGTGCCAAAGGTGAGTGGATTGTCCTTTTACCGAAAACATTTTTCATAAACACTACAATCTTATTTTTCATCCTCTCTATGCAACATTAGAACAGTCTAGATGAGAACAAGCCATTCAGCCCAACAAAGCACGCCAATTTTATCCATTTAATTCTCTAAAATAACACTATGTCTAGTTATGAAAGTCCCTGCATTTCTACTGTCTACCACACTACTTGGTAGCTTATTAAATGTGTCTATTGTTCTGTATGTAAAGAAAAACTTCATAATATTTGTGCAACATTTACCCTTGTTCTTGATGAACTAATTTTAAAGTAGGAGTGGTGGCTCTGAGGCTAGGGATCTGCTCTGACAATCAGAAGGTTGCCGGTTTGAATCCCGTAAATGCTAATAGGGACTCTGCTCTGTTGAGCCCTTGAGCAAGGCCCTTAACCTGCAATTGCTGAGCGCTTTGAGTAGTGAGAAAAGCGCAATATAAATACAAAGAATTATTATTATTTTTAATTTCCTTCATAATTTTAAACACTTCAATCATGTCTCCACTTAATCATCTTTTGCGTGAACTGTAAAGGCTCAGCTCTTTTCATCTTTCCTCATAATTCATTCCCTGTAGCCCTGGAATCAGCCTAGTCGCTCTTCTCTGGACCTTTTCTTGTACTGCTATGTCCTTTTTGTAGCCTGGGGACCAGCACTGCACAGAGTACTCCAGATGAGGTCTCACCAGTGCATTATAAAGCTTGAGCATAACCTCCTTGGACTTGTACTCCACATATCCTGCTACATAACATAACACTCTGTTTGCCTTCTTAATGGCTGCTGAACACTGTCTGGCAGTTGATAGTGACGAGTCCTTCTCATAAGCTGTACTTTTGATTTTCAGACCTCCCATTGTGTATTAAAACCTAACATTTTTACTTCCTGCAAGAAATACTTTACATCTACTGACATTAAATTTCATCTGCCACATATCTGCCCAAGCCTGTGTGCTGTCCAAGTCCCTCTGTAATAATTTATCAGATTCCAGATTATCTGCCAACCCATCTAGCTTGGTATCATTTGCAAACTTGCCCAGCTTGATACTTACATTCCGATCCAAATAATTTATATATATTAAAAATAGCAGCAGCCCTAACACTGATCCCTGTGGAACATCTATCTTAACGTCAACCAATTCTGATAAGTTTCCTTGCACCATAACCCTCTTCTTCCTGTGTCTGAGCCAATTTTGCATCCATCTACAAATAACACCTCTTTTAGTTTGAAAGTTTGATAGCATTACAGAATATTAACATGTGAAAAAACAGCCTCAGTGAAACAGTGTTTAATATAATGTTCTGAAAATTGTGTTTAATATAGTAATAATTTATGAAATGTATCAAACATTAAAGCAGTTGATACTTAAACTTATTCATACACATGTGATGCCGGCTTCTTAACAGCTTATACCTGACTGTCACTGCTGCAGAAAATGTTTGTGCTACAATATGGTATGTGGCAGCACTGTATCTTCATCTTAAAGAATACTAGGGGACTTTGACCCCTGCTCGCCAACCCCCGGGCCTGCGCTATGCGCTAGCCTCTTTGCGGATATGTCTCTTACGTATGGGAATGCAGATGTACAATTTAAACAGACTTTGTAAGTTACAGGATATTGTAAGTTGATGTTTTCATCTTCTGCACGATCACCACCAACTGTTTCGGCATAGTCTATTGATGCGCATTTAACCAATTTGCCATGTAACCGATCGACAATTTTGCATTTAATTCGTTTGACTTCATCGTTTCTCAGTGCTAGGATTGTCTGTGTACTCATTTCTTCCGTTGATGACCCTTCGTGATGAAATTCTTCAAAAAGATTTGGACATACTATGTCTTCTTTAATTGGGAACTTAAAGTGAGGAAAACATAAAAATGTATAAGAGCTGAGAGAGCAGGAACTGTGTCTGACAAAAACATTCACACGAATGAGAGGTGAGAGGGTCGTGTGTGTGTGGTGGAATATGGTTGAGAGGAGGGCGTGACTTGAAAAAATCTCATGACCAAAGTCTCGTCTCGCGGGACTTAAAAAATCTTGAAAAAAATGTCCTGAAAAAAGTCGTTTCAAGATTTTTTTATATAATAGAGCGATGTCACCAGCTAGAGGGTGGAAATGGGTTTCCATGAAACATTTTCATTGGTCCTAACCAGGGTTGGTTTCTGCAACCATCCATTGATGCCAGGCTTTCTGTAACACTGTATTGGATTAAGTGGGTTTAGAAAAATTAATGAGTAGATGGATTGTATAATGTCTCATTCTTATACCAAGGTAAAATAAAATTATTAATTCACTATATATTTCTAAATATTGATAAAGCAGTCAATGAAGTTTGAGCTATGGATATTCAGCTATGATATAGTTTACCTGAATTTGCATTTGAATATTGTACTTAAGATGTAACATATTATAATAAATAAACTCTTTACCCAGCTATTCATGTCTTGACTCAAGTGATAGTTTGTAGCAGGCAGAAGTAAGTGGCCTTGCGTAATTTAAAATCCATTATATGGAAAATAAGAACATTCATACACACATTTTAGCATCATCTGCCAGGACTTCAACCCTACTTGAACATGTAGGTAACACTGCAAGCTCCATATTGAAAGGATGCCAATTCCGAATAAATTTGGGGCCCAAGTGATTTGAGACAGGAAAATGATCCAAAATTCCACTTAGCTTGTCCAGTGTGTTTTATTCTGTAACATGGGGCAAGTTTTGCTTTCATAAACTTTTTTGAGGATTATGATAGCTTCAGACTTATCAGAAATATAATTGATTGTATCACATAGGAATTTGAAGAAACATAAAATTTAAGTTTTTTTGAATTTTGTATGTTTAATCACTTAATCACACTGACACATTGCATTAGTTCTCTGCAGCTGATGCTTCTTGTTTTAGTGTCCAACACTAGTCGGCCAGTGCATTCCAGTTGTCCTGTGTGATGATGCGGGTCCTGCTCCATGTTCCCACCTTACTTCTGGGAGCCTCTCAAACCCAACACCCAAAAATCAAACTAAACAGTGTCCAACCAAAGTGCAGTGCTCAAAAAGTCCATAAATAAATAATCCATAAAAAGGTAAAAAGTTTAAAACAAGGCTAAAACGAGACTGAAAACCAGAAGCAGTCATTGAGGCAAATCAGCCAAGCACACCTCACCTATGGCTTGCTCAGCTGGAGAGACTTCAGCTACCGTAGTCCTATAGCTACCGACCACCATCTTGGCTGCTTCCATTGTCGTCTGCCAGATCACTCTGTGTTGGTTGTCCTCTCGTCTTCCATGCAGTCATCCCTCAGATCCCTAGGAAGGATGTCACCTCGATCGAACCCACTCCTCTACATAATCAGGGGGCATGATCCTGTCCCTTGAGCACCAATCACTCGCTCTAATCACGCTGATCTCTCTCTTTTATCATGCTGGCTCGTCTATTCTCTTCCACTGCCCCAATGGCACACTCTCGATCTCCAAACCTCTTTCGTTTTTTTCTTTTTTCATCTCTCTATGCCAGCCCATACTTATATGGCTCCGTGGGTGCAGCAGCTCAATCATTCACCTTTGGAAGCCGATTACGCAATTGAGAATGATCGAACCCTCATGTATAGGTGCGACTCTCCCCATTTACCTCATCAACTCCCCGCGGCCGCACAATTGCTACACCATACCCTGACACTGTTTTCCACTGTTGTCCATCCTTTGCCATGTTTAAAACTGACCACTAAGATTAGTAGTGAAAACCTGTGAATGCAGAAAATGAGTCTATAGTGGCATGTTGCACTTCGTGGTTTTGTTTGTAGATGCTACCATTTCTTTGCTCATTTTTTGTGTCCTTGGCCATGTTGTTTACTGTTACTTTACTCAATGCTAGTCATGAGACCTACAGGTCATGTGACTTATTATGTCACCATAGCTCAATTAAATAAGATGGTGGCACACATGTCTTATTGTCTTTGCTTTGGATCAAATTCTTTGCTTTACAATTCTTATTAGCAATAGAGGAAACCAAAAGGCATATCCCAGAAGACTTTAGTATTCGAGTTTGTTCTGTTTTTCTGACTTTGTGTTTTGTGTACCGGGTTTTGGTAATCAATTTTCTAGTCTGTCTTTCTAACCTGCCTTCTTTGTTACCCCTTTGGAATTTTAAACTCCCAGTCCAATTCTACAGGGCGCTTAAGCGGCATTTTTGAAGATCAAAATGTTGTATAAATGGTTGAAAAAAAAAATGTTTTCTTAGGGTGAACACAGTTAAGACTATTACTATAAAGACAGATCTACATACTGTATTTGATTATTATCCATCATAATTCAAATTACTATCTTGATCCTTTTTGCTGTAATAGTGACTGTTGTTTATAACTTACATTTAAGAAGAAAAGGATAAAGAAAAATGTATTATGGTCATAAAATGTAAATTGTGATATCTAACTTGAAAGTGACTGTCCCTGTAAAAAAGTTCAGTGTTGTATGATATTCTGTATATGAGGCTCTTATGATTTTAAAATTCAAGGAATTTTGTGATAAGACTCGCTTTACACTTTAAAGCAATCACTGATGGATTAATATTAAAGGCATTAATTTTTTCAGAAATCGCAGTTGCCTTGCAGAGAAATCGCTTTAACAGCCTCATGTCTAGTAATACCTTAATGTTGACGTTACTTATGCAGTATATAACTATTTAAAAAAGTTAAGATGGACACTGCATTATATATTTAAAGGTTCATATTTTGATAGAAAAACGTTACCCTTTCACACTGTGTGCACAAATTGGTGTATTTGTCAGCCCATAAAACTGTGATTTATTGCATCGTTCCAGTAGTAACAGAATGGGTTGACCTTTAAGAACCCGTATGTAAGTGTCAGGTTATAAATGATATTTGTGCTCAATCTTGATCATTTCACCATTGATTTATTTATTAATTTAGTCTTCATTGCTCCTCTTGAAACTTTACTGTAATAAAAAATGCTAGGAGTAAAAACAAAACTTATTTTGAAAACTGTTTTAATTTTCTTTAGAGGACCATGCAATTCTGTGTTTTGAACAAATCTGCTTGCTAAACTGTAAGCCCATGATGCGTAGGGGACCTCCATTCATTTGTTAGTAAATTGTAATGATCAGATCAGTAGATATTTTATGTGACTGTGGTTATGATTCTTGTTATTTCTTTTTTAATAATTTATTTTGCTGGTTTTTCTTGACCCTTCTGGCTTTTTTAAGTGTGTACTACTCATTTCTGTACAGATTTTATGGGTTTGGATTGAGCTTGGCTATGTCAATTCATTTTATCATCATTTTTTATTTACTGCAATGCCATTTTGGATTGCACTATTTTCTATGCTTTCGGTTTGTTCTTGGTAATCAACATATAATTGCAGTTGCTGCAGAATTTCTTCCCATGTAAACCCAAGTAGCGATCAGTAGGTTCAGTATTCCTCCATGGGTGAAACTCAAAGAGACTATTGAGAGATTTGACTTTAGTTCTAACCATTTCTTTGTCCTCAACTGTTTTGGATTTTTTTGCCCATTAAATTAAAAATGTTGCAATGTTTGGGATCTTCCTGGTTTTGACATCACATTCCTCTGACTATTGTGTTATCCGGTTCTTTGTTATTCATCTTGCTTTCTTTTTTTTTTTGACACCCACAAAAATCCTTAGTATTCTCCAATTTGGCCATAAAACTATGACTTACTGATAGTAAGGAAGACCCTCTTCTCTGAGAAAAACGCTGAAGTGTTCAAAAGTATACAAATCTTATTTATTTTAAAGATTAGACATACAGTGGTGTGAAAAACTATTTGCCCCCTTCCTGATTTCTTATTCTTTTGCATGTTTCTGATCATCAAACACATTTAACCATTAGTCAAATATAATACAAGTAAACACAAAATACAGTTTTTAAATGATGGTTTTTATTATTTAGGGAGAAAAAAAAATCCAAATCTACATGGCCCTGTGTGAAAATGTAATTGCCCCCTGAACCTAATAACTTGTTGGGCCACCCTTAGCAGCAATAACTGCAATCAAGCGTTTGCGATAACTTGCAATGAGTCTTTTACAGTGCTCTGGAGGAATTTTGGCCCACTCATCTTTGCAGAATTGTTGTAATTCAGCTTTATTTGAGGTTTTTCTAGCATGAACCGCCTTTTTAAGGTCAAGCCATAGCATCTCAATTGGATTCAGGTCAGGACTTTGACTAGGCCACTCCAAAGTCTTCATTTTGTTTTTCTTCAGCCATTCAGAGGTGGATTTGCTGGTGTGTTTTGGGTCATTGACCTGTTGCAGCACCCAAGATCGCTTCAGCTTGAGTTGACGAACAGATGGACGGACATTCTCCTTCAGGATTTTTTGGTAGACAGTAGAATTCATGGTTCCATCTATCACAGCAAGCCTTCCAGGTCCTGAAGCAGCAAAACAACCCCAGACCATCACACTACCACCACCATATTTTACTATTGCTATGATGTTCTTTTTCTGAAATGCTGTGTTCCTTTTACGCCTGATGTAACGGGACATTTGCCTTCCAAAAAGTTCAACTTTTGTGTCATCAGTCCACAAGGTATTATCCCAAAAGTCTTGGCAATCATTGAGATGTTTCTTAGCAAAATTGAGACGAGCCCTAATGTTCTTTTTGCTTAACAGTGGTTTGCGTCTTGGAAATCTGCCATGCAGGCCGTTTTTGCCCAGTCTCTTTCTTATGGTGGAGTCGTGAACACTGACCTTAATTGAGGCAAGTGAGGCCTGCAGTTCTTTAGACGTTGTCCTGGGGTCTTTTGTGACCTCTCGGATGAGTCATCTCTGCGCTCTTGGGGTAATTTTGGTCGGCCGGCCACTCCTGGGAAGGTTCACCACTGTTCTATGTTTTTGCCATTTGTGGATAATGGCTCTCACTGTGGTTCGCTGGAGTCCCAAAGCTTTAGAAATGGCTTTATAACCTTTACCAGACTGATAGATCTCAATTACTTCTGTTCTCATTTGTTCCTGAATTTCTTTGGATCTTGGCATGATGTCTAGCTTTTGAGGTGCTTTTGGTCTACTTCTCTGTGTCAGGCAGCTCCTATTTAAGTGATTTCTTGATTGAAACAGGCGTGGCAGTAATCAGGCCTGGGGGTGGCTATGGAAATTGAACTCAGGTGTGATACACCACAGTTAGGTTATTTTTTAACAACGGGGGCAGTTACTTTTTCATACAGGGCCATGTAGGTTTGGATTTTTTTTCTCCCTAAATAATAAAAACCATCATTTAAAAACTGCATTTTGTGTTTACTTGTGTTATATTTGACTAATGGTTAAATGTGTTTGATGATCAGAAACATTTTGTGTGACAAACATGCAAAAGAATAAGAAATCAGGAAGGGGGCAAATAGTTTTTCACACCACTGTATTTAAAGTCATATATAAAGGAGAGCAACAAATGTTCAGATGAATAGAGCAGGGTCAGCAGTTTTGGTGGGTCAAAGGATTTAGGTGGCAATGTTTTTATTGCTTAAGTAATGGGCAGAAGCAATTAAAAACACAAACAAAATGTTAACTTTTATTGTAAAAACTTTAATTTTAACTCAATGGACTTTATGCTTAGTCTATATAATGCACAAGTGAGACTGCATCCTGAGCGTACTGTGTGTAGTTCTGGTCATCACAGTAAAAGAAAGACATAGCAGCACTTGAAACTGTGCAGAGGAGAACAACCAAGTGCATCCCATGACTTAACAACACGTCCTACTGCGACAGACTCAGAGAATTGAACCCGTTTAGTCTCAAGCAGAGGAGACTGTGTGGTGACTTGATCCAAGTCTTTACAATTGTAAAAAGTATCGATAAAGTATACCCACCTCAATTTTTTTAATAAATGCTGAATTTTGCACGCAAGGACACCAATGGAAATTAAGGGTAAACACATTTAGGACTGAAGCCAGGAAACACTTCTTTACTCAGAATTGTAAGAATCTGGAATAAACTACTGAGTCATCTACTTGATGTATAAACTTTGTCAACCTTTAAGAAATAGCTGAATGAGATATTGGAATATGAGTAACGCTGAGATCCGAGCAGGCAATTCAGTCCAACAAGCTTTCCCACCGTTTTCCTCTATCAGCGGTCTTCACTCACAGTTTTGGAGGGCTGCATTGGCTACAGGTTTTGGTTCCAGCCAGTTTCCTAATTAGAACACAGTCCTGCTGATAACGACATGTGCTTTTTAACTTTGTGGCTTGTTACTGCTTTCCTTTCTGCTTTCTGTCGTCTCAGAGCTGGTGAAGGTTTTTTACGGTGGCTGGAGTGCCAATCCTGCCACCAACCTCCCTGATTTTCTTTGTCTATATTTGAACTTACAGGGCCGGTTACTGCTTTGATTCTTTCAAAGACAAATGTTTATCACATTGTAGATTTTCCTTTCCTGAGAATATTAGCCATATGATTTGCGAACTAGAACAGATCTGAACTTCACAATCATTCTGTTTTCCCTCCCGTTTACTTGCAAGCATTTTATTAACACCATTGTAACTGGAAGCAAGTTAGCTGGGGAGCTGTTGGCTTCTTTGTAGTTTGCATTTCATTATTAACTGTGGATAGCTAAGAAAACAGGAGACAATTAAAAAAATAAACAATTAAGGGTTCTGAATTATAACACGTAAACTAAAATTCAGTCCAAAAATCATAGAAATATGGGTTCTAATTAAAGCACTGGTTGAGGTGAAAACCTACAGCCACTGTAGCCCTCCAGGACTGTAACTGATGACCCTGCTTGACAATGTAATTAAAAATTGTCTTGGTTAAATGAAAGCACTAATAAGCCATAAAGTTAAATACCAACTTCCATTATCAGCAAGGACAGTCTTTTAATTATGAAACTGGTTGGAATAAACAACTGCAGCCCTCCAGAATAATGAATAAAGATCCCTGGCCTAGATTGTCCAAAAGAACAGCAAGTTGAGATTTAAAGTCCCTAAAATCGTACTCTCTATCTCATTACTTGGTAATTTATCCCATGTGTCTACGAGTCTTTGTATGAAGAAAAACTTTGTAACATTTGTGCAAAATCCGCTCTTAACAAGTTTCCTCATCCTCATGTTCTTGTTGCAAAATTTATTATCCTTAACGTTACTTTTTTCTCGAAAACACATGTAAAAAGTGTTGCATTTTTTGGCTTGAAAAATGACATATTTATTAAATCTCATCTTTCTACTGTAAAACATGCAAAACACTAAAAGTAAAAAGTCACAAGTGTAGAAAGTGTAATAATTATACAACTAATAATAATGAATAATAATAATAAAAGTAATTCCAATACCGTATATACTGTCAAAATGTGTCATTGTGTAGTATATTATGAAGCACGGTGAAATACACAATCCACCATCATAGTTGGGCCAAAAGTAGTGTGATTCCTTGTGAATTCTCTTTCCAGCCTGGTCAGCTCTTGAACAGCACACTGCACATGTGTGATTGGCATGAGCGTCACTTTCGAATTCATCAGAATCACTTTCGATTTCACTATCCATTTCAATTTCACTGCCTGAAGACAGATTCACTTCGTCACCACTGCTGATGAGAAGCTCCTCAACATCACTGCTTGTTTCACTATCAAGAGCATTCAACACCTGGATGCTGAAAAACATTTCTTACAAGATTCCATTATGAGACGTAGACAAAGCATGTCCTGGGTAACGCTTAGGCCTGTCACTTCTGCAAGACACACCATTATCATTTCCTAAGCAATGCTTGGAACTAACACAATTGCTGGTTTTACAGCCCAAGGTCTCAGGTCTAACGCTTATGCAAGACACGTCTATATAATTTCCTGAGTGATGCTCGGAAGTAACGCTTTTAGCACTCTTTTAACATTCCAAGTGTTGCTCGGGTCTAACGCTAAGGAGATTAAAGTAACAACTAGGATCTACAGTACAAATATTCCCTCTTAATTCCATTTACTTAAACTGACAGCTTAACTATAAGATAAACTAATTTAATTGATGTGTTGAATGGTCTCTTCTCATTTCCTAAATGTCTGATGTTTCTTATGTCAGCCAGAAACGCCTTCATCCCCTTCACTGGCTCTTGATAACACATCAGAGTTTATTTTAGTTTGCCTTGCATAGTGAATACCATTATCAATACAGAAAATCTTAACTACTAACTGTAGCGTACTTGTACAATAAAATTATAATCGCTTTACTGTAAGATTCTCTCAGACCCCAATGAAGTAAGAGTGGGGAGTAGTGTAATTAAAATTTGTTATCTAAAAATACTTCAATTTGAAATTTGCTTTATCAAATTACATGCATTTAAATGTAAAAGAGTAGGACAGCATATAGTTGTATTGTATAGACTGAGTATTTTATACATTTCAAACTAGTTGTGTAAAATAAAAATTTTACATAATGAAGTCTTACTTAAATTGCACAAGGACATGTTAATTAATTATGCAATAATATTCTGCATGCTGAATTTTGTTCTGCGTTTTTCATTGCAATTCATATGATTTGATGCTAGAAGACTAGCTAGGCTCAATCATTTTAAAGTATACAGGAATGCCATAAGGCTGAGTTATGTTCACACTTTTCTTTTTCTTTCCCACAGCTTATCACTCTTAGAACAAATCCAGATGCAGCTACACAAAACAGAAGGTTTCAATTTACGCAAAATCAGAAGAAAGAAGATTCAAAAACATCCACATCAGTGACCAGTGTAAATCAGGCAAGCACATCGCGACTAGAAGGTCTCCAGACAGACAACCACCGCTTGAGAATGAGAATAACAGAGGTACTACCCTCTTGTGTTAAGCATGTCCATTGATAACCAGTGTGGTACACCTTTTGGACTGTTAGATATTGATGACCCATGGATCCATTTCATGATGCTGTTTTTTTTCCAGTAAAAGGTTGTAAGGCGTCGTAGCCTATCCAAGAAGCACCAGGCCCAAGACATGAATTGGTTCTAGATGTAATGCTAGTCTGATTCAGGACACACTCATATCAGGGGACTTTAGGGTAGCCAATTAGCCTGATATCCATCTTTGACCTTTTGCCATTCCATTGAATGGCCGGCCATTGAAGCTAGGATCTAATAGCTGTGAGTTTGTATTAATAATCTTTGCACTACCATGTTGCCTCGTGTACATGGTACTTCAGTCAGATCATTGTGATTTTTAAACTGAAGGTTCCTTTAAAGTGGGCACTATAAGCATAGTATTACCACTTTACACCTGAGAGTATAAAATTTGAGAGGTTGTAGAAAGGAGTGATAGGAGGAAAATCTGACATGAAGTTTAAAAGAATAGAATAGGTTAGGATGAGATATTAAAATTAAAATAGGTAATAGGATCGCAACAGTGCCTTGTTCTCAATTTAAAATGTTCTTTGTATTTTTCATTTTCCCTGGCTAATTTAATATTGTTCAGTTTTATGTTTGCAGTTTAAGCCTGGTGTCTTACCCTAAATGTGTCTAGTGTCTGTAGGGGCAAGGCCTAATATATAATGAGGCTTCTCAGGTGCTGCTGTCATTAGAGCCGCAGTTAACTGAACGGATTATAAAAGGTCCTCACTCAGCTTCAGCAAATATTGTGGAATTAGCTAGTGAAAGTTGCTAGCTACCTTTGTGTGTTGTCCTAGGTTAAGTGGACTTTCCATTTTTCCATTTTTGTCTTTTTTTTCACATTAATAATTGTGACGCTTTTTTTGTGCTTCCTGTTCATTGTGCGTTGTTGCACAGCTTTGGTCTGAAAGGGCTCACAGTTTACAGCACTAAAGAATATCTTAACAAATCCATGTAAGAATATTAGTAAAAGCCTCCACTATAAACCAGGGGTGGGCTCCTGCCTTGACTTCCATCTCCAGTTCCCTGCCACAGTGGTACTGAAAATTCATTGAGTAAAATACTAGTCTTGTTGGGACAAAAGTGATTCTCAAACAGAATACACATCTGGGGACAACTCGTTAAAACGTTTCTAGTGATTATTGGTGAAATCCACTACTGAAAAAGCTCCGCCCACAGGGATCTTCCTAAAGCCCACTCCCAATTTCCTTATGGCTCACCACTTTAAACGTTCGGGATTACAATGTCCCATTTCTACTCAAGTGTTACAAAAATGCATAAAATTAGAAACTGAACAAAAGAATTGACAGAGAAAATAGAAAGGTTAAATTGCTGTTATCAATTCTGGAGATCAGTAGCACAAGGCAAGGAGCTTAATGATAAATTTGTGTATTGTAATTAGTGAGGCTATAAAAGAGACACCCCGTGACCCTGTATTCGGATTCAGCGGGTTTGAAAATGGATGGATGGATAAAAGAGACAAAAAGCCACCACTGGATTTTTTTTCTGTGACATAGACCTTTGACCTCTATATCGTACATCACCACAGGAGGGCTGGAGCCTAAAGATATGCCAAAGATTGAGAACCCACCTTTAATATGTAATTTAACTCTTTTACACACCTTTATATTTTGAAATTAAGACTTGAAATTTTTTGTATTGAGCTTTTGTGTTTTCAGTCTTCCGCTGTAGGTTTTTTTTGTGTTTGTCCCCATATTAATTGCTCTGTGTTTCATCATTCCATTTGTAGCTTGACAAGGAGCTGGAGGAAGTGACCATGCAGCTGCAAGATACTCCAGAAAAGACCCCCTACATCAAGCAAAACAATTACCAAGATCTTAACAACATCTTAAGCATACGTGGCTACACAGAGGGGAAAGGTAAGATAATATTTGAATCTTCAGCCAGTGGCACATTACACAACTTCTGGTTAGACAGGATATCAAACTGCCTGTAGTTGTGTTTGGCGAAGGTTTCCAAATGGAAACAATCCAAGTGTCTTCCTTTTGAAAGAGTTTAGTGAAATTCAAACAGTTCACACAAAAAATAGTGAAAAAAGAAGATAATATACACAAGGGAAAAAGGGCAACTTATGATATTCTGCTTAAATATCTAGGTTACATTTCTTAAGGTTTCTATGCATTGTTCTATGCAGCAGATGATCAGAAAGCTCTGTATGCCCTTAATGTCTATCTATCTGGCCGTTCAGGTTTCTTTCTAGCTGTCTAACCTCAGTCTATGGACTATTCTACTGTCACACAGAGTTAGGACTTTGAACAATCCATTTTCTATAACTTATAGGGGGTTAAGCTGAATCTTCCATTGACTATGTTAAGCTATATTATATTCAAGTTCAAGCTAAGCAGGTTAGGAGCACTGATACCGTGCATTGCTGTACCCACCACACAACAAACCAGCTCAGGATCCAGACTAGGACCCGAGTACAGCCATGCAACGGGTGATACCTCAGCACCACACTAATTCAGATGTAGTGGAACAGTGAGAGGTTTTTATAAGGTGGCTGGAGTGCCAATTCTGCCACCAACAAGCTAAGCAGACTAAGAAAAATTTACCATTAACATTAACTTAAAGGATGTGGCTCTTACACTGCCGATGTTGTCGCTTAACAATGTCTGATTTTGTAGAAACCACAAAAGATGACAATGTGTACATCATTTAAATTAAGTCTACAAGCAAGTCCTCTAACTCTAACTGCGTTGGTGGCAGGATTGGCACTCCAGCCACTGTAAAAAAGCTCACACTGTTCAGTGTGGTGCTGAGGTGTCACCCATTGCATGGCTGCCTTTGGATCTCAATCCAGGTGGCTTGGTGCCATATGGTGGGTGTGCCAACACGCTGTAATCAGAGCATGCTCCTAGCCTCTCTCTCTCTCACTGTATGACTGGAAAAAGCCTGTAAAGTCACGTAATGTGACAGGGCTGTTTGGTGAATCACAGGCACAAATTCATTCTCACTTTTTGAAAGCAGCTGGAAATAAATTATTTTAAGTTTTCTCTTAAATTATCCACTTGAAGAACACAACAGTATTAAATATAGAGTGACACGGCAACATAATGGTGCGTGCTGCTGCCTTAACAGCTCCAGAGCCCTGGTTTTGAATTCAAGCTCACTCACTGTCTAAAAGTTGACTTCTCTCCTAATTCTTTTGTGCGATTCCTTCTATATCTAGTAGACATTTGTATAAGGATAATTAATTTTAATAATTACATTTATATGGCACTTTTTTAACATGCTCAAATGGCTTTGCATTGACAGTAGGGGAACCACTTTGACCACCACTACCTGTCTAGCCACCTAATGCTGCAACGGCGGCCATTCTTGCAGCAGTACACTCACAACACATTAGCTATTAGGTGATGATGGCTTGAGAGAAATAGTTAGGCACAGGAGATGATTAGGGGCGAGATTAGACAAAGCTGTAGTTGGTGATTTAGCCAAGACATTGGGAAACACCCCACTCTTTTCAAAAGATTGCTCGGGGATCTTTCATGACCACTGAGCCAGGATCTCAGTTTTATATCTATTCCGAAAGGATGGTGCCAATTTTTACAGCAAAATGTCCCCATCACTGCCCTGGGGCCTCACCAACATCTTTTCCACCAGCAACCCAAGCTTTTCCAAGATGGTCTCCCATCTAAGTACTGCACAGGCCTAAACACGCCTAGCTTCAGGTGGATTACCTGTTCTGAAATGCAGGTGATGGGGCTGCTGGCTAACCTGCCAACTCTACATTGGCCTTGTATGAATGTGCCCTGCAGTGGCCTGGCACCAGTCCCAGAGTTGGATCTTAGCTTGCAATCAGTGGCTTTGGACCAACTGAATCTTCTAAAAGAAAATGCAGCTTCATAAAATGAAAAAAATATATTTTACAAATTGACAGATGCACATAGAGGTTGGCATAAAACAATGCATTATAATCTTGTTTGCTGTAAAATGGTGTACGGTGAACCCTCGTTTATCACAATTAATCTGTTCCAGACTCTACTGTGATAAATGAATTTTCGCGAAGTAGGATTCTTTATTTATAAATCGAATATTATGGAAGTTAAGAGTATAGAAAACCTGTTTACGACCTTCTAAATACGTTTTTTAACATTATTAGAGCCCTCTAGACATGAAATAACACACTTTAGTCACCATTACACTCGTATTACCCAATATATTAGACAAAATAAGAGAAAATAAGACATATTAGACGTTACAAATATATTATTACTAGGCTCACCTGCATTTTAAGGCGATCGACTTTTATCCTCAATTTGTGTGCGCTCCATGTGTACATCAGGCATGTAAGTGTAGGGAATGAGAACATTAAAGTGCCCATTCATAACATCTCCCGAATACCTACGTTTTTTTATCCTCTCGAGTGCCTGTCCAAAGTCGTACAATGTCAGCCCGAATCTGTACCGCTAAAGACGGAGTTTCATGCACTAAATAAGCTATAGATAAGAATAAGCAAGCACCATCTCCCCTGATATTTACTACGCGGTGAGGCATTTGTACTCCATCAACATTAATTATTTCCAAAGACATAATTTTGTCTGTTTTTCCAGCGCATCGCGCACAAAAGCAAGGGGATCATAGGAGCAGGCAGAACTCTGCTCACATCGCGTCGCTTCGTACTGCAAGCCACAAGTAGTAAGTCTGTGATAAGCAGAATACCGCTACGCTTTGCACTCACGAGACGGAAGGACAATCCTGAGCGCTTTTATATAGTAGATTATTGTACTGTACATTTAATTACACACATCCAACCACTAACCTATGAAGGCACAACCTCAGTAGGAGAGTCTTCAGGTGGTGCAGTATATTCAGCAGGTGCATTGTTGTCTTCTTCTGCTGAAGGAGTACTAAGAGTAGGCAGTGGGTGTCTGGGTGCGCGGCTGAAGAACATCTTGATAGGCAGTTGCTGGCGCTGTCTTTTCATATGCGTGAGGGGGCTTTTGTAGGGTATTGCCATCTTTAATCATATCCAAGAGTTTCACCTTCTCCTGGATAGTAAGCATCTTCCTCCGGCGCTTAGTTTTATTGTCAGAAGGCTTAGAAAAAGCAGCACGTTTAGGAGCCATCGTGGGGCTTAGATAAAAGTTCTCAGAAAGTGCATGCGTAGTGACGTAAGTGTGTATGAGAAAAAATCACGATAGAGTGAAGCCGCGAAAGTCGAAGCGTGATATAGCGAGGGATCACTGTATTCTGTTTACTGATGCTATATGAAATAGTTGATTCTATAAAAAAAAAATTAGTCATTATGACAAAAACTGAAGAAAGTTATTTATAACATTTTATAGCATTTCAGTGTAAATGCAATCCTTTTATTTTATAATCCTTTTTCTAGTTCACGGTCATGGAAAAACACTGACTCTCCTGGAAGCTTTAGGTACGAGGCAGAAATTAATCCTGGGCAGGGCATCACTCCATTAAAAGTCACACTCACTAACATATCCAGACCAAAGTGTCCCACTGTGAGTTCATCTGCACATCTTGAAGGGAAAGTAACACCCGCAGCCACAAGATTTATTGTAACGTGAGAACTGTAGAGACTGGTAAATAATTTGCCTTTTGCGCAAGTATGCAGAATTCTAACTGTACAAATGTAATTTAGAAGCAATCATGTAAGAAACACAACAAGTGCCATGGAAAGCGACCCCACTGTGTCCAGGAATTGTTTTCTTCCATGAAGGGTGGCCAATCAGGGAGTGAGACTTTGTAATTAGCAGGATCCAATCAGGGAAGGCCACATGGCAAGCACAAACAAATCAGAGTACGATTAGAGTCTGCATTTTCACAACTATACATTTTTACACATCTGCATTACAATGCTGAGCCAGAGTTTTCACAAGTTTACAGCTCTGGAGGGAATTTTCAAAATTCTCCATTTTCGAGGTAGTGTGGATAAAAGGCAAAAATAAAAAAAACAAATGTCTGTATTTGTAAATGAAAATGTAGTTTCGTGGACATGACCTAAAACCATGAGTACCAAAACAAGCCTAATGCATAACCCAAATAAGGTTTGCATCTCTGCTGGAGATTTGTGGATGCCTATTCAAGATGGAATCCATGAAGTACTTCTTACGAAAACCAAAAACAATCTACTGAAGCTTTGACAACTTCACAAAGAACTGGGATGAGATTGTGAGACAGAGTGCATCTTATCAAACATGTTTCATGGGCTCCTCTCTTTTGTATCAATATTGTTCTTTGTTTAACAGGTGTCTTTACCTAAGGTAGCATAACTTTCTTAATTCATGTTCAAGTGGGGCTCTCATGGCACCTTCTAGCACAAGGTCAGAAAACAATCTTAAATGACATGCCAGTTCATTGCAGGGCCCACTCACACACACATCCTTCCCAAACATGCCCTGTTTGGAATTGTAAATCAACCTAACTTGTGGACTAAAAACAACCCTACCCGGAGAAAATCTCACTTACACAGAAAGAGAACATTCACTTCAAACGTTAACATTTGTAGTGTTAAAAAATAATTCTGCAGTAAGATGAATTTTTATATGACCTTGGTGTCAGTCACAGTGCTCTGCATTTATTTATATCCCCTCTAACATCTTTATTTTGAGTTTAACCAATGGTGAAGTTTTAAAAGTGGTTGGAGAAAAGTGGTGTCCAAAATTATATTGACTATACTTTGGGATAGTTAGCAAATATGGGTGTGTGACAGAGCACATCACAAGAATTGAATTGGGAAGAAGAAATAACTATAGCCGTTTTTGCTTCTGTTGAAATAGTCAATGAAGAGAAGCGCTTACCTTTGGGTCACAGACTAGGGGTGGTGTACGTGCCGAAGGTACACGTTGGCATTGAGAGCTACATAGCCTAACATGCCTCAGGCAGATGAGGTTAGAAGCACCCATGTGAGATAAATGCTGTGGCAGAAAGAACCTGATGGGCTGAGTGCCAGCATGGACCAAAGAGAAAGGCCCAGATAAGGAGACTTGAAATGCTTATCAATAACAGAGAGTGAGAACGGATACACATGTGTGAGGGAACTGAAATGGAGGACCCCATTGGAGGGGACTGATATGACAATAGGCAACATGATTGATCACGACAGTCCTGTGGCTGTATAAGACCAGGGTATGAGAGCTAATGGTTGTCTTTCTGCCATGTTCAAACAGCAGAGCATACCTATCTGGAGGAGCAATATATGGGAATTAGCCCTTGAGCAAAAAGAGAGGGGCTGATTCTGTGAGCTGTGTGCTCATTTATCCATGTGTATAGTTGTGAAAATCCTTGTTCTTTTCGTGTGAAAAAGGAAGAAGAAAGAATTTGTTTTGGGTACATATTTTTGTTGATGACACTGCACTGAATTTGTTGTGAGCATTTCTTTTTTTAAACACTTATTACGTATTTGGTTAACTATCCCTGCAAATAGAAAAGCACTGTTTTTTTATTTCACTTTTATAACTATGGGTTTGTGTCTCATTCTCTCAACCAATGATGCTTGGTCATGAATTACAAGATGCCCAAAATGAATCGTTCATGACTGAGTGCATGGAGCATCACATAGTTCCAATCTAGCTTGAAGAGGAAAGTGGAAGACTACTAAATTATATATAGTAAATTGATTTTTACAAGACGATTAACACAAGAGGGTGGTAAAGAGGGAGAAATGAATTAAGCCACAGAATATCAACGCCGACAACTATTCATATGGATAAGCAGGTCAAGAGGCTGTGACAGTGGTAGACATTTGTTTAGCACTTGCCTGCTGCTTCCACTAGGAGGCGCTAGCTCCCTGGAAATGCGTTCGTTTTGCAGTTGTGGCATCTTAAGTAACCTGAACCTGAATACAGGGTGGTCCAGATCTAATTATGCAATTTTCATTACGCTATAACTTATTAAGTTTATTACTCCTAGCCTGTATCCAACTGAATGGAGGACAAGTGGGACATTACATGGAAAATCAGTGAATTAATTCAATGTAAGTCCATTTTCGTTTATTACAAGATATTTCGAACAATTCTTTTGTCTTGTATTGTTTTCCTGCATTGCATTAAAAGTTGCATAATTAGATCTGGACCACCCTATAGATATATTATAAAGAGGCAACATCCCTCCCTTAGTGATACAGTGGTAAGAAATCACATAAGAGAAAATAACTTAGCATTCTTTAATGACGGTTTACGCAGCATAACAGATGAGGAAGCCATGACAAGCCTTTGTGTAGAGTCTGCCATTTTTCTCACTGCGTTGGAAGGATGTTCCGGATCGGATGACAGTATTTCCCATCGATCCTTCGGCTTCAAAAGTGTGCTGGGCAATGTTCCAAGGCTCTATACTCTTTCTCCATGTGCAGGCCCTCACTTAGGTGAATAATACAATTCCAAACAAGGCAAAGAGAGGATACAATTTCATGCTGAATCTAACACACAGAAATAGTGCACGTTGCCCATTTGCAGTTGTTCTTAACTTGTCTTGTCTTAAAATGCTTGCCTAGCAATTCTAAATGATGAGCCCTTGTGTGCTAGATCTGGCTTTGTGTTCACTGTACTTGTGAGAAGAAAAGAAAAGCAGATTTCAAATATTTGCACAGAGCACAGTGACATATTAAACTTATTTTCTGATTACACCTGCTCTCTCTTACCTCCTTCAGAAGTGCAATCTTCTTTCAATCTCCAGCATTAATTTTAATAAGCTCTGGCAGGCAACAACCTTTTAAGTCCTCCTCGCAGGAAATCATTTCTAGGTAAACCTGTAAGTCCACTATGGAAAACACACAATGGAACAAAATATTAGTTGGGTTGGGCGCACGTCTAAGGGCAGCATATGAATATGCAAAAGCAAGCAAACTGTCCAGTTTTCAGTGACAAATTTCATCTGATAAAAAGTTTTCTTAATGTTTAATATTTTACTTCTGTCACTGTTGCCATGTAAGGCTCATGCACAGTATAAAGATATTTAACCTTGCACATCAGACATTCAGACGAACATTCTGTACATGCTATCGTTCACTGGTTTAAACAAATTGTCCGATGCTCTCCAAAAAAGTAAGCTAGAGGCAGATGGTACAAAGAATGGGATTCAGAAAGAAAGAAGGAAGTTTGGACAGCTTGAGGTTGCAGGCCATTGTTCTGAGCTAAAAGGAACAGAATTTGTCAATCATCTTCTTAGAAAGAAATATGACAGGACATGACAGGCACTGTAAATTATGTCTGGCCTTCATTTAAAATGCAAGAAAAGTACAGATTATGTGCTGTTATATCCGGCAAAAGCTTGTTTAGTAATTTTGAAGTAATGGCTAGCGGCTATGTTCTTGTTTCAGTAATGCTCCATTTTAATTTAGCTGGCCAACTGCCCAGTTCAACTGCCGTGGTTACACTCAAGAAAGTTTTTATTATGATTGTCTCATATAGTAATAAGCTTGAGCACAGATGACCACGTGAAATTCATTGTACCCAGTTTTGAAGAAATATGGGACTGATTGCATTTTAATTTAAATAGGAGTTTTTTTTTATTGTTTATAGTTTACCCTTTCTAAAGGGGCTTTAATAAGAAGAGTAACCTGCAATCAGTCAGGTCTGAGATATATACACTCAGGGACATTCGCTTCACTTTTCTTATACCTGATAGAATTCATCCTCCAGGATTCATTACCACTTCTGCAGCATCATCAGACTTTAGAGAAATGGGTGTATTGAAGTAGTGAGTATCCCCCTAAGTCAAGAAGAGTTCCACAAGACCAAGTCCTGGAAGTTGCTCCTCATTCGGCCAATTTAAAAATCAGCAGTAGGACTGTCTGCCCTGTGTAAAAATGTCACAATGGAAGACCAGGCTGCGCCTCTTAATTAATGACATTAAGACAGACACCTGAGGCTGTGAGAGTAGAAAACATCCACTGAAAATAATACACCAGAGAGAAAAGAAGGAATACAAATATATATATATCAACTTTTGAAAATTCACAAATGGGTCCATCTAAACAGTAACTATCTGTAAATGGAGGGCAAAGTGCTCAGTTAAATCTCCCAGATCACAAATGCTTACGTCTTCTTTTGGGCTTAGGTCCACAAATTAACATGCCACGGCAGGCAAAATGTATTGCCTGACATTCCACACATCCCACATTTCCATTAATCAACAAGTTTGGAAATGGAAAAAAGTGCAGGTATTAACAAGGTTGCCCAAACGTTTGCATCCCACTGTATATATATATACATATATATATATATATATATATATATATATATATATATATACAGTAATCCTTCCTCGATCGCGGGGGTTGCGTTCCAGACCCCCAAGCGATAGGTGAAAATCCGCGAAGTAGAAACCATATGTTTTTATGGTTATTTTTATATATTTTAAGCCCTTATAAACTCTCCCACATTGTTAACATTATTAGAGCCCCCTAGACATGAAAGAACACCCTTTAATCAAAAGTTTAAACTGTGCTCCATGACAAGACTGAGATGGCAGTTCTTTCTCACAATTAAAAGAATGGAAACATATCTTCTCTTCAAATGAGCGTCGTCAGGAGCAGAGAATGTCAGAGAGAACGCTTGCTAAGAAAAGCAAACAATCAAAAAATCAATACGTGCTTTTAAGTATACAGACGCACCGCAATAAAGCGGCATTTTGTAGAGGAGCGTCCTATCTTCTAGGCAAACAGCCCCTCTGCTCACACCCCCTCCGTCAGGCAGAGAGAGTGAGAAAGATAGAGACAAGCAAACAAATACGCGGGAAGCATATCTTATATCATTGAGGAGTTTTAGTTAATATGTAATACATGCTCTGATTGGGTAGCTTCTTAGCCATCTTGCAATAGCGTCCCTTGTATGAAATCAACTGGGCAAACAAACTGAGGAAGCATGTACCATAAATTAAAAGACCCATTGTCTGCAGAAACCTGCGAACCAGCGAAAAATCCGTGATATATATTTAGATGTGCTTACATTTAAAATCCGCGATGGAGTGAAGCCGCGAGAGTCGAAGCGTGATATAACGAGGGATTACTGTATATATATATATATATATATATATATATATATATATATATATATATATATATATATTCTTATATAATACGCTACTATGGCTGTCCATTTGTCTGTCCAGGATTTTAAATCACCTGTAGCTCGTAAACCATTTGACTTATTGACCTGAAATTTGGTACACATATACTACGTGACGTCCACTATCTGCTTTCAGGGTGATGATTGACTTCCAAGGTTATTCATCTTTTTGATGTTATTGTAGAATCAACTCTTGGCAGCAGCCAGCAGGGCAGCACATGCGTACAGGCGCCGTTCTCATCCCCACCACCTTCGCTGTCATTTCCCATACCTCTTCATATCTTAAATCATTCTTGAGGCAGATTGAAGACTTAAGTGCCAGCTTAAATGAAAAGTTAAAGAAAACGAACTAAGCAATCGCAACACAAACACTGACTTAATCAATATTAAAGCAAAAAGATGCAGATGAAAGAAAAGAAGACGTGGGCCACTACAGTGGAGAAAAGAAGAGCTGCTAAGGAAGTAGCAAGCGCATCAACCTCTATAGAGGTATAGAGAAAGAGGATGACCACTATAAGTCAATTGTATTCACATTCACTGCACTGTGAAGTGTGCCATTACTGATATATATATATATATATATATATATATATATATATATAGTAAAGACAGACACAGACAGACAGACATCTTATGTTCACCCAACACACCCTTTATTTACAATATTTACAGTTAATCACGTGCCCACAAACCCCAGTGCCTCCAGCACCGATCCCCCTCAATCCAGGCCTCACAGTCTCTACGCCTGTCTCTTGGCCGCCTCCAGTCCTTTCTCTCCAGCTCTGCCTCTCTTCCACCCGACTTCCGCTCTCAGCCGAAGGGAGGCAGCCCCATAAATAGGAACCCGGATGGGCTCCAGCTGCTTCCCGGCACTCCTCTGCAGACACGCCCCAGTGTGGCGGAAGTGCCGGCTGCGCACCCGGAAGCTTTCCGGGTGTCCCCTGTCTTCTTCCCCCCAGCACTTCCTGGTGTGGCAGAAGTGCTGGGCTCCAGGGTTGTTCAGGCACCGGGGCGCCACCTGGCGGTGGCCACGGGTCCCTACAGGGTTGGGCTTCCAAGCCCTTTACCCATGGCCCCCAACATAACTAGGGCGGTCGCCCCCTCGTGGTCTGGAGGAGGTACAAGCCCTCCTCCGGTCCTCCTGGGCATATATATATAGTGCTCCCTTGAACCCTCAGGTACCACGCCAAACACCAGGTAAAAGTCCAATAATTATTATTTATTATAATAATTAAGTGCACAAAGCACCACCACTCCACTATTCTCGATAAACAATAACCAATCCAATAAATCAAAATCCTCCACTCCCAGACGCGTTGCCCTCCTACCACCCAGCTCAGCTCGTCGTCTGGGAGCTCCCTCAGTCCTTTTATATTCCCTGACCCAGAAGTGTTCCCAATCCAACAGTCCACAAGTCCTTATTCCTTCTGGGTCAGGGTAAACAATGCTTTTCCTCACCCCGGAAGCCCGTCGCTCTTCCTGTGACGAACTTCCGGGTGTAAGTGCGCAAAAGTGTCCACTGGCCTCCCGACAGCGACTCCCAGTGGCCCCCAAGGTATCCAGCAGGGCTGTGCATAAAAACTACATAGTCCATGAGGCCCTGCTGGAATTTGGGGCCCGTACATGCTCTCGGGAGATCTACTCCTGGCGGCCTGGGTGTGAGGGCCGGAATATGAAACCAGCCATCCATTACAACATATACAGTATATAGTGGCCACAAGGAGACATAGCAGACACAAAATGAAGCAGAACAGTCCCAGGTCCAAATAAAACTCTTTTTTTATTTCAGACAAGTACCTTGTCAGGATTCTTTTTTGTAGTCCAGCATGGTACAGCTCAATACAATATTTTATTTTCCTTTTTTTTTTCCTTCTATACCTCCCAAGCAAATCTTGAGCACCTCCACCCAACACCAATTCTCAGGCTGAGGTGAGGTGGCCTTTTTCTGCTGGATGTAGGAATATTTCCGGTGTCACAGAATTTACACAGTGTAAGCACTTCTGGGTCAGGTGGAAACCCCTCAAAGCAGGAACAGTTCTCTCTTACAGCTCTCTCCCTATATACAGTATTGTGCATAGGTCATTCCTTTTACAATGCTGCTTCAAAGCTACAATGACAGCATTATAAGCAGAACAATTTTATACTTAGCCTGAATACAATAAACGCACATCATACAATCCACGTCAGCTCTGCTGGTAAAGGGTGACTGAAATTCAGCAGAAGGAATGCAGATTTAGCAGTTCGGACACTTGCACCCTCTTTATCTCTTTCTCCCTCTCATTGTTATCTGTGTATCTCAGTGCTTCAGTTGTTATCTTCTCCAGATGCTGTTGGAGAGTGTAGAAATTTCAAGGTTGGAAGGTTACTTTGGACATAATAATTCAAAAGCAGGTCAGCAGTGGTGGTGCTCAGGTATATTTGCAGTCCAGTGGTTGTGGGGTCCTCAGAATTTGTGATTAACATTTTTTATAACTTGTTTTGGTACATTAAACCATTCAGTTTTTAATTAGGAGCTTCACCTCCTTTTGCTTGAAATCTCTGGAAACAATCAAATCTCTCTTCACTTCTCCTAGCCCCCAAGCACAGTACCATTTGTGTGGAAACAAAGAGGCAGCTGTCTCCTCAATCCTATAGTTGGATGGAAGGACTGTACTAAAGAAAAGTTGTAATAGTAAAAAATGAATTTCAAAGTCCACGCTGGCTATGTCTGAGTCCATATGTTGCTACAAGCTACTAAAGTTACAGTAAATCCAGGCTGCAGGAAGGTTCAAATTCTTCACTTATACCCTATTTGTTTTTTTAAATTCAAATTAATTCGCAAATGATTCAAATCTGATATGACTGTGTCCTGATATCTACCTTGAACTGGCAAAATTAATAATAATTAATTAATCAAACAGATATGAGCTAACAGATAACCATGAATACCAGCTACAAGCAGACTGCAAATCATTTACAATACTGGACATCTCTGAATTTGTGAGCTCAATATAGCAAGTGCTCAATGATACTTTGAATGGAATCATCACTGCCGGATCTGGGAGGACAAAACCTGTGGACACAAGAGGAGCCACTGGGCAAGACTGGTCTTGGAAAAATATGCACATTTCAGAAAACCCATAGCAATTGGGAAACCCTCCCATCCATCAGAATATAAAGGTGGATGGTGGTCTCTCGGGTGTGACGTCATGGTGGTCCCGCCTCTTCGGGTTCCACCCACCAAAAACAAGAAACATACATAAACTTAAAGATAGTATGAACAGTAAATACTAAATAATAAACAAACATTACAAAATTACATAAAAACATGAAAAATACCAATAAAACAAAACACACATAAACCAGGGAGTAAACTCTGCCTGTTATACAAGGGCTCTCTCCAGCTCCGTCTCTCTTCCACCCGACTTCCGCTCTCGACTGAAGGGAGGCGGCCCCTTAAATAGGAACCCGGATGGGCTCCAGCTGCTTCCCGGCACTCCTCTGCAGACACGCCCCAGTGTGGCGGAAGTGCCGGCTGGGCACCCGGAAGCCCTCCGGGTGTCCCCTGTCTTCTTCCCCCCAGTACTTCCTGGTGTGGCAGAAGTGCTGGGCTCCAGGGTTGTTCAGGCACCGGGGCGCCGCCTGGCGGTGGCCACGGGTCCCTACAGGGCTGGGCTTCCAAGCCCTTTACCCATGGCCCCCAACATAACCAGGGCGGTCGCCCCCCCCGTGGTCTGGAGGAGGTACAAGCCCTCCTCCGGTCCTCCTAGGCTCCCTTGAACCCTCAGGTACCACGCCAAACACCAGGTAAAAGTCCAATAATTATTATTTATTATAATAATTAAGTGCACAAAGCACCACCACTCCACTATTCTCAATAAACAATAACCAATCCAATAAATCACAATCCTCCACTCCCAGACACGTTGCCCTCCTACCACCCAGCTCAGCTCGTCATCTGGGAGCTCCCTCAGTCCTTTTATATTCCCTGACCCAGAAGTGTTCCCAATCCAACAGTCCACAAGTCCTTATTCCTTCTAGGTCAGGGTAAACAATGCTTTTCCTCACCCCGGAAGCCCGTCGCTCTTCCTGTGACGAACTTCCGGGTCATAGTGCGCAAAAGTGTCCACTGGCCTCCCGACAGCGACTCCCTGTGGCCCCCAAGGTATCCAGCAGGGCTGTGCATAAAAACTACATAGTCCATGAGGCCCTGCTGGAATTTGGGGCCCGTACATGCTCTCGGGAGATCTACTCCTGGCGGCCTGGGTGTGAGGGCCTCAATGCCGGGTGGTGGCATTGGTTACAAATCATTATCTGTAGCGTATATACTGTCTTTAACCAATCATTCCACATTTCTACCCGGACTCTGTAATCCTTCAGATGTGGTGCACAAATACGTCGAGTCTGACGGATTATGAAACCCAGTGCAAGAATCTGTAAGAAATGGGCCTTCTTTCAGACTGATACGTGAACTTCTCCAAACAGTGGGATGAATTGTGCAACTGTTTTATGACAAATAGAATTTCTATAACAGCAAAGATATATTTCTAGAAGATTCTTTAGAATTACTAGAATGTACTAATGCCATGTAAATCTGCTCGTTTTTAATAAATTTAAGGAGTCAGTGTTAATGTATGAAAAAATAGTCCCTAACCTCATCTTCCAGCTACAGATTTAAAGAACAGCTGAAAAAATATTCCAGATTAGATAACCTCCTTGGCATTTAATATAAGAACTAATCCTCAGAGACCTTTCTTTGCTTAATCAAACATTCATAATTTATCAGGCTTTTATTAGGTTTCTGTCACCCTTGGACACAAAAGACAACCCAATGTACTGTAAGAAATCTGAAATAATTAGCAGGCTGGAAAGCCTCAGGGTAGTCAGTCTCCTGCTGGTGCTGCCCCTTTGCTTTCTTGCCAACAGCATTCCCTCTGGAAATGAAGTTGCTTTTCAAAACAATTTAATTTAAACAGATACAGTTTAGATTATAGTTTTACATCCCTTAATGTTTGCTATTGGTACTGGAGCTGCCCCATCTTATTGGGTTTTATGACTGACAGACTAAAAATGTGCCGAGGATTTGTATGAGATGAAGATATCAAAGTGACAAGATCAGCAGCCACACAGGCAAAAAGTGTACCTTACCTAACAGTGAGAGCGGATCTGAACCCAAACCGGCAAATGGCCATTCATTCACATGTGCCTATGATGTATGCTTACGTGAGCATGCTTATTTCATAGTTATCAATTAAACTTGGCAAGGTTTTTAAATTGTGTATCAAAATTTTGGACAGCAAGTGACTAAAACTGCCTTTCTACTAACCACTGTCCAAAAAACACTAACAGAAGTAAATTAATAAATGGAAAGGTGATTATTAAACGGTGGGCCAGAAATGCAATGCGCAAAAACAAATCAAAAATCACAAAAAGTGAATTGGAAACTCAACCACAAATCAGAAAGCGCAAAATCAAATTGAATATGCAAAACCAAATCAGAAACCACAAATACAAATTGAACAACACATAAATAATAATGCATTTATATAGTGCTTTTCTCACTACTCAAAGCGCTCAGCAATTGCAGGTTAAGGGCCTTGCTCAAGGGCCCAACAGAGCACAGTCCCTTTTGACATTTATGGGATTCAAACCAGCAACCTTCCAATTGCCCGTGCAGATCTCTAGCCTCAGAGCCACCACAAAATGATGACTGCACAAAAAAACATGAAAACAAAAAGATCAGCGCATAATCCAAATGGAAGCAGATAAAACAGTGAAAGCTGTCATAATTCAGTCCCAGCTTTTCAGCGAGTGTTGTCATGAAAGCGAGAATGCTGAAAGGTAAAAGAGATCTCTTATCATTTTCAGGTATTTTACATACTTTAACAGAAAAGGTAACATTTGCCTAATTTCAAGCAATCTCGGCCAAACCAATCGCAGAGCCGACTGGAGTTTCACCAGTAAATGGAATTATATCCAGTAGAAATCTGACATGTCTACTGCAAGCATAGATGAACGAATTTTATGCCTCAATATCAGATATAATAGTTTGGTCTGATATCAGCCAACTAACAAACTGCGTTAATTGTCGCATGTGTCACAGATGATTGCTTTTGGTTGGCTATATGTGTCCTGGAACACTCTGATGTTATATGAGTATTTGTTCGCTGTCATGATCTCAGCATTACATTATGGTTTTCTAACAGTCAGTACAGTACTGACAAACTTGTATGTGTAATACTTTAATGGATCTCCAGCAGATATGCAAACGTTTTACATCCAGTCATTAAAAAATAACTAAATATACAGGAGACATTCAGTGTCACTGTATCCCGTAATTGATTCATGATGTACTGCTGCCTCACTTGTATTTTTCTTTTTAAACTCTGGGCTTTTCCAGCATTTGTGGTAGTATTTTAAAGAGTGACCAGTCTAAAGTATGAAGACAGACATGAAATACTTTGGGATTTACCAAAAAACTGTCGTGCACTAAAAAGAATGTCTAGCTCTTTTCACACTTAGTTTCTGAATATGGTGATAGTAAATACTGAAAGTGATTATGATTAAGTATAGAGCAAAGTACCTGAATCACACTGTATCTGGCACTGAAACGATCAACGATTCCATCTCTAAAAGCAGCCCTGTGAGTAGCAGGTACAAGGAAGTGCAGACACAGCACTTTGGACCGTGTGTCCCTCTACAAATATAGCTCATCCTCTCAAGGAACTGGGAGAAAGTGGGGGAAATGAGATGGGGCTGTGTGACATATATGAGCTGAAGACGCAAACAGTATTTTTTAGGGCCACATCCCAGCATTCTGGCTTAAAGTGACTGATTCCATTTCTCCTCTTTAGGTCCACGCCTAATACCGCGACAGTGTTAACGTGAATAGTTAATAATATAGGAATACAACTTGTCAGACAAACAGTATATCGCGTGTGTTAATATAATACATGTCAGTAGCGTGTATACTAGTGCAATAAAAATATTGCTAGTATCAAATGTTTTTCAACACAGAGTGCTGTCGGCATTAAGTTATAGCTTCACTACCAATTATAAATACTGAACCATGTTTATAGTACTTTAAACACTATGCGCCGGCAGAGAGCGCTCAAAGTTATGGAAACATTACAATTTCTGCCAAAGTACAGTATATAAAAATACTTTAAAAAGATGAGATCTCTTTTACCTTTCAGCATTCTTGCTTCCACCATACGACTCATTGAAAAACTTGGATTAAATCATGATGAACGTTTAGTTTTCAATGTTTTTTCCACTTTGATTTGGGGTTTGTGCTGCTATTTTTGCTTTCATGCTTCTCAGTTTATTTGGGCAGTAATTGCTTGCTGTTCCATTTGCATTTGTTGTTTCTGATTTGTTTTTGCGTTTTCAATTTGTTTTTACGCATTCCAAATTGCTTTTGAATATTCAGTTTTTTTTTAATTATTCTGATTTGTTTTTGTGTATTCAATTTGTTTTTGCATTTTCTGATTTGTGTTTATCTTTCCAATTTGTTTTTGTGTTTTCTGATTTGGTTTTGCATGATTTCATTTTGTTTTCATTTGTTTTTGCGTATTGCACTTCTCGGCCACAGTATTATTATTATAAATTCAGAAAACTAAAAACTACACTGTTTCAACTATTTTTAAATCCCACACTGTACTACACCCTGTTATGATACAATGCAATTTATAATAAGCCACTAATCTACTAACAACAGTTATATAATACATTTAAGGGAAGAAAAAATTGCTTTAACCCTTGTATACATAATTCTGAACCCTAGCGACCCGTGACGTCATGTTTACAGCTCCCACCAGAACATATGATACAGTGTGGACACAGTTCCCCAGGTATGCCTCATTCATTTCATCCTCAACAGTTTACTACAAAAGATATGCCAAAAAAGTTCACAATTATTCTATTGTGATCATTTATTCATCTAAAATGTATAGGGTTGCTAGCAACCCCAAATGTTGTGAAGTGACAGAATTTTTTTTCATGTGCATTTATGAACAACTCTTAAGAAAATGTGCTTTTTCAGGATTTCTTTAATTCAATTTATGTTTATTACTGCTGCACTTTTATCTTATTGCGTATTACGTATTTCAGAGTTTAGAGACATAAGAGATAAGAAAAGAAATTCTGTGATGCTTATCAGCACAGCAACCCCAAGAAAGAGTCCCTGTCATTGCTGGCAGATGACGAGTCACAGAGAGACACAGATCACTCAGTGTGGAGACAAACAGTGAACAACAGAGTTTTGCAGTACGCAATAATACTTCTGATGCCATCAGATCCTGAATGTTTTGGGAGGGGAACTGGAGATGGCAGAGTTCAGACATTGAGGAGGAGGATGAAGGTAAAAGAAGGCAGGCAGCTGCAGAAGCTGCATGGAGTGAAACAACATAAACCACATTACCCGAAACACCTGCTTACCAAAGAAAAAGTGAAAAAAACACAGAAGGTCCCACATACGTTCTGTATCACCAGATGACAAAACAACTAATCGCTACAGTGTGTGCCAGAAGCCATATTGCAATAATCACAAAAATGGAACTGTGGTCAGGGATTATTTTGCTGAGGTGCATAATATGACTATAATTTGTTGTTATTTAGGTTAAGTAGGGAATAGTAAAACTTAGATTAAAAAGATGTATAGAGTTCAGGGAAAAGGTATTAAAAAAAGTTTTTTGGGCTTAGTTTTCACACTGTATATATACAGTTGTAGGTTTACATATTCTGGCAGAATTTGTGAAATATTGGCCATTGTTGTTTCAAAATATAAGTAATCATGCAGAAAGTTTTCCTTTAAACACTAGAATCCCCGAAGCCTGCAAAAAAACTTGTAATCCCAGCCCACCTTAAATCCCTTCATACCTCTTCATCAGCGACTTTTGCTTTATAAATGTGTTGATCAGCACAAGCAGCAAGCAGCCTGCTATCCCACTAACCAACATCCACCGAAGCTCATCTTAGGCAAAAAGTTCTTCCAGCGAAAGTCTTCTTTATCTGCGTGTGAGGTCCTTGAGTTAAATAGGGTAAATAATATATTGTTATTTGGAAAACATGCATTTCATGTGTGTTCCGTCTCTACAATGATCAGTGTAAGTGTAAGATGGTAGAAGATGTGAGAAATGCAAGAAATGTTGAACAAATACCTAAAATAGAAATTTTTTAATGTTATAGTACTAACAACAAAATTTTGACATAGAGTGTATAGTGTGTGAAGACTGAAGTCCAAATATCAAATAAACACTTTCATAAAAGGTACACGTATAACAAAACAAGTGCACATTTATTCAAGAATATAACCGAAGAAAAAGAAATCAGGTTAGGGTATGACGCGGATACAACATGGATACGGAATCAAATCCAGGAGCCCTCCAGAATTACCTTGACTTATACACTATATACAGTTGTGCTCATATCTATCTATTCATACATATATATATATATATATATATATATATATATATATATATATTGTGGCGGGCGGCCAGGACGCCCCTTCTGCTTATGTTCCAGGGGAGCAACCATGGACTCCTCAGTACCTCCCCCAGGACGCTTGGTGGCAGCCTCCCTGGTTGACGATAATGCCTCAGTTTCCCACAGGGTTTAATGGGAGATGGAGTTCTCCCCAACCCTGTGTGGACCTGGGATGGCCGCCAGAGGGTGTGGCAGAGATCGTTGAGCCCAGCTGGTCTAATTATCGGCCCCACCCGGAAGTGCGATTGGGAACAGGTGAGCAAGCACCAGGAGCACTTCCGGGAGGGCCATAAAAGGAGCAGGCAACCACCACTCAGGGCCAGAATCGGGAGGAAGAGGACGAAGTTACCTGGAAGGAGTATTGGTGGTGCCAGAGGAAGAGTGCGGTCAGTGACTTATCTGTGTTTGGGACTGTTTTGGGCCTGTGGGACACGGGGAAGGAGTGCCACACAGCTGAAGAAAAACAAAAGATTTCTGTTCCTTTGACACGTGCCTCTGTGTAAGTTTGTGTCAGGTCGGGCGCTATAAAGCCCAAATATCACAATATATATATATATATATATATATATATATACACAGTAATCCTCGCTATATTGCGCCGACTTTGGCTTCACTCTATCGCGGATTTTATATGAAAGCATAACTAAATATATAACGCGGATTTTTCGCTGCTTTGCGGGTTCTGCGGACAATATGTCTTTTTACTTCCTGTACATGCTTCCTCAGTTGGTTTGACCAGTTGATTTCATACAAGGGACGCTATTGGGGGATGACTGAGAAGCTAACCAATCAGAGCATGTAGTTAAGTTCTCCTGACTGAGAAGCTAACCAATCAGAGCACACAGTTAAGTTCCTGCGTGCTGAATGCAGTGTTAACCAGGAAGTCTCGTCTCGCTCATTCAGCATCAACTTGTTTCACTGTGTAAAGAGTTGTGCTCTTTTGTGTTTATCTTTGTGCATAGTCAAGCCCTTCATTATGGCTCCAAAACGATCTGCTACTGCTTCAGGGGCCGTACCCAAGCGCAAACGGAAGATGTTAATGATTGCCGAAAAGGCAAACATTTTGGATTTGTTGAAGGCTACGATTCTTTTTATTTAAAAAGTAGGAAAGGAATATACAGTATGATCTACGACCGCAGTGTCCTTTTAACCAGGGCGTAAAATGAGTTGTAAGTGGATGTAATAAGACAGTAGTCAGGATGGAATCTGCTTTAGGGAATTGGATTGAAGACTTCCAGAAGAAGAACAACGGCAGTGCAACACAATCGCCTGAAGTGGCTTCTTTGGAAGAGCTGTAACGCTCTCCTTTGTTGTGCAGTAAAATTAAACTCATTGTTATCGGACAAGTCATCATGTCATTGTTGGTGAGTAACCATAATTAATTTTCTACTTACTGTACTTAGTACATGTACGTACGTTTAGTGTCACTGTACACACATTTACTGTATACTATTTTTCTTGCATTGTACGTATTTATTGCTGGTGGCCTGTCTATCGTAATGGCTGTAACAAATGTGATATCGGAGACACTCAATATCTTTAAAATAATATTTAGGTTTTACTGTATATAAACAGTGTGTTTATATACATAATTTCAATGAATCTTACCTAATATCTAAGAGAATACAAAGCAATTATGCTGTATAACTCTGCGGGGAATATTTATAAACAGTGTGGGAGAGTTTATAAGGGCTTAAAATATATAAAAATAACCATAGAAACATATGGTTTCTACTTCGCGGATTTTCACCTGGAACCTGGGTCTGGAACGCAACCCCCGCGATCGAGGAGGGATTACTGTATATGCCAATTCACTACAGACCCAAGGTGTGTAACAGTGTTTCCTTAAAGTCCCATGTATACAAGGGCTTAAAGACCATCAAAAGTACATTTATATTTTAATGTTCCTTAATCAGAGAGATTGGCCAGCCACACACTAAATGTTCAAAAGGTACAATCGGCAACGTTCCTTTTGTCAGGCCAACCAGGCCCTGTCCAATATTCACTACAATAGCAAAAACAATCCTCTATCTCTTCATGGTTGTCTCTATTTGTGTTTTACAAGAAATTAACCTGAGTTTACCTGATGGCATGCTGTAGGTGGGATAGGTCTTGTCCAGCCTTTTCTCTTGCATTGTTCACCTTTTCTCCCTTTTCTTCGATTCACCACTGCACTTTATCCCTTTTTATTCCTAACCAAGTTCTCTCTCTTGTAGTTGTCATTGGTCCCCAAAGACAGGCACTCCTTTCAGTGCAGTCCATAGGCTTCTTTTCCCTAAGCAAACCAAACTGACACCACAAAGTGCACGTGACAACTGTTACAAGTGTTCATTTTATTTGCATGACATCTCAGCCACTTCAGTCTTTGCATCATGTTGAAAAAAAATCTATTTTTCTCACATTTTTTCCTGCTATAACATTAGTTGAACCCAAAAGTATTTTTAGTGATGGCTTTTCTCTACACGCTACCAAATCCCACATGAATTTTCAGCTTTTATGATTGTGATCACAGAGGACGGAGATATTTAATAAAATGGTAAAAAAAATTAATAGGCTTCATCCATCTTCTGTACCTGCTTGATCTTAATCTGAAACATTAACAAACTTTCAGCACATTTCATCTTCATTAATAAAACATATATACACACTTACACAGTATCTTTCAATAATATATCTATGGGCTAATATTTTTGCAAAGAGACCAACTGATGTATATCATTTTCTAAAGTAGACATTTTAATATGAATTCTTTACATTTATTTCAATCAGCATAGATTATTTTCACAGATTATATTGTCTGCATTTATATCTTCCATATTTCTAACTTATGTTTTATGTAAGCCTTTTACAACTAAGCAGTTAAAGTCAAAAATCTGAAAAGACACTATATCTTTAAAAAGTAAAAGTTCCTTCAACATCTCTGAAGGACAGCTTATTACCAATGAGATGTGCTTTCATAAATCACAAGAAATCCAATCTGAAACAGGAATGGCACTGTGTAAAGTGAGAAGGACCAGATACATCAGTAAATCTTTTTAATTACTATACCACCAGAAGATATTATTGACCTGACCACTTACCCTGCAGTTCTGGAATCAGCCCAGTTGCTTTTCTCTGGACTTTTTCCAGCACTGCTGTGTCTTTTTTGTAATATGGAGACCATAATTATACACAGTACTCCAGGTGAAGCCTCACCAGTGCATAAAAACGTAGCCCCCTACACTTCAGATCATGCAAGCTAAGCATGTGTGGGCCCAGCTAATACTTGTAGACCAACCAGGAAAAGCTTGGGTTGCTGAGGTGTTGCTGAGGCCAACATGGGGCAGTTACTCTGTGGTCTGAGTGTGGATACCAATTCCCCAGTGCAGTGAAGGCCCACTATGCTGCTAAAATGGTGCTGTCCTTCGGATTAGACATAAGATAGATAGATAGATAGATAGATAGATAGATAGATAGATAGATAGATAGATAGATAGATAGATAGATAGATAGATACTTTATTAATCCCAAGGGGAAATTCACATAAAACTGAGGTCCTGACTCTCTGTGGTTATAAAAGATCCCTGGGCATCCTTTGTAAAGGGTAGGGAGTATCCCGATGTCCAGGCTAAATTGTCCATCATGGCCTAGTCATTCTGGCACCTTAATCATCCCTTGTCTCTAATTGGCTAACTATCTTTGTCACCCCTTCACCACCTAACAGCAAATACATGGTGCGTGTACTGGCACAATAATGGCTGCTGTTGTATTATCCAGGTGGATGCTGCACATTAGTGGTGGCTGAAGTGGCTCTCCACTGTCTATGTAAAGCACTCTGAGTAGTGAGAAAACTGCTATATAAATGTAAAGAATTATTATTATTATAAGTTGTGCATTATAAGTTTAAACTCACTGTTACATAGTTTTTAAAATAGCTTCACATATTATCTAATAAAAATATCCATATTAAAAGAAAAGAAATTAACACTTGAAATTTTTAGATAGCACTTACATAGGAAAACCATTTTTAAAGCCTACAATATTTGTGGCTACTGCCACTAGAATTCAAAACATACTTTATATCACAAAGGACCTTGAGTTTATCAGTCATTGAAGGAGCAAAATAATAATAATAATAATGGGGTGCTGTCTGCTCACTAAAGCAACATGCTTTGCAGTGTAATTATCACATTCTAATTGCTGGTTACTGCATTAGGATACTTGAACACATTTAACAAGCAGTTTCTGAAAGCAGACTGCCATGCTGATTTATTTTTTCTTTTTCATCAGCAGGTATAAAGTATATGAGAAAACAATAAACAAATAGTAATGAATAATCCAAATTTAAAACCTGATTTTTTTAAAATTCAATGTCACAAGTTGTTAGGCTCAGCTCAAAGACTTCCTGGTTATTTGAGTTCTCGATGAAAATCTTTAGTGGTGAGTGCATTTTGTTTATCAGTCTTCTGGTATTTGGATTAGGCTTACCCACAGGTAACACACTTAGACTTTGTGGTTTTGAACTTTACAAAGCATTAGACCATAGTTCATTTCCTGATTCTTCCTCTTTAAAAATCTGATCAATAGACTGAATGAACAAACAAGCAAACGAACAAACAAGCAAACTAACTTTATTTATCCCAACATGGAAATGTAGATTTTCACAGAAGTTCAAGAAATATAACAAAAAACACCTACTCTCTCAATTACACACAACGAATTACAAAAAAAGAAGAAAACTTCTGACTTGACTGATAATAAAAGAGCAGTCACAGTGAGGCGTTATAAAAGCACACTTCCAGGTTGTGAAGGAGCCCCAGTAGCAGTTTGGACACGTTCCTGTTAATTGGTTCATAGGCTAAAAGCAGTAAATGCCAGTGGGTCAGAGAGGATGTACGGCATTGGTCATAATGGCCATCAGTTTTGAATTCATTCTCTCCTCCGCCAGTACCACCAGCAGGTCGATGGTGTGTCTCATAAATGAACCTGCCTTCCTGGTCAGGAGCTCTGGACAGCACTCGCTGAGGTGGATTAATTAGGAACAGCATAGGACGTTTTTCACAGCATCAGCACTTTTTGGTGCCTTAGGGACAGGCTGAACAGGTGATAGAGGATACCACAAAGTTGGGCAGCACCAGCCTTAAGATCTTGTCCTGTGACTTACCATGTGTGTATTGACAGCTCATAGGTGGGCTCACTGGCCGTTCCAGTTTAAGTGGTAGATGTTGTTGATGCAGTAGGGATGGTATGGGGGTATTGGTCATTGCAAGAAGGGAGTGGTGGCAGAAAGGAATATCTAATGAAAAGTTGGTTTAGGTCATTAGTTTTGCCCACCTTCTCTTCCAGTACATGAGCCCAGGACTGCTTCAACCCAGTTGTACATGCCCAATCTGTTCCAAACATATTCTGAACGTTTTATCTTTGTAAGCTTCCTCTACTTCACTAAACGTTTTCTTCAGTACTCTCTGTGTACTCTTCAGAGCCTCCTTTGAAAGCACCATTCTAATAATTCAGGAGATAACCCTGCATATAGGAAGTGAAATATGATGTTTATGAGGAATTTTGAGTATATACAGACATTCTGCATATGCTGGGTGGAGTTTGAAATATATAGAGTGCAAAGATTCTGGCACACTTTAGTGAATTAATGTTAGTTGGAATAATATAAATTTATTGCTGTTAGCCAAATCTCAGACACCTCTTATTAAATATAAGACATATTCAGTTGATATAAAGACAACATGTCTATGGTTTGCTTTCCGGGCCCATTAAAAGTAAGCACTAACCCTTTAGGGGTGCTGCCACTGACAGTCACATCTGTACTTTCTCCCATAGCCCTGAGAACATGCCCAATGGGGGCAAATGACTCCACCCCTTCCACTCCACCCCCCTCCCCAGACTTGTCTTAGCTATTTTGGTTTATTTTGGGACTCTGCAGTAATTAAAAGGGGCAACCCAGTTGGTGTCTCAGCTTTTTTTTTGTAAACATTATCTTTCCTTTATCATTTAGTATTATTTAGATTGCAGTTTATTACACAAATTTATGTGTACATGTTACATTTAAATATATATGCACTCTATATTCAGGGGGAGCTGCCCTGGACAGTGCAATACCTTCCCCTGGATGCTGGATGGCCGCCCCCCTGGGCTGGAGTAGTGCCTCGGTTTCCCACAGGGCTCCCTGGGAATTGGAGATGGTGCGGCCCTGTTTGGTCCCGCAGGTACCACCAGGGGGTGCGGTGTTTGGGACTCCTGAGCCCGTGTGGGCAACAGATTCATCACACCTGGAAGTGCCGCCGGAACTTGGTGATCAAACACCTGGAGCACTTCCAGGTGAGCTATAAAAGGAGCCAGCGACCACCACTCTGGGGCCAGTGTCGGGTGAAGGAGGACAAGGTTGCTACGGAGGAGTGGTGGTGCCATGGAAGAGAAAAGTGCTTGTGCTGTACTGGTGGTTACTGGTGCTTGGGACTGTGTTGTGGCTGGGGGGATTACGGGGAAGATGTGCCATCCATCTGAAGATAAATAAAAGTCTTTTTATTTTACACGTGCCTCCCGTGTCCAGTCTGCGTCGGGTCAAGCGCTATATAGCGCTTATCTTACTATATATATACTATTATATATATATATATATATATATATATATATATATATATATATATATATATATATATATATATATATAACTGCTCAAAAAATTAAAGGAACACTTTGAAAACACATCAGATCTCAATGGGAAAAAGAAATCCTCCTGGATATCTATACTGATATAGACTGGGTAATGTGTTAGGAACGAAAGGATGCCACATCGTTTGATGGAAATGAAAATGATCAACCTACAGAGCCCTGAATTCAAAGACGCCCCAAAACCAGAGTGAAAAATTATGTGGCAGGCTAGTCCATTTTGCCAAAATTTAATTGCAGCAACTCAAAATTGTACGCAGCACTTTGTATGGCCCCTGTGTTCTTGTATACATGCCTGACAACATCGGTGCATGCTTCTAATGAGATGACAGATGGTGTTGTGGGGATCTCCTCCCAGATCTGGACCAGGCATCACTGAGCTCCTGGACAGTCTGAGGTGCAACCTGGTGGCATTGGATGGACCAAAACATAATGTCCCAGAGGTGTTCTATTGGATTTAGGTCAGGAAAGTGTGGTGGCCAGTCAATGGTATCAATTCCTTCATCCTCCAGGAACTGCCTGCATACTCTCACCACATGAGGCCAGGAATTGTCATGCACCAGGAGCCACTGTACCAGCATAGGGTCTGACAATGGGTCCAAGGATTTCATCCTGATACCTAATGGCAGCCAAGGTGCCTTTGTCAAGCCTGTAGCGGTCTGTGTGACCCTCCATGGATATGCCTCCCCAGACAATCATTAACCCACCACCAAACTGCTCATGCTGAATGATGTTACAGGCAGCATAATGTTCTCCATGTCTTCTCCAGACCCTTTCACTTCTGTCACGTGCTCAGGGTGAACCTGCTCTCATCTGTAAAAGCACAGGGCACCAGTGGTGCATCTGCCAATTCTGGTATTCTATGGCGAATGCCAATCGAGCTGCATGCTGCTGGGCAGTGAGCTCAGGGCCCATTAGAGGACATGGGGCCCTTGGGTCACCCTCATGAAGTCTTTCTGGTTGTTTGGTCAGAGACATTCACACCAGTGGCCTGCTGGAGGTCATTTTGTAGGGCTCTGGCAGTGCTCATCCTGTTCCTCCTTGCCCAAAGGAGCAGATACTGGTCCTGCTGATGGGTTATGGACCTCTATGGCCCTCTCCAGCTCTCCTAGAGTAACTGCTTGTCTCCTAGAATCTCCTCCATGCCCTTGAGACTGTGCAGGGAGACACAGCAAACCTTCTGGCAATGACACGTATTGATGTGCCATCCTGGAGAAGTTGGACTACCTGTGCAACCTCTGTAGGGTCCAGGTATCGCCTCATGCTACCAGTAGTGACACTGACTGTAGCCAAATGCAAAACTAGTGAAGAAACAGTCAAAAAGATGAGGAGGGAAAAATGTCAGTGGCCTCCACCTGTTAAACCATTCCTGTTTTGGGGGTCATCTCATTGTTGCCCCTCTAGTGCATCTGTTGTTAATTTCATTAACACCACAGCAGCTGAAACTGATTAACAACCCCCTCTGCTACTTAACTGACCAGATATATATATATATATATATATATATATTAAATTTTAATAAATGAAGTCGGTGAAATCAAACCTGAAACAACAGCTAGACTGACTGGAATGAGAGTGTTCTGTTAGGTAGTATAAGTGACAAAATCCAAACAGGGACTTATAGCTGTGCCTGTGAGTTGACTGATTTTACTCATTTAAGACTTCTTTCTTCATGTCTTAAATTGATAAAGCTTTTCTATTTTATGGTCCATCTAGATGACTGTGTTTAATTTCAAGGTAGTTACCTTCATAAATATCTACCCTTGTCAAAATGGATAGCTCCCTTCAGTACTTTAGAGATTCATTTTTACTATTTTCAGAAGCAATAGTCCAGTTTTTCTATTGCTTGCTTTTCCAGCAGGTACAGGAAACTCTTTACACCTAGACGACATTGCAGACTGCAGCTTGTCTTTGTAGAACTCTTCTCAAAATTACCAACAAGTTAATACTATGTATTATTTGCGATAAAATCACGATATTGCATGGATATTTATCTGTTGTGTATCTTATATTGCTTTCCATAAACTGTGTGCTGGTGATAGAGAAAATTCTCTGAAAAGATAGGACTTCTTCCCTACATTTCATTTCACTGTAGGAGAGACTAAACACAAAGCAGAAGCTTCAATGGCTTTGGCAGAAGTGTGAATTGAAGTTTTAAGCTACATATAGTATGTTAACTTTTTATTTGCTCATATACATAGTATAGAGAAAGTATAAGAATCATGAAAAAATTCAACTTCAAGATTATGTTGAATTTTGACATTTTAAACCTTCCTGACTCCAAAAATACTATTTTTGAAATTATGTCTGTCTGCGTGTCTGTGTGTTAACACGATTACTGGAAACCACTTTGACCTCGGTCAATAAGATTTTGTACACATGCTTTATATCAACAATAAGGAATCCTATCAACTTTTGGGCCACTTCCTGCAACTTGAAGTGGTGCTTTAACTGAATACTTTCGCAAATTTTCAAATAATTTATGGTTATAATTTCATATAGATGATTCAAATTTTGTATAGATATTTATAACGATAAAAAGCAAATAGATATGAAATTTGAGAAAAATGACTCAACCAGAAGTAGTATTTTATGTAAATAACTATCTGAATTTTTTGTATCATGGAAATATAAATGTTTACACGATATTAAAAACTGTATTCAATATAATGCGTATTCTTTCAATAACTATTATTAATTTTATTTGAATTTATACTTCATCAGTTTAACAATAACGTGTAAACGTTGAACATGCCATGAAAATATAAAGATGTAATGGGAACAATAACAATAAACTGCGGTGTTGTGTTCCTGGTAAAACATTTAATTTTACGATAGTTTTTATTTAAATTTCCACCATCATTATCATAATTAAATGTAGGTGAATGCATTTTTACCTCAGTTTTAATCATGAAAAAAATTCCACCACCATTTTAGACCTCCCTTAGTGCGAAAATATAATTTTAATATAAACCACTTAAACGATCTCTAATGTGCAGCATCCACCAGGATGATGAGATGGCAGCCATTATTGTACTGATATGCTAACCACACATTAGCTGTGAGGTTGTAAAAGGGTGTGAGAGATAGTAAACCATTAAGAGTCAGAAGATGATTAGGGGACCAGGTGGACAATTTAGCCTAAACATCGGGATACACCATACTTTTTCAAAGGATTCCCAGGTATCTTTTATGACATGATCGATAAGAGTACATTTTGCATTTTGCACAAATTCTACAACATTTTTCTTCACACAGAGAACTATAGACACATGGAATAAATGATCAAGTAGTCTGGTAGAGAGTACGTCAGTAGGAACATTCAAAATTTGAGTTGATGTTGATTTGGAGAAATTAGGTTGACTGGATTGGTTAGTTTTAAACATTTTTCTAATGCAACATTTAGAGACAAACAATTGATGTAAATGTGCTTAGCAATGGCAGGTGTAAAGGAAACCTGGCTAGCAAGTTCTTGACTGTTGCAAAAGGGGTGGTGCCATAGGAAAAATAGATCATTCAAGTGAGGAAGAATGAGATTGAGAGTGAGCAGATACAAGCATGGTCCTCCTCGGACACGGGAGGATTTGCTGGCTTTGTGCTGAATACTGAGGTCAGGCAGCCTTAAAGACAACATGGCTACCCAAGGACTCAGGGTTGTAGTTCTCCACGGACAATTAGAGATCACTATGTATTAGTCACCCTAGAAGTCATCTGTGACCTTGGAACTGAAGCTGGTGGCCATGGAGAAACCTGTAGGGATACAGTTGCAACTCTGAAGGGATGGCTGGCTGTTGGTGTGGTGTCAGGTGATGAAGTTTCAGTTGAAATAGGGGAATTGCAAGAATCCAAGTGAAACGTCACTCTCGGTTTCATTCTCAATAAGCAGTAAAGTAATAACCAATACTCAGTACTAAAGTTTCAGACTAAAAATCGATCAGAATCGTTATTTTCATAAACGTTCTTTATGTGGAAAAGACATAACTGGTGCAATTAGGAAGTTTAATTCACATGCTAAACAAATGACAAAGGACTGAAATATATATATATAAAGTACAAAAAGTGTCAGCATTTAAAGATCGGAGATAACTATACAGAAAAGGTAGGTACGAATTAAAATAAAAAGGAATGCTGGCAGGTGAAAAGAACGAAATGAAAGTTTGATGTCAGTAGAGGCGTGCAGACTGGAAAAGTTCATTACTTATTATTTCATATGTGAAGATATTGTATTTCATAACTGAATTGTATATATGGTAGTTATTGGAGCACACATCAATACAAGAAAGAACCACTTTTAAATTTGATTTCATCTTGGATGCTGCCATTCTTGTTTAATAAAAGTAAAACTATAAAATTTGTCCTTTTACACATTGTGAGCAAGTACATTGCTGCATTGTGTACATTACAATTCCAGTTCCACTTTTGATCTGTAACTGATATACAAACACTGAAACAGTACTGCAAAGGATTGCTTGGGTACATTGAAAGCTTTTGTTTTTATTCACATTTGTAGCATTTAAATACAGAATTGAGTCAGAGTGAATTGGATGGAACACCATTTGTGGTGTGCTGACATGTTGCTTTTGGCATAAATTAGAGCTTAGTGGTTACTGTATGTTTCCTGCAGAGGCATTAGCTCTCTTGGAAATGTGTTCTTTTAATATTGTGGCTTATTAAATAATTAAACAATATCATAATATACCAGAAAAGGCGATATCCCTCCCATAGTGATTACGGCGGTACAAGAATCACATGAGACAAAATATCTTTTAGCTTACATTTACTGACGTTTTACGCGGTTACAGACGGGGAGGCATATGGACAGACTTTTATCCAGGTGGGAATCTGGATCAACACAGTCAGCCATTTTCTCCGTCCCCACGCTGGGAGGTTTTCCAACACCTCGTGTGTCGGCACAGCCTCGAAGGGTCTGGCCACTGTCCAGACCTTTTATACTGTTCTTGCTTCATTTGCTGGTCTTCTCCGTCTCCAAACAAGGGCTGAATTCCTCTCCCACAAAATACAGAAATATCATAGTGCTTATACAGTATGTCGATTCTCATTCTCCCAAGAAGGAAAGAAGGTTTGTGCTGATAGAGGACAGAAATACCCTAACCTGTGTTTAAGATGACTATACAAGCCTCCAGTTGTCTTTGGCTATCTAATCCAATGCTTGGTCAGCAATTCTAACTGCTGAGCCCATGTGTGCCACAGTTAACATGCACATGTGAATAAAACTCATAACAGTACTGTCCAGATACAGTGACATAAAGAAAAATGTAGTATTACACTGTAGTTATCGAAACACTGACTAGTACAGTTATTTTTGAGAAACAAGTTAGGTAAGTAATAGGGTCCAAACGTTCTCCTGCCCAAACCTAAGGAGATGGAAATTTCAGTTGAGGGGATAACTATCCTGACATCAAGAGTCAAATCTTTCTATAAGCATGTGTGCTTTGAGGCAATAAGAGTTTGTTTGTCTTTTGAGTGATACGTTGTGCATCTATACGTTGGGCATATAATTTTATTAATCACTCCATTCAAGGGTTTTGCAGTTAGGTTAGATTAGATTAGATTACATTAGTTTAGACACAAGTGTGGAAACACCAGGTTTATTACAGTAAAGCACCTTACAAAAGGCTTTGCTAATAATACAAACACAAATGTTCTTTTCCTTCTCTTTTTCCTCTATTTCCACTACTTTCAAGTTCTACCCGACTCCAACTTGCCTGTAGAGGCCTCTTTTATCTTAGATCTGGGAGTACTTCCAGTGGTAGGGCACAGACCATTGGAAATACTTCCAGGTCAAATGAAAGTCCCATAAAGAAGGGATGATTGATCCCTGTGGCACCCCCTGGTGGCTCCCATTGAACCTGACCAGGCAGTCCTGTGGGACTACAGTTCCCAGCATGCCTTGCAGTTGTCAGCACAGGTGACGTCACCCAGGGAGGCTACCACCTAGCAGGGTTGTCTCTCCCTCTCCTACCATCCCACTGGTCTCCTGGCCAGATACAGTAAGGGTCCTCGATCCATTCCTGTCGGGAAGCCAATGTGCTCACTTGCATATTGCTATCCATTATCGGTCTTCTTGCAAGATAAAGGAACATCTTGCCCTTCTTTATGCCAATTCCCTATCATGGCCTGCAGGCCAGGTAAGATATCGGAACCCATCCTGACAGGTCGACAGCCTGTGCATGTCATCCATGACTATATATATATATATATATATATAGTAAGATAAGCGCTGTATAAACAATAAACAAAAAACAAAAAAAGACACATAAGAACTTCTGTCTTGGATATTGATGAGCTACTGCTGCCAATAACAGGCCTGTAGGTGTCAGTAAGATGGCGAAATCTGTCGAGATGTACCACAGGTTTGCATTTAAAGGCATCAATATTTGAATACAGCAGGTCCAGCTTGCTGTGTTCAGAAAAGGATATGGCGTGAGTTTCCAAGTTGCCTTGTTTAAGACTGCAGCGTTCTAATAAATAAATACCTTACTGGAGATTTCTGATGGTCGTGCTCTGACATCACTCATTATAAAATATTTGTACAGTAAGTGAATGCTAAGAACTTATCAACATAACACAAAGATTCAATTATCCACTGCTTAATCCTTTTTAATTCAATTATAGGGTTGTGGAGATAAACAAACTGGAAAACCATAATTATACAGAACAGTAGAACACTGTGGATGGAGCCATTCATGCCTTAATCAGCATATTTATGCTCCTTTCCCGGTATCCATCCATCCATTTTCTAATCCACTTATCTGTTCTATGGTCACCAAACGATAGCATCATTCATATATTATAAAGACTTGATATCTCTGGAACCCCTCCTGCATCCTTTATCCTTCTGATTAAAGATAAATAATGGCTTATAGTGTATGTTCTTCTTTGCATTAATCAATTTTTTAACCCTCTGTAATTAGTACATCTTCATGGATTTTACAAAATAGCAGTCAATAATGCAAAAAACAATTCACCATAGAAGGATTTGCTGGCAGGTTAAAACAAAAAATAAATAAACCAGCTAACAAAGTCAGAGAGCAAACTGTGACAAGGTATTTTTTGAAATCCATCCCAGTAACCTTGTGACAAAGGCAGGATGGGATACCAGTCCATCACAAAGCATACTTACACACACCCAGGTCAAGTTGACTGAGACACATCAGCTAGCCAATCAAGTCCTTAAAAAGGTGTTTTCACACTCCTAGTCCGTCTGCTTTGAACCCAAACAGGAGGTGATCAGTTGTTTTTTTTCAGTCTCCAGTTAGCTTGGTTGTATTTCACTCAGCAAACTTTCAAGTAAACCAGAAGTAAAAGCCTGTTGGTGTGTTGTGGACCTCATTTGTTTTGCAGAAAGTTTCTTTCCCCAAGAAAAATCGTCTTTAGATTTGAAAAGAGCTCCCGTTGCACGTGTCACATTTCAGATGATATGTCTTGTTTACCAAGCAAAACTGTATGAGGAGAATGTCTTTGAACTTGAAAACACGTTACTTTCCACGCTACAGAAAGGACATGTTAAATCTGTTAAATCCCATGGCAAGCTCTGCTGAGGGCACACAATAATGTGCTCAATTTCTTGTAGACAGTAGATGTTTTGAGTGAATTTGGTTTCTCTGTTTGATGTTTGATTTACAGTACTCTCCAATAAACTGAACATCACCTGTATTTAGTTCATTTTAAATCACATGTCAGCAGTCTTTAGGCCTGTAAATTTGTTAATAATGTTCACAAGGCAATGTTTAATTCACATTTACTACATACTGTAGTATCAACATTAATGCGGCTCCAGCGTCCATATTGTACCAGAAGATGACCTCCTACCTGTGCGATTCAGTCTTGTCATGTAAGATTAGAGGGTTTGATAGATTAGAGGGTTTGATCACTGATCACAAATGGCATTTGTGTCTTACCAACTCTATTTGTGGTTGGATTGATCCACCTGCTTACAATGGAATCATCACCTTTTTTAGTGGCAAACTGCAATCTGATCCGAGGCTGAATAGATGCTAAGATTGATCTGATTGGCTGGTATTTGTGCAAGCTGTTTTATGCAAACTTGTATGCATGTGTGGATTTGTGTTTATATTGACATTGCCTAAACACTGTTAGAAATGTTTCCCATAATGCATATCATTTCCTGTATTTAGATCGGTGCTGTATCAGATCACAGTCATACATCATGCAAACCACTCCACGGTGAGGTTGTTTTGATCTGAACTAGAGTGCTACTGGCATGTTCACATCTATCTAATTGAACTATGGGGGCAATCACTCCAGTCAGAAAAAAACTCCAACCAACTTAAGTGTGAAAACACCTTTTGATCAACAAAAAGATGCAAATAAAACACAAGGAGAAAGTACAAACATCATGCAGACAGCGTTAAGGGTGGGAATTAGACTCGTGCCTGAGGAGATGTGACAGAATGGTGCTAAACATTGAGCCATGCACTTTATGAGACCAACTATCCACCAACCAAACCTGCTTAATTCATTCCAGGTGTAGCAGGGAACAGAGCCTGGTAGGATAGGGTACAAGGCAAGAACCAACCCTGGCATTCACTCATACAAGGCCAATTTAGAAGTCAATATTTAATTCTCATGAGTTTATTGGTAATTTAGGTTAAAGGTCATCCAGTTGTTTGTTGCACTTTGTGTACTGACTCCACTGGGTGGTAGTAGATTTGAGTGGAGCAGGAATTAGGAGATATCGAAAAATCAAAAATTTCAAGTAATGGGCCATAACCAGAAACATGAAAGGTTAAACAAACATTGCTCAGGATGTGCATTAATGTCATGAAACAGTGCTGAGAAGTTTCATAATGTAACCCAGACTAAATTGTTGTAAATCATAATGAAAAAGCAGGGCAAAATTATTTGTAATCAGGAATTAAATAACAACAAATAATGAACATAAAGGTCTTTCTGGAGAATCCACAATCTTGGACACCAGGAAGTGTGCTAGACCTTTATACTGTACCTTCGACCCCCTGATGTTATGCACTTCCCACAACCAGTTTACTTTAACCTAGCAACAGAAAATACCTCTAATGGCGGCACCCATTAGAAAAACATGGTGTCATTGAAGAATGTTACTTTTCTTCAATATTGTGAAAAGTATCAAGTACAAAAACAAACGTGACAAGATTTCTCAACCTCTAAAAGCCCCAAAGTTAAGTCTGAATACATTTTTGGAGCCCACAAAGAAAATAGAGTATAAAAAATTGAAAATCTGATTATGACCATCTAAATCAATTACATTTAAATCAATGGCACTGTCATGATCTGGGATGACTCCAGGCTACAAGGCTGCTTCTGGGTGCCACTTGAACCTGCGCCCGCTTACAGTCTTCACACTCTTGGACTTCATCTGTTTAATTCAAATCATGCTTCACCACAGACCTCTATGACACTTAATCCCCAACTGCCTGCTCTTTGCCATTCCAGTATTCCGTGGCCTACTAGACCTTGATGTGTATGCTTTCTACTATGCGTTTTCTATGTGTAGTGAGCTATTTTAAAGTATGAATTAACCTTTACAAAAAATGTTACATGATACCAAAATGATAATTTGATTGATAACATGGCATAACAATGACAGTATTTCCTTTTTGCAGTAAATAAACCAGGGCCATCTAAATGAAGGTAATTGAGCTCTAATGGGGCCACTCACAGAATGTGCATCTTGTGTACCCAGCCTTACATACTGAGTGTAGTTTTAAATTTTTACCCACCAATGATGTCACTTAAGAACAGGTTTGTTCAGCATTTAATCTGTAAATGATGACATGTGAGAGCTCATAGCAACTCTCTGCTTGGTGACAGAGAGTTGGTAAGCTGACAATGACTATTTGGGCATCAGAGTGTAGTGCTGCGCTATTGATGTTAGGTCAATCAATCAATCAATCAATCAACATTTATTTATATAGCACATATTCATACAAAAAAATGTAGCTCAAAGTGCTTTACAAAATGAATAGAAAAATAGAAGACACAATAAAAAATAAACATTAATTAACATAGAATAAGTAAGGTCCGATGGCCAGGGTGGACAGAAAAAACAAAAAAAAAAACTCCAAAAGCTGGAGAAAAAAAATAAAATCTGTAGGGGTTCCAGACCAACAGACCGCCCAGTCCCCTCTGGGCAATCTACCTAACATAAATGAAACAGTCCTCTTTGTATTTAGGGTTTTCATGGAAGGACCTGATGATGATGGTCACGTAGACTTCTGGCTTTCAGTCCATCATTGTTGGAGCATCATGATGCTTTGAGTAGGTGGTGGTGGCGCAGGTCGCCACCACAAAGAAACCGGAAAAGAAACAGAAGAGAGAGTAGGGGTCAGTACGGATTTTGGAGCCACTATGAATAGTTATTATGATGAATTGAACATACAGAGTATCAGGATTAAATTATGGTGAAGTTATGAGAAGGCCATGCTAAAGTAATGTGTTTTCAGCAGTGTTTTAAACTGCTCTACTGTATTTGCCTGGCGAATTCCTATTGGCAGGCTATTCCAGATTTTAGGTGCATAACAGCAGAAGGCCGCCTCACCACTTCTTTTAAGTTTTGCTTTTGGAATTCTAAGGAGACACTCATTTGAGGATCTAAGGTTACGATTTGGAATATAACGTTTCAGGCATTCCGATATATAAGATGGAGCGAGATTATTTAAGGCTTTATAAACCATAAGCAGTATTTTAAAGTCAATCCTGAATGACACAGGCAACCAGTGTAGTGACATCAAAACTGGAGAAATGTGTTCAGATTTTCTTTTCCTAGTTAGGATTTTAGCAGCTGCATTCTGCACTCGTTGCAAGTGATTTATGTCTTTTTTGGGTAGTCCTGAGAGGAGTGCGTTACAGTAATCTAGTCTACTGAAAACAAAAGCGTGAACTAATTTCTCAGCATCTTTCAATGATATAAGAGGTCTAACTTTAGCTATGTTTCTTAAGTGAAAAAATGCTGTCCTAGTGGTCTGATGAATATGCGATTTAAAATTCAGATTACAGTCAACGGTTACCCCTAAGGTTTTTACTTCCGTCTTAACTTTTAATCCTAGTGCATCAAGTTTATTTCTGATAACCTCATTGAATCCATTATTGCCAATTACTAAGATTTCAGTTTTCTCTTTATTTAGCTTGAGAAAATTACTACTCATCCATTCAGAAATACCAGTAAGACATTGTGTTAGTGAATCGAAAGAGTCAGAGTCATCAGGTGCTATTGACCTACTAAATAAAACATCAGTCTTGTTTACACATATAATCATCCACTCAAACTAGTAATCCTTATAATCTTAACTTGCTCTGCTATCCACACTCTGTGCAGCATACTCATATTGGAGTTTTCATTCTCCTCAGCCTCATCTGATAGATCCTCTTCCTCACTCTCTTGCTCTCGCTCCCTTTCTCTCTCAACCTCCATGTTAGTATCAACACCAGCTGACAGTTTTCTTCTATTTCAGCAGCTTCTATTGTAACAGTTAGGTGTAACATTAACTAGACTGCTTTTATAACGTTTAAATTACGTCTGTGTAGTAAAACTGGTTTATTTAAACATTTAAAAAAGATTAAAAACAAACATTTTATATAGATTTTGAGGTCCCAAAGTTAGAGGTACTGGAGCTGGGCTTCAGTCAACTTTGACACAAATAAGTTTGTATATAATAGCTTATGTTTGTCAATGTAATGCATAATTAATTACATTTTTTGTCATTTAATATGAAAGCAGAACCCAAGTAAGCAGTGTGAACATGTAGACAAGATGATTGTTAGTGCATTGCACGTCAGTGAAGTTAACCAGTTGGGATATATCCCAATTAGATTGCCTGTATTTCTCTGGAGTGAGAATCCACACCTTTCAAAGCTTTATATTATCAATGTTTTATTGTATTCTGTTCTTTTAATGTATGAACATGTCTTCTGTTTAAATGTTAGCAAAAATGCTACTGCTTGTATATTTTAACTTCTGCATCCTAAATTACGTACTTCTCTTAGTCTGTGTATAACGTTGTACTTTTTCTATGTCTAATTCCGTTTAAGCATCCCCTCTTCTGTAAATTCTCTCCAACTGATGCCAGAATTTCAACTTCAAAAATATAAAGTCTGCTGTTTTTATGTTCAGCATGATAAAGGAATTCTTTAGTTGAGTAGTTTAAACTATTTAAATTGAAGGAACATCTCCCTTTCCATTTTGAATTTGTACTCTCAACACTCAACAGCACTTATGCAGCATTGACTTAAGCCAATGTCACATTATAAGAATTTTACCTGTGGGGTACGTCAGACTTGCTAACTGCAGTTGCTGATCTCATCGTCAGACCGTATCAGTTTAAATAACTAAAAATTGCTGACCATGTCACTTTTATCAACTTGGAGTCAGCTGTCTAGTTCCATCGTGCTTGCTGCTTTTTTGACACCCAATAGCATGCTGGCTGATGAAGTTTGTGCTGCACAAAGGGTTACCAGGTGTGATGAGTTCAGCCACAATCTTTGCGTTTCTTTGCTTTCTTCCATTCTGTCCTGGTAGTAAAACATAAGACATTAGACAAACAAGCTTCTCTTCAGTTTCCTTATTCCTCATTGCTGCACTATATGCATTGTACTTCTAGATGAGCATTCATTGGCTGTCAGCTCTCACACACACAGCAACCACTCCATATGACCCACTTGAAACCAATTTGATTTTATTTATTTTGGTTGGAGTGAGTCACGGGGCATGTCACACTATGCGACTGCCTCTGACATTCCAAGATTATATATGTGAAGGCTACAACTGAAAATCGCTGGAGAAGTTGCATAATGTGACATGGCCTTTAGACAGAACTGGGTGTAAACTGTATAACTTCTATAGCCAGGCTAACCCCTCTACTACACACAACTTTGATTATCATTCTAACGGCTATTTTCATTCAGCTATAGCTTTACTCAGTTTATTGTTACCGAACTTGTGTTTCATTTACGCTTTGGCAGGCTCAAGAGGTGAAATGCTGAATAACCATTTTTTACAACTTTAAAGTTTATTTATTTATTTTTGTTGTTTTTTTCCCAGAGGGAGATAAATCAATATTGAAAAATCACCATGAACAGAAACCTCAAGGGCAATGGGGCTCCATGGATCCTTCAAAAACAAACAAGGGTCCTATAGAAGACATAAACTCACCAGAGCAGTAAGTACTGTTGAACAATTTAGATATTCTCTTCCTCGGTGTTATGATGGCAGCTTTCATTAGGTGTAGTTGTATGAAATGTTAATGAGGTGCACATGCTAGTTTGTTAAAAAAAAAAAAACTTATTTTACTACCACAATTGGAAATGAATTTCAATTAATGAAATCCTACATGGATTCTGGTAAACACATGAAAAAGAAAACTGATATTTAACTAGCCCACTGTTACTGAAAAAAGGCACAAAAACAAGGGAGATAGATAGATAGATAGATAGGTAAGGCACTATATGATAGATAGATAGATAGATAGATAGATAGATAGATAGATAGATAGATAGATAGATAGATAGATAGATAGATAGATAGATAGATCTTTATTTGTCCTCAGGGGAAATTTAGGCTGCGGTGGGCTGGCGCCCTGCCCAGGGTTTGTTTCCTGCCTTGTGCCCTGTGTTGGCTGGGATTGGCTCCAGCAGACCCCCGTGATCCTGTAGTTAGGATATAGTGGGTTGGATGGATGGATGGAAATTTGGCTTTTTATAGAAGCACTTTAAATAAAGGCATACATGAATAGATAAATAAATACACACACACAGTATGGTGTGAACACACACCAGAATGGCTAAAAAGGAAGAACATTTAAGAGGAGAGAAAACTTCATACTTGGCAGTGCCAGTCGGGCCTTCTGTAGGCATATTGTCATTGGTATGAAGGAGCCCCAGTAATGTTTCCTGATATACTTCTGCTGAATAATTTAATACACTTAAGAGTCAAAGGTCCAAGCATACGTATGTTGATAACAACTGGGCACTAAATGGGGACCAGGGATTGTGGAATAGCGGCTCCACAGCTCATGTCAAGAGGCCAGTTTTAAAATAAATAATCACTGCACTCGCAGCTTAGCGAGGAGGCGTGGTAGTGTAGCTGAAGTGGTTCACGGGATGATTCGTGATGTGGGCGTTTCTCACCTAAGTGCACAGGTGAGAAATCATCCTCATCCGTGATTGTGCTCGGGGCTGCTGATTGGCCACAACTGCCACGTCCTCTTCATAAATAGAAGCATGAGGCGGCTGAGGGGGAGAAAAGAAAACGGAGGTTGCAGGAGTGCGGAAGAGAGCAAGAAGCAGTGTGTCGAGAGAGCCGGTGCGAGCGAGCTAGCGAGCGAAGGCTCACAGGCAGGCAGCTGGACAGTGAGCCCTAGCAGGGTGTTTGGCCAACATCTAGGGCAGTTGGTGTTCCCGCTGAGTATTTTATGGAGGAACAGGAGTTACCGGCAGTAGGACGGAGCTGGAGTGACCAGTTAAAAGATGACAGGCCGCGTAGGGCCAAGAAGGCAGCGGGAGTCGGGAGGCTTGGGTGGTGAATTCTCTGACATGAGCGTCCTGGTCGTTAGGGAAGCCAAGTCTTGGTCTGGAGAGTGTACGACCGAAGCCAGGGATCGGGAGGCCTCCAGACCAGATGAGCCGAGAGAAGGTCCACTTTACTTCTGTTTTTATGAATTATTTATTTAATTCATTATTTTTTTGAAACACTGCAGTATTTATTTGAACACTGTTTCTTTTTGTTGTTGGCTTTAAATAAAAGCACTTTACACTTTTGCACCATCCCCTTGCTCTACTTGTGCCTCACTGCCATGCTCATCAGTAACATTACCGATGGTGTCGGGTTCAGGGCTCCCAGAAGCAAGGTGGGAGCATGCAGTGAACCCGCATCATCACAGGGATGGGGCACCAATCAGTCCAGAGCCCACACCAGTTAGCATACACAGCTATGGGACATTACAGGAAAAGCAGAGTAGCTGGAAGAACATGAACCAGGCAGCATGCTGTTCAGGGAGAACTCAAACATTGTGCTTTACCAGACGTACCTGGCAGGCACTTAATGAATTTTAGGTTTTGTATCATTTAGTGCTATAACCTTTCAGTTTTACCACAGTCTTACTTTTTGGATTCTTCAGTTCCAGACTGCTACACTATATTTAACCTTGACACTATTTTTTTAAATAGTTAAACATTCGAATTCATTCTCTCTCCTGGCTCAAGTTGTCTACTTAACTACGACCTTGTCAAGTGTTGATGTGACAGATCTTCCTAAATACATTTCTCACAGCTCAGATTACATTGTCAAATTCTTTGTTGCTCTGCATTGTTGGAGCACAGCCTTCAACGGCAGCTTCAGGGCAGTCGACGTGCCTTGAGACGTATGGCCAGCCAGAGCCAATGTGACAAGCTCACAGACCACCTTTATGGTTGCTACTCTCACAAATATTTTTAAGCGATTTTTATTAATAAGAAGAATGTTTTACTACAACATTACAAAGTCCTGCAACGGACTGGCACTCCATCTGGAATGTTGTTTTTGTTCCACACTAGACTGCTAAGACAGCCCGTATTTGGCCTAACACATGGAAACAACAAGTGGCTATCAATGACTTCCTCACAGTTTAAACAAACATGTAAAACTTGTTTCTAAACAGTGGAATTTCACAAAGTATACTTCTGCCAAATGGTAGGTGCATCAAACAATCCGCATTAATGTTTGATTTTTTTTTAACACATTATATAAGAATTCGTTTGTTTACATAAGATAAATAGCAGGTGCGTCAGTTCCAAACTACCATAATAACAGAGCCCTTGTTGATGCTGGGAAGAAGCCCATAATTGTGCACTTGATGCTTTCTTAGACTTTATTATCAGCTGCAGCAGTTACATAAACTGGAATGAAGCTTGTCTCAATGCAAGTCTCTGTAAGCGAGTGCTCATTAGCTTGGCTGGTTCATTACCTCTGCAGAGTAACACCATTTGAACACAGAACAGAGCATTCAAGTGTGTCGTCGATATGAATCAAAATAATTGTGTACAAAGAATGGAGCTGTCTGAAGGGTTAAACTGTATAAATGGTCAGAGCACCTCTGAGACACATTGGTGTCCTCCTTTACTGGCTAAATCCCCAAGATGGACCTCTTTTAAAAGTATGTAGAGGGATGGTGTGCTCATTTGTCAGCTATGGTTTGGAAGTATGGCCTCTGACAGGGCTGAACAAAATGCAGAAAGATAGGACAAATTGTATATCACATCTTTGGACCAGTAATGGACAGTGGTAGCAGGAGAATACAATGCAATAAAGAATAGAATAAGTAGGTGGAAGGAACTAGCACTGTCAGACGTATCAGGTCCTAGAGGATATGGTGCCTGGGTCATGTTGAAAATATGGAGGAAGACAGAACCCACCAAAAGAATGTTAAAATGAAGGTTAAATTGCAAGAGTTGAAGAAGAAGAGTGAACATGAGGTGAATGGACAATGTAGTGGCAGATCTTAAAAAAACGGAAAGCAAACGCTGGCCAAAGAGTACACCAAGCAAGAAAGAGAAGATATGCGGTATTGATAAGATACCATCCATCTAGTAGTGGAAGAACGCTTTTGAACATGGATAAGGGGTTGGGGATCAGATAATCTAATCTCATTGGTAGGCCCCCTCAAGCTTCCTAAAAGTATCTCCGGTGCACATCACCCCCAAAATCCAACAATTTAACACATGGTCTTAAAACACTGGGCTGAGTGTCTGGTTTTACTTGTCAATCCAAAGCAGATCAGTGGAGTTGCTTTCCTGACTGTTAAGATTGAAAGAAGTAAAATCCTGAAGTACTTCTTTGTATTTCTTGCTATGCGCTCCAATAAACACACATTATCGGCAATACACTAATAACCCAATTGTGCTCCACTCACTTAGAATCTGGAACCAATGTAGAAAGCATTTTAAGACAGAGAAGCTTCTTTCTGTGGCACCCCTGCAAGAGAACCACCTCTGTCAACCTTCACAAACATATGCAGTTTTTAATATCTGGAAAAAATTTGGAATTAACTTGCTTAGAGATCTTTATACAGACAACGTCTTTGCATCCTATGAACAATTACATTCCAAATTTAACATTCCAGCTACACATTTCTTTTACTATCTTCAAATCAGGAACTTTGTTAAACAGAACCTTCCAGATTTTCCTCATCTTGCACCCTCATCCATGCTGGAAAAAATATTGCTCAATCTCAAGGACTTAGACTCCATCTCTACAATATATAAAATCATTTTACAATCCCTTCCTTTCAAAGATCCAAGAGGACACTGGGAAAATGACCTCTCAATTAATATATCAGAAAAGGAGTGGAAAGTAGCAATGCAGAGAATTCACTCAAGCTCCATATGCGCAAAGCATACAATTATACAACTCAAAATTATATATCGAGCACATCTGTCTCGACTAAAACTCTCCAAAATGTTTCCAGGGCATGATCCAACCTGCGAACGTTGCAACCAAGCCCCAGCCTCACTGGGTCACATGTTCTGGGCCTGCACCAAATTAACATTATTCTGGACAAAAATTTTTAATTACCTCTCAGACAGTCTTGGACTTACAATCCCTCCTAACCCATTAACAGCTGTGTTTGGGGCTCTTCCAGAGGGGCTTAAAGTGGAGAAGGACAAACAAATTGTGATTGCATTCACTACACTGTTGGCACGCAGACTCATTCTGATAAACTGGAAGAATCCAAACTCTCCTCTTTTAAGTCAGTGGGAAACCGATGTGTTATATTATTTGAAATTGGAAAAAATCAAATACTCAGTTAGAGGATCCGTACAGACTTTTTTCAAAACATGGCAGGATCTAATCAGTAATATTTTAAAATAAGTTCATGAAGCACGGAGAATTTATTAATTTAGGTATGATTACAAGCCTTAAAGTTTACGCCGTTTTGCTTGCTGTCTCTCTCAGGGGTGGGGATCGATCTGTTCTTAACTCAATTTTTCTTTTTGTAAAAACTTGATTGCTTTGTTTGGATTCCATTTTGATGGGCTGCTGACAAGGCTGAAGTATTATTATACTTCTCTCTGCATCTGTTTTGAGTGTAACCATTTGAGATGTCCTCCCTCCTCTCATCCATTTATTTGGGTCATTTGCACAGTCACCTTCTTCATTGGACAATCCGTCCCTGTCTCCCTTGTCACTTTGTTCTTTGTTATGCACTTTTGCCATTGCAGCTTTGACCAGGTGGAGTTGTTGCTCAGCTTGAAGGAAAATAGTGTGCGAGTGGAATCAAACTAGAGGCAGTGGGAAGTTTCTCGCCGTTTCCTATGTTCCAAAGGGCGTGATGTGCATGTATCCTGTTTCTGGCAGGATGGTGCGTGTGGGAATAGTCATGTGGTGAGGTGATGTTGTGACAATGCAGGTTCGATGCATGCTCCCTTCTCACTTCTGGGAGCCCTTCAACCATACACTGTTGGTAATGTTACCGATGAGCTTAGCAGTGAGGCAACAACATAGCAAGGGGATGGTGCAAAAGTGTCAAGTGCTTTTGTTAAAACAATCAACAAAATCTAAATAAAGTGCAGTGTCCAAAGTTCCAATAAATAAATAATCCATAAAAGCTAGTGGGGTGGCACGGTGGCACAGTGATAGCGCTGCTGCCTCGCAGTTAGGTTTCGCTTCCTGGGTCCTCCCTGCGTGGAGTTTGCATGTTCTCCCCGTGTCTGCGTGGGTTTCCTCCGGGCGCTCCGGTTTCCTCCCACAGTCCAAAGACATGCAGGTTAGGTGGATTGGCGATTCTAGTGTGTGCTTGATGTGTGGGTGTGTTTGTGTCTGTCCTGTGGTGGGTTGGCACCCTGCCCAGGATTGGTTCCTGCCTTGTGCCCTGTGTTGGCTGGGATTGGCTCCAGCAGACCCCCGTGACCCTGTGTTCGGATTCAGCAGGTTAGAAAATGGATGAATAAAAGCAAGTGCTGAACGTGGAGGTTAAAATCAAATAGAAAAATCTTCTAAAAACAGCGAGGTTAAAACACAATGTAGGAAACAGTCTTTTTAAAACAACAATCAAAGCCTGGTATCTTTTACTTGGCGTCTCTCCTGTTTCTCCCATTTGGGCCCCTCACAACAAGAGTCGCCCTCTCAGCAGCTGACCTTTTCTTCACTCGACTAGTCTGGAGGCCTCCCGATCCCTGGCTTTGGTCGCGCACTCATCCCAGAACGAGGCTTGGTTTCCTTGACGACCAGGATGCTCACATCAAGGACTTCACTCACCAAGCCTCTCGACTGCCACTGCCTTCACGGCCTTACACGGCCTGTCATCTTTCAACTGGTCACTCCAGCTCCTTAATCGCTGAGCTAGAGCGACCGATTCTTTCAGCCCCACGAGTGTCGGCCAAACACCCCTCGTGGGCTCACCGCCCAGCTGCCTGCTTTCACACACTCGAGCCTGCTCTTGCTCGCTCTTCTTCTCCCTCACACCTGCACTCTCTCCACCTGCTTCCTGCCTTCTCCTACAACCTCCCGTTCTCTTCTTTCTTTTTTCTCCTAACCAACTCACGCTTCTTTTTATCAAGAGGGCATGGCTGCTGTGGCAAATCAGCGGCCCCAGGAACAATCACGGGTGCGGACAGTTTCTCACCTGTGCACTTAAGTGAGAAACACCCACATTGCGAATCGACCCGAGAACCGCTTCAGCCACACAACCACCACGCCCCCTCACCAAGCCGCGAGCGCGGTGCTTATTTATTTAAAAGCGGCCCTTTTACATGAGCTGTGGACCCACTACACCACCGATGCGCTTATGCAATCAACATGTGCCATTTTTTTAAAACTTCAAAACTGCATTTTGTAACATATATTATTTATATGAGTTTTTTAATGTAGGATTAAATAGGATGCTATTAATACATTGTTCAATATTTTAAGGTTTTTCATTTTGGTTACATTTAAGGGGCTCCATTCCTGGCTCTGCCACTGCATTCATTCATGTATCTATGTGTTGATCGGCTGAGGCCGCAGCCTTGCCATGATTTTGTAAATAGAAGGTACTACTGGAATAAAACAGAAATCAGGTTAGGCTGGGCTACACCGTTCACCAGAGGAGCTGCCATTTCATCTACCTGAAAAACACACATTTTCTCAGCAGCACACAGTTAAAAAGGCAAAGTGCTCTTATCGGGTCTAAATTCCAAGAAAACAACTCAAAAAGAGTGCAGCCTACTAGAAACTGTAAATGTCATCTTATCTTCCTGCCAAAAATATCAAAATAGTAAATAATTCACTTGTAGCCCAACAGATTTGTAATGCATTTAAAAGCCTATTATTAATTTAGAATTTAAATGGCTGTTCAATACAACACGCTAATGCAGTGAAAGGCCTGAATCAGCTAATAACACCTCATTGAGGATTGCAGGTATCAAGCTGACATGTGTAGGGCACGCAGAACTCTTATGCAATCTTACGAACCAAAGCCTTAAAATAGACAGAGGAAGCATTGCAGGGACACCCAACGCAATATCCAGTGCATACATTTTTCATCACAGGGAGAACAGCACACTACAGAGCTAATCTTGGCACGCTAGCATGGAAACTATTTCACTCGGGAAGAAGGAGAAGGAGAAAAGTAGGAGTTATGGCTGCTATATTAAGCTTTAACAGGGGGCATCGTTTTCTGTTTCCATTTCTGTTCACAGCCTTTACTGTGTAATTTGTAAAGGGAGGCTGGATGACTTATTAGCGTGATGGTAAAAACCCAGGAGATGTGTGAACCATTAAGCTGTTTTCCTACTTTTTTGGTCTATAACATTCTCCTTATTTAGACTGCTGACCAGACTAAATGGCTATTTGACAAAATGAAATCCTGATTATCAGAGAGGTCTAGGACTTATAACTATTAGCTAGCATGTTTATCAAGCACTGTTACTATAAATAAAGGAAACTGTATATTAAAGGCTAAGCAGAAAAATGCAATTTTCAATAAATTAACTCTGTAAGCATTTTTGTCCTACAAAGGGCTTTGGCACCACCTGAAAGACAAAGAACTCCCTGCCAAATTCCAGACTATTCAGTTTGAGATAATGGAGGAAACCATGGAGTACAATTGCCACTCAAACCTGGCACTTTATCCCAAATGTCATATGCATGCCAATAATTTTGCAAGGTGCTGTGAAAATTATTATAAGCCAAAGCCATTAGCTGAAATGTGGTTGAGAGTTGACAACAATTTACAAAAAGAAAAGAACAAACTGTGGAAAGAGCTAAAGGAAACCCCAAAACCTTAAAAATGTAGTTGATTAAATGGATGTTCATCAGCAGCACTGACACACAATGATCAGCTGCCCCACTCTGGGACTCATAGTGCTGTCAAGATGGCTTACATCTGTTTCCAGCATGAGTCGTTGGTGCAGAAGAGCACCTATGAATAAACTAGAAGTTGTTATGTCTGGCATCTTGAAACTTGACAAAGTGACTGGCACTTGCTGTATATTGGTTGCACTTTCCTTGCATTTCTTTGACAGTGAGTCAGGTGTCATTAGCATTAGTCGTTGGTTTCTTCAGTGACAAAGCACACAAATTGTATAGAGTCATGTAAAAAAGTAAGTACATCCCATTAAAAACAGTTTTCCTTTTTTAATATTTGTGGACCTAAGATTTGATCGTCATTTAACCAGTATCTACAGATAAATGTGATATAAGAATCATCACACACATTTAGATTTAGTGGTCCATTGTATGATTTAAATGAACCTAAACACTCCATGATTTATAACAACCTCAGTTGTCTAAAATTAGAATTAGGTGCATTAGATCAGGTATAAGGTTAAATGTCATTAGAGAGGATCTTATTTGAAATATTAGACATTTATCTAGTTTCTGTTTGTTGTTGAAGTGTGTGTTTACCACCCTGTGAGATCAAAAGAGCTCTCTGAGGCCTACATGAAAAAGGAAATTCTATGAAGTCCGGGCTAGGATTTAAAAGGATCTCAAAACAACTGGAAATCAAATACTCCGCAGTCTGAAAAGCAGTCCAAAAGTGAAGAAGACTTCAAACAACTGCCAACTTGGACAAGACAGGCCAACCAGTTGATCTTATCCCAAGAGTAGAAAGTAAGAAGCTGGGTCGTCATGGGTTCTACAGGTAGCTCTTGCCACTGTTTATGTTATAGTGCACGAGTCTATCATTACAAAGTGGATGAAACACGTTAGATCTACATGGGAAGTGTGCCAGGACAAAACATTGGAGGAAAACTAAAAGTTTGGCCATTAACACCTCAGGACTCCTAAAACAACGTTATCAGCACAGATTAGGCAAAGGTAGAATTATATGGCCACGGTAACAGACATCATGTTCATTGAAAATGAAAGATAGCATTTAACCAGAAGAACCTGATACCAGCTGAAGACCGTGGTGGTAGCAGCGTTACAGTTTGGGGCTGCTTTGCTGAATTATTGCCTGGGCAGATCACCATCATAGAATCCTCTATGAGTTTGTCCTTTTACCAGAAATTGTTTAAGGATAATATGAAACCATATGTCAGAAGACTGAAGCTCAACTGGAAGTGGACCTTGCAACATGACGATGGCCCTAATCATACCAGTAAATCCACCAATGAATGACAAAAAAGAAAGAAATAGAGGGTTCTGGAACGGCCAAGTGAAAGTCTGCATCTAGATACCATCAAGATGGTATGGGAGGGATTTGAAACTTGCTGTCCATGCAAGCATTACATGGCAGGTAACCATCCAAATAATCAGATTGTGATTCGGACCAATGAATGTAATACTCTGATCTTCAGCCTATGAAGTAAGCTAACATGGTTGACATCCGAGGTTCGATCACCGTAAGGAGAAGCAAAGGTGTGTACTCCTGACGAGCCCCAATTAGGGAGAAACAAGTGTTATGTACTCTTTATACGTATTATTTGGCAGGTACCGTATCATATTAATATATATATATATACTGTATATGTGTGTATATATATGTATATATATATATATATATATATATATATATATATATATATATATATATATATACACACTCATACACACACACTATAGATACACTTTTGCAACAGAAGTCATATTGGTGTTATAACAAAACATTGGACTAATTTTTGTTCTTTATAATTTTATTTTCGAAAAGTAGAACAGTACAACAGCAGGCTAAGCAATCCAGCAAATAATAATAGCATAACAGATACAACAATTTACTTGTCCAGAGCAAATAAAAAATAAAAGAGTTAATCACATCTCTCTCATGATTATTATAAAATCATATAAATTAATTCCTGGCATCTTTTTAAAAATGCTTTGGATATCCTCTAAGAGAGACTCTGACTTTTTCTAATTTGAGATAAAACAGAACATGTCTTACCCACTGAGTTAGTGATGGTGAGCTGGGATTCTTCCGGGTGAGCAGGTAAGTGTGTGTGCTAGTAGTGCAGTACAGGATATTACAATCAATTTCTCCATCTGCACTTTTATGCCATCCGGCCGTACACCAAATATTGACATTAATAGATTAAGAGTGATTATGACACCAAGGCTGTTTGAGAAGTTTGTAAACATTTTTTGCCTAAAATTGTTATTTTAGTGCATTCCCAAAAAACCTAGTGGTCCTGTAGCTGGCAATGCTCGCACGTTGGATGTTGCCCTTAGTACATCTATTTTAGACTATTTTAAATGGGACTAGGGGGCTTTACCCCCTGCTCGCTTCGCTCGCCAACCCCGTGTTTGGTTTTCCGGATACACACTTTTAAGATTTTTTTTTCTTTGAATTGTTCCTATTTCATTAGTTTCACTTTTATTTAGACTTTCGTTAAAAACAATATTTGGAATCGTTCAAGTCCCAACATGCTGAATCTTTTAAATGAGGTCAGTGAGACGTGTGTTTAATGTCTTTGTACCATAATTCAGGATAGGTTTCTCTGTATTGAATTTCAGCACAAACAAAACGATCTACTTCATTAGCAGTTAATCATTTTTTTTGCAAAGTAACCAATAAATGCATGTGAGGTAAACCCCGTTTTTGAAATTCTCTGACTTAAACTTTAAAGCCTTACAGTATTTACATACTTCTGACATATCACCTATGTCCATATATTCGATCTCTATTTGCCTTTTCGTTATTTCTCCGAGTAATAATTTCTCTTTGTTTCCGCTAATGAGATTTTTACTTTCTTTGTTTTGACACTTTAGTTTTTTTCTGCTTTCATATTCTTTATCTTGCTCTGCATGTGTTTCGTGTCTATGTTTTTTTTTGAGTCTTTTGAACTGCACTGTTTTCATTATCTCTAACCTGCTTCTGTATGTGTTTGGCCCCCTTGTTTTTTAATCTCTTTATGACGTTTTACTTTGTTTTCTACTCTTTGTCTTCTATTTCCGACCTCACTTTGCTCTGCTTTTTTTTCAATGACACCTGGTCCGTGGTGATTATTTTCCCTTTTTCGAGTAATAATTTCCATTTGTTTGCGTTACTGCGATCTTTACATTCTTTGTTTTGATACTTTCTACTTTTCCTGCTTTCATATTCTTTAACTTTCTCTGCATTTCTATCGCGCCAACTTTTTTTTGAGCCTTTCAAGTTCCACTGCTTTCATGATCTCTTACCTGCTCTGCATGTTATTGCGCCAACGTTTTTGAACGTCTTTATGAAGTTCTACTTTGTCTTTTACTCTCTCTTTTAATTCTGAGCCCGATTGGACATGGTTTTTTCAATTCCACTTGTTCCGGGCTGATAATTACTTTCCTTATTTTCTGAATTTGCACCTAGATTATTCTTATTCTTTTTTGTATTTTTATTCTCTCCAGCGCTTTTGAGTGTCTTTTCTTTGCACTGCTCTTTCTTCTTCGCTTAGTCGTCGACGTTTCATCTATAACGTATTGTCCTTATACGCTTTATGTGCGCTGAGAGCCCTGGATATGTGTGTGCTCAAAGCCTTTACACGACTGAGTGTTTTGCTGCTTTGATTGTATGTAGGGCATGTCTTGCAAGAATCTCATGTTCTACCTCATCACGAGACGGTCCTGTCTCTTGGCACAAAGTCTCATGTTTAAGGTCCCTGCGAGACGCTCCGTGGCCAATCTCTTTCATCTCGCGGGTCTTTTAAGTGTCTTCCGTGATCTTTACGTGAAGATCACATCTCGACTCCCATCTTTCTCTCCCAGGAATGTTTTTTATAATAGAGAGATAAATGTGACAATAAGTATAGAATGCTTAGCACATATACAACTTGATGGGTTCCACTACTTTTCAGAAATGCTTTATTTTAAATTTTAAGATATTAATTTTAATGTGTACATTATCTGTCTTACTGTTTCATCTTTAATATTTTTTTTGTCATTTCTGTGTGATGGCTACCGTAACACTAAAATTCCTTCTTGGAACCAAGAAAGCATCTATCTTTCGATGTATCTTGCAGCACATTTAATAAATATCTCCTGTTTAATCTAATAACCAAGGCCTTCTACTACCGATCTTATTCTAACCAACCTAACCATTTTGTTTTCTGCTTCTCTCCACAGCATACAACGCAGACTGTCATTGCAGCTTCCTATTTTACACCATGCCTACCTGCCATCTATAGGAGGTGTAGATGCCAGCTGCACCAGCCCATCAGTGAGTCCAAGCGCCAGCCCCCGGCACAGACACATGCAGCCCTCCTACCGGGTCATGATGTCGGGTCTGTGAGTCAAAGCCAAGAATGGGAGTAGAGGTGTGAATGGAAACAGGCTCCCTGCTTTTGTTGGACTGATGTGTTAGTCAGCAAAACAGACTGTGTACGCGACCCAGTACTCTCAACACAACGCACGCTCTAATCACCAGGGGACTGACAGCAAAGGCCTTCATCTTAATGCAAATCGACGTTATTGTGGCAACGAGGGGAAGGGCACAAAAAAAAAAAACAAAGACCTGACTTGTAGCCTTATATGTTAAGGAGTTTTAATAGACGGGGGCTTTTCTTTTATTCTTTTCATTTTTTGGGGGCATGTTTGATGCCAATTCAGCTTGTGAAATGTGAGTATTTTAATAACTTTGTTAAGGATACAGAAAGAGGTTAATACAGGAGGACTTAGTGTAATTTGAATTAGCAAAAATGTCAATAAAATGCATACATATAGATACACACCAGTTGTGTATGAGTGTGTATGCGTACAGCTACAGTATATACGACTATATACACACATAATTTTATACCTCTACACATTATAAGTATATACAAAGGTATATGCATTATATGTGTACACATATATCTATATGTATATGTGTGTGTGTGTGTACATGTATGTATGAATGTACATATATACTCACACGTACATAGTGTGTGTATGTTTGTGTATGAATATATTATATGTGTGTGTATTCATATACAAACACAAATTTGTATATATAAATGAATATATCTATATGTAAAGTATTCATACAAAACATGTGTGTGTATACAGTACATATATACATGTAATATATACATATAAGATAAGAATGCTGAAAATAACTTTTACAACATTCCTCTTGCTTTGTTGTTGAAGTTTCACATGAAATGACTTCACTTGAACAGATTACATTGCAACCACTTGCTTCCATACTCTCAGGGTGTAAAAATGCATCCCATTTCCAGGTGAACTAAGACTGGGGCACTCTTGAAAAGTGGCATCAAATATTATGAAGTGTTTGTGTATAAGAGACTGTCTTTAGGAACACAGGTCTGCCCTGTGAGCCATTGCTCTGCCCCTCCTATGGAACCCCTTTCCACTTTGCCATTCTGATAAAAAGTTTAACAGAATACCAAACTTTTTATTCAAAAGCACATTGTGTTATCTGTCAAGTATATTGCATATTTACAAAGTCATACACAATGTTGTTTTGTCATCTACGTCAAAATTTCATGAAAGAAAAACTTACCTGGGGTCAGTGTTGGCTGTGTGACATGGTGAAGTTACCGAGTGTGACGGTTTGCTTCTTGGTGTGTCGAGAGTTCCCATGCCGCTTAGCCTCGAAGTGCTCTTTTCACAATGAAGCCTTCATAATGCAGACCAATGCATTGCTCCATCCACATTTCTTCAAATAATTTCTGCCAAAAAGAAAGAAAAGAAAAAACACACAAAAAACTCCACAGATTCCAGGCTAAGCTGCATAAGAGGACATAAAGACCTTGGACCACTGAATAACCAGACTTCAGGTGTGCATTACTGTCACCCCTATTGTCACATTTTGGTAACTGTTTATTACAAAGTGCCCTGTCTGGTCTGTAAACTGGTGCACATTTTAGCAGGGTTTCAAGTTTCTTAAATTACTAGCAAAAAAAAAAAAAATAAATAAAATAAAGACTTTGATCTTCCTGTCGTCCTCACAAAATATAGGAAAAACATTGAACCGAGACAAAAACAACAGCCATTAAAACATCGAACACGTTTTGTATTGTCTATTTTCCATTGTTTTTTTTTTATTTGTTCTCATGCTTTGTATTTTGATATATTTAAATGTTATGTTCCTGGCCTGAGCTGTAAAGTCTCAGCAGAGGCGGCAGCAGCAAATCAATGAAGCCGAGTGGCGGAGTGTGAGGGACGATGGATCCTCAAATAGTCAACAGCAGCATTTCATGCTGCCATATTTAAAAATGAAAGCGTCATATCCGCTGATCTTTTTAATGGAACAGTACAATTTTATTGAATGCAGATCCTTCACAGTGTTAGCTATTGCTTCACATTATATATTAGAAGATAAATATTTTTAGTTTGCCAAACAGCAATATGCATAACTACACAAAGACCCTGGAACTGGGTTTGAGCTTCTAAGCCTGCATGATAATTAATTCTCAAATGTACATTTAAGGCAATTCAACTGAAAATATTAATTTTAGGAAAAATTAACATTTTCTTTACATATTTTAAACTAAAAAATTGCAGAAACATTCCTTGTGTAAAGATAGTGTTTTTCTGTTTTTTGAGCTTTTCTTTCTGTTTTTTTTCCCACTGAGTAATGAGCCAGTCTTGAAACAAAAGACCACATCAGGCATTAGGAGCCGTCGCAAAGGCACTAAGGATTGCCAGGTGACCCCCACAGAATCTGCAGGCGGGATCTTCAAATACTAGCAGGAATTATGACGTGATGTGCCTGGCTCAGCCATGGAGAACCATTGAGATCCTGCTGACCATCCGTCTGCAACATGGAAAGAGACATTTTGCCATTACCCGTGTTGCACTTTTTTACCTTTTGCTACCAAACACGTGTCTAATTATACATCTCAAACATGTTGCATGACGACACATTTTAGGAACGCCATGCGTCACAGTTACTGAACTGGTTATTTGCAGGTGATATTTCACCCCTGGCAGAGGTGCAATATGTGTGAAATTAAATTAATGTTTTCATTTAAATTGCCTTCAGATTTTTCAAATTAAATTCATTAATTGCAGCCCCCTTAAAACAGATGTTGAAAGATAAGTACCACATTTATTTTTTTAATTAAATCTAATCCTAGTAAAGACATCTACTGTACTGTATGTCCAATCATCTGCCAAAATATGTAAGTTGAATAAAACTATCTACTCAATAGTAAACTTAAAACTGTCTCTAAACTGTAACACTAAAATCAAACATTCCTGCTGTAACAATTGGTGGTCTAGTTGCACTCTACATACACGATGTCTTGTGCAATGGAAAGCAAACTTTATTTGTACTGTGCTAAAAGTCAAACCAACTGTGAAATAATTAGTCACACATTTATATCAGATGTGCATTTGATACACGTTGTATGTGAACTTGAACTTGAATTAAATATTCGTAATGGTTGACCTCTGGAACGGCTCGGCACGCAAACAAACCGGCAGCACGGATCAGTCTGCATGTGACAGTTTCATGGTCAACGATAAGGCAGTTGCTTGTCTGATTTACTAAAAACATTTTCTTAGAGTTAGTGCAAAAATGCTGGAATCTTATCCAAGGGCTGCTTGTTACTCATTGAGATGTTGTCCACACTTTTTTAGACCCTGAAAAAATAGCAAATACTAGCATAACTTCTAAAAAGAGGGAGGGGTCTTGCAACATTTTGTATAATTTGACCTGATACATATCACTCTATGGCTGCAGGCTGGTGGAGTCCTCAGGGGTGCCTCCTCTCCTCCCTAAAGTTCTGGGTTTGAATTTCCAGCCCAGTAGCCATTAATGGGCGGAGTGGTGGCTCTGGATCTGCACTGGTATCTGGAAAGCTGCCGGTTCAAATCCCAGAAGTGTTCCTACTCTGTTGGGTCCTTGAGCAAGGCCCTTAACCTGAGAATTGCTCCAGGAATGGCTGACCTTGTGCAATGACCCACACCCCCAAACCCTAAAAAGGGTCATGCAAAAAGACAAATTCCACTTGGGGATTAGCAAAGTATGTCAAATCAAAATCTGTGTTCCTCCCACATCTATGAGGATTTTGTCTAACCATGAGCAGGTTAGGTTAACCGGGAATGAACAAGTGTGATACATAATGGACTAGCGGTCTGTAGAGAGTTGGCGATTGCCTTTTCACCCAGTTCTACTGGGACAGATTCTACCAGTCAGCAAAACCTAATTGGAATAAATAGGATTAGAAAATAAAGCCTCTTTTGGTTCTTGGAATTGCATTTTAGACAGATGAATATTCACAGTATTCACCATATTTCACTGGTAAAGCAATAGCTGAAGAGAGTTGCTAGCTTTTGTAATGGTGACTTATATGCCAAAAGCTTGACCCGTTCAAGCTCTAGCCTGAGAACATTCAGTCAAATGAAGGAATATCAAGAAAAGAGTCAAATGCCCAGTTAAAGAGACAGCACTGGCTAAGGTCAGAAGCGTACAGTGAAAAGGTGGCACTTGTTCAGGTTTACACAGAAAGGAGATTCATTGAACAGAACAATAAACGGCAGCCTTATTTTTCGAGAGTGATTATAAATTCAACTTTATACTGCAGTCATTACGATTTTGGGGCACCTTAATGGTGAGCGTCAAATTGTACCAAGAAGATACAATTACTGCCATCTAGGACAGGGACAAACACCTGAGAGAGCCATTAACACAACAATCTCTCAGGCAAATTGTTCTTATCACTTATCTTCTTATTTAGACGTGACGAGTAATTCTATCATTGGAATGTACATTGGAAGTGGGGTACCTACAAATATTAGAAAATGGCAAACTATACTTACCGGATATTTAGGATTGTTTCAATTTGAAGAGAATCATTAATAATACAAACATCCTTCGACAAGTGTACCTCACATATTATCTCACATCTTGGAAGGTCCTCTACTGTTTCTTGCATTTCTTTAATCTTTGAATACTAGATTGCCTTTTTGATAGAGGTTATAAATGATACACAAATTAATAATAGACTAATTAAAAACTAGAAAATACTTTTATCTAAGAAAAACAAATTAGAATCAAGACGTAAATGGAGCATAACTAATTTATTTTGCCAAACATCCTAGAAGTCACCTACTCTTTGTAATTAAATTCCAGGAGGAAAGGCAGCTTCACGTGTCGTCTGCGACTGCACAATTGCAGCTTGACGAAAGACATCACACAAATGCCAGCAGTCGCTCAAGAAACGTCTCCCACACTGTGGTGGCTGTGTACACACAAATGCTCCATTCACTTAGTTATTTTGATTTTTGTCAGAAGACATCTAGACCCATCATTATTTTTTTCCCATATCATTTATTAATTTATCATAGTTTACTTTAGTCCCTTTTTTCCCCATGTAGAGAAGAACCTTTGCAATAGTACGCTTGTTTGACATTTTGACCTTATACTGTAACAATGGCCAGGGTAAAAGAACAACGTCATACAATAAGTCTTGTCACACTAGAAAGGTTCCCAAATGTGTTCTTTGTGGGCCAAATTATAATAAATTTGAAATCTACTGTACCCTCAAATACATTTGTTCTGTTATAACCTCCAAATACGTGGCAGCACCATGAACTGACCTGATGGCATTACATATCATGGGAATTAAAAGTAGCTTGAAAATAAATTCCATCCACCAGGGTGAACACTTTTATCACACATTCTCCTCAACCTGTTTGTCAAAATGTAATATTAACCTGTATATGAAATATGAAATGTGCTCCGTGAAAGTAATACCTCCTTTGTTATGGCGTCATCACATCGTCCTCCATTACAGGGTAGAGGGAACTCAAAAACGTTCCTGGTCCCCTGGAACATGAGACACATACACACTCTCACCAAGGAAGTCGATAAACAAACGTAGTTGCTGGGAAGGGACTGCGGTTTGAGTAGGGAAGCCCACCGTGACACAGAGAGAAAGACAGTGTGATTAGGATGGGAATTGAGCCCGGGACCTCGGAGTTGTGAGGTGTTAGTGATATCCGTTGTGATTTCCAATTAAAGGAGAGATGCTGAATCAATGCAGAAAACCGTCCCAGGAAATCTGTGGTTCGGAAGTGAGATTAGAGTACCCCGACAACTCTGAACGGCCACAGGTTTGAGCGAGTTCATGCTATGGTGGTAAACACATGAAGAATGGGGACTTAAAAAGATGTCAAACATACTTGTGTTAATGAAATTACCAGAGATAAGAAAATGGCTGAACTTGGTGCTTCTCTAAAGGAAAAGGAGGAAGCAGAAAACATTTCTTTACATCGCTGGCTTTGATAAGTCCACTTCTGGTGGGCGTTTACTGACGGCATATAACAGTAGTCCAGATTTGTTGGTCTTTGGTTAAGACACGTGTAATAAATTTACTTTCATCTCCGTACTGCTGATAATTTCAGAAACCACAACAACTGTACTTCCCAAAGGCATAGCCTATAGAATTCAACAGGTAAGGTAAGATCTAGGGTGTAAAGAGAGAAGCAGAAAGGTGCATCACCAGTTTCAAAGTTTAGTTGCCACCTCTGCAAACACACAGATTTCTCTCCCACCTGCACTGCATTCCGGCACACTAGCAGCATAAATGTATTTTATAATAGACATAAAGCTAGAGATTAAATACAAAGTCAGTCTCACGATGTCTAGCTTTTCTGTAAATATCTCCCGTTTTTCAGTGTCAAATTTAAATTCGAATGAATCTTCACACTTTGTGAGTGTTGTATGACATGTCTGAAGGGCACACACCACGTTCCATGAATTCTGAACTGGAACTTCCTAATACATGAGAGCCATCATTTAGGTTTCCCTAAATCTGCCTCAAAGATGTGTGTGTTTGTTCTTGCAAGGAGTTGCACTTACTTTGATTTTAAAGAAAAACATTGAAATAACGGTGGGGGTCGCAAAAGCAGACTTCCTTACAGGTCACTCAAGACTAAGCGAAATACCGTATCCCCTTTCAATAAAAATAACACAATGTAATAAAAATTATAAAGAGTACTAGCTGTGCCACCATCAGAGATGAGTTGAAATCGAAGTAACCAAAGTAGACCTCAGTGTTAACATCTGCAGTGCACCACGCTGTGCGTATGTCTCTCTTTAGTATAAAAGCAGGGTTCATGTTTGTGATGAGCCACCTGTTGGAATGAAAAATGTTACACATTTTAATATTAAAAATCTGCATGATGAGCCACCTGTTGGAATGACAGAGACATAGCAATAGGACAGACACTTGTCCTTTTATTAAGGTGGATTACATGACAAATGTGTGAATGAATGCCATTTTGCCAAAAAATTTTTGAATGGGTTACAATGATAATTACCAATCTTTATAAAAAGTAAACAAAATATTGATAACTGTCACTTTTTCTATCTCAATATAAATATTTAAATATTTATATTTTCTAGCATAGGCCCAAATCTGTTAATATACTTAGGGATGATATAATAAGACATCTTAGAAATAAATATACTACTTAAACTTAAACAAGACCATGAAGAAAGATCTTTGTAAGTTCAAAATGTCTTCGCAGTTCTTGACATCAGTACTGATTTATGCCTGTGGACAAGGGGGCTTCTAAACCTTTCACTGACTGCTCTCCCTTCTCAGGCCGAGACTGGCATTTGGCAGTTGTTGTTATGATTCTAAAGTTGTTAAACTGTGCTTTGACTTTATTTTGTTCCTGGTGGCCTTTTCCAAGAGACAATAAAAATATTCCATTCTACCTGAAGATCAATGAATCCTAACCTTTAACACTAACAGAGAAGCAGATTACCAAATTAAGAGTTGAAGTAAAACAAACACGCTTATTGGAGGATGTTGAAATATCAGATACTTAAAGATGTATACAGTATTTCTATCGTATCAGTGAGTTGTGGTGCAATCTGGCTGGACATGTAACATACATTGAATTTCTCTTCTCACAATAACCCTTCAGGCCCTGCACAAACCCCTCAGTACAAAATGTAATGTCACCACTTCCACCAGAAGAAACGCGATCAGAGGTCCGTAATTTCACTGGATGAAATCATACAATTAAACACTCTGCAAAATAAAGGTACCCAAGTTTTGTTCCATATTTGAAAAAATGAAACATTTTGAAATTCCAGAGATCTCTCACCCTACATAACAAAAAATGACAATGTAGGCACATAATCAAGAAACATTAATTTACTGATGTGCTGTAAAAAAAAAAAACACATGCATTAGTACACACACATCATTTATACACATAAACACACGTTTAGTGTATATACATACACACAACAGAATTTTAAGAAATTATACTTGTAATGTTTTTGGAAAAGTAAAATGAAATTAGATGAAACATTATGATGAAGGTCTAAAATTGTAAGCTTACTTAGAAAACACAATGTTTAGCCATCTTATATGGCACTCCTGTGGACTGGCATGGTAGTCCCATATTTAAGAAGGTGAATTCTGCTAAGCTGTTCTCTCTTTTATTTAACTTTCAGTTTTAAAATAATAAAATGCAATATTTTGAATGAGAAGAGGCCCTATAGTTGGAATATCACAAAGTGATGAAGAAACTTAAAACTCAGCTATTAGAATGATGTGTGTCGATAAGCTGGCAGCCCACCATTACGAGCAGAGACTTGTATTCAAAACACAATGCCTGAACTACTAATGAAGTCAGTTTGAACCTAAAAGTGAAAGATAAATCTAATAAAGTCAATCACCAGCACAAGAAAGGGCAAGGCAGGGTGTTCACTCAATAATCTCATTCCATCTACATAGAAAAAGCAGAGCTCCTAAAGTTCAGGTTACTTATAAGAACGGCGTGACTGATACGGCCATTCACAAAACGCACAACGCTGCTCTGGCATTCACATTTCACCCAATTGCAGGCTGCTGCGGTAATTGAATGTTTTTTTGACAATTTTAGTGTTGTGATTACTGAATAACAATTCATATTTGTTTTCTACGCTTGTGTATAAAAATAAAACATGTCAAATTGAAAAAGGATAAATAACAATCAAGCATCATGCTTTTGAAAGCAATTCCCCCACACGGATGCAGAGACAAAATGCCATTCACAAGCAGAACTGCAGTGGTGGCTCAGCTCTCGGCCTTACAGGACCGACAAAGGCGTCTTAGGAACTAAAAAATCTTTTTGATGGCAACACGCCATTCAGTTTCCACGAACAGAGATGTGAGTCACCCAAGGTGCCACTTTAATGCCCACCATATTGTTGCCAGTGCTCTCAATCCAAAAAAGAACTCCTAATGAAGTGATTCCTCCTCACAAAATGTGGTCTTTAATGTGCTCTTTGAGTTTGTTCACAGCATCGCGGCAAAGTCATTATTAGAAAGTAAATGTTTATTTTGGTTTAAACCTTCTCTATATTTGATGACAACCCTGTCCAATGTAAAAAATATTTAAGCAGTCCATATTTTTATAATAAATGTTAAAATATAGCTTAAAATGTATTATTATGTGAACAAGATTATAGGGCAAGGAAAAGAAGGAATATTTGTAGGAACTGCTCAAGACAATACTGAGTATGAGCAAACAATTTGTCATAAGAATCAACGAGATGGTCACACATACGCAGTTCTACTGTTATTGTAATTAACTCTGCTCACGTCGAGAGTCTCTCTTCATGTTCGGTGTTCGTTTCTGATTTTTCTGGTGCTATTGAAGATACAATTATAGAGCAACTGCCAGGTCTGGGAGGTTCCAGTCCACAAGATATTTATATGTAGGTGATTATTTTATTTCAAGATAAAGCCTGTATCTTCCAGATTATACCACTGGACTGTAGTTCAACTCAATAAAAGCAGAGATGCAGGGGCACTTACAGCAAATCCTGGGGAAGCGTGGCAATCACACGTATGACGCCCGGCGGCGCTGATGCATACTCGTCTACCTTTGCTTTGTTTAACGATCTTCTTTACGGCATATGAAGTTAGCACTGATTACTGGTGAAACTTTAATATCATAATACAGCAGCAGCTCTACTGACGTAATTTAGCACAACATTGAACATCATTCTTCGTGGCTCCACTAGCTGCCACAGCCACCGTCTGCTGGTTGCCGGCTTTGTCACTCTTCACTTTGAAAATGCCATGAGACAGCTAGATAGGACAGAGTCTGTGGCATTAGACCAAGAGAAGGCCCTGTGATTACCCATAATACATAAAAATGAGTGTTCACTTTAACCATGATTTAATAGTCGATAAATCATAAAGAGGTTTTTAAATGTTCAAAAGACAGCTGACTTCACCTACACTGGGCAAAAAGAGTTTCCTTTTTGAAAAAGTCTCACAAAACACACTGATGGTCGCCAGCACAAGTTTGAGTGTCACAAAAAGTTATGCCAAGATAATCGAGACCGTCTTTAGAAGGTCTGCTGCACAGAGAAGCCCACAATGTCCTAATGCCAATCAGAAAGTCACTTCCCAAACTTGGCGAAATTTTAATTCCTCGAATACTCCTTACAGTAAACGGATGTACAGCAGCTTATTAAGAAGACTTGAGGAAGAAAAGGGACGTGACTCTTACTTTGTTATAAATACACTTTAGAATGTCAGGAAATGTCAGCAATTCAAACGGTAAATGCAAGCGGGCCATCCGTCAGATTGTACTTTCCACAGAGAGGCCTGGTGCCATGTGACTTCTGGATTTTGACTGCGAGGTTTGTTTGTGCGATTGGTGCGATGGCAGGGCTGACCTCTAGTGCTAGAGCAACACCAAAGACTCCAATTTTCTCGCCTACACTGCAAAAAATGCAAATGGGAAAACTAGACAAAAAAACAAACTTTAAATGGGAGTTGTTTTGCTTTTATTTAGCAAAAAAAAAATCTGCCAAAGTGGTATGCAAAATCTACTTGACAATATTACTTAAAATAAGCTAAATAATCATAAATACAAATTTTTGGATAAGTCGATAATTCTTACAATGCAAACAAGATTTAATTTCATGATACAAATACTTTTCCATTTGCTTAGATTTCATTTTTTTGCAGTGTAGTTTTTGAAACTTTAAATTTGAAGAATCCTAAAAAAAACTGTCTGGCCTAAACAATTTCACCTCTCTGACCGCAGTTCTGTCCCTAAAGTGCAGCTGAAGTTGTCGGTTCAGCGGATGGTGAAATGAAACCGAGACAGTGCCTCGAGGAATGGAGACTCGGCCGCAAATGCAGATTACACTTACTGGCACGAGTACACACAGCAAGTGTTGTTTTGTGCACAAAGTTCTATTTGCACAGAATATGTCAGCCTGACGACAGCAGAATCAAAGCCTCGTCGATTACTGAACCTTTGAAATTCAAAGGATAGTCAGATAGTCAAGCCTACTTAAGTATGACAGCAAGGTATTTTGATTTCAGCTTTGCACACATGGGCGTTCACTAATTTTATGTGTTTGGCTAGAAAAGTCATTTTGGGTAACACTTTAGTTTAGGTATTGCAAAAATGTATCTATTATTCATTTATTGTTAGGTAACAAGACCATAACAAATGCTCCCTTTGGTCTTCATAACATTTATAAAGCATCGGTAGATGGCTTCTTCATCTCTGTGCTGGGTGGCATATTGACATGCTGGTAAACTCACTCACGAGTATAATTGATTCACAGGCCTTATGCTAAATATGTAATATCAAGAGAAATGTGTCTCAGTCAAGACACCTCAGACTGCTCCAAAGTGACGTCTTCTTAGTAGGCCGCATTGCACAAACGAACAGTCACTTGACTGATACTATGTAAGTGTCATTAAAACCAAAAGCAGCTTTTGTTAAGGTCTTGTTACATATGAGCAAATAAGTAATGGATGTGTCTTTGCAGTTCCTAAACTAAAGTGTTAGCTAATTTTATATGGAAAGCTTTGAGTAGACGGAGACTGATGGAGACAGATGATTGTCTATGGCGAGCCCTAAATTGGAACAACTGAAAGAAGAAGAAGAAGCTTTGAGTAGATGTACTATGCATCGAAATGAGTAGGCAAAGCTGCCGTAAGAATATAATGCAACATAACGCTGGGTGAAACCCGACTTCCTATCCCAACAGCCATAGGGTGAAACTCATATGACGATAAATTAAAATATCTTTGGGAGGAAAATGTCATCCGTGCAAGAGAAAAAAATAAGCCTCAGTCTTATTTATCATTGTAGCTCAAGAAGATGGCGAAACTACCTAAAAAAAATGCTACGTATTTTTTAAAAATCTAGGTTTGCTACGCTGAGAAACCTTTCTTTTTTTTAATGGAGTAAAACACACCAAGCAGGATTCGTTTAAAACAGAGACATTGTGGCATCGTGTTGCCCAATCCGATATCCAGTTATACATCTGTCAAAAGAAAATTCTTTATAGGACTTCATTTGAGTTTGAAACACAGAACATGTTTACCTTTTTAGGAACGCAGCCTTCGATAAATCGCTTCGATTGCTGAAGTTGAAGTTTGAAGGTTTCAAACAATAAAACACTTTGATCCCAATAAGATGATGGCGTGCAAGGAGTTGTGGTTTCTCCGATTCGACTTTTCCACAGCACGGCTCGCTGCACGGTATCCATACCCCGACGAGATGGTCTCCGTGTTGCCTGGGGGGCTCTCTATCAGCTTCCTACCAGATGCAATATAAAGATACTGGAGAGGAAGCGTTGAGGAGCAGCCCAAGACCGGACCACATGGGCTTCACACACTAAAACCTCCTCATGTTCTTTTTTTTGTTTTTTTCCCATGTTACATTTTTGGTTTGATTTCTGTTTTAATAAAAATGATTTAATCTTTTAAAGGGAAGATAATTCTAATTGTATATAATGTACACACCATTCCTCTGTAGAAATATTACACTAAGATAGCGGGACAAAAATCCAAAAGTATAAGACTGTTGGAGCTGAGCGTGTGTGTCTTTTAAGTGTCTGTGAATACTGACTGTGTGCAGTACATGAGCTGTCAATGATACTGTAGTTCTCTATTCCACATAGGACACTGTCTTTTATATAAAAAAAAGAAAAATACTACAAAAATAACACGAGTAAACTTCCCTTCAAATAAAGAGACTCCTCTAGTTCAATGTTTCTGTTCTTTTATACTGCAGAATAACAAATCAAATGTACATTAATGAAGAGGCTGTGCCCCAATGGTGTTTTCCAACAGATGTTAGTGCACAACAAATGCTTTAAAATAATTAGATGAGACCTTGTCTGGATATAAAACACACTAAAAATGTAAATGATCATTTTCTTGTACCCTTATACTGCATGAGGTCAATTTTTAATAAATTGTTGCAAAAAGAAAAAAAAATCTGTTTTTATGAATAAAATCCTGAAAAACATGTTCTCCTTGGCTCTGCTTATTTTGATGTCGAGACTCTTTGTTTAAGCAGTTTAATAGCAGGAATCGCCCTTCCATTATCCAAACCTGTTAAGGCAGCACAGGGTAGTGTGGGGGCCAAGCCAATCGTAGCACCACTGAGGCTGGGGGGCTAATCCATTATAAAGTGAAAATGTGCCAGCCTGGTATGGACAGCCATCAGACACAGGATTTGAACGCAAGATCCTGAAATTGAGAGGCATTAATGTTAACTACTGAGCCAACAGGCTGCCCTGTCTTAGCTCTCATTTCTGATTCTATAAGACGGTATTAACAGTCATAGTGTATGGCTATGAAAATTCATATAAGGGGCAATACAATGAAACATTCAGAAAAACTGCAGGGATAGGAAAGTGTGAAGTCTGCCTGTGAAACTCTGAGCAGGCCTGTCAGGTCACGCTGATCCGTCTACACAAAGCGGCCTGCTTTTATGTATTATCTTAATCTTATTTAAATGCACTGTGTACAGTATGTGCCTGATATGGAGTGATGGGATTAGGAATCCTGCGCTGCTTACCCAGATGGGCATGCCGCTCTCTGCATATGGCTCGTCTTCCAGTGGGACCTCAGGTTGATGACGCCGTCACACGAGTGGCTCTGCTAAGTTTAGCACACAGAATATTGCAGGCCCGCTGTGGCTCACTCAGCTCGCCAAGTTCAAAGCCAAAGGTTTTTTTTAATGTCATTTGTTCCAAGGTGCCTATGAAAAACAGGTTGGCAACTGCTGTTTAGCTCAACGTGTGCTTGTTTTCTTAGTATCCTGTTTAGCTGCTTATCCTTTGGGTCACTAATTATGCACTTTTTACTTCTGACATAAAAAATTGTTAACAAAATAAAATACAACTTATTTTTTTGTATAGTGCACCGAGTGTGTGTGCAACGTGCTGTGAGCAATTATGAGTTAAGATACAAGTATGGATTATATTAATTACTAAATACAGAATTGTCCCAAAAAAACAAATAAAAACAGATTTGCTAAAACACACAAATAACATGGTAGAGACTGATTAAACATCCATGAAACCAACAGTATCTGTCCATTAACTAACTGATGAACTAAGGTCAATTAACAAGGGAGAAGATTATTTAAGAGAAAGCAAAAATAAAGTCACAGGCCTGGAGACCTCAGTGAAGTGGCCGCCTTCCTGCTCCTTGGTTTTCTACAGTGGAGTCTGTGCTGGCCATCCGATCTGATGAGAGAATCTTTCCATCTGATGATTCCAAAGCTCTCTTGTCTGAGATAACTTTTCCGTATGCAGGATAGCAGCCTGGCAGTAAAGCAGTGGCACCAAGTGCCACACCTGGATACCAAAAAGAGAAACAGAGTAGAGGTGTATTTGTAACAGTTCATAAATACTGTATTTGTTATATTTCTGTACAAATGACTACCTATCAGAAATGAAGTATGCACAGCTGATCAGAAGCTCTAGTCAGGGTATACCAGACTAAAATCTTCAGCTGAGATTTCAATGCTGAGACTAAAGAGGCATCTTCTATATAAGCTGTCAGATCATCCCACAGCTGTGGGGCTCTGTAACTAAAGCTCAGCCTCCTACTGTTGTTTTATTAAACCTTGGAATCAAAGGAAGGCTGGCATCTTGAGATCTTAATGTACACTGTAGTTTGTAAGTAACGATAAGCTCAGATGAGTAAGCAAGGCCTTGGCCATTTAAGGCTTTATAAATTAAAAGGAGGATTTTGAAATCAGCCCTAAGCTTAACTGGGAGCCAGTGTAAGGACTTGAGAACTGGAGTTATGTGTTCGTACTTTGTAGTTCTTGTAATAATTTTTGCAGCAACATTTTGAAGTAGCTGACGGGTTCATAAAAATAATTTGAACAGCAAGTGAATAGCACATTACATTAGTCAGACCTACTAGTCTGAAGTCCTTCCTACAAGTCATTGGCTCACATGTCATCAACGTTCACCCAACACTAAATACAATACAATACAATACAAATTATTTTTTGTATTGCCTAAAATCACACAAGAAGTGCCACAATGGGCTTTACAGGCCCTTCCTCTTGACAGCCCCCCAAGCCTTAACTCTCTAGAAAGACAAGAAAAAACTCCCAAAAAACCCTTGTAGAGAAAAAATGGAAGAAACTTTGGGAAAGGCAGTTCAAAGAGAGACCCCTTTCCAGGTAGGCTGGGCATGCAGTGGGTGTCAAAAAGAAGGGGGTCAATACAATACAGTACAATACACAGAACAGAACAAATCCTCAATACAGTATAAAAATAAGAATTTTAGAAGTACGGAGCAGAATTTAACAGTAGATGATATCATATAAGATGATTTGTATTTGTCCTGGAGACCTCATTCATCAAGCTGCCTCCTCTATTTGGCCATTCCACAGCTGAAATAGTGCTAATCCGATGAAAGGACCCCTCTTTCCCACGATTCCTGCGATCCTCCATCAGGGATTGACTTTACCTTAGGCAGGCAAAACAACTTGGTAGGTGGGCTGTGGCACCAAGTGCCACATTTGAGTACCGAGAAGAGAAACAGAATAGGTGAGGGTTCATATCAAATTATAACGATCATGTTACTGATGTTTTAGTGCTAATGACTAACAACAGAGATGCAGTCTGTACAGCTAATCAGCAGCTCTAGTCAGGGTGTGCTAAACTGAAGTAGTGAGTCTTCAGCCGGGATTTAAAAGCTGAGACCGAAGGGGCACCTCTTATAGTAGCAGGCAGGACATTCCACAGTTTAGGGGCCCTGTAACTAAAAGCTCATCCACCCACTGTTATTTTATTAATTCTTGGAATCATAAGCAGACCGGCATCTTGGGATCTTAATGTGCGGTCTGGTTTGTAAGTCATAATAAGATCAGACAAGTAAGCCGGACCTTGGCCATTTAATGCTTTATATTTTAAAAGGAGGATTTTGAAATCTGCCCTAAACTTAACCGGGAGCCAATGTAAGGATTTAAGAACTGGAGTTATGTGTTCGTATTTTCTTGTTCTTGTAATAATTCTTGCAGCAGTATTTTGGATTAACTGGAGGCTGTATAAAGAACAGTTTGACAACCCAGTGAACACCGCATTTCAGTAGTCGAAATCAAAGAGAGTATTAGCTGTGTCTGCTGGAAATCAACTGGAGTTCAGTTCAATTCAAATTATTCTTGTATGGTGCCACTTCAATAAGCGCAGAGACTTGGCATACCTTTATATTATAATGTAAAAAAGAGTAAGCAAACAAACAAAAACAACAGAATTGTGATAAGATGAAGCCTGTCAAAATAACAGACCTGGCTAAATTTGATGAAGGCGGTGAGAAAAACAAAAAGTCAGGTGACAAGAATTCCAGGAGGAGATGAATCTGTGTGGAGATGTCACTTGGGCGAAACTGCACTGGGCCCCACCGCTCTCCATCATGGAGAGGCTGACTGCAAACCTGGAGTTTCAGAGTCAGTAAGTGGCAGCATATCGAGCTGCACCAATGGAGAGCTAAGAGGACATGTGTGTCTTGAGCTGCAGCTGGCAGGGTGTTATGTGGCCCAGCAGCAGGCTCTTTGACTCTCACCGCCCTTCCCTACACAATCCCCTTTTAATTTCTGTAGTGCATTTTCATACATAAAAGTACCTGAGTGTGAGGCCTGGTAGTGATGCTGGTCATTTCTTAAGTGTTGTTCCAAGCGGTGGGCTTTTAGTAGATCACTCAAGTGCTCAACTGTATTGGCCCTGCAGATCTCTAGTGGTAAAAAGTATTCACACTTTTCATCCATGATGGTAGTTCAAAGTGCTTTATAATTCTAATTGCTAAAAACAGTTACAAATTAAAAGTAAAAACTAAAAGAGAGTTATTTATCTTAACTCTTTGAAGGAAATTATTTTTTTTTTCTGTTTTGGCCCAAAGCTGAATATTTTTTCCAAAAAACTCAGTTTTCAGAAATGCACACAAAGCAATGGTTTCAGACATAAATCAACATAAAATATTTATGAATGACAAATGTTTATATTCCATGAGCCTATACACTACAGCACAGTCCTGCAAGGCATGGTGACGTTCAAAGCAGCCAATGATATGCATTGTCACATGGCATTGCTTGCGGAATCTGCTACACTGGTACCGCTATTTCAGGCGTCTGTCATCACCAGTTCAGCGTCATTGGTGGTATGCAGCAACACACGCCTAAATTGGTGGCACCAATGTAACACATACTGCATAAGGACAGTAGCAGTAGCTGCTCAATGGTGCCTTCCTACTGGCCACCAAGCTGTCTCTGCACAGCGAACAGGTGGCAACAATACGACACAACCCGGTTTGTACCTCTTGTCACTGTAAGTTGCAGTCTTCACAGGCAAACTTTGCCATAGGCGCATCTGCCACACGCATGGTGTTCAGCATGATGATCAGCTGATGCAGGCACCTCACTTTTGTTTTCCATCTCCAGATCACTTGCATGAAAATCAGAATTCGATTCAGAAATAATATGCAAAATGTCATCTATGGAGTATTTAGCTTTGTGCATTAGCTTCGCTCTCTCACCAGATGTCGATGCTATTTTAGACGTTGTTTACTCTTCATGACTCACACACACACGTAAGGATTTGAGGTCAGATCAACAAAGCTAACTCTCCTTCTAGCAAAGAGAGTCGAACTATCATGTAACGATGAATTTTGTCTACATTTACAGCTGATTAATGCCCTCTGCCCCTGCATGTAGACTAAAGTCGACATTCGCCTTCAACCCCTGGAGTAAACATAAGTCAACATCTGTCCTGAAAGAGTTAATGTCCACCTAATTCAAAAACTGATGGGCAGATAGCCAAGGAGGATATGAAAATCAAAACTCCAGTTGGTGAGATGTTGGAGAAAATATACCAGTGCGGTTTCCAAGGCCAAAAGACCACCAAAACCCCATCTGGGCATTCTAAAGTCCATGAATGAGTCACCATTAAGAAGATACGTTCGTGTGGCTCTCTTCATCTGCCCAGCATCTCAGATGACTGAAGCATATTTAGACCTGGCAGTATACTACTGGATAATCCACCACTTTGAACTGGAAAAATAAGACATTAGTGATCAGTGAGCAGCCTATATAACAGAAAATTGAGGAAAAACGGCTAAACAAATGCTAGTTACACCAGTAAGTGATCAAGGGAAAGCCTGGCTGAAGAGTAGGAGTGAAGTGTTCCAGCATACAGGCCTGGCGCGTCCCTAACAGTAAAGGATTCCAAATTTTGGTGGATAGAAACAGAAGGCCACCTCACCAGTTACATTTACCTTTATCCAAGGTGGCTTACAACATTTATGATACAATTGGTTACATTTATTTTGGTTTTCCAATTGAAGCACAGGCAGGTCAAGTGACTTGCTCAGGGTCACAATGTGTCAGTAGCAGGATATGAAGCCACACAATCAGTTCTTTTTATGTGTCACACTCAGATTTCTGTGTAAGCCCATGCTAGAGGATCTAATATTACAATTGTGAATGTAGGACAGTCCAAAATATAAGGTGGAGTTAGATCGTTTGCAGCAAAGGTCCCAGATTTAAGTCCCAGTGCGGGACAAGCAGGGAGTCACCCTGAGTGAATTCCCGAGCAGAGACAAAATGGTGGCATGACCTTGATTCACTCAAGTATAATTGGAGGGGCAATTCCAGCAAAAATGAGAGAGAGAGAGAGAGAGAGAGCCTGCTACTACACAACAGACCCCTTAGTGGTCAGAAATCAAATTGGCTGTTGAGCTAAGGGGGGTCTCCTTTAAGCTGCTGTTCATCAACTCATAGGCCCGAGTTCACGTTCAGCCCTTCAACGTGGTTATATGAAGAGTGATTGCGAAGCAGCGATCGGGGGTCCATGATCAATTATAACAAAATCCCTGTTCTGATAAACAAGTGCCAAGGGCTGCCACCCCCCTCTCATGGGATTGTATAACATCACACATCATATAATGCAGTATCATATGAGGATTATGTCTCTTTAGTGTGTCATCACGCTCATTTCTCTGTGGTTTCAAGGAAGAAGCTTAAAGTGTGGCAACAGCTAATCTCTATCAGTATGGAGAGGTTGCAAGAAAATGGTAGGAGAGAGGGCTGCTTACTGGTTCAAGGGTTTAAGATAATGGATTTTATGTGAATTAAGTGAGACGGGCAGTTCTGTTCATACCTGGGATACAAACCCAGACTGTGCATGGCTGAATGTCTCAACAGTACTGTACTGCTCCAAGCTGCAAAGCTACAGAATTGGTAGGAACATAAAATCTGAACAGTAAGTTGAGGTAGAAGGTTCTTTAGATAAGCATCAACCAACTTCATTTGGTGAGGTATCAATATTTATGAACTAGATGCAGATATGTTACAACATTTTAGCATGTGGACGTGCTTTCCAAATTTTTTTACATTTTTTAAAGTGTTTCCCCCGTTACACAATCAACTCCTCAAAGACACCAACTGTCTGCTGAGCCAAAGTATCCTAATTAACAAATGAATGTGCCTCTTGCTTTGGAATGAGGATGTCATGAAAAAGGCTTAATAAGTCAAAAGATGCATTGGATTTCTTTATGGATAGGAGCTGGAAGCAAACGCCAGATACTGGACTTATCTATAGTATGAACTTTAATATTGTGGAGAGTGAACACAGAGCAGAGTTTGTAATTTTTTTCTTTATATTGCCCCTGACTCTCTCAGCAGGTGTTATTATGAAACAATGTAAGAGATTTACAGCAATGATGACAGGATTAAGGAGAACAAATGTGTCATGAATACTAAATCCTTAAGTATCCAGCTCAAGGGTATCTAGAATTTCATTACATGCTTTAGCATGGATGAGGACAAAGAAATAGCAACTAACGAATCCAATTTATAATAATTTAGGGCATGATTTAAGCCTGACGTGTCATATGGCTAATGTGCAATGCTGTAATTTGTGCAGTGACTGTATAGACACAATGGGGGTGGTGAAGCATTAGCTTATTGCTTTCTCTCAATATTTTAAGAATTCCACTAGCAAAAAACATTTTCCTGCAAGGTGCATAATGTTAGAGTTATTGAGAACTGATTTTCAAGAATATACCGTTTCCCCCAAATTTTATATAGTAGTAAGTTGCAGTTGTTGTCTTATATGTAGGATCTTCATAAATAAGAAATAATGACCAAGAAACCTTGGAATAAATGGAGGAGCCCTGGGCCTTCATAACATGGAACACTTTGAGTCAACAAAACAGGCAGAATGGTACCTAAAACACACCAGCAAATCCACCTCTGAATGGCTGAAGAAAAACAAAATGAAGACTTTGGAGTGGCCTAGTCAAAGTCCTGACCTGAATCCAATTGAGATGCTATGGTATGACCTTTAAAAGGTGGTTCATGCTAGAAAACCCTCAAATAAAGCTGAATTACAACAATTCTGCAAAGACGAGTGGGCCAAAATTCCTCCAGAGCTGTAAAGACTCATTGCAAGTTATCATAAGCGCTTGATTGCAGTTATTGCTGCTAAGGGTGGCCCAACCAGTTATTAGGTTCAGGGGGCAATTACTTTTTCACACAGGGCCATGTAGGTTTGGATTTTTTTTCTCCCTAAATAATAAAAACCGTCATTTAAAAACTGCATTTTGTGTTTACTTGTGTTATATTTGACTAATGGTTAAATGTGTTTAATGATCAGAAACATTTTGTGTGACAAACATGCAAAAGAATAAGAAATCAGGAAGGGGGCAAATAGTTTTTCACACCACTGTACATGTTGTACAATGGTACCTTTCGCCTTCACATCATCACATTCACTGTAAATAGTAGTTCTGCCAAAGTCTAGTTGGTCTGGCACACTGCAGTAGACCTTAGTTTTAGCTTTTCAATCTGATTTTGAAGTCCAGTTTTCGACAAACATTTCATAGACAACACAAGGCCAATTTCTATACTGGCAGTATGTTGTATTGAAAAATCTGGTACAACAAAATTTTCTTTTATGCCTACTCCTAATGCATTTGACAGAGTTAAATGGGAATATTTATTTGCCACTTTACAAAAAGTTGAGTCTGTTCCTTATATACCTACATGAAATGTGGAACATGTTTAGTATGAAGTCTGTGAACACTTTTATATTGCTTAAGCACTTTAGTCAATTTAAGTTCTACCTAATCAACAACTATGCTATAAATAGGGCTAAACAATGGTGAGTTAGTGTTGCTCCCCAGGCTCAGTCACAGTCAATGTGGAGTCTGCACATTCTTCTAATTTCTGCTTTTTCTGACTTTCCAAAGACATGTGACAAATACATTGTGAAACATGAGAGGAAAGTCACTCCTGTAATGAATTAATTCCTGTGTGGATTTAGCTATGCAATAAAATTAAAAATCTTACACAATATTAAGCTCTGCAAGCTCAGAGCTGCACCTTGAAATGTACACAGGATAAGAAGAAAACCTACTGAAGATGTAACCACATGCATGCCTCCTACAGGCTGTAGCCACATGTTTTGGCATGTTTGGCTCCCTTAGCGTCTCAACAGAACTTCACCCACTCATCGCCCTCTTTTAAGAAATATCAGATGGAATCCTGTATACTCAAGATGATTCTAACATAGTAGTTGTTCCTCAGTTACTCATCCCCTTAATTTTAATCAACTGAAATAACCCAATGCCATCTTCTTTTTCATAAAAGCTCAATAAGGTGCAGTGAGCATTTCATGAAAACAGAAAAATGGAGATGTCAGGTTTGATCTGATTAACATTTAGAACAAAGTGATTGGCAGACTTGTAAATCATTTGTTGCAATGCAATTTTTACAATCAATAAAATTTCAAAATAACAAAACAGTGAAAATGTATTAACATTAAAATTCCTGAAGCCTATGAAAAAACTTGTAATCCCAGCCCACCTTAAATCCCTTTGCACCTTTCTATCAGCATTGTTTGTTTTATAAATGTGGGGATCAGCACAAGCAGCCTGCTGTCCCATCCCTGGTCTTGATGGAACATTTCTTGCATTTATTTCCTTTCATCCTCCACTTACCCAGATCTTTGTAGCCACGGAACACACATACAATACATGTATTCCAAATAACGAAATACTGTATTATTTACCCTATACAACTCCTGGAACCTCACACGCAAATAAGGAGCCTTGGCTTGAGCTGGGAGAACGTTTTGCCCAAGTTGAACTCCGTCAAAGCTGGGGATGGGACAGCAGGCTGCTTGTGCTGATCAACACATTTATAAAACAAAAAGACGCTGATGGAATGGTGCGATATAAGGTGGGTCAGGATTACAAGTTTTTCATAGGCTTCAGGAATTCTAGTGTTAAATGACCATAACACCTCCTATTTTAACAAAGAGTAAGGCTATCTTCCTTGAATATGGTGTTAATTGTAAACACAGAAGCAAATGACTTTGCCTTTTCTTTTCCTACTTTCATATTTCTCTTTCTGACAGGGACTGGGAGAGGAATAAGGCAGTATTCTTCTATAACTAATATACTGTAACTGCAATGTAGTTGCTGGAGGGCTGTATCAGCATCCATCTGCACAAGAAATAAATAATTACAGGATATCTCTATGAAGGAAAATAGGAAAAACGGTTAGTGGCACTAGCTTCTAACTAACTTTGCAATTTCCATGCTGAAAAAATAGAAATTACTGTTGTCCCTTGCAATTTGTTTGGGGTCAGGGGCACAGGACTCCTGCAAATGGGAAAATTTGTGAATATATGTTGGGCCCATGATTACTATAGTTTACTGAACTAAGTAAGATCAAAACATTGTAAGAAACATGGGACAGAATGATCACGGTGCAAGTAAGCCACATGTGTAAGATTGGCTGCTGAGACAAAGATGCATGGCTTTCTCCAAAGTAAGGAGCTCAGGAGTTGTTTAGTGAACTCTTTACAAACATTTATTTAGTATAATACATTTGTGTGTATATTTATGGTATTAAATGAGAAAAATGATTAATATTATTGATACAAATGAAATCCAACAAAACAATAACACTCATGATGCCGTCAAGTTTTGCAGATTAAGATGGTAGTGGTATAGCTATAGCGCTTACCTGGAAAACATCTGAACATTGGAGCATTCTTGACTACTTCCTTTCAGTGATTTCAGTTGTTGTGTTCATTTCCATTTATTATTAAGCATTTCTGAGGCTCCATTGGACTGCTCAATAAATTACTTGAGAACTAGCCCACTGAATTTGACACAATAATAAGAAAATTATTTATTGGTTCTACAATTATTAGTATCCTTCATAAAAATGGCCAAAACCTGAATATAACACTGAACAGTAAATGACTTATATTGTATGGCCAGCAATGTTAAATACAGGTTTTTATTACGCAATTATTGTTTTAAAAGTAACAACACTATTTTCTTTTCTCAAATAAATAAATATATATGTGTATATATTATATAAAAAAATTTTTGGTCGAGACGTTATCTCGGGGAGACACTTTAAGGTCCTGCGAGACTACCTGCATGTCACACCCTACTTACAAAACAAATTCTCTGAGACACTTTTTGTCTCACTTCCTTGTCTCGCGGGACATCAAGGACAGCTGCTGTACAGGCTTTTAAATGATCGGTGCGCAGCGCGACAAGCAGAACACCCAGCTCGGCAGCAGCAGCTGCAAGCCAGAAGTTCATTCGTCCGCATCTCCTTAGCGTTCCTTCAGTCCCCACCCTGCACAACACGAGCGGAAGAAACGCGAAGTGGTGAGTATGAAATACGCCCCCAGAGAGAGGGGTTGGGGGGGTGAGTGAGCAAAGCGAGTAGGGGGCGAAGCCCCTAGTGTGTGTGTGTGTGTATATATCTTGTCACGCTTGGGTCACAGATTTGCACAGAGACACAGAAGGTCGTAGAAAAAAAGAAGGATTTTTATTCAGACACCGCAAACACATGAGCTTAAACGTGCTCCATGACAAGTCAGATATAACAGTTCCGCTAGGAGCAGAGAGAGATAAAAGCAAACAATCAATTCCCAAACTGACAGGCGCTGCGCAAGGCTTATAAGTCGGAGTACGCGAGGCTTGTATTACGCGTTATAGTGCAAGGATAAGGAGCAATGTGTAGTCAGTGTTTCAGGGTTTGTGGTTTTCCCAGGGGCGTCTGTCTCTATTTGGGGTGAGATCAGCCCTCCAGCTCACACCCTCCCCCTCAGCTTTATTCACATTCCTGTGAATCAAGCGACTCTCTGTACTAGGTTCATTTAGTCGTGATAATACATCTGCGTTGACGTGTTCAGAACCTGGTCGGTGCTTTACTGTGAAACTGTAAGGTTGTAAACCCAGAAACCATCTCATTAGGCGAGAGTTTGTATCTTTCTGTCGGTACAACCACTGGAGTGGAGCATGATCAGTTACCAAAGTGAAGTTTCGTCCCCACAAGTAATAGCGAAGCGCTTCCACAGCCCACTTAATTGCCAAGCATTCTTTCTCAATTGTAGAATAATTGCGTTCCCTAGGAAGTAATTTCCTACTCAAATATGTGATTGGATGTTCTTCTCCATCAAAAATTTGTGACAGGACTGCGCCCACACCAAATGCACTTGCGTCTGTTTGCAAGATAAAATCTTTTGTGAAATCCGGGTTCCTTAGAACCGGGTAAGAAGACAATGCTTTTTTTAAATCGTTGAAAGAACGTTCGCAATTTTCTGTCCACAGGACAGGTCGGTTTTTTCTGCCTCTAGTAAGTTCTGTAAGAGGAGCAGCTCTATGTGCAAAATTTGGAATGAATTTTCTGTAGTAACCAGCGAGTCCCAGAAAGGCGTACTTGTTTCTGTGTCTCAGGTCTCGGGTAAACAAGCATTTCTTCTATTTTCCTTAATTGTGGCCTAAGTAAACCCTTGCCCATAGAATAGCCTAAGTAATGAGTCTCGGACATGCCTAGTTTACATTTCTTAGGGTTAGCAGTAAGGCCAGCGTGTCTCAAGCTTTCAAGAACGGCTTGAAGCCGCTCTAAGTGTGTTTTCAATCATTGCTAAAAATCACGACATCGTCAAGGTATGCCCCAGCATATTCAGAGTGAGGACGTAGGATCTGATCCATCATACGCTGAAAAGTTAGAGGTGCCCGTGAAGACCAAGCGGAGTCTTGTAAATTCATAGAGTCCGTCAGGAGTCGCAAATGCCGTTTTCTCACAACTGCTAGCCTCTAAAGGCCCCTGCCAATAGCCTTTCGTGAGATCTAGCGTGGAGATATAGCTCGCCTGACCCAGTTTTTCCAACAGTTCATCGACACGGGGCATGGGATAAGCATCGAATTTAGAGACCTTATTCAAGTGTCTGAAATCGATACAGAACCGAACCGAACCGTCTTGCTTTGGGACTAATACGACTGGGCTGCACCAGTCACTTTTACTTTCACGAATTACACCCAGTGTCAGCATCTTTTTTACCTCTTCGCGCACAATATTTCGCGCTTCGGTATCCGGAACGGCCGCATCTGTAAAGCTTGGACCCTTAGCTGCTCTCTCGTTTCCTATCCATTCCTCACGTACCACATCCAGGATGCCTCGCGGCCGCCTGCCGAATAACAACTCGAAGGGACTCAAGCCAGTGGACGCCTGTGGTGATTCTCGCACCGCATACAAAACAAACGGTAGGACAGTGTTCCATGTTGTGGGATCATTATGAGCAACTCGCCTGATCATCTGTTTCAATGTTTTGTTAAATCGCTCGGTTAAACCATTCGTTTGAGGATGGTAAACAGTAGTACTCAATTTCTTAATAGCAAAGCTGTCACACAATTGTTTCATCACGCGAGAAGTGAAAGGTGTGCCCTGATCAGTTAAGATTTCTCTAGGGATACCAATACGAGTAAAAGTTTCACATAGTGCTTTAGCTACAGCCGAAGAGTTGGCCTTTTCAGCGATCATTTCTGGATATCGTGTCGCATAATCAACCAACACCAGCAAATATTGGTACCCATCCTTAGTCTTAGGTAATGGTCCCACAATATCTAATCCCACACGCTGAAAGGGAACTTCCAATATGGGCATAGGACAAAGGGGAGCCCGAGGAGGCTTATAAGCAGAGACGATCTGGCAGTCTGGACATGAAGTACAAAATCGTTCAACATCTTTTCCCATATTAAGCCAATAAAATCGTTTTGATAACCGGTCTCTAGTTTTGTCGGCACCGAGGTGCCCCCCCAAGATGTGTGAATGTGCCAGATGCAAAACAGTTTCCCTATGTGCTTCAGGTACCACCAGTTGTTCAATAAATTCCCCCTCCAAATGATCTGAGATCACTCTGAAAAGGCAACCGTCCTTTTCTATAAAGTGTGGGGTTTTCACACCCCCGAATTACGCTCTTGGTAATAAGAGTCATAGCAGGGCGAGCCTGTTTAAATGCATATTCTAATGAGCTATCAGTATGCTGCAAAGCACAAAATCTGATTGTTCGTTAACCTCGGTTTGTGTTGGGCGTTTGCAATCTGGGAAGATGTAGAAGGAGCAGCCCATTCTGGAAGATTGTCGGGGGTGACCTCCTCCGTCTCGCTGGAGAGATCGGGTTCAATATCTAAGTTGGGCTCTAGATTTTCCCGGCCGCTACCAGTTCTTCGTCTTGGATTTCTTCTTCTTCTCCCCACCAAGTTCATTAGTGGACTGGACTACTGGTCCCTTACATTTATTAATCAGTTTCGAAAAAGGGCATTTCTCCGTCCTATGAGTAATGGCCAAGGGCACGAGTCGAAACGGCAGACCAAACCTTAAAGTGGCCCCTATAAGTTAAAGGAAGAAGTAAAGTCTGATAATCTTTAACATCACCATGTACACAGCGTATTTTACAGTCTCACAGTCTCTAAGGCATTGTTCATTAAGACAGTCTCGTCTCACAATACAAAGGTCACTTCCGAATCTAACAATGCTGAGATTTCTTTGTGTCCCAATTTCACGGGATCAACAAGCCATCTTTTCCATCCGGACATGTAATAGTTGAGCAACAAATCTCGCCAGTCCAATCCCATTGAATGAGCTGGAGACAAGCGACAATCTCTTGCCAAATGGCGAGCTGATCACATCGGAAACATCTACGGTCGGCTCCGTTTCGAAATATCCTCTCGACGTCCACGCCGGCGTGCTCTGTAGCCTCCACGGTCTTGTCGACCGCTGTTGCCGCTGTCTCCCCAGAAACAGGCGTCCCATCTACGACTGGATTTCCCGGGTCCTACCTGACCCCATTAGATTTTCAGGTCCTGCAGCTTGTCGATCGAAGCGACGAGAATGTCCTGGACGTTCGTTCACAGGTTGCGAAGCACGAAATCCACCGCTCTTTCTCCAAGTGGACTGTGAACCCTCTAATCGTCTGGACATAATCGTTAATGATTTAATATCATGGCGTAGAAATTCATCTCGAAGAACTTCAGGTATGCCGGCCAGTAATATATTCACGACAACTGTTTCCATTACGTCTCCTTCAAACCAACAGTGCACTTTATGTATCAAATCTTGAATTTGCGCACGGATTGGGTCATCCATGTTTAGTTTCCAGTCTTTAAGTGCAAATGTTTTAGACTTCTGAAATAAGTCTTCGGCGGCATCCATCTGTGCAACCACTTCTGGTACCACTTGTCACGCTTGGGTCACAGATTTGCACAGAGACACAGAAGGTCGTAGAAAAAAAGAAGGATTTTTATTCAGACACCGCAAACACATGAGCTTAAACGTGCTCCATGACAAGTCAGATATAACAGTTCCGCTAGGAGCAGAGAGAGATAAAAGCAAACAATCAATTCCCAAACTGACAGGCGCTGCGCAAGGCTTATAAGTCGGCGGAGTACCGCGCGAGGCTTGTATTACGCGTTATAGTGCAAGGATAAGGAGCAATGTGTAGTCAGTGTTTCAGGGTTTGTGGTTTTCCCAGGGGCGTCTGTCTCTATTTGGGGTGCGATCAGCCCTCCAGCTCACAATATATATATATATAATTTTGATGTATTAAGATTACCATTTAGATGTTCAAAACTGTTAAACAACTGCCAACTTACCAGGAAGATGTCAGAACCACAAATTGGTGAAACAGGTAAAAAAGACAACATAGCAGTTAAGTAGCTGCAACTGGTATAGTGTCTGGCTGCATCATGTGATCACAAGGTCTCTATCAGCAACTATTGGATTATAGTTACTGAATATGGCTTACGCTTACAACAATAAATTAATTAAAGCAGCTGGATTTCGGCAAATGAACTTTATAGACCTACTACCATGCCACAATATACAAAAAATAGGAAAAATGTAGTAATGGGGAAAATAAAACAAACAGAATGCGGTGGAGGAATCAATAATAGTGGAAGCTTTAAGGTTAAGCCTGCAATTGCTTATATCACTCTCCTGGTGTTACTTGACTGGATGCGAACACACATGTACTGGACATATATGTGCACACATGCCTTTCCAAATAACTCATTTAAGTAGAAATGAATACCAATGTACTGGGAGCAAGGAAAATTGCAACTGCAAAAAATGTTGTTAAATGTGAATTATAAACAAAACTCATTGTGAGAAACGAATAGTCATGAACAATGATATGAAAACACAGGGAAGCCCCACTATTTTATTATTATTAGAAAAACAAACTGTGGCTTTATTGATAAAAAACTTTTATTGGTAAGAGTGGTTGCTATGATATTACACAAGCTTCACTGCCGTTCCAGCTATATCCTTACACAATCTGAAGACTGACAGAAAAAATTCTAAACCTAAAAATATTAACCAATTAGGAAACTTCTCCAAGATCATGCCCAGTGTCACCTCCAGTCTTACAGAACTTTATAGCAAATGTCTTTGTGTTTTACTCGGCTCCACATCTGACAGTAGGAAATACAAGGAAAAAAATAATCACTGTATCTTTTATCTTGGTAGAGTAATATATATATCCCTCTACTTTCCCCTATTGTATTATTAATATGTAGTCTTAGAATGCCTAATCTCGCAGACGTACCACTGTATATAACTTATCCCCACCTTCCCTTCTATATCTATAACCTCAGGCAATTAGATGTAGTAAAAAGACAAGCAGGAGTTAAGTTACACATAAAATAATGTATTACTGATAATATTCATAAATAATAACAAAATGCAAAGTACATTTGAATATTGGCAACCATACAACCTGATAAAATGGTGATGTGTAATTCAGGTGGCACACAGACTTGTAGTTATTTAAAATGTCTCTAGTTAAGGGCATCGTTGGTGCTCAGCTTTCAGCCACATGTCTGTTCAATATGGCTGCTGAGCTGTGCTCTTCATTGTGTTGTCTTCATCATCACAGGTTAGCAAGAGAGATGCTTCTTCATCATATGTTGGTTAGAGAGAGAGAATGTGGTTGAGCAAGCAAATTTATAGGTTTTCTGTCTAACCCCTTCAGCCAATCCAGACAGCCATATCTCAGACCAATGGGGGATATAGTACATTTTAACACCTGCAACCCCCCAAGCCATATGTTACGCTAACCTGGCTTGGTGTGGGGGATGAGACAAAGACTTTAGCAAAGAAATACTCATCAAACTGGTTTAAGACACATCCCCCAAATCCTGTCGTAAAACAAAGAAAAGTTGTAAACGGCGGGTATGGTGGGCAAACACGAATACCTCTCACCAAAGTAACACTAAATTACATTGGTTTGCCTAAATTATAAATAAAGACATACAAAACATTTATAAAGTTATATGCAAAATCTCACATCACAACACTGTATAAATTATTTATTTTATATAATATTTTAAAGAAATGTAGTTTTCCCATTTTTGGCATAAAATATACATATTAACTTTTTATGTTTTTTTTTTTTTAATCAAGGGTACTAACATTTGTAGTGTTTAAGTACTATATATGTATGGGTACATATATTAACAGATAAGGTCACATATGGAGCTTTCCCCATTCGCAGAATAATATCAAGTAATTTACTAAAATAGTGTGTTTAATAACAATTAAAGACAAAGTTTAAAAAAAAAAAGTTTAGTAATTTTTTCACTTAAAATGAGAAAAGCTATATTTTCCTTTTATTCAGTTTTGATTTTATTGTATACAAATATCAAAAAAGGGGCCACATTTTAGCCATTAACTGATATCAGTTGATTAACCCATGTTTCTTTAAAACAGAAATAAGCAAATAAATTGTTCATACCATATGCCACAATGAGAGGCATTTAATTTGCTACATACATTTTACATTGATAGCAAATATTTGTATATAAGGCACAAATATGAAACAAAATTACATCATGCTTATAAAAATTTTTTAGGAATAAATACAACATTAACATCCAAAGATGCAATATACAAATATCTCATGTACAAAAAACACATGGTACCTTTTTAATAAAAGATACCAAAATAAGATTTAGAGACTCGCTGTTAAGCTACAGCAGATGATCTGAATTCATCATGGGCTAATCCATCTGGCTCCCTACTTATTCAAACAAGCTTCTTTTTGACATATGAGCTACTGAGCAATCAAAATTCTGAGCAGGAAGTAATGTGAAGTGCTGTTTGTTTTCCTATTTAACTGTCATTTTAAGCAAAATGCTGGCAACCTGCAGCTTTAATCCTTAAATCCTATTAGAAAGCATCCGTATGCGTCACTCTTTTGGATTCTTTACATGAAAATAGACTAGACAACGACCAATGCTTTAATTGGGCTTCATTTTATATTGTCAGATAGACAAAGGAAAATTTTAATGACATACTGATGTATAAATAAACTGGCTTTACAGTATTTTCTTAAAGCTTTACAATAAACCTTAATTTCTTACTGGAAAGTTTGTTAAAAATACAGTAACACAGAAAGGATGGTATTTATGAAAATCCAGTTCATCAGGAAAAAAAAACATTGATGAAGATGTTGAAACAATGTCTTAAAATATGAAGTCTAATCAATTTCAATTTATTACAAGAAGAAAGGATAAAAATATGACAAAAACTTTTTAAAACAGTCTAGTAAAATGCTGACATACAATTTATTAGATACATTAAAGAGGTCTGTACATATAAGAAATATAAGAAATTGCCTAAATTGCAGGCCTAAACCGACAAGCTCAGAGCTTAACAGTGTCCTGCTGACTGCTGTGAAATGAGAATTCTAAACTGGAGCATTAAACACATCATGTTCTGTGAATTAAAGACAGAGTCGATTTACATTAAATATCCTGACGCAATTATCAGCTCCTGCACTGGCAAACTGCAGAAATTCACTGCTCTTGGGGTCATCTTCAGTGCCAGCTCTGCCCAAACAAGGTCGCCAGCGCAGTCTCTTGATTGAAAGAGTATGACATTGACTGGAACAAAAAGCCAGTTAAGAAATAAGACACTAAGAAATTTGCAAGATAAATCAATATTCCATTCACCTGCCAGACATTTATTTAGGCTTCAGTATTAAGCTTAAAGCTAAACCATTATTGCTGACTTCAGCACTATAAGGTTTTGCAGAGGTTTACCAATATCCCTTTACTTTCCAATTTAAATGCAGATCTAGAAAAATGCTGCCTACCATAAAAAACAAAGTAAAAAAAAACTGCCTTAAATCTGATTATGAATATTGTGGGGTTTTTTTTGTCACTTTTCTTTTGTTTTACAAATACTAGTAAAATATGTTGTTACAATGTTCTCTGTTTCTCATAAAGTACACTGACTGGCCATGTTATTAGGTACACCTGCCATTCTATAACATTACCTGGTCAAATAAATATAGCTTTAGATAAGCAAGTAGGTGAGTAAAACAGATCATGGTTCTGTACAGTTCAAAGAGAGAACGTGGAAGACTAAATATTTACATGACTTTGAATGTGCCATGGCCATGTACACTGATGTGAATATAAAAAGAGCAGCATATTTGCTGTTGTTTACAAGACTGACAATGTCAAGGGTGCAGGTCCTGTGGTTGGAAACAAACTACTGATGAAAATGGCCAACAGATGCTATAACTTTTGGAGAGCTTCTCAGACAGGCTTCTAAAATTTTAAGAATATGTTCTTGTAGTGACATGTTTTCATTCTTTTCCAGTTTTCAACATTAAACTGAAAATAGTAGGGACAGTAAAACTAAAGCTAACTGTCTCCTTATAATACTTTATTAAAGGAGCTCATGATAGCCTCTGGGATGAAAAGTAGAAACAAAAAGTTGCAAGTTCTTTGTTGTGGCTTTGGCGGTGTAAACTGTACCCAAGACATAGATGATGTTGTCTACTACCCAGCCACAAACAAAAAATATTCAGACTTTTTACACATACTACATACGTCAGATGTGGTTTGCAGAGGGTGGTATAACTCAAAATCAAATGTTTGTTGTGAAGCAAAAAAGGTTCTTGCAAACAAGAAGAAAAATGTATTCCTTTACATGAGAGTTTTAACATTATGTATGTCCACAGTACCTCAGTATAAATCTGATATTACATATACATAGCCCTCATGAGTTGTGTTTTTTTTCCTGTCCTCCTGGTCATCAGACCTTACTTTATTCTTTGTTACTTAGTATTGCCTAATCTTATTTTTATATTTTCCTTTCTTCATCTTGTAAAGCACTTTGAGCTACATAATTTGCACAAAAATGTGATATACAAATAAACGTTGTTGTTGTATGTCCTACCTTTCTATTGCTTGATGTGCATTATTCATGTTGCATCTTCATCATTTAGTACATGTATTCATGTAGATTGAGCTATCTATGCACATGCAAAGAAGTGAATATTAGCAAAGCAAAACAAATTTGTATTAATTCAAATTGTCTGCTGCCAGAAGTGAGCACTATTCACAACAGTTTAGTCAGTTGCTAGTAGTAATCACACTACAAAAATAGATTCTGTAAGCAGCAATACTTTTTTCAAAATAACACATCCACTATTTCAGGTGTATGTGTCCTGCCCTGGGTATTTCTCTGAAATTAGCAGAGGCATTTGAGATATATGAATCAGCATGGTTTATGCAGGTTAGGAACTTGTGTAGGACATAGATAATGTGCTGTCTGCTGTCTGATTCATTGTCATTTGATGTGTAATGTTTCAATTTCTGTTTGATATAGCCATAAAGTATTCATTTTATATTGGTTATTGTTGGACAGTATAACATCCAGTAAACCAACAACTAAAATCCTGTTTGATTTTTACAAACACTATGTTTGGAAATTACATTCAAGAAATCTTTTATTTGAGAAACTGTATTTTCCTTTAGGTTAAGAATATTTATTTTTTATGTTGGAAACAGTAAGTATTATTTTTGAAGATAAAAATTAATTACTCTCTGGCATGCCGGTCTTAAAATAATCATAATAAACTTCGATATTAATAACTCATAACTGTATAAAGTACTAACTATCCATTAATAATGAAATATTGATGACTCATAATACATAAATGCTATCTATCTACTGCGCATTACATTATAGTGTATTTTATAATATTCTGAAACTCACTTCAAATCAGGGTTGCAGGTGGACTGACAGACATAAGGACAGGTTGTCAGTCAATCATTAAGCTCACACAACCACCCACACTTGTACTCACAATGGGCACAATTTAATGTTGCTAATTAACATAACATGCATGTTATATACAACTTTACTCTAAAGAAATATTCTACTACAAATTAAATAAAAAAATCACTGAAAGAAAATAAACAAATATGCCCACAAAAGTTTCAATAACATACTAAGAATAGTAAACTAATTAAGAAAGCATACACCCATAAAATATATTTGACATGAGACTGAAAGGATACAGATCGTTGAATTCTACACATTTATGCCAGTCAGCAATCATGGGGAAATTGACACACGGCTTCCACTTAAATAGAATTATTTTTCCACTTTCTAAGCCAACTGCTAGGATATAGCTGTAAAGAAAGAAACATAAATTGATATAAGAACTTTACCAAAATTAAATAAAAAAACTGTGTAGATGCTAGCATTATCTTATGACTAGTGATTAATACAGTATTTACTTAATCCAATGATGTTTACCATTGTGTAAATAAAATTTTTATCACCTACTTGGCACAGCTTTATTTAATGTAAGTTACATGATCAGGATACAGAAAAAAGTTTTAATTCATTATAATACCTTTATAATACATATACTGTATCATCATCATCATCATTTTTTACCATGGCAACACTTTACATCACTTTTCACCTGTGCCAGAGAAACAACAATTCTACTCCAGGGTTCTCTCTCTTATTCCTATCACAGGGAGTGAGGACCTCAATTCTGTCTAGAATCCTTAGCTTGACTGCTTGTACTTATGATTTCATTCTTTTGGTCAATTCCCAGATATTGTGACCATTGGTACAGCTGTAATGTTGAGTAACTGGTAAATTAATGCTTGCAAAATGTTTTGAGTCTGGATAAGGGATTTTCACAATCTCTCATGTACAAGACTCCAGGGTATCCAAACTCATCATTTTAGGGTCAGCTATTCACCTTTTAACTAAAAGGACCAAGATTTGCAGATATTTATCCCACCTTTATCACACTCTAACACAAAATGAAACCAAGAAAACAAAAGCATCTACAAACAGCACAGATATAATTACTTAGGCTGCCAAACTGGATATTCACCAATTCTACACAGCACCTTGATATCCCGTTTATGGAAATCATTAGCAGAAAAAGACAAAGAATGCACCCATATCATATTCTTAACGCTTACACTCAAAAGTCTCTACGTAACATCAACGATGTGAAATAATCACCTTGCAAAAACACTGACAAAAAGTAATTAACAAAAACCCTATAATCTCAAAGCACCTTCCATAGGATACCACATACACAGGGTGAAAGCTTTTTCCAAAACAACAAATCACAAGTAGATAGGGCTGGCAAATTACAATTAACCCTCAAGTATCAATGCAAAGGTAATGAGTTTATTCACTGCTCTACAGCCAGATTGTAATCCACATGACTTCTATTGGATGTGAACTCCCAGAGAAGATGAAAAATGTTATCCCTTAGTAATTGTAATACATTCTTTTGTTTCTATTTTTAAAAATAAAATTTATAAAATTGTGCAGAGAATCAGACTGAAAAAAAGCAAACATTTAGAAATGCCATACTTTTACAGCTGATCGGACGCTGTTTGTTTTCAAATAATATTGCATTTGTGCGATGATGTTTTTACATATATTGTCTCTTTCTTTCAGGTGTGTAATAAAAACCACAGCATAGAGAGAAATGCAATATTATTTGAAAACGAACAGCGTCCAATCAGCTGTAAGAGTATGGCATATCTAAATGTTTGCTTTTTTTCAGTCTGATTCTCTCAGTCAGACTGTATATTTGTCTCTTATTCAGTGCATGCAAGAACATACAGGTGGCCAGATGCTGTATGAAACAACATGCTGGCGGTGATCAACGCACATTTTGTAAAAAGAAAGAGACAAATATATTTGACGTTTCGAAGAAATCATTTTATGACACGACTTACCTTTATTTATTTACTTACTTCCTAAAGCCTAAAGTCACAAGTAGTGTGCAGAGGGCATGCTCAAAAATGTGTGTAATGCCACGAAAAGTGCCTGCTGACACTTTAGTATGCAAGCAATGGTATGTGCATTCTTGCTCCGATGTAGAAGGGAGCTGAGTTTACCTCTGTTATAGCGTGTCTATGTGAAAACAGCAGTATCAGATGTGGGGTGGGGTGTGTTTGGGCCCGTGAACACGGCCACAGATAATAAAACTGACTAATAAAAAATAAAAATAAAAAAGCTAACCTTTACAAGTATCATACATTACATCGGCTGTTACAGACTGAAATCAAATGTATGTTTTTATTCTAAAATAGTAAGACTAAAAGCAGTTTAGTTCTCAAAACGGAGTGGTGCAGGATCGAACTCGCGACCTTCTGATTCCCAGTCGGCAACTGATTCTATTGCTCCACGAAGGCAGTCATAATAAACACGTGTCAATGTCGCATGTTACGGCGGCTTTTTGTTTCTGCAGTTATATTTTTGAATAAAAGCGCAATTGTTGTGTTAGATTTGTACCTTCTGAGAAAATTTTCTTTGATATTTGGACTTCAGGCTTTATACATTATATAGTTTATGCCTACATTTTGTCATCTACTACTAGAATATAAAAAACGTTTCTGTTTTAACAATGTGTTTACACAGATTACTGTAGAAACGGAACAGACATGAAATGCGTGTGTTCCAAACAACGATTTATTATTTCCACTCTAAAACTCCACTTCACTCCCAGAAAATCAATCAAGGAATGAGCTGAGAGAAGTTTGTGCACGTTCTAAGTCGGTGGGGGGATGGAATAGCCGGCTACTTGCAGCTTTTCTTTTATCAGCACATTTAGATTAACAAAAGATGCTGGCGGAGAGGTGAGAACGGTTTTAAGAAGCGTTTTAAGGTGGGACGTATTTACGAGTTTTTTCGTAGGCTCTGGCAATTCTAGTGTTAGAGAACAAATTCACAAGGAGCAAATGATTTCTGCTGGATACTCCAAGCCACTATACCTCTCTGCCTGCCTAACATTTTTTTAATAACATTCAAAAGCAGTAGTGCCAAATAACAATAATCATTATAAAAATACAGATTTTTAAAAATTTATATATGATAAACACTTTACTTTGTTAGTTTCTTTCACAAAATACTCCTCAAATTGTAAATACAGAGATCAAGATATTAAAGTTTCTTAATATGAAGGTAATTAATTTGTATTTTGATTAAATACACACATTTTATTTTCTTCACCCTTATCCTGCAGAATTTGTTACATTTTTTTTTTACCAGAAATCTGAAAGTTTCTAATCACAGGTCATTTAAATTGCATTTTACTCAAGGTTTTTCGTTACAAATATTATTGTGAGCTGTTTAATTTAATGATACATGGAACTTTCCAAAATAAAATTCACTCTTCTTAGAAATGATGAAAATAAGCTCATATTGAATTCTACAATGGACAGCTTCAATGAATTACAAACCAGGTTAAATTACTTCAGCAGAGAACATTAAAAGTGTACAGCAGACTGAAATTGACTTTAACAAATGAGCATATAATCAAGTTTAAATGTAAAACAGACTCAAAATGCCATACCTCTGGTCTATACTTTGGACTGATGCAAAACTAACTGCAGTTGCAGAATCTCCAACATCCAGTACTGAAGAACAGGGAACTATAGCTGCTGAATCATTTCCACTGGAGGTGCAGTCTCCCCAAATTATAACCTAAGAATACATTTTTTGAACAAAGAATAAAAATATTCACTTGTGTGCAGTGGTTGTGCAGTGACTACACAACACTCTAAAATATAATAATGAAAAGATTCTACTTCAAAGCATGATAATCACCAATATATTCATTCATTATCTCAACACACTTATTCCAGACAGAGTTGCAGAAGTCAGGGAGTACACTGAACATGAAGATTGCTTGGTACATTCAGGTTTACTCGTACAAGACCAATTTCAAGTTGCCAATTAACTTAACACACACATATTTTCGAGGTGGGAGGGAAAAAAACAGTTTATTATGAATATAAAGCTAATACTGTATTTACTAATAGTCTTACATATTTGCATTTTAGGGTTACAGCTGTGGCAGCCGAAATTCCCAAATCTTATGGTTCCTTTTACTTCACACATCTATTAAACTGTATTCTCAAAGTGTTTGCTCAGATTTTGAAGACTGTCTATGTCTTTCTGAACTTCCTTTTGAAAATCTGGAAAACTGGCAATGTGAAAGCATAAAAACCATTATTAATGCTGCATTTGATTCATATCAATGCAACTGAGGATGAAAATGGTAAGGGCAGTCATTTGAGGCCTTTTCATCTGGCATTCCAAACACTGTAAGAGGTAAATTTAGGAAACTCAATACCTCAATCTTCTATTAGACAAAGTAAGTTTAATGAATGACAGTACACATGCAGTAAAATGAATTTAAATGAAATACAAAAATGCATCAATTGGCCATACATGTTTCGTAAAAGGTCTCTGTCTAGTGTCTTGACATTATTAGTATCAACCATACATCTATAAATAGAAACAGGCAGGCATTTATGAAAAATTGTCATTTACAGTTTTCTATTATAGAACTGTGAAAATTACTCAACGTTTAAAGCACTGTGTTAAACTCAATAATTAAAACATCAAATTCCAACATTGTCCAACATGAGACCTAAAAGTTTCCTCACATTTTCTACAGGTTTTTAGCATAGTGACAAAACTTTTTTTTTTTTCTATCTATCTATACAATGAAAGAAATTCATTTAGTATTGCAATTCACTGCAGGACTGATTTTGGACTAAATTCTACAAGTACATAATTATATTAAGCATTATGATTTATATAATTTAATTAAAACCATTGTATATTGCCAGTGTTAGCTTTAGCTCTTACTTATTACATTATTTAAGTGTTGCTAGTGAACCACTTTATACAATCTTAAATTAGAAATTCATACAGTACCCACAATGATATTAGAAAAAAAAATCACAATATAAATGAAAACTGAAAATTATAAAGCTTTATAAAATTTAAAATATATTAAAAAAATTCTTCACTATAAAATAATTTCATACATACTTAAGGGAAAGCAAGATATTCACATTAGCAATTTTGAATTACCAAAAGAGAAATACTTATAGTGTTAAATTCTGCAGTTTGAGTACACGATCTAGAGTTTGCTTTGTAGCCCAAACCTGCCAATGTCAACAATGTGCCTAGGCATCTTTGAAGTTAATTTAATGTAATTACTGTTCTGTTTGGTTAAAAACAAAATGACAGGCAACTGCCAATATTTAATTTAGGTGTAAAGGTGTAGTTGTATAATCATGTGAAAATACTGAGATTTTTGCTTACAATATTAAAAAAAGAAAACCACTTTCCTCCATCATGCAACATTTTTCATAAAACACATTTTTACCTGTCAATTATTGTCTTTAGTTTTTTCTCATTTTAATTAAGTATTGAAATTTTATTTTAATGACAGTCTAATGGACTTTCAAGAGTATTGCATACTTTTGGCATACTCTGGTGAACAGAGATCTGATTATCAATTTTACATCAGAGATGTTTAGAAAACATTTACATTATATGTGATGCTTAATTCACAACCAGGTGTTCACATCTAACATTGCAAAGTGAACAATTTACCTTCTTATCTCTGCTTCCTGTTGCAAAATATTTGCTGTCTGGGCTCCAATCACACGTCCAGATAATTCGGCTGTGTATGGCAGTCTGTTTATTGGTATGAGCATAAAGACTAAAACAAGTACCTGTGAAAAGAAAACAGTACAATGGACATTCCTAAAACAGCATTACTAAAACAAAGCAAAGAAAAAAATATATATAATCATTTTCCAATAGTGATTCAAGGAAGTAAACTTATGGTTAAGTGGAACCCGGAAATGGGTAATAGTGTTCACATTTTCATCTGATTGCAAAGGAACATTCTGAAATGGAAGTTCAACAATTACTAGAGGATACCCCAACTGAATAGTCCTATATTACATTACACAGCTTAATCAGAAAAGTCATGATTGAAACAACAAAAATCACACATGGTTATTATAAATAGTTCAAAGTAAAAAATAAAATAAAATAAAAACATTTAATAGAATAAGAAAAGATTTGATGCCTAAATTAACCTACTGCTCACTGCATTACTTTCTTTTTAAAAATGATAATAAAAACATCATTTAAAGATATCCATAATGCTAACACCAACATAATTTTACCTTTGTAAATACTGCATTATTAGTGAATGCTTAATATTTCTAAACACTGTTAAGGTTTTATATTGGACGTCTTTCTATCATTACTTCAAATTTCAAATTTGGCTGAATGAAAAGTAAACTGATAATGCTTCAAAACATAATTTTAACCAGAAATGTATCATGTAGTTTGTGCCTTTCTTGGATAAATTCTTTAAAAGGTTATAAAAGCCTAGCAAGAATTTAATGTAGGTCATCCACACTGCAGTGAAGAGAAAGCTACTTTTTCATTATTTTGGATTTGCAGATAAGCTTAAAGCTGAGAATGTCAAAGGGAGTACCTTTTAAAACAGTTTAAAAACTGTAACATATAAGATACATTCTACCCTTTGAAAAAGAGTATTCTAAAAAATATACATAAAATGACAGATGCATATCCATTTTAATAAATAGTATATATAAACTAATAGTGGCTTAAATTCTGATTTCAGGACTGAAGCAGCTTGTGAAGCCAGTTTCCTCAAGGTATGTTATGAAAAAGGGTTGCATACCAATACCTGTAAATAAACTAGGTGTTTCATATTGTTTTTCTAAATGTGTATGTTTGCATTCCAAACCAGAAAAGAATTTTGTATGAGAAAAATGACTGTGATATAGGTAAACTGAGAGGTGCAAGATTAAGCTGAGGGTATTTTTATTGTGTATTTTGTTTTTGCAGTATTTCAAATTGGCAGCCTGCATAATGTAAGAGAGAATGTTGTTGATACTTTACTTTTTAAATTATTTCTGAACAACTGAAAACATTTCTGAAAATATCAATAGTTGAAAATTTTAAATTAATTTCAAGTGTGGTGATGGGTTCTATAGTTGCTCTAAAGCCCATGCACTCTATATACAGTAGACAAAAGTTGCAAAGCTGAAACAATGCTTTGGCTTTGCAAGTGACAAGCCTGTGGAAGCTGCTTTTATTACAGCATTGTTTAGAGGAGATCTGTTTTACTACAGCAGATGTGAATAACAAACACCAGCTACATCAGTTTCCATTACAAAATCACCATGTTGTGGAACTAGTGTGCAGTGCATCATGAATGGTCATTTCAGACCTCTTCTTCATCACAGTATGTTGTAAATATGATTTAATATAAGAGGCTGAGGGGAGTATAAAACCTGAAAAGCAGATTAAGGACGCAAACTATGTATGCACAGTGTTTTCCTCAAAGCTCTCCAATCATCTTATGAATGGAGAACATGCTGCAAAAACAGTTTGGGGAATTTGCTGTGAATAAAAAAAACAACCTCAATTGCCTACTGGGGTGGAAGGAAAAGTAGAAATAAATTATGGAAGATTAAAATCCACAAAAGAAAATCTAAGTCAAAAACATCCTAGATTGAAAACATACAAAAGAAAAATGTAGGATAATTCCGCAACTAAGAATATCTGTACGGACAGCGTATTGATCACAGAAGTGTTCGCAGAGACAAGAAGGAATTAAAAACAAAATAGATTTGGTTTAAGGACAAAACTTTTGAGTATGTGCTTTAATTGTTAACCTTAAGAAGAAATAAAGCTGAAAGAACTACACTCAAATATATATCAAACATCTAGAAAATTGTTTCATTATTTTTACCAGTTTCAGAATGGGACTGCGGCTGATGCTTCCAAAGGGACCATGTCCTGTCTCTAGACACTGCCAAGAGAAATCTGTCATCTGGAGAAAAGGCCATTTGGGTGATTGTTAGGCTGTGTAGTGGAAGGCTGAGGAGTTGTTTCCAGTCTGAGGTACTCCATAACAATATAGCTGCATGATCCACTTTTGAAGCCTAAAAAAAATGGAGGTAAAAACACAGAAGCTGAAGTGGGCGAAATTTCAAGTAATTTATCAGATGAATATTAAAGAAAAAATGGAAACATCTAAAAACAAAAAAAATCAACACATTTGGTGAGCAGGATCAAAATCAAGATTACATTTCAGAATTTATTGTTTTTATCACCATAAAATATGATCAGAATCACATACTTTCAGCATATTAAAATGAAGGCAGAACTGCAAATGGTGCAATTGTTGAGACTGCTACCTTACAGACCTATTGCCCAGATTTAAATACCAGATATTGTCTAAGTGAAGTTTCCAAGTCCTACCCATAAAAAGATGGTCTTTCTTTCTAGGTATTTCAGTGTTCCTTCCATATCCCACAGAAGTGCAGGTTAGGTTGCTTTGTGTGTAAGGGTATAATTGTGGGTGTGTGCATTGGTGGGCTCTGTGATTGGCTGTGTATCGAGAGCTAATGAGCATCAGTGCTCAAGGATGTAACTACAACATCTGGCTTCTATTATATTCAACTTTAACTACTGAACTATTTTACTTGTCATCCACTTTACGTGTTATCTTCATAATAATGACCTCGTTGCATACTTTTTCCATAACAATTGACTAATAATTATAAATCCTTTTTTAACAATCATTGCGATTTGAAGTTTGTACTTGACACCTGGCCCGGAAATGACAATCACCTTTAACATTCCTCATATTTCTAATCTTGAGCAAGTAAAAATTGGTGGCCTTTTAATTATCAATCCTCATCATTAAGTTGGAACCAGGATGACCCACATACGAGAAACTGAACTGCTCAATCAATAATTAGTTGTTGCATCAGCATACCATAAGGCAAAAATCATAGGCAGCACAAAGACTCACTGATAAGGGCTAAGCTACTAGAACTGGAAGCAGGTAGACAGCCTTGAGCAGACAAGCACAATGCTTCCTAGAAAGAAAAAAAAATACAAGCCTTTACTAATTAACCCTTAAAATCATATTTTGCTCAAAGCCAGTTAAAATAATACGTTTTGCTTTAACTTGATTGTGTTATTGATTTGCGAGGAAGTACTGAGATATAGACTTAAATGATATCTAAAATATATGTATGCATGCCAATGTGACAGCCTGCGAGCACAGGTAACTACGTCGTTAGGCAGTGGCACGCAGCCGCATACTATCTGACTTGCAAGCACAGAAGTTGAGCTGCTGTAGATGAATGCAAATGGCCATGTGCTCACAGACATCCAAGCTTTTTAATAATCAACCCTTAAACTCCTGTATAGCTTAAACTAGCTAACACAATGTAGCTTGGTTTTAACTTGATCATCTTAGATATTCATAAGCCTTAATATATAAATTTAAATGCAATTTTAAAATGTGTATGTGCTCCTGTGTGGGCTTGCTTAGTTTTCTTTAAGATTAAGGGCCTCGAAGGCTTTTGGAAACTTGCTTACTCTTTTATCAGTCAGAAGGCCCAGCAGACCGCCATGTCTCAGAACAAAAGCTTGCTTACTCAGTTCCCTCAAAAAACCCAGTGTCCTTGATTCATGGAAAACAAAACAAGTGAAAAACAAGGAGGTCACATTAAAAACAAAAGAAGTGGCCTGTAAAATAATAGTGTCTGTCCAAGCCACTTAAAAAATATGTCAAGCATCTGCTTTTAATAGTCAATAGTTCTAAAACTAATAATAAGGCACATTGATCCCTAATTTAAATTCTCAACACTTTGGGACAAAAAAACACTACAGACTACACTACAGATTACTTAGTTTACTAATTTACTATATTCGTAAATTGGGGGAAGTGTCAGCTAACTCTTAAGTATTACCCAGTGCAGAGGACGTGGACCCACCTGTGCTTGCTGCACAACTGGCTTTCGTAAGAAGAAACTGGCAATACCATATCTTAGCCATATCGCTGGCATACAAATCCTATTAATCTCTGTCTTGAGAAAATACCTCCAGATAGACACTGTTTTAAGTGAAAACTTCAAGCCTTGGCCTCCATTACTGAAGTGTTTCCCTTGTACGTTGCTAAGCTACAGAGTTTGCTTCATTTCAACGTTGTCTCTCTTCGTCTGTGTCATTAGCACAACGTCATTGTTGTGTGACAGCATTTACTGCACACAGGTCTTTAATAGTGAGAAATGAAGTGCATGCAAGTGCTGAAGAGATTTAAAAGTGCGTGCTTGTACAGTCGACCCTCGATATACGACTGGCCTGACATGCAAACAACTTGGTTTACGACCAAAATTTTTATTCTGAATTACGACCGACGTCTTGAGTTACGACCTGAATGCAGTCACGTGTATCCACTTGAACGATTGTAAACAAACAGCCGAGAGCGTTCGTAAGCGTCAGTCGGAGGCCATATACAGTGGAACTTCGGTTCACGAACGTCTCGGTACACGTACACATACACACAGAGGCGCGGGAGACACACACAGGTGCGCGAGACAGAGGCACACACACACACACACACAGGTGTGCGAGACAGAGGCGCACACACACACACAGGCGTGCGAGACAGAGGCACACACAGGCACGCGAGAAAGAGGCGTACACACACAGGCGCACGAGACAGAGGCACACACAGGCGCACGAGACAGAGGCACACACAGGCGCACGAGACAGAGGCACACACACACACAGGCGTGCGAAACAGAGGCACACACACAGGAGTGCGAGACAGAGGTACACACACACACAGGCGTGCGAGACAGAGGCACACACACACATAACTCAAATGTAATTATGATAGAGGCACTGTAAATAATTAACACAAACTTGGAATGCAGATTGAAACTGTAACATTTTTTCACTAAGAAAAATTACAAATGTGCAGAGCAATACCTTGCATGCTGAAGCCATTATTGTTTTTGCACTGTTGGAGGCTACACAAAATATCTCGTATCCATGACCATACCTGCAACAAACAAACGATGTAACATATTATTATTACTATTATTAAGTCCTTTCAGTTTTAAGCTACATTAGCAATCATATCTCATAATAAATGCTTATGCCTCAAAATTAAAATTTGGTCAAATTAATTTAACAAATACAAAAACAATGACATTATTGGTTTCCTTTCTTTAGAGTCTGAATAACTTTAAAAGAATAAATAAAAGACTATTAAATAAATAATAAGTATAAAATGATGTGAAAATGCCAGATTATCCTTTAATATCCATTAATAAAAAAACTAGTACTGTTTTGACAAATTCATTTTTTTGTCATTTAAGCATATAAACTGAATTAAAATAGATTACACATACAGGGTGGTCCAGATCTAATTATGCAGATCCAGATCATCTGGATGACTGATTTATGCAGGGATGAATCCAGTTCGGCATGAAGACGATTCTTCATGTCGTCAGTTTGCACACCATGGTTCGGGATTTTTCGGGTGATTTTCTATGTAATAAACTTAATAAGTTATAGCGTAATGAAAATTGAAAAATTAGATCTGGACCACCCTATACGTGTGTAATGCTAAAATTGAATGCATTTTGCATTGCAACAACAGGGGAATTTGAAACCTTTAACGCTATCAGGTGCAATGATAAATCAACTCAGCAGTTTATGTGAAATAAACATACTGATTCTAAACCAGAGTCCAAAATCTGCAAAAGTGTAATCTTTTACAATGTAAACTCGACAGACTCCCCAAATACCAAAACAGAAGCTGCAGCCTAAGCACATATAAAGAAATTATGCTAAATATGAGTTTTAAGTGATTAACTAATTGGTCAGCTCATTCAGGTTGCTTACATAAAGCTACAGCAGAAGAAACATTTAGTTTGTGTTTAAAAAAAAATATCAAAACATTAATAAAAATAACTTTTGCCACAAAGAAAAGATTGAAAAAATATGAAAAAACTCACAAAGTAAATTTTAACGGAATTAAAATGTACAGTATTTTAATGTTCATTTAACTGATGGGTAATTACAAAGATTTTAAACAATAGTAGACATTAGATATGAATATCAATCTTGTTTCTATGGAAAAGTGCAATGAGAATATTCTCAACTATGTAATCTGTGACTCTGACCTTTTTGTACGTTACTTAATGATAAAGACAAACGTTATACACTACACTGGTCATAAAATCAGGCATACAATTCAGGCAAAGTGAACATAAAGGCATAACAAGTATTGATAGTTTCAGAACAACAATGAAACATGTCATGCACAAATAGAAAAAAAAAAAAACTAAAAATAACATGTAACCTTTCTTACTACTGTACCTATAATCAGAAGAAATGTTAGATTTTGTTCCATATATAATTAGTGATTTGTCCAATAAGTGGTTGTAAATACAACCTCTCAGACAATGAAGTGTATAAATAATATGATTAGTTTAGTTAAAGGGCTCTTACTTTAACAAGTAAAGTTAGCTTGACTCTGATATTTGTTTGATGTTTGATGAGAGGATGCAATCTCTTATCACAAACTTCAAATGGATGCAATGAGAAGGTAAGCAAAATAACATCTTTTATTTATATTTAACTGAACAGATTACAATATGCAAGCTTTCAAGGTACCTAAGGCCCATTCTTCAGACAAGGTGTAATATAGAAACTGTAATTCCATGTGTTTATATAGACACTTGGACCGAGACAGCATTAAAAAACCTTTAAGTGGATCATCTCCACATTAAAAAAAACAACAAAAAAACAAAAAAAACAAAAACACTTTGGTGGAGAGTTTGTTCAGTTTGGAGAAAGAATGGAGAAAGACGTTATTCCAAAAAGTTTAAGAAGTTTCTAATCTACTTATCAACAACGTTCTTAACATTGTAAATTGTTCATTAGATTCTGGCACTTACCCAGATTCTTTCAAAACTGCTGTAATTAAGCCTCTGCTCAAAAGAAAAATAGCCTTGATTGTTCTACCTTAGACAATTATATGCCAATCTCCAATTTGCCTTTTCTTAGGAAAATTCTAGAAAAAGTAGTTTTTCAGCCAGTGATTATAATGGAAATTGTATTCTTGATATGTATTAGTCAGGTTTTAGATCAAATCATAGTTCTGAAACAGTTCTAGTGAAATTAGTAGATGCACACATATCTATTTATCCATTATGCCTGATGACCCAGAGGCTCTAAACACTTTGATCCAGTACATAACTAGTATAACATAATGGATGAATATGCATTTCCTTAAACTAAACAAGGAAGAAATAGAATTGTTAATTACTGGCAGCAAAAGACAAAGTGAGATTGTTAAAAACAAAATTAATCATCTGACCCTGCAAATCAAACCAGAGATCAAGAATTTAGGTGTAATCATTGACTCTAACCTTCATTCTGGAGCGCTTATTAATATTACCAAGATTGCTTTCTTCCATCTAAGGAACATTGCAAGGGTGTGATCTCTTATAAAATTTAAAGGTGCTCAAAAATTAATACACGCATATGTATTTAGCCAACTAAATTACTGCAATGCTATCCTATCAGGACTAGCCAAGAAGGATGTAAATCAGCTACAGCTTGCCCAGAATGCAGCAGCAAGAATTTTAACCAAAAAGCAAAAATATGAGAATGCATCCCCAATATTAATATCTTTATATTGGCTGCCAGTGTCCTTTAGAATCAAATTTAAAATACTTGTACAATCCTGCCTCTCTCTACATTTCAGAATGTCTGTTTCCTTATGTACTGAACTGAAATCTTAGATCTGCAAATACTGGTTTGCTCATTATTCGAAGATCTAAGCAAAGAAAAACTGGTTAGGCAGCTTTATGTTCTTATACACCTAAAAATTGGAATAATTTACCAATAGAAATATGCCAGACTAACCCAATTTCAATACGTTATTGTCATGTGTACAAGTTCAAGTACCACATACAATGAAATGCTTGCTTTTATGTACTCCTGTAGACAGTGAACATAGACCAAAAAAAACCCCATACACAAGAAATAAATGAATATAATAAGTAAATAAATAAAACCAGAATCCTAGGAATAAATAGAGACATTGGCAGAAGTATATGTGCAGGTAGCAGTGGAGGTGACACAAGGTTACTGATGTTAATGAGTCTGATTGCAGTTGGGTAAAACTTGCTCCTGAACCTGGAGGTGCTCGTCCGAATGGATTTTAGTTGCTTCCCTGATGGGAGGAGGGTTAAAAGGGACAGTGCAGGGTGGCTGGGATCTCACCTGATACGGTTCACTTTCCTGAGACAGCGTGTAGTGTGGATGTCATGGATCGCAGGGAGCTGTGTGCCCGTGATCTGCTGTGCTGTGTTAACAAAACACGATGCAGAGCTCTGTAGTCCTGAACTGAGCAGTTGTTGTACCAGGATGTGATGCATCCTGTCAGGATGGATTCCACAGTACACCTGTAGAATCTGCACAGGGTTGTGGGGAACATCCAGGCTTTACTCAGTCTCCTGAGGAAGTAGAGGCGTTGTTGGGCTTTCTTGACTACTGCTGCAGTGTGACTTGACCATTTAAGGTCATCAGTGAGGGTGACTCCGAGGAACCTAAAGCTGCTGACCTGCTCCACAGCCTCACCTCCGATGTAGATGGGGCTGTGCTCTGTTGTCTGTTTGCAGAAATCCACAATCATCTCCTTAGTTTTGATAATGTTGACGGTGAGTTTGTTGTCCTGACATCATTCTGACAGGAGTCTGACCTCTTTCCTGTAGACTGTCTCATAGTCCTCGCTGATCAGACCTATTACAGTGGTATTGTCAGCAAACTTGAAGATGGTGTTAGAGCTGTACTTAGCTAAGCAGTCATGGGTGCACACTGCCCTGCGGGGTGCCACTGTTGATGGTGATGATGGAGGAGGTTTTTCCACCAATATGCACTTGCTGAGGTCTGCCAGTGAGGAAGTCCAGTACCCAGTTGCACAGTGAACAGCTAAGCCCCATATCCTGGAGTTTAGCGATGAGCTGGGATGGAATGACAGTGTTAAATGCAGAGCTGTAGTCCACAAACAGCAAACTGGCATAATAGTCGTTCTCCAGGTGAGACAGGTTGGTGTGAAGTGTTATGGCGATGGCATACTCCGTGGACCTGTTGTAACGGTAGGCAAACTGGAGGGGGTCCAGACTGTTAGGGATGGTGTCCTTGATGTGTTCTAGCACCAGCCTCTCAAAGCACCTCATGGCTATGGGAGTAAGTGCTACTGGGCGGTAATCATTAGGGCAGTCTACTTTATTTTTCTTTGGGGCAGGGATGATGGCTGTGTGCTTGAAGCAGGTGGGCACAGATGAAACTCTCAGAGATGTGTAAAAAATATTTGTAAAGACAGTAGCTAGCTGGTCGCAACATGTTTTTAAAACGTGACCTGAGACTCTGTCTGGGCCAGGTGCTTTGCGGATGACGAGTCGGGGAAAAAGTCTTCCTCGTGTCATCCTCGGAGAGCCTCAGGCTGGAGTCTTGCGGCAGTGCAGGGGGTTGCACGGGCCGGTCTGTGTAAGCAAGCCCGAAGTGAGCGAAAAACACGTTCAACTCATTCAGGAGTGAAGTCGCGGTAGCTGTGGCTACGTGTGTCCAGGGTTTATAGTCTGTGATCAGCTGAATACCCTGCCATATCCAACGAGAGTCTGCTGTGCTGTTAAACAGAGTCCAGTTTGTGGGTGTACTGGTGCTTTGCACATTTAATGACTTTTCGGAGATCATACCTGCTTTTTTTGTATGCCTGTGTATCTCCTGTGAGTGAAATGCACTGCTGCGCTCATGGATCTGCCGGTGTACTTCAGCATACATACAGGGCTTCTGGTTGGGAAATACGCGTACAGACTTTGTGGGTACGCAGTCATCCACACATTTCCCGATGAAGCCTGTGACAACTGCTGCATACTCGTCCAGATTTTCGGAGGACTCTTTGAAAACATCCCAATCCACAGATTCACAGCAGTCCCCAAGTTTCTCCAACAGCGGACCTCTCGCAAGACCGGCTCTGCGTGCTTCAACTGCTGCTTGTAAACAGGGAGGAGCAGTACAGAGCGGTGGTCTGACTGCCCAAGGTTCGGACACAGGAGCAAGCGATACGCGTTTTTGTGTGCGGTGTAGCAGTGGTCCAATGCATTAGCATCCCTGGCGGGACAGGAGATGTGTTGGTAGTATTTGGGGTAAACAGACCTGAAGCTTGCTTTGTTGAAGTCCCCAGCGATGATAACTAGACCTTCGGGGTGTGTGTTTTCAAAGTCTGTAATGAGGCCATACAGTTCCTTAAGTGTGGTGCTGGTGTTTGCTTGCGGGGAGATGTAAACAGCCACCATGTGTACAGCTGTAAACTCCCTAGGGCAGGTAAAGTGGCCGGCACTTAATAATCAGACACTCCAGGTCCGGTGAACAGCTTTATGAAATGACTTCCACAAACGTACACCATGCGTTGCTGATGAGGAAGCATACCCCACCACCTCTCTTTTTCCCTGGAAGAGACTGACCAATCAGCGCAGTGGATAGAGAAGCCATCTGGCTGGACAGCCGAATCCAGTGTGGAGGGGGTGAGCCATGTTTCTGTGAGGAAGAAAACACAACAGTCACACAGACCTCGTTGGAAACGAAGTCTACCACGGAAATCGTCTAGTTTGTTGTCCAGAGATTAGGCAATGGCCAGCAAAATGCTAGCCAGTGGAAGTCGCAGTCCTCGATATTTCGTCCTCACTTGGATCCCAGCACGCCGGCCACGTTTTCTCCTCCGCGTCCTAAGGGCATGGTCGGGTGGGTCGCGTCTGCCACCTTGGTCTCGAGGTATTGTGGCGAGCAGTGCCTGGTCAATAACTTCAAAAGAAGACTTGTGCCTTTGTTGCTCCGATGTTTACCTGTGTTGTACGGTCATACTTAATAAAACAGTGACAATAACAAAAAAAGACACAAAAACGAAAAGTCTGCGAGTAACAGCACTTACCTGGCAGAGGAGATACCATGATCACTAATGTGGTTCGCCCATGGTGAGGCTCATCCCTTGCACTCCGGGCGTGCTGACCCCTGCGATTCCCCCAAATGCGGGAAACTCGACTGCATAATTTATAGAACATTTCAAAAAACTTCCAAAAAATAATAGTTCTTTGATGTATAAATATGTACCCAGAATTAATCCAATGCTTTCTTTGTTTTTTTTTTTTATCTCCCATCCTGTGTGGTGGCTCTATGTGCCACCCACACTAGCACAAAGTGCTCTATTCTACAGTCACCTGGTGTGCTGGAGGAAATTAGGTCAGGTCAGGTTTGGGGAGCATGCACTGGTACAGCGCGTTGCTGCACCCCCACATGATGAAACAGTTCGGGATCCTGGTTGGCATAAGGCAAACATTCGGTCCACTCCCACCCTCCGGAAATGACCCTTGATCTGCTGCAGCCAGGTGTTATGTGGACATCCCCTTGGCCTGGTCCAGCCAATCAGGTCCTCAACAAAGAGGCTCCTGCGAGCTGGACCACCCTCAGGAGAATCGCCCCACATGGCCGTGGTACCATAAGAGACACTTGCTTCAAAATGCGAGACACTGTGAGCAACAGCTCATTAAACACAAAGTCAAACCAGCGGTACCCAAGGATTCTCCAAAGAGACACAGTACCGAAGGAGTCCATTCTTAGTCTCCGATCACTGGATTGTGTTCGCAACCATATAGCAAGACAGGAAGCACCAGGGGCCTCATGTATACACGGTGCATACGCACAAAAATGTTGCGTACGCCCATTTCCGCGCTCACACCGCGATGTATAAAAACTAAACTTTCCAAAAAGCTACGCACATTTTCACGCCAGCTCAATCCCTGGCGTACGCAAGTTCTCCACTCGGTTTTGCAAACTGCCAGCACCCAGTGTCAAAGTAGTGGTTTTCATCCAGTGTGGTTTCCCATTCTTTTTTAGATCCACATCCCTGATGCGGCTTTATCCAATACACTGAAATTAACTGCATATTGTTTATTAGTTTAAGGCATCTGACTGTAATTAACCTGTAACAATATAATGGTCCACGGACTGGCCAAATTATTCCAAGTACCACAGCTGCTTTAGCGTTGTTACTCTCACTGCACCACTTGAAGTATTTAAATCACTGTATCTGAGTGTGGAATCACAGCTCTGCAGCAGCTGATCGGAAAGAGAATTATCGGTATACAACATCAAGCACACGCTGCCTCAGCTATGCTGTCTATTTGAACTGCTCTCATACGACAAATGCTTCAAAGCCTTTCCTGTACGGACCTCGTGGTTCAGAAACAGTTTCATCCCAAGAGCTCTAAATGTACTCAAACAGTCCATCAAGTGCTCCCGGTAGAACTGTTTGTACTTATAAGTATAATTACCTCACTGTAAACTTGAGATAGTTATATTATTGCACAACCTGAGCCACTTTATAAAGCGCGTATTTACATATGATGACAATATCATTTATAAGATGAAATGCAGCAAAATATGTTTATTATATTATACAAATAAAATGTTAACATTATTTAAATAATCTATATTGTTAATAACTTAATATGTGAGGACACTGTGGACAGCTGGCACCCCGTTCACGGATTGTTCATGCCTCCTGCTGTATTCTTGCTGGGACTGGCGCGACACTGGAAGGATAGATGGACAGAATAATTAAACATGTACTACAAAAATATTTCAATGTTCCTTAAAAGTTTTGAAGAATCGCTGTTCTAAGCTTACAGAAGGCTTAACATCTATTACTGAGCTGATTATGTAGTGATTGGTTACGTGGAGAAAGAAAAGGACGAACAGGAATTGGGAGTTAGTATGTTTGAAAGAGACAGTACTGCTGCAGTAAATTATTTTATCAAATGTCGTGCACGGCGCAGCAAGCATCTTGCGTGATGCAGGAACAATCTCTGGACGGGGCGCCAGTTCATCACCATCACTGTGACACTGTGTTCCCATGTTTAATAACATGCTTTAATTCCTATCATCATGAAAATGATATTGAGTATACATCTCAGTATCTATATATATATATATATATATATATATATATATATATATATATATATAACTATGTGTGCCAACTTCGCTTGCGTGTTAAAGTTGTCTGTGAAGGGCTCCCTGTTTAAACGCAGCTGGCAGTTGTGAACTGGGCCCTTCGTCGCACAGCATTATGATTTTTTATAAGGGAAACAAAATTACAAAAGAAAACCTTGGACATTGATTCGATAGGAACGGCCTACTCGGAATCACTGTCCGAATAGTAATTATGTGGTGGTGTAGGAGCATTTCTGCTTCTGTCCGTTCACAGTCCGTCTCGTTTTCACGATGCTATCGTTTCCTCTCATGATGTCTTCTCAACCTTTCTCCAATCTTGCAGGTTGCTTTGTGGCAATTCAAACAGAGCATTGGTTATAAAAGACGGACACATAGGTATCCAGGCTCTTTAAAGCATAAATAGGGATCACTTCACTGACATGTGAGCAAGACACGGTACAACTGTGAGATGTGCAGCACTCACCGGCTACAACATAACAATAATAATTTCCGGAACGTGCTGTTACTTTGTCATTCATTTTACCCACTGTCTTTCTTTCATTCATATGTTACATAGGCACGTACCTTTTATCTTCAGCAATCTCATTCTCTAACCAGGCCTCAGGAGCTAACCAGTGTAACACTGTCCACCACCCCTTTCGTTATTCCAGCATATTGTTGACATCCGTGAGTAACAACAACGTACTAAACTGGAAGGTGGTCTACGCATGCGTGGAATTCGTGGACAAACAAAGATCAAAATCTAAATGAAGATCTCTTTAGTTAATTTAAAGCACAACAATTTGTTTAGTTTGAATGTCTGTGTTTTGAGGTGTGACTAGAGTACTACAGTCTTCAGTAGTATAAGCCTGGAGAAGATTCTTAATGCAATGCCTATGTTTTAGCTGTCTCTCTACTGCCATCTAGTGCTTCTTCTTCTAATTCATTCGCGGACAAACAAAGATCAAGATCCAAATGAAGATTATATATAGAGATAGAGATTCACTAAGGCAAGACAACCATGGAAAGCACGCCGAAAGGAGTGTGGATTCACTAAGCCGCGGACAAGTAAGACACCTATGGCGCACGCAGGAAGCAACCACGCCGGAGGTGAATCGCCATATGCAGCGTGTAAAACGGTTTGCGTGGGGTATCCTATGGGATCCTTAAAACAATCCTGTACAACTGAGGTTAAAACACAATGAAGTAAGCAGTCTTTAAAAACTGAGTTTTCGGTTACGACGCAAGACAGTGTGCACCATAGCAAACTGTTTTACATGCTACATACAGCAATTCGCATCCGCAACAAACATGCGTCTTCTTAGATGCTCCTGCAGGAACACGGAAAGTCTACGTGAGTCACAGGCGCATCTGGACTGTGCAAAGACAACAACGACTCTAGTGACGAATTGGAGGTGGGGACATGAGCAAAGGGGGTCCGCCAGTTTTCAGTCACAGACGATTGTGTGTTGGTTAGTTCTGTGCATTGTTACAATGTTGCTTTTCTTGCTGATTTATTACATTACCGATTTTTCAAATGTTAATTTTCTCCCTGTGCTTAAAAATCATTAAAAAAACCGGCCTGATGATGCAGTGTATGGAACGCCACGGGTTGGTTAGTTTAAGTTATTCAGACAGCTGTAATATTACGAATGTAATGGATTCTGTGTCCTGTCGGAGGAAGAGAAAGTCCGTACTGACCCCTATTCTCTTTTTCTGTTTCTTTTTCCGGTTTCTTTGTGGTGGTGGCCTGCGCCACCTCCACCTACTCAAAGCTTCCTGATGCTCCAACAATGATGGATGGATTAAAAGGCAGAAGTCTACGTGACCATCATCATCAAGTCCTTCCGTGAGAACCCTAAATCCAAAGAGGACTGTTTCATTTATGTTAGATAGAATGCCCAGAGGGGACTGGGCGGTCTCATGGTCTGGAATCCCTACAGATTTTATTTTTTCTCCAGCCGTCTGGAGTTTTTTTTGTTTTTTCTGTCCCCCCTGGCCATCGGACCTTACTCTTATTTGATGTTAATTAATGTTGATTTATTTTGTTTTTCTTATTGTGTCTTTTATTTTTCTATTCTTTATTATGTAAAGCACTTTGAGCTACTGTTTGTATGAAAATGTGCTATATACAGTAAATAAATGTTGTTGTTGTTGTTAAGAAACACGTAGCGATTCACACACATAGAGCACATAGCAGAACACATACAATAAAAAGCATTTAACATGCTACTTTAGCTACAATGGTATTTGAAGAACTTGTTAATTAAACGATTTTAAGATGAAGTTTATGATGTTCTACTTTAATGACAAAATAAACTACGTCATTAAAGTGGAAATTTGGAGATTACAGTTGACATTTCAAGCTTTTTCCTCCCACTGTGTCCCTATTTTTTATTTCTTTTCTCTGTACTCTAATAAGCTTTATTATGACACTCAGACGGTGGGCTACGACTCGTCTCTTCACAGCGACTTTGATATCTAACAAGTTCTTTTTTTTTCTGGGCACTTTGCGACTTTGTGAACTTCAGCTTTCGAGTTTCTCTGACAATCTATGTGACTCAATCAACTTCCTTTTGTTGGTTATACCACTATTTAAACCAACAAATAGTACGTTTTTCCTTGCCTCCACTTGGTAGTCTCTGTAATTCCTCTATTTTTCTCCTGTGCTTTTGCCATTGTCTTTTCACAGAACTCTGAGCTTAAAGTCTATTTAAATTGATTTTCATATTCAAAAAGGAGGAGTTGGGAAGTGGCAGCAGGTGGATGCACGTATGTTCCTTTTCATGCTGACCTGGATTCATGGAGCGGAAGAACTTGGAAGTTGGTATACGCCCAGATTTCTGGATCTGGATTTTCGTTTGCATACCCACATGTCTGCTTTTATCTGTACACCATGTTTTCGTGTGAATTCCATACACAGCGTTATGCATGAGGCCCCAGGACTTTCATTCTTTTGCATAGATATCAGGAGCACCACACATCCGCTTTCTAGCGACCACATGACTCCCCTTGTTCTCCCAATCTGTTTACTGACATAGGAAGAGTCGCCAGACACATAAATGTCACTGCCAAGGTAAGTAAATCTCTCAACAAGGACGACACTCTTTCCACAGACAGACACTCTACTGATGGCTATACCGAAAAGGGCAGTGAAGTCCTTGGAAATCTTTATTGACAACTCTTATCAACTGTGCTTAGTAAAGGATGGGTGACCAAATGGCCTCGATCATGCTGACTTCTATGATGCAGAAACTGATTACAATCACACTTAACTATTTGATTTGCTCACTTCTGTCTTCCGACTGTGGCCCTTCAGAGGTTTATTTTTCTACTATTGTCCCAATCGTAGGATTTTTTTGTTTTTCTCTCCTCTGTGTTAGCTGGTTAACTAAACACATTCAGGAATCAAGAATACCATCCACCTTTTTAATCACCGAAACTGCTATGGACTGGTTTGTACCTTTTCACTGAACTTAAAACAAACTATTTCTACTTAATGTGTTGCCATGTACACATGCCAAAATAAAATGTAGATATACAGTGATTTTTCTATTCAATTTGTAAAGCACTTTGAGCTACATTTTTTTATATGAAAATGAGCTATATAAATAAATGTTGATTGATTGATATACAGTATACTATATACATATTTTATATACATGTAAATTAGACCTGGTTGTTCTCTTGCCATCTTTATGTATAAGGATTCTAATTAGAAAAAAAATTAACCTGTTTCTGATAACAGTGAAGGTTTGTTTTGCACTTCAGTGTTTAAACTTCGTTTACTTTTATTTTTTAAAAATTATCACTAACATTAATTAATGATAATATCTAAATAACTCTGCGGTGGGCTGGCACCCCTGTGACCCTGTAGTTAGGATTTAGCAGGTTGGATGGATCTAAGTAACTATGGTATATCTTTATTGTTTTTGTTGATTAAACATGGTCTGTTATTGGTCCATATGTTGCCTTAATGTTGTTTTTGTTTTTACATTTACCAAGAACACACTGAATTGAATTGAATGGAGCATGTATGCTTTTCTTGGCAAAAATGAAGAGCAGGTGTGGTGTTGTTTACAATTTAAAACTGCCACAGTCCAAAGTCAATACCCACAATACAACTTATACATAAAGTGTCTCTGTGAAAGCTTAAACTTCATGTAGTTTTCACATTTTGATCCAATGCTGCAGTCACCTTGGTATAGATCTACTTGGTATTATAATAGTATGAGCAGCTAAGTGAATATTGTAGTTATGTGAAGACACTGTATATGAGGAAGCTCAGTGGTGGCAAAGATAGCTTAAAAAGCAGTTAATGTTATCTTTAATGAACATGATGATTTAAAAGTCAAATAATGTTATCTTTAACAAACATGATGATTTAAAAAGAATAGATTGTTGTAAAAACGTACACAGACAAATTGTTTAATTTGACTTACAGCTTTTGAACCTCAGGCCACAGGGTGTTCTGTAAAAGGTGATCCTCTGTTGGTGGCTCTATAAAATACACAAATGCACCACAAAAATTAAGAAAATATAAATTCATACATACATTTACCTAGTAAACAATGATAGAGCTTAAAGAAATAAACCATCTTTGGGTCATTATTTGTCATGCAATGACAACTATAACAAATCATTAAAACAAACCTCGGAGTCAGCAATTAACTATGTGATTGCAAACAGAAACGTTTGCAAGCTATTTAACACTAGAATCCCTGAAGCTTATGAAAAAACTCATAATCCCAGGCCACCTTCAATTTCTTTGCACCTCTCTATTAGCGTCTTCCATTTTGCAAATGTGTTGATCAGCACAAGCAGCAAGCAGCCTGCTATCCCATCTCCAGCTCAACTCAGAAAAAAAGTTCTCCCAGCTCAAGTCTGTTTATCTGGGAGTGAGGTTCCTGGAGTTGTATAGGATAAATAATATATTGTTATTTGGAACACATACATTTCATGTATGTTCCGTGTCTACAACAATCTATGTAAAAGTAGGAGGAGAGGAAATGCGAAGCAAGAAATGTTGAACACATACCTAAAACAGAAACTTTTTTCATGTTATAGTACTAACAACAATATTTTGACATGAAGTGTATAATGTGTGAAGACTGAAGTCCAAATATCAAATACTTTCACAAAAGGTACACGTATAACAAAACAATTATGCTTTTATTCAAGAATATAATCAAAGAAAAAGAAATCGTATGATGCTGACACAACTGCTTGGGTGGCGCATCGGCAACAACTGTTAAATCATAACCAAGAGGTTGCAGGTTTGATTCCATGAGCTCCCTAGAATTACCGTTTTGAGTGGTGAGCTGCTCTTATTGTGACTATTATAGATTAAAATTATACATTTAATTTGAGTCCCTAACAGCCAGTGAAAATTTATGGTACTTGTAAAGGTTAGCTCTTTTTTTTTAATTCAGTTTTATTCCTTCAGTCATGCTCTGCCCGATCTGACACTGCTGTTTTCAAATAAAGACATGCTATAACAGAGGTGAACTCAGATGAGGATGAGGGTTCTACATTGGAGAAAGAGAACAGAAGCCCTCCCCACAAGAATCGACCACTCACACATAAGAACAACACAGCTGCACCAGGAGTAAAGTAGCTATACTTTTATTCTGGTTTAATAGAACTAGGCATGCCTACATATTGCTGGATGCAAAGTAAAGGGTATTTAATCACTAAATATGTGTTTACACTGTAATATACTATAATTTATATCAATCCTCAGCAGCATGCATTTACCATGCACATTGATTTTCATTTACAGCTTTTCTTCCAAGAGAGAGGCATAACAGGGTATAGCTTGAATGAAAAACATTACCCATCTTCTAACAGGATAAAAAGAAGATGAAATCAGACGAATATAGTATGAACACTGTATAATATGGGAATAATCTTTTGTAAAGGATGAAAACTTAAATTAATACATTTGTATGAAACTGCCAAATTGAATAAAGTAATTCACATCAGTCAATTCTCAGAAAATACTGTTTGTATATAAATATATATATATATATTTTTTTTCAAATGTATTTGCTATGAGGAACACGCATATGCACAAATACACACATATATTCATATACTTATTTCCCAATGCAGAGCAAATCTGTAGCGTTTTGGGAGTTAAAAGTGTATGCTGGGATAGAATTCTGAACAGTATTATTATTAATTTCTAATTTGTTCTTTTTCGGACTAACCCAGAACAATAATACTTTCAAAATAGGAACAGATTGATCTTTCTGGAGCAGATTATGTATGTAAAAAAAATACAATAAATATGTAAATAAATGCGTTACCGAGGGGAAAAAAAACTCAATTTAAGACTTGCGCATTGTAGATGCCTTCAATAATGTAAATAAACATGCACCAAAAAAAAACTAGTTCATTGGTACCATGCAGTACACAGAATACCACATCTACATAAAATATGAGCCATGAAACATACAAAGTAAGGCTACAGATGACTTTACAGTGGGTTCATATGGTGTCCACCAATTTCCACCCATCCTGTCTAATAACTGGACAGTGACCTGCTGGAGTTACAAAACATCCATCCATCCATTTTCTTAAACTGCTTCTTCAGAGTGGGGTCGCAAGGAAGCAGGACCATATTCCAGCAATCGTCAGGTGCAAGTAAGGAACAATCTCTGGACAAGGCGCCAACCCATCACACCGTGAACACAAACAGGCCAGACAAACAATGCAAATTCATTCATCCTACATGTATTTGGTCTTTATTGTGTGGCAGCAGCATTATCACTGTGCCATCCACTTACACTACAAATCCTGTAAATTACATGCACTCACCATGATGCTGTCTGCCTCTGCTCACCTAAATGAGCAGGAAACGATTTTGGGGAAAAGAACATTTTGCATATGTAGTTGTAAAGAAAAGGGAAAAATGGGAAAGAGAACTAATTCATTTCTCAAGAAATGCATGCAAAATATTTAGAAGATTAACTTAACCAGCGTGCCTGGTGCAGCAGAAGTTAACTATAAGGGTGGATGAATGTACAAACAATGATAAATAAGCTGCTAGAATTTTAGTTTTCTGGTTTTGTACGATGGGCTTTTGTGTCACAAATGAATGCCTATATTTATGCACCATGTCTAACTAATGAATCTATCAGCTTGAAAAATGAAGCAATTAAAGGCCTTGTGGCTGAATGGCAAACTAAAAGATTACAAAGTATTAAGCAATAATGGATTTTACACTGCACTTCACTAATTTGCGATTTCTTTAATAAAAAATGCCATTTAACTATGGCGGGTAAAGGAGCTCTTAGCATTATATTTAGACACAACAGCCACTGCAACCCTCACCAAAAAAAAAAGTGGGAAATGAGAGACCACTTAAAAAGTGAAAAAAAGACTACTATTAAACCTAATGTGCACTATCGGTTATATGTTACTACTGAAAAACACAACTTAAAAGCATCATGTTAACTTGTGAAAGAAAAATAGCAATTATGTCATTAAACTTAAATTAAAATCTCATAGAAGCCAATGATTTGCTTTCTTTAATACAACAATTTTCACAAAATATCACCTGACTTGAAGGTTTACAAAGTTATAATAAAAAAGAGTAAACAACAAATAACATATACAATGATGACATTGTCAATGTGTTGTTTTGTCTAACCTGCATTCTGTAAAGTCTGAAGCAACATACACTTATAACCAATAAAAATTAATTTTACATTTCCAAAAAACAAAAAACTGGGTCAGCGTGGTGGTGCACTGTTTAATGCTGCTGCCTCACAGTATCAGCATTGAAGGCTGTGCCCAGTTATTGGTTGTGTGACATCTGTAGATCCTCCCTGTATCTGTGTGAACTTTCTTCCCACTCTGAACTGGCTCTGCAATAGTTTCAGTGAGGATGTGGGTTTGTATGTGTGAGTGAGTGGGCCCTGTGATGGATTGGTGTCTTGTACTATTGGGAGAAACTCCCTGTTTTCTCTGTACTGATTTTGAAGTAAATAGTTGTATCTGCTATTTTAAAGCTATTTATGTGATAGAGCAGTATGCCATTGAAAAACAGAAAAAAAAAAACACACCATAATAGTTAATTTTGTGACACAATGTTTTTAAAATTTCCATGACAATTCAACTTAGGATCTTAGAGACTACTGAATCTAAAAAATACTATTAGTAGTATTTAGTATTTTTTGCAATTGGCGCAAATATTATTTTGCATTTAAAACCTATGTTGTTAAATGAGGTAACTGTACATAAATTAAAAACCATTTACCCAAGCAACAAACAATCGTGGTCTATGAGGCACCACAACAAATGTGGAAAAAAAAGCCATAAAACTTTACAAATACTATACTATACTATATAGGCCAGAATATACAGTACAGTAGGACCTCGGTTCACGACCATAATTCGTTCCAAAACTCTGGTCGTAAACCGATTTGGTCGTGAACCGAAGCAACTTCTCCCATAGGACTGTATGTTAATACAATTAATCCGTTCCAGATCATAAGAACTGTATGTAATTATATATATTTTTTAAGTTTTTAAGCACAAATATAGTTAATTAAACCATAGAATGCACAGCATAATAGTAAACTAAATGTAAAAACATTGAATAACACTGAGAAAACCTTGAACAACAGAGAAAACTAACACTGCAATAGTTTGCGCTATAGCGCTACCAACTGCTGGCTAAAAGCACTTTTTAAATGAGTTTTAAGCACGGGAAAAAAAATTAACATTTGAAAAAATAAGTAATTTAATAAACCACCAAGAAAAATAACATTGCAACAATGCACGCTACGAACAGATCGCTGGAAACAGAAGTGAAAACAAAATCAAGCCCAGGGCATTCTTTAACTGCCTTCCTACCTTAATACGTCCAGCTGTCTCTCGCGCTGCCTGTGTGTCTGCATCTCGGGCTGCCTCTGTTTGTGTGTGTCGCAATCTCTTGCGCACTGCTCTCTCTGGCTCTGGCTCTGTGTGTGTGTGTGTGTGTGTGCGTGCGCCTCTCTGCGCTGCCTGCGTGTGTGTGCACGCGCCTCTCTCTCGCTGCCTATGTGCGTGTGTGTCTGTGTGTCGCAGTCTCTTGTTCGCTGCACAGGAAATGCACAGGGAGAGACTGAACATGTACAAACTGAAAGGGAAACTGGCTTGTTCATATACCGAGTGTGTGGTTGTGAACCGAGGCAAAAGTTTGGCAAACTTTTTGGTCGTAAACCGAGTTGTTCGTGTACCGGGACGTTCGTGAACCGAGGTTCTGTGTACTGTACCAGTGAGGAGGTGCAGCATACTAAACACAAGGGGAAAAAGGACAAAGATGGAACTTGAGAAACAGAGGCAGGACATTTTACAGTTTGAATCTAAAGCAAGGCTTAAGATAACTGACAATTTGCAGGCAACAAGGGAAATGTCAAGTTCTGCCTACCAAGAATCAATGCCTTTACTGAAGACAGAATTACTGTTACTGCCTCTAGAAAACAAAAGAATCTGAGGAGGAGTCCAATGTGTTCCAATAGGTCATCATGGGTGTTACTGATTGAGATGATATTCTTGGAATTCAACGATTGTGGAGATCTTGCATATTTTCCAAAGTTACATTAGAATAAGTAAAGGAAGCCAGAAGAAGCAGACAGAAACAGGACATATTCTGAAACAATCTGCTGTGTAGATGAATTGTTTACTAATTCAATTCTGCTTTTAGAAAATGGCGATTAGGAACATTCTTTCATTTCTTTCTTTTTGTCTGAGGCTATAAGTAGACATTCTTGGAAAACAGGTTGCCACAAACTCACATATCACCTTTGTGAAGGCCTCAATTAAGATATTTTCATCTGCCTCTATAGTAACAGGGCTGATGGATATACTTGATAAGTTTTAAGACTTTTATTTTATGATTGCTATGCTTCTCCACAGACCACTATTGTAAGCTGCACTTTTTAAAACTTCTAAATAATACTTACCCTAAAAAGTTGGGCTATGGGAGGAAACCAGAGCACCCGAAGGAAACCCATTCAGACACGGGGAGAACATGCAAACTCCATGCAGAGAGGACCCAGGAAGCGAACACAGGCCTCCTTACTGCGAGGCAGCAACGCTACCACTGTGCCACCCGCACAGCGAAATGTGTCCAACTCAAATACAACGATGTTTAACAGAACAAATCTGTATGAAATACTAACTTGCTTGTGAGTTAACCTAAAACAAGTACAATGTGGGATCTCCACAATCACCAATAAAGTTAGATTTGTTTCAATTGTCTACTTAAATTGACTGGATATAAAATTGTGTAATAATAAAACAGCTTTTGACATGCCCATCAGGAGGTGCTTTCAATACTTAGTCAATGCTGTAGGGATGAAAAAGCTTGGCAAACAGGCTAGGTACATATATTTTTTCATTTGTCAGCAGTACCTAGTAGTCATTTAAAGTGAGCATTATATAGAGAGATTAACTATTCTTGGTAATTAACTGCACGTTTTCCTCACCCACAATGGTACCACTGCACCAAATTAATGTATTCCAAGCTCTAGAACACCACGAAGTATGTGATTTTCTTTTTTAATCAAAGACTAATGCCTGCATTTAATCAGATTATTTGCTGTTAATTGCATGTTGTATATTTCTTATACTAAGTGATTATTTTTCTGATGTATTATGTTTTCTTTAATTTCTTAATCACTTTAAGTGCACGAAAGTGTAAGAATAAAGTCAATTGCCTTAAAAATACAAAAAAGTGTCTATTTTCCATGGCATTACATTGGTCAAAATAAAGTAGTAGTTACTCCACTGTCATTTAAACATTTACCTTATCAGTGTACTTTCTGTTTATTAAATCCAGCCAAAAAGAACAGCAACGCATGAAACAATTCATTATACAGTTCACTTATTAAAAGCAAAGCAAAATAAGACAAAGTTGTAACCTACAAGTCCAAATATGTTGATTTATACCAGTTAGAGGCGCTACATGAAATCTGGAATAAGAGGTGGAGGAAGAACTAATTGTAAATAAACTCTGCAGGCATGGTAGTTTTTCAAGACAAGGAATGTCAATATATCCAAGAGAAAATGGTAAAACAATGCAAAGTCTAACAGAAGGAATTAATGAAAGAAAAGCAGTAAAATTTCTGGAAAAGTGCAATGGGCACAATACAGAGGGTTCATAATTAAAGAATACTTAAAGAACAAATACCTGCGAGTGTGACTGACTGGAAATAAGTTTCCAAATACTGATTAGAAATGCTTGAAAACTGGCCTTCATCTTTTTCAGGTTTAGAATCACCTATAAAAAGATGACAGAAAGGTTAAGAGAAATTTATAAATTTTTTTCACTTTCCAGATAACAGATTTCTTGAAAAGAAGTTACTTTATTTTATATATACAACTACTGTTCATTGAATTCTGTGTCAGTTTATATGATATACCCCTGTACTCATTCTATAACCAATAGTATGTCTTATTTTTCAAAGAAATTCAGAAAAATGTCTTGCATTTTACAGATACAAATTTTTGTTTATTGCACACATTTAAGCTTAAGCCTATGAACGCATGTTTAAGTTTTTTTTTTTAAACAAGTGACCAGTTAAAAAAGAGGTGCAAATAAAAAAAAAAAAAACCATCTGTGATAATTTTCTGTCATTGATTATTTGTCACAAGCAAAAACTCACACTATTAGGACATATATCTTAATCTCATCTGCAACCTTATTTACCATGTACAAAAGCATGGCACGATTTATTCTAGTGCAAACATGGAAACAGAGGCATTGCACTGTTAAAAATCACTAGTCTGTGTCTATGACTGCTGAGCCTTGCTTGGATCAGCTTACACACTTGGGAAAAGTGAGCACAGATGGTAGTACCTCTGACCTAAAATGAGTGGTGTGAATGCACAGGCAGGGAGCTGGATATTGAACGGAAGAAGCCGTGAGAGATTAGGTGGAGTTGGAGGGCAGACGTGAAGCAGTTGCAGTTTAAGTTAAAGAATAACCATTTGGGAGCAATTTTCTTTGCTTTCCACCTTTAAAAATTTTCATTTTACTTGAAATCACAAGCAAAATGAATTCTTGTGGCAACTTCATGAAACTGCATGACAAACAACGCTTAATGATCATTTTTATCATAGAATAATGACTTTTAAATAAGTATATACAAACAAATGGGGCTGGGGAGCGGGGAGCAGGGGTAGAGAACGATTATGCAAATCAACTGCTCTATACAAAGAACAAAGCCAGAAGACTTGCTATTACTGTCTGATCTTAATGATGCAAGTCAGGATCTAGCAATGGAGAGAATGCCAATATAGTGAAGTGCACATTAACAAAGAAATTAAAAGTGCACCCTGAAAACGTTTTACTTATGCATTAGACATATAAGATTTGCTTCACATTTAACTGAAAACATGCCCCCAAGTTTGCATTTATATGTGAAACATGTTTAAGAACAGGAGTGCATTGAAGTCCTCAGGAATCTTTTGTACATGTAGCCAGTTAACAGCCAGGTGTTCTTCATACTTCAGTGAACATGGAGTGTACTACACATACGAGTATATAGGTATGTAATATATAGTATATGTAATATATGGTTGTCATATACTTAAAAGTGTTACCACACAGTTTTCAGATGTTTGTTTCTCCCACACCTCAAAAAACATCTGTTTGTTTCAGCTGAAAATATCCAGGAGCACAACCTAAGGTTTGAAGATTTTCGTGGTTGAAAAAAGTGTTTAATAATATTTTCCTGGTTTGTAGCGGTGAAGTGGAAGCTAAGCCTAGGAAAAAGTAGCTGATTATGGTAAGAAGCTGTGGGTTGTGACTGAAAGAATGAGATCTTGAATAAAAGCAGTCAAAATAAGGTTCCTGTGCAGGGTTAATGGATAAGCAGCTTAGCAATAAAAGAGGAGTTCACAGCAATACTATAGTTTCCCTGAATCAAAAGCCATTTGAGGTGGACTGGCCATGTTCTTAGGATGTATCTTGAGAACAAGGGGCAGCTCGTAGGTAGTGACTCAAGAGGCATATCCAAGACACGCTGTAGGGATTATATCGAACATTCCTTAAGAAGTAGTTAGGGATAGAGGGAAATGGTCAGATCAGCCCAACTTATTATTACCACAACAACTGACCAGGAAAAAATAAAAATAAAAATAACAATGATGCATGTATGCATACAGTAAGAATAAAAACTACATTGTAAAAGTGTTTTATGCACTTTGATACAAAACATTATTATGGGTCCACTGTAACATGACAACATTAATCCAAAATTATTTTAATATTGTTTCTTGACCTCATTTGTTGCATCACAGGACCTTAAGATGCAAATTGTTTCTTCCTCTCCCACGTTAGATCTCTTCTTCTTTAAGCACATCTTTCTACCAGAATTAAGGAAATGTTTACCCAAGCACATTCACAGTTTATTTTTCAATGATTGATTAATAAACTACACTAAACTTTATGAGATGTCTAATTTGGTAACTTGTATTCAGTTTTATTAGCCAATTCACTAGATAGATAATTATTTTTTACATAATCTAATGCATAACTGAGTAAAAAGAATCTGGAGATGAGAAAGCCTGTGCAAGTACAGCTAGCTAATCCTTTGTTGTAATTTATTTGCTTTCTTTCATTTAGAAAAATGAAAGAAATGGGTTAGCTACTACTAAAATAAAGTGTACATTAGAAAACTGAAATTATATGATTTGAATAAATGTAATTTGTACCACTGCTACATTTTTCCTGCTTTTGGTGCTGAATGTGATAAAAAAAAACTTTTAACAATGTTAACAAACCTTTTTATGATAAGCAACAAGGATAAATTAAAAAAAAAAAAATTAGTGATGAATTTGGGGTGAAATACAGTTGTGTTTGAAAGTTTGTGAACCCTTTAGAATTTTCTATATTTCTGCATAAATATGACCTAAAACATCATCAGATTTTCACTCAAGTCCTAAAAGTAGATAAAGAGAAACCAGCTAAACAAATGAGACATAAATATTATACTTGGTCATTTATTCATTGAGGAAAATGATCGAATATTACATATTTGTGAGTGGCAAAAGTATGTGAACCTCTAGGATTAGCAGTTAGTTTGAAGGTGAAATTCGAGTCTGGTGTTGTCAATCAATGGGATGACAATCAGGAGTGAGTGGGCACCCTTTGTTATTTAAAGAACAGGGATCTATCAAAGTCTGCCCTTCACAACACATGTTTGTGGAAGTGTATCATGGCATGAACAAAGGAGATTTCTGAAGACCTCAGAAAAAGAGTTGATGATGCTCATCAGGCTGGAAAAGGTTACAAAACCACCTTTAAAGAATTTGGACTCCACCAATCCACAGTCAGACAGACTGTGTACAAATGAGGAAATTCAAGACCATTGTTACCCTCCCCAGGAGTGGTCGACCAACAAAGATCACTCCAAGAGCAAGGCGTGTAATAGTCGGTGAGGTCACAAAGGACCCCAGGGTAACTTCTAAGCAACTGAAGGCCTCTCTCACATTGACTAATGTTCATGTGTCCACCATCAGGAGAACACTGAACAATAATGGTGAGCATGGAAGGGTTGTAAGGAGAAAGCCACTGCTCGCCAAAAAAAACATTGCTGCTCGTATGCAGTTTGCTAAAGATCACGTGGACAAACCAGAAGGCTATTTCAAGAATTGTTTGTGGACGGATGAGACCAAAATAGAACTTTTTGGTTTAAATGAAAAGTATTATGTTTAGAGAAAGGAAAACACTGCATTCCAGCATAAAAACCTTATCCCATCTGTGAAACATGGTGCTGGTGGTAGTATCATGGTTTGGGCCTGTTCTGGAACAATGAATTCTGAATTATATCAGAGAATTCTAAAGGAAAATGTCAGGACATCTGTCCGTGAACTGAATCTCAAGAGAAGGTGGGTCATGCAGCAAGACAACGACACTAAGCACACAAGTCGTTCTACCAAAGAATGGTTAAAGAAGAATAAAGTTAATGTTTTGGAATGGCCAAGTCAAAGTCCTGACCTTAATCCAATCGAAATGTTGTGGAAGGACCTGAAGCGAGCAGTTAATGTGAGGAAACCCACCAATATCCCAGATTTGAAGCTGTTCTGTATGGAGGAATGGGCTAACATTCCTCCAAGCCGGTGTGCAGGAAGGATCAAAAGTTACTGGAAACGTTTAGTTGCAGTTATTGCTGCAAAGGGGGGGTCACACCAGATACGGAAAGCAAAGGTTCACATACTTTTGCCACTCACAAATATGTAATACTAGCAAAATACCCGCGCTTCGCAGCGGAGAAGTAGTGTGTTAAAGAAGCAATGAAAAGAAAAGGAAACATTTTGAAAATAACGTAACCTGATTGTCAATGTAATTGTTTTGTCACTGTTGTGAGTGATGAGTGTTGTTGTCATATATCTATACATATACACATATATACATACATATACATACATACACACACATATATACACACAAATACATACATATATATATATATATATATATATATATACATACATACATACACACATATATAAACATATATATACATATACATACATATCTACATATATACACACACAGCTATTTCAGTATCAGTGCAATACGCTGTTTGTTAAAACGGTTGACTCCGCTCTTACGTGCAATAAAAATCAAATCATTCAGTTGTCTTTGCTCATATGTCATTTTAGAGCTGGACGCCTGGCATCTTTTTTTAGCCACAAGTTCGTTTCTGTTTGGTGTGAGGTTCTGTGTTGTGGAGATTCTCAGGATGGATTGCAGGTGCTCATCAGTGAGGCGACTCCTGTGTGCTGTTTTGTTATTCTTTATCACTGAGAAGAGCTTCTCACACAGATATGTGCTACCAAACATGCACAAGGTTCGAGCCGCATGTAGACGGACTTTTTTTGTTCTTCAAAGTCACCAAAGCGCCGTGCAAACTCAGTGCGCAATAACTCTAGTAAGCGGTAAGTGTTGGCAAGGCAGCTGAAGCGCTGCATTATGGGATCTGTAGTTTATTGTGTTACCAGCGCTTCATATACCCGGCTTTAATAACAATAATACAGTATATAAAATGATCTCGGGCGGATATAATTACGCCGGTCGGATGTGGCCCTGCCCTTGAGTTTGACACATATGGACTAAATAGAACTTGAAAAGATATATTTTTCAAATGTGATCGCAAATTCAGATAGAGTTGACGCAAGACTACAGCCTGCATGCCTCAATGAGTCATCCTCCCCTCGCTCTTACTTTTTTACCGTTCATCTAATGAATACACTGAGTATGGCTTTACCAAAACAATCATTGATGGCGAATAAAGTATCCATTATTCGAGTATGTAGAGCGGGATATATATATATACATATATATATACCCGCGTATCGCAGCGAGAAGTAGTGTGTTAAAAAGGTAGAAAAGAAAAGGGAACATTTTAAAAATAACGTAACATGACTGTCAATATACAGTATTTGTTTTGTGAGTGTTACTGAGTGTTGCTGTCATCAAGGATTTGATTATCATTATTTCTTTCAATCAGGTTCGTATTTGTAGGATGTGTTGTGTTCAAGTTACATTCCGTGTTTGTCAATCGTTGTAAAGATGACAGGTTTCATTCATCGATTTGTTTCTTACTGCATCAATAAACAGCTCGTCTTCTTCTTTATCTGAGACCTGACACACTGCATGCACAGGTTTTTTTTACACTGTCTTCCTTTAGCGGGACATTGACTTTTTCCACCGTGTGCTTTGTTTCCACAGTAGCTGCATTTATGAATATGCTTATCAGGCGCTTCATATTTTTGCTGCCTTTTCAATTGTGTAATTCGGTTTTGTTCAGCTCTTTGGAACTGTTGCTTTTATCTGTGCACTCGTCAGTTCACGTGAGCCACTCGGTGTACTTGCATCGAAGGTTCCCAGCTGTGCTGGTGCCATCTCATGCTATGTCCATAGCTTTATTTAATGTTACCTTAGTCCTGGCACTTAAAACTTTCTCTCGCAGTTTCGCTGAGTTTGTGTCAAACACCACCCTGACCATCTCATCTTCCTCTCCATAAGCACAGTCCTTCACCCGTGAATATTTACCCGTGGCAGTTTGCTATTGGATTGCCGCTGACGGACGGCCTTATATGGGCAGGCACTAAATTACAAACGCCAGCGCAGCCTGTCTATGAACTTAATTTAAAGTGTAGGTTTACATCGTGCTTTGTTTCCGAAGTAGCAGAACTCATGAATATAGTTGTATATGTCACTCGCTCGCTTCTTATTGTTTCGCTGCCTTCTCAATTATATAATGCATGTTTTCTTGAGCGCTTTTTTGAGGTCTTCCTGGTTTTCTATGTACTGCGTGATTACGTGGGAGGCGTGATGATGTCACACGAAACTCCGCCCTCACGGCGTTGAAGCTCATCTCCATTACAGTAAATGGAGAAAAACTGCTTCCAGTTATGACCATTACGCGTAGAATTTCGATATAAAACCTGCCCAACTTTTGTAAGGAAGCTGTAAGGAATGAACCTGCCAAATTTCAGCCTTCCACCCACACGGGAAGTTGGAGAATTAGTGATGAGTCAGTGAGTGAGTCAGTGAGTGAGTGAGGGCTTTGCCTTTTATTAGTATAGATGTAATCTTTTTCCTTAATAAAAAAATGACCAATTATAATATTTTTGTCTCATTTGTTTAACTAGTTTCTCTTTATCTACTTTAGGACTTGAGTGAAAATCTGATGATGTTTTAGGTCATATTTATGCAGAAATATAGAAAATTCTAAAGGGTTCACAAACTTTCAATCACAACTGTATGTTAAAGAAATAATAATGATAAAAAAAAATGTTGATCTTATACCTAACCTGACACTTATTCCAATAAGATATTGTATCTAACAAAATGTAAAACATAATTAAATGAAGACTTAATATTCTGATACACACCTAATGCCCTAGAATGAAATGAATAACATAAGCTGCAATCCCACCTGGAAAAACAGCCTTATTTGAGAGTCCTAAAGCTGGTATTCTGGCACCTTCTGGGAGATCTGCTGAATTCTTCACAAAATACAAAAAAAGGAAAGGATAATCTCAATATAAATTTTGTAGCATTTCAAAATGATTAGTACTGACTTCAAATAACATTCAATAAACCTTTAATTTATTAGATGAATCACAGTGGCACATGTGGGGCGTCTACTAAATTGCACAGTAATTGCCTGTAATAAATCCAGAGATGATAATTTTCTTTAGAAACACCATTAAAACTATTAGTAATATCAGCTTGATGATTACAAAGAGTGATAATTCATTAAAAGAAATTAGAATCTTTTCAGACCAATACTACTTTTTTCTGTTCTACTGTGATGTATATAGGAAATCATGAATACATATTAGGTTTAATAATAAAAACTAGTGAGTGCCTTGATAGATTTGGTATCTAATAATAAGAGTGCCATAATCAACAACTTGCAGCACTGGCATATTTAACTTTAAAAGTGTAAGGAAGACAGATGTATTAAAGCAGCAGCAGCTTTAAATCAGGAGGATACACTGCTTCTTGCAGATTAAATGTAGACTAAAAAGACAATTCCATCCATTCATAATCATTAAAATGTCTTAAAACACATGCAAATTCATAATAATTAAAAATGAACATGAGTAGTACTCCACTTACACTGGAAGCTAGAACCTTTTCTAAAGGTAATCCAGCAATGTTGCAGAAATTTTCCACAAAATTCCTTGGAGCACTAAAAACTCTGATAACTTTTTCATCAGCACCAGAGACAAACTGGAAGCCATTGATGATGCTTAAACACTGTAAATCATACCCATGGATCTGTGGTCTGGATATTTCATGCCATGATACCTGAAAAAGAATGTAATATGTGCAATGAATGATGGTTGATGGGTTATCCTTTAAAAAGTTTAAACTGTCTTAGAAAATTAAAGGATTGTGGTATATTAAGACTGCAACATACCACAGTAAAACAAGCTATATAAAGCTACTGTATGTACTCGCATTTAAGTTCTCCCGCGAATAAGTTGGGACTTGAATTTATTGTATAATTTCTGGTATTTTAATAATGTATTTTTAATGTCAGTCGTATAAGTCGAATGCGGAAATCTCACGCTATTGGTCCAAGAAATTATGATATGCTAACACCCACTTTAGAGAGTAACCACGAAGCACAATGCCTTTTTGTTCTATGTGGGTGTGACAATGCGCTGTTATCAGCGTGTGCCCCTAACTTCTCTCTCTCTATTGTGCCTATGTGACCACACTGTAATACCAAAACTATTCCAAAGTAACGTTTACACTGATGTGTGTTTTTTGTATCTCACACCCTCATACACCTTTATCATAAGAGCATCCCTTATCTACGATGGAGCGCTCGATCCGAACAAAATATGAAGTTGGTTTTAAATCAAACGCCCTTGAAGTAGAGAAAGAAATTGGTAACTGTGCTGCTACAACAAAATGCAATGCATCTGAGAAACTGATGCGAGATTAGAGGAGGCAGAAGATGTGATATAAAAATGTAAGTGTCACATTTTTGAATGGGCGTATAAGTTGGGGTCTGATTTTATGATCCATTTTTCGGATTTCAAGACCCGACTTATACATAAGTATATACGGTATATAAAAGATATTTTTAACTGCTTCATGTTAAGGCTTGACATACCTAAAAGGCAAATTTTCAACAAAAAGACGAAAACATCACACTTTTTTATTTTTTACAATATAGAATATTTATGTAAGTATAACATGATTGGGAAAATATTTAGTGGGCATGATGCTAAAAAAACAAGTTCATTGGTTTAACATTACAAATGGTACAATGGCAAACATTTTCATACAAAAATGTTTACCAAAACGTAGCTAAAAATTCACAACTTGTAGTTGCTGTAACATAATATTCTAGTCAGAAAAAAAAACCAAAAAAAGTGTTAATCACTTATTAAATTTAATGTAAGTAATTAGAGAGCCTGCATAATCTACATACTGGTTATGTAGTTTTCTGAGTGAGAGTGACAATTACTGGAGAAAGGAAATATTGCTTATTTAAATAGAAACTACTTTAAAAAAGGGAGTTAATACTAAGCAATGTGGAGTATAATTTCTGCAATATAAAATAAATGAAAATAAACAGGCCTTTCTCGAAGCTGTGGAAACTTTTGTCTTTAGTTTTCATCTACATGTAGACAGATTATATATAGATCATGTTCCAGAACTATTATATACAATCTAAACAGTTTTGGACATTTCTTTCTTTTTTTTTTTTTAAAAACTAGATCCCAAAAAATAATAGCCATACATTTCAGAAATTTTACACTCTGTGTTTTGTTTATTAAAAGTTTTACATTATGAGGGTACCGTGCTGCAGCAGAAACCTGTTGTATAAAGCAGAAGAAGAAGAAAAAAGATTCCAACCATGAAGTAGAGTGAATTTCGGGAACATGAACATTAAGATCCTGTACTGCATAAAACTGACTTCTAAAAGTGAATAGGGAGGGAAGGAAAAATAAAACATAGATGTTCCATGTGATGACTAGTCATATGCTGAAGCACAATTCTGATTTGAATTATACACTTGAAAGTTGCCAACTGTTGAGCACACAGAAAGTAGCAAACAAATGTCATTTTTCCAGTTTTTTTTTAAAGGATGTCCATGGGCAGAATTAATATTAAAAACCAACATTGGTGCAACCATAGAAAACGCTGCGCCTTCTGCTGGGCTTTTGTATCAGAATAAAGAAAAACTAAACTATTTATGTTAACAAAAATCATCTTAAGCCTTTTCCAAATTTAAGTTTAAATAAAAAATAGCAGGAAAATAATTAACAAAGATATTAGCAGATGCTACTTAACATATAGTACCTTTGTTTGACCTTTCTTTCTCCAGGGTGCAAATAGTCGAGTAGTCTGGTCAGAACCAACACTCATTATAAATTCTCCCTGAGGGTCCCAGCTTAGGTCCTGTACACTACCGAAGTGCCCAGAAAGAACAACAGCTGGAGTCCACTCTCCCTATAAAACAGAAATATTTTTTAATGGAAACTCTAGACCCATACACTATAAACAGGTTAAGTTTTTACTCAAATGCCCACAACATTTTCCCTCAACATTTCACGAGATCTCTGTCACTCTTAAAAGAACAGTAGCAGTTTAGAGCTGCTTTTTTCATTTTGTTAATAGCAAAATTAAAAAGTGAAAAATAAGTCCGCCCAAAACAGGTAAAGAAAAAGGTTTCAAATTACCACACTGTCGGTAGAAATTGAACTTTTGTCATGGACGGAACATAAAAGGTCACAGGCTACTGCATATTAAAAGACAATATCGACCGTAAATGATAATACTCAATTCAAAAACATTGAATTTTAAAATTTACTTATTACTGTTTTTCTGCACTGTGTATTTCAAGTCACTTTATCTTAATGTGCTCTAACAGTAAAATATATACACGAACAGTTTTAAGTTGAGATAATTGGGTATGGGTAAGGTACCGTACATATGAAAATTTTCTCTCTATTATAAAAAAAAATCTTGCGATGATATGAGACTTTTTTTCCTGCGACGAGACGTGATCTTTTTAAGGGAGATCTTTTGAAGAGAGACATTTTTACTTTCCGCGAGACGGACAAGTCACGTCATACTTTGGAAGCAAGTCCAGTGATACAAATGATCACACAGCACGGCAGGAGCAGCAAGCCAGCAGCTGATCGAGCAAAGAGGAGGTAAAAAAACAACTGTTACTTGTTTCCCAATGTATCACCATTTAAAAGGGGTTTCGGAGGAGAGACTGTCTCCTTGGTATGTGCCCCACTCTTCACAACAGCGCATAGCGCTGGCAGGGGAGGAAAGAGGATGGTGAGCGAAGTGAGCAGGGGACAAAGCCCCAAGTTTTTATAATTATTATTATTATTGCTGCATTATATACAGAATAACACCAAAGTGGAATTCAGCTACTCAGAAATTTCATTTTAGAATAAGGGTACTGATTAAAGGAATCACTGACACCATAAAGATAAGATGGATTACATACAAAAAACTGCATATTCCAAAGATACCTAATTAACCAAAGAAATATGCTACTGTACAAAGCCAAATAGAAGGCTACAAAACTGTATGACCCTTGAATATTAAGGGAAGGCTGGGGCATTGAAAAGCACCTATGCTGCCTAATATGCTAATCTACACTTTTTGTAACATCAAGAAATCAAAATATTAATGTTAAAAATATATAGGCACTAACTTCAAAAGCAGAGCATGAGTAAATAATGACGTGTCTGTTTTTTAATGATCCAGTGGGGTCCATATAGGTTCATTTCCCATTTTGCACTTAGTATTGCCGAATTCATAACTCTGTGAAAATCGTTTTATGTGCATTTTTTGGACTTCTAAATTTTTTGACTACATTCACTACATTATCCTGCTTTCAAAGTGGACAAAGATTGATATATTTTTGTTACACATTCAGAGATGACTCATGTGTGTATGGTTCATGTTAGAGTTAATGCAGCCAGTACCTGGGTATACTTCTACAAAATATGTTAACACAGTTCAGTCAGGTTGGGGAGCATGCACTGGTACAGCAGATTACCACACTCACCACATGACGAAAAAGCTCGGGATCCCAGTTGGCAACCCCCAAAGCAGACACATGGTCCAGTCCCACCTCTGGAAATGACTGTATCTGCCGCAGTGAGATGTTACATGGGTGTCCCCTTTGGCCTGGTCCAGCCATTCGGGGTTTCAACAATGAGGATCCTGCGAGCCGCATCACCCTCAGGGGAATCGCACCATATGGCCATAGACCCATAATTGACACTCCCTCATAATGCAGGTAATGTGCATCATTTACAACTCCACTCTGTGAGCAACTGCTTGTTCAACACAAAGTCAATCCAGTGGTACCCAAGGATTGTCTTAAGAAAGACAGTACCAAAGGACCTCAGTCTTCAACTCAGGTCGCTGAATAGCATCCAAGTCATGTTACCATATAACAAAACAGAAAGCACCAGGACTCTAAAGTCTTGTACATTCGTCTTTTTGCAGAGATATCTGGAGCAACACGAACCCCTTTCCAACGATCTCATGACGCACCCCCCGCTCTCCCAATCTGTTTACTGACTTCACAGGAAGAGTAACCAGAGACATGAATGATGCTGCCAAGGGAAGTAAACCTCTCGACAAGGTCAACACTCTCTCTACAGACAGACACGCTTTGATGGCTATGCCCAAGAGGTCATTAAAGGCCTGGATCTTGGTTTATATCTAGGACGCTTGCAAACCCAGGCTCTCAGACTCCTCGCTCAGTCTTCTGAAAGCCATGATCAGAGCCTCCATTGACTCCTTGAAGATCACAGCATTGCTGACAAAGTCGAGTTCATTGGATCTCTCTATACCAACAGATTTCCTACAGCTGCTGGACGCAACAAAATTTTTTGTCAGCAAATATAGTACTATCTTTCAGCCAAACCTAAAAGTCAATATTTAACACAAATAGGCTTCATGTTTTTTTTTTTTTTTTTGCTATAGATAAATAAGAAATATAAAACAATGTATTACCTTTGTGAAATTATTCTGGCGCCAGAGATGTAGAGCTCCATGAAATGCATGAGCAATTATCAAAGACCCATCTGGACTAATCTGACAGCCATAGAATCCAAGAGTATTTCCTCCAACCTCACCAACTCGAATCTAAAATATTGAAACCAATTTACATTTTAAAACATGCAAGTACTACTGGTGCTGTATGCAATGCTCATTTTATTTCTCATCTCTAAAATAATTAGAATTATTAAGAAATAATGCTTTACAATTAAGGGCAAGTTGTTTAGAGTCGTTTACCATAAGTAGAATTTGAATTACTTTAGGTACTCACATATAAGCCAGCTTTGCATATAAATAATAGTAATGTTACAAAACATTACTAATAACACTAATAACACAAAGAATGCAGAAGACATACTATTGTATGTATTTATAAATATATGTATATACACAAGAAACAGAAAGGACATTAACAAATGACACACTACAAATACTAGGCTGACCTTGTTATCTTTCTCTCTTAAAGAGGGCAGTCATGCAAGCTGTATCTCCCTTAATCCTTGTTCAACCAATTAAACACCCTTGGAAACAGTGCTCACTATTGGGATTCTGAATGCATTTAAGAGGATTTCTGATCTTTTAAATGTTAAAATGGGCAAAACTTTAGCTTTGATTTATGAATTTTCCACTCTTGCATTTTGTTTCAACAAACAGCTTTTCTTTCTTTAGGACAATGTATGTGTGTATGTTCATGTGCCTATGACTGCTCAGGCTGCAGTGCTAAATGTAGTATAGCAAATGAAGAATCTATTCTGGCTAAAGATTGACCGAACTCATAAAACTTTATCAATCTATCCATGTTCTACCCAACATGGGGACAGTAGGACCTAGGGCCTACTTGGTAAGATGATACAGTAGAAATTGACATCAACAAAAGTCAGTTTTGTTAAAGGTCAAGTTTTCTCGTTATGCTACTTTTTATGAAAAGAAATTTGGTTCACTGCTGGGGGCTGGCACCCTGCCTGGGGTTTGTTCCTGTCTTGCACCCTGTGTTGGCTGGGATTGGCTACAGCAGACCCCCATGACCCTATGTTAGGATATAGCGGGTTGGATACTGACTGACTGACATTTGGTTCAGCTTGGCCAATTTGAATTATTTCTTTATTAAACATTTTAATGTTTTTACTAGCATTACTTGAATACTCCTTACTTAGGAAATATAATTTTTCTCCATCTTTCAGCTAAATAGATTGTCCAAGACAGGGTCATTACAAATGTTTCACCAATACCAAATTAAACAGGTATTGTTTTTTTTTTTTTTGTTAAGAGGCCACACATTTCTCATATTTTGCTACACAACTGAAATCATTAATTTTCCTAAGTCCTAATTATGGGAGAAGAAAAGTAAAACATGCTTAATTTCCCCTAGCTTTTCAGAGTTTTCAATGGCTGTTTCCACTTTCTTGAGTACACTTTGGATTCCAGAGACTGCTCTCAAGATGGTACCAAACTCAGAACCACCACTGGATTATGAAATCCGTGAAAAATGGTACACTCAATTCTGGAAGGCTTTTCTGTTGTTTCGGGGGTGATAAAAAAACTGGATAAAAACCACTAAAAACATGAAAGATGGCAGCCAAATATGTGTTTATTGGTAATATACTTTAATCATGAACTTATATTGTGTGCTTGGGCTATGAGTTTTACTGTATGACAACTAAGAACGTTAAACAAGCCAGTAAACCACTTTCCACCTTAGCAGAGAACAAGAACTTTAACATTATGTATTAATATGCAAACTACATGTTAATGTTACAGATCTGTACTGTGCCAAAAAGTACCAATTAATTATTTTTGACATGCAGCAGATTGCCAGTGACTGAAACAAATTTCAAATGATATTTACCAATTCATTTTAAACTCTAAATCTGATACAAATCTACATTTCTAAGAAAAAGTACTTCACATATATATTTTTAAAGTGTTATTTTATGTGGTTGCCCTGTTTACTATAGATGTTTTCTGACAAAATAAAGAGTGGAGTGTGTTTGCACGATGTAAAGGTGTTTAATTGTGGCTTATTTGGTTTTGTGGCTAAAAGAGACTGCTAAAACTTTACGATTAAAAAAAAATTCCAGATCTCTAGAAGACTATCTTTTATAAGAAGAATGGACTTTCTACTAAAGCAATTTCCCAAAGTATATTCACAAGCTCATTTAGATGAGAATGAACAAAGAAGTTTATGAATTTTATCCACATATAATTATAAATAAAATAAATAATAAAATAAAACACCATCACCTGTTCCAGCCATACACCAGACTCTTCGTCAGGAGCCCACAAAATCATAGTTTTGTCCATTGAAGCAGAAAGTAAGCACATTGGCTGTTGAATACTGCCATCTTCTGGGGATAAAAATGGTAAAGAAAGGAAGAAGTTGCTAGCACCATACTTAATTTTCCTGCACTCACCTTGTATTTCTCTATGGGTGCATGCATATAACCAAAGGGGGAGCTAGTGCAACAAACCTTACAATCCCTACTTTAATTAATAAATATCAGTCTACTATATACAAGACAAACTTTGAAATGTTTTACATTTATTCCAATTCAATGCAAAAAAGAAAATATACAGAAAGATCTTACTGAAATGACAGAAGTCAGTAAAATAAATTAAAAAAAATAGTCTGCATCATTCTATGACTTACCTTGTTCGGTCAGGTTAACAACAAACATAATGAAGCTTCCAAACCTCACAATCGTTCAAATGTCACTTCTGGTAAAAATTAAAAATGTTCTCCAATTCCAGTATTGCTTCAACTTGAGGTTAAAAGTGCCCTACACTGACATCTACTATGTTTCAAGAGAGGGACAATGCAGATAGTATTTGTGCCTCGTTAATACAAAAACTATGCGAAAATGTAAGGCATGTAACTGAAAAATTGCCAGCTTCTCTGGACATAGCCTTCTAGAATTTTATCTCTTTCCTGCAAGTAGTTTGGACAAGTCATATAGTAGCTTGAGAAATAAAGCCTATTTTGGTAAAAATTAGTTAAAACATCCAATATTGATGTGTTTGAATGTATACATTTTTACAATCAATTTTTGACCTCTGTACTGTTATTCTCCAAGCCTCCTTCAAACAGTGGACTGTTAAATTTCCATCCCTGCTCTTTGAAGGTTCTTCATGATGTTACTGACTGCTGTTTTTTTTTTTTTTTCTTCACTGCTCTCACCATTCATCTGTCATCAGTAGTTGTTTTCCTTGGATGACCAGTTCAATGCCTGTTGCTCAGTACACCAGTGGTTTCCTTGTTTTTCAGGACATTTCAAATTGTGGTACTGGGTATGCCCAATGTTTCTGAAATACCTCTGATGAATTTTCCACCTTTTAACAGCTTCGGAATGTCATGTTTTTCTCCCATAGACAGCTCTCTGGTCTTCATGTTGGTCTGCCCTTTTTAACTACAAATGCAGTCTTCACAGGTGAAACCAAAAACTTAAACTGAGAGTAGATATCCAGAGTGACTTAATGAGGAAAAAATCAACTTTATATGACACACCCACATAACAAGAAACACCTGTCGATTGTCATGTGCCAATACTTTTGCTCACTTAAAAAACTGGATGGTTTGATGCAAAATGTACTATGTTGTTTAACATATCTACATGCACATAGCATGGAATAAAAGCTGAAACTCTCATTGGCCGTCTCATAGTCATCTTCTGATCTCACAAACAAATGTCTTCAGGAAAAACAAATTGGCCTTGCTGTTCCAATAATTTTTGTGTGAACTCTATAGAACTATTTTTTTTTGATTATCCAAGTTAATTTTGCAAACAGTCCAAATTTAATATGACTTGTATAAATTACTACTCTTGAATGTGCATTGAATGTGAAAAATTAATAAAAAGTAATTTGTCAAACTGATGTCACCTAAAAGTAACCTGTAAACAAAAACACCATGCTTACTGCTGCACTATTTCATGTTTTTTTCGGTGCAAATTTGGCAGATTATGATGGCATATTAAAGAAATAAATCAAAAATCACAGTTGTTGCTTTGAGCACAGTTTTACTGTCATATCTTTATGTAGAAACCTGTGGACAAAAAAGTGGCATCACAGCTGGTGGGGCAAGATGTGGAAGAGTTTACGGCAAAACAGTTTCATAATCTAAGAATGTCTGTCTATAGCAGCCTCTAAATACTTAACACAACATCTGACCATAAGATCCTCTCAGAAAAACAGGCACTGCATTGGCAAGCAACAGATGCAGAGTGCCATACACAGTCCAACAAGAAAGCTGGTAGTGAGCGTGTTTTTCTAAAAAGCATGTTATGTTGTAATAGCAGACTAAATGACCCAATGATATGACGTTCATGATGTCCAGATGGGGAGCGATTTGCAGACAATTCTAATTTAAGCATTCAAACTCCGGTCACATTCAAGTCACATATATCTATATCGGTCTACATCTGATTTGAAACATCAGGATTCAATGTGTTTTTTTTCTGTTCACATCTCTATAAAAAGATGCAATTTGTATCACATAAAAAAAAACTTTAAACTGACAGCAAATTAAACTCTTACAAATGAAACCTCAATAAACATACACATTTAGGTTAATTTAGGTAAAAATACTAACTTGCTCAATACAATCAAAACATTCAATGAATGCAATATCACCATTTGTTCGATGTTAGAGAAGTTTTCCAAGGAGAAAATGAACCCAGAGAACCTTTAGTTAAAATGGGGCAAATATGATCACCATGGCAGTGAGTAAAGAACAAAGGGTGATATTTGCCAAGATTTTAATCACAGTTTGAACGTAAGGAAGTTTGTGAGATGCTTATACCAGTGATGATGAATCTTTTGGGCTTGGCATGTCAGAAATTCTGAAAATGGATAACTTGACTCTGCTGGTGTGTCGCCCTGCTAAACAAGAGAAACAATTCTTTACATGTTCATTTATTCAAAAAAATACAACCCAATCATATGTGCTGCTTTGTATTATAAAAGTAAAGAGAAAGTAAGAAAAAATTATATGCACACTAATAATTGGGCTTAAAATAGTGCACTAAAATATTACCCTACTTTTAATAGTAATTTTGAATTGAACTGAAAAAAATTGAACACACTGCATTTTATTTGACATTAATTAATGATTTTTTTTTTTTTTTTTGCACAGAGTTTTAATAGACAAGCCTGAAACTGATGGTACAGTGCATCCGGAAAGTATTCACAGCGCATCACTTTTTCCACATTTTGTTATGTTACAGCCTTATTCCAAAATAGATTAAATTAATTTTTTTCCTCAGAATTCTACACACAACACCTCATAATGACAACGTGAAAAAAGTTTACTTGAGGTTTTTGCAAATTTATTAAAAATAAAAAAACTGAGAAATCACATGTACATAAGTATTCACAGCCTTTGCCATGAAGCTCAAAATTGAGCTCAGGTGCATCCTGTTTCCCCTGATCATCCTTGAGATGTTTCTGCAGCTTCATTGGAGTCCACCTGTGGTAAATTCAGTTGGTTGGACATAATTTGGAAAGGCACACACCTGTCTATATAAGGTCCCACAGTTGACAGTTCATGTCAGAGCACAAACCAAGCATGAAGTCAAAGGAATTGTCTGTAGATCTCTGAGACAGGATTGTCTCGAGGCACAAACCTGGGGAAGGTTACAGAAAAATTTCTGCTGCTTTGAAGGTCCCAATGAGCACAGTGGCCTCCATCATCTGTAAGTGGAAGAAGTTTGAAACCACCAGGACTCTTCCTAGAGCTGGCCGGCCATCTAAACTGAGCGATCGGGAGAGAAGGGCCTTAGTCAGGGAGGTGACCAAGAACCCGATGGTCACTCTGTCAGAGCTCCAGAGGTCCTCTGTGGAGAGAGGAGAACCTTCTAGAAGGACAACCATCTCTGCAGCAATTCACCAATCAAGCCTGTATGGCAGAGTGGCCAGACGGAAGCCACTCCTTATTAAAAGGCACATGGCAGCCCGCCTGGAGTTTGCCAAAAGGCACCTGAAGGACTCTCAGACCATGAGAAACAAAATTCTCTGGTCTGATGAGACAAAGATTGAACTCTTTGGTGTGAATGCCAGGCGTCACGTTTGGAGGTAACCAGGCACCGCTCATCACCAGGCCAATACCATCCCTACAGTGAAGCATGGTGGTGGCAGCATCATGTTGTGGGGATGTTTTTCAGCGGCAGGAACTGGAAGACTAGTCAGGATAAAGGGAAAGATGACTGCAGCAATGTAGAGAGACATCCTGGATGAAAACCTGCTCCAGAGCGCTCTTAACCTCAGACTGGGGCGACGGTTCATCTTTCAGCAGGACAACGACCCTAAGCACACAGCCAAGATATCAAATGAGTGGCTTCAGGACAACTCTGTGAATGTCCTTGAGTGGCCCAGCCAGAGCCCAGATTGAATCTGATTGAACATCTCTGGAGAGATCTTAAAATGGCTGTGCACCGACGCTTCCCATCCAACCTGATGGAGCTTGAGAGGTGCTGCAAAGAGGAATGGGCAAAACTGGCCAAGGATAGGTGTGCCAAGCTTATGGCATCATATTCAACAAAGACTTGAGGCTGTAATTGCTGCCAAAGGTGCATCGACAAAGTATTGAGCAAATGCTGTGAATACTTATGTACATGTGATTTCTCCGTTTTTTTTATTTTTAATAAATTTGCAAAAACCTCAAGTAAACATTTTTCATGTCATTATGGGGTGTTGTGTGTAGAATTCTGAGGAAAAAAATGAATTTAATTCATTTTGGAATAAGGCTGTAACATAACAAAATGTGGAAAAAGTGATGCACTGTGAATACTTTCCGGATGCACTGTAGGTGCTTTGTGCACTTGAAGTCCAAACAAGCAGCACTAACTTCATCTATCAGTCAGTTAGTTTCTTTTGTCCATTTTTATGTTGTTTAACTTCAAGAATAAGGTCTCGCAAAAGTATAACGCAGAAAATAAGCGAGTTTTAGGAGGGATTAAGAGGGACAGTTGAGAGGAATATAATGAAGACTACTTGCCCTCTGCGGAAGTGTAACCACGGAGAGAAAACAATGGCAGCACTGCCCTTTGCAGACTCTATGGAGACAGTATACCAAAATAGTCTTTGAGGTTGATAACTTCCTTACCTCTGCAGCAGTGTTGTTTAGTGAAGCTCTTTACTGCACAATAGGGGAAAAAACAATGGGATAACCCTTATATCATACATATCTGTATGTACATGAAAATATCATGAACGCAGTATGTATGGGATATGTACGAGATAAGGGTTATCCCGAATTTTTTTTTTTATTATTGTCCGGTTCAGAGCTTCCGTAATTGTTGAACTGGCTCCTGGCACAAAATAATTTAATACATTTCATATGAGCAAAAAAATGTAAAACCTTTTACACAAACTATGATAGTGTGCTCATTTTGGAGACTGCAGTTGCAGATCTTACACTTATGCCATGAAAAGAAGCTACTGGTTAGAAGTCAACTGAACTGTGTAGTCGCTGTGAAGATTATGTGCTGATATGGATGGTGAGAATCAATTTTAAGCTCTGGGTGGTGCAAGGTCTCATATTTAATATATTTTTGTTTGTTCAGTTTCTTTGGTAACTCAGGTCTTAGTGAACACTAACATGTCACCCAAAATGTCGTGGAGTGTCATCTTTGACATGTGTGTCATAGGTTCACCATCACTGGCTTATACTCTGAATTAAATTAGTCTTTAGCAATTATTCTAACTTAGTCCTGTTGCAGTATAGTTTCATTTTCATATGTCACATTTGTATCTCCTACATACTGTTCCTCCAGTTAGGGGATCATCATTACTATTACTATTGGTGGTGGTGTTGTTACTGTAGTTGATTTATGAAAAATTAAACACTATAAATAAAAATTTCAACCACAGAAATTACTTCAATCTACTTGTTTAATACTTACGTTAGTTATTGTGAATATTCCCTGTAAACTCCAAAGTAGCCTAGAATATCTTCTAATAATTTTTCCAAACTAACAATCAATAATCTGTCATGTATCAAAGACCAGGCTTTAAAAACATTTCTGAATTTTTAATGTTTCATGTGAATTACAGTATTATTGCAGTTGGACCACTGTTGCTGAATCAATGGCATGCTGTTGAATGTGGCTAAACTGAATGTGGATCTGGGATTTTATTTCAAGACAAAATAAACAGGGCCAAACAAAAACAAAACCTTGAGGAGAACCCGTTTCAATCAACTAGGGGTTACAGTTTAGGGGGAAGACTTATTCATCAGCTGAAAAATGATTAAAGGCACAATGCATAAACTAATAAATCATGATCTGAAAAGAACGTTCGTAGACCAGAATAGTCCTGTCAGAGCTCACACATGAATCCAACTAAAAGTCTCTGGTATGACATGAAAATTTCTGTGCACAGACACTTCCATTTAATTTGACAGACTGGGGAGAGAACATGCATTGAAAATTTAAATGTACAAAACTCTTACAGACATTCCCAAGAAGACTATAATTGCTGCTAAATTATGTACTGTACAAAATATTGAATCATGAGTATGTGAAAATACCAGGTACATGAGAATGAAGTCATACATTTGGAATGACCATCCATAAATAAAAAAATACTTACAATTCAAAATATACTGAATTAATTGTGTTAGTAAAGGAAGGAAAATGTCAATGTGTTAAAACCTGGAGTTGTAACAGGAACAAAATGTGAAAACACTGGGGAGACGAGTAATGTCTATACACATGAAAGGTATGAAAAGCTTTGTATTATTGTAATACTCATCTCACCTTTCAAAAGGGGATTCTGCCAATGTATACCATATACCCAGTTTTCGTGGCCTGCCAGTACAGCCTCCAAAGTAACTGCAAATGTTGTTAAATGTCCTAAAGAGAAATTAGACAACAGATTCAAAGCACTTCTCTGAAACAGTCATTCTAAATATGTACATCATCTCCCTTTATATGCAAGGAGGATTGCTGACAATGATTGTGTACTAGATGAAAAACACTTCTTTTATTTAAATTGGCTATTGAATATAAGGAGACCATTTAATTATTTCACAATCTTAAAAGCTTACTTTTGAGAAAAATCATTTCAAATAGATAAAATGAAATCTTGCAGTGATTTTTTTCTTTAAATGTGAACACTTCTTTTGCTCCTTAGGAAGTATTTTAAAATTTATTAAAAGAAACAGTGCCACAACATCTTAGAAAACAAAAACAAATGTATGTTACCATGCTTTTGATAAAGAATGCAGAGTCCTTGAATTTTTATGCTGAACTGTTCTAAAACTCTTGCTTGTATTAATACATAAGATGAATTTTATAATGGTCTAAACTAAAATTTATTAAATTATTATCTCCCTAATCTAAAGAGTCCAACATGTCTACTGCCTCTGCAATGCAAAAAAACCACCAATCAGTGAATCCATAAGGAAGCTCTTTCTTATATTATAGATATACATACATGCATGCATACACACACAAAAAAGTACAGCTATAAATATAACCGAGGTACTGGTTATTGACTTTCACCAAATCAAAGAGCCTCTATGTCCAGTCACTAATGAGGGAATGCATGTAGAAGTGTCGCCCTCCAAAAGGTACTTGGGGGGTTCAGATCAATGACTGGTTCGACTAGTCTTGTGAAACAGAGGAACTATATAAGAAAGGGCAGCGTAGGCTTTTTTTCTTAGGAGACTATGTTCCTTTGTGTGTAGCGACATCCTTCACATCTTCTACAACTCTTGTGATTTCCAGTGCAACTTTGTACATTATGGTGTGCTCAGCTGGAAAAATCACTTCAGGAGAGGCCCACTGAATCAACAAGCTATTTAAAAGGGCAGGCTCAATTAGAAGACGTACTGTGGACCCCATGTATGTACTAGTGACCCCATGGATGTACTAGTGTGGGAGAGAATTAAAACAAAACCGAGTGCCACTATGAACAATGCTGCATATCCTCTCTGTGACACATTAACACTGAATACTTTCAGCCAATGAATTATTTAGCAGTAGTGTGTCAGGAAACAGTACTGGAGTTCCTTTATACTAACTGCAGCACAACTACATAATGCCTCACTGTGACAGTGACTGTCAAGTCAGAAGTTTTCTTTCTTTTTAAATTTTCTTCCTTTTTAATTATTCTGGTATGTGTTCAGACTATAATGTGTGTGTATAGACAGGTATATTTATTTATCGATCTGTTTATGTTTTTATTTAATTAAAAAGCTTTTGCAAAAAGCCAAATTTCCACCTGGAGACAAATAAAATTTTACCCATTTTTTATACTGCATAATCTATAGCTATATAGATAGCTTGAGATTAAAAGAAGGTGACAGGCTGATGTCTTTTATTTCTGATTAAATCTTCATAAATTCTGGGGATCTCTTATACCAATGGCAATACGCCCAAATAATGTTTCACTGTGACTGTGATTGCCAAGTGGGAAGTTGTCTTCCTTTTTAGTCATTCTGGTGAGTATTTGATAGGGGGTTGTTGATTGTCATAATAATACTTATTTATTAAACTTCTATAAAAAGCCAGATTTTCCTCCGGGGACAAGTTCATTTGTTATAAAAATGGGCAGTTAACACTAGAATTACCAGAGCATACGAAAAAAACCCGTAGATCCATCCCACCTTAAATTGCTTCTTAAAACCATTATCACCTCTCCGCCAGCCTCCTTTGTCCTGTAAATGTGCCGATAAAAACAAACTGCAAGCAGCCGGCTATTCCATCCCCCACCGACTCAGAATGTGCACAAATTTCTCCGAGCTCATGCCTCGATTATCTGGGAGTGAAGTGGAGTTTTACAGCGGAAATAATAGATCATTATTTGGAATAAACGCATTTCACGTGTGTTCCATTTCTACAGTAATCCGTGTAAACACATTTTTAAAACAGAAACGTTTTTCATATAGTAGTAGTAAATGATAAAATGTAGGCATAAACTATACGTATGAAGCCTGAAGTCCAAATATCAAAGAAACAGTTTCACAAAAGGTACAAGTATAACAGAACAAGCATGCTTTTGTTCAAAAATATAACTTCAGAATGAAAGCCGCCTTAGCATGCCACATTAGCGTAATGGTATCAGCTGCTGACTAGTAATCAAAAGGTCATGAGTTCAATCCCGCACGACTCAGTTTTGAGAAGTAAACTGCTCTTATTCTTACTATTTTAAAATAAAAACATACATTTGATTTCAGTGTGTAACAACCAGTGTAATTTATGATACTTGTAAAGGTTAGTTTTTTTTTTTTATTCACTTTCATTCTCTCAGTCGTGTTCAAGATCCTTCCCTACCTCCCCCCAATCTGACACTGCTGTTTTCACATAAAGATGCGCTTTAGCTCTGCAGCATACTTGTGACTGCATTCTCGTAACAATGCTTGCGAACTGCAGTGCCTGTGTGCAGTGTTCGTGGCATTACACGTCTATTTTTTGAGCATGCCCATGTCGCTCAAACACAGGAACATATGTTGGTGTACAAGTATAACAAAACAAGTGCACTTCTATTCTAGACTATAAGTGAAGAAAAAATAAAGCAAGTTACAGTAGGCGGTTGATACGACAGCTTGCGTGCTGCAATGCTAAGAACTGCCGATTTCCTATCCGTGCTATATAAAATCATCACATTCAAATATTAACAATTCCCACACACCCTTCCTACATTCACAACATGTGTACTTGTTGCAGTGTACACGTCTCTCTGTACTATGGTTCCTATTACACTGAATGAGCTCCTGACACTGTACTTTCTTCCCTATATAAATAATATTCGAGCTGTAGCGCATCTCTATGTGAAAACAGCAGTGTCAGATTGGGGTTAGGGAAGGGGGTTTTATCATGAACGCGACTAAGAGAATGGAACTGAATTAAAAAAACAAAAAGCTAACCTTTACAATTATGCATTTACACTGGCTCTTACAGACTGACTGAAATCAAATGTATGTTTTTATTCTAAAATAGTACAGTACATGCAATATTGTTTGAAAACGAACAACGTCAGATCGGGTTTGAATACACTCTGACGCTGTTACAGAAGGAGTCAGCTTATTCAGTGCAGCAGTTTCAACACACAGTACATGCAATATTATCTGAAAATGAACAGCGTCAGATCGGGCGCATATTCAAACCCAATCTGACGCTGTTCGTTTTCAAATAATATTGCACTAATGCGATGTTTTTACATATATTGTCTCTTTCATTAATCTTGCAGTTTGTAATCAGTGACCGCGTGTTTTTTCCCTGATCTTGCCAGTTCGCAGATGTTACTGTATGATGGTGTTTCTTTTGTACTCCAGGACACGCAGAGGACAGAATAGTACAGAGCAGTAAGTTCTGTGCTATATGCAATCAGATATAGCTGTTTTTTATATAATGCCTTCCCTGTTTATTTATATATCTAGTGCCTTCTCTGCCTGTCTGTCTGTCTGTCTGATGTAGGAAGGGCGTGTGGGAATTGTTAATATTTGAATGTGATGATTTTATATAGCACGGATCGGAAATCAGCAGTTCTTAGCATTGCACCAAGCAAGCTGTTGCATCATCCGCCTATTGTAACTTGCTTTATTTTTCTTCACTTATAGTCTAGAATAAAAGTGCACTTGTTTTGTTATACTTGTACACCAACATATGTTCCTGTGTTTGAGCGACACGGGCATGCTCAAAAAATAGACATGTAATGCCACGAAAAGTGCACGCAGGCACTGCAGTTCGCAAGCATTGTTATGAGAATGCAGTCACAAGTACGCTGCAGAGCTACAGCGCATCTTTGTGTGAAAACAGCAGTGTCAGATTGGGGGGAGGTAGGGAAGGATCTTGAACATGACTGAGAGAATGAAAAGTGAAAAAAAACTAGCCTTTACAAGTATCATAAATTACACTGGCTGTTACACACTGAAATCAAATGTATGTTATTTTAAAATAGTAAGAATAAGAGCAGTTTACTTCTCAAAACTGAGTCGTGCGGGATCGAACTCATGACCTTTTGATTACTAGTCAGCAGCTGATACCATTATGCTACCGTGGCAGTTGTAATGAGTATGTGTCAATGTGGCATGCTAAGGCGGCTTTTTTCCTGCAGTTATATTTTTGAATAAAAGTATTCTTGTTCTGTGATATTTTTACCTTTTGTGAAACTGTTTCTTTGATATTTGGACTTCAGGCTTCATATATTATATAGTTTATGCCTACATTTTGTCATTTACTACTACAATATGAAAAACGTTTCTGTTTTAAAAATGTGTTTACACGGATTACTGTAGAAACGGAACACACGTGAAATGCGTGTATTCCAAATAATGATCTATTATTTCCACTCTAAAACTCCACTTCACTCCCAGATAATCAATCAAGGCATGACCTGGGAGAACTTTGTGCACATTCTTAGTCGGCGGGGGATGGAATAGCCGGCTACTTGCAACTTTTCTTTATCAGCACATTTAGATTAACAAAAGACACTGGTGGAGAGGTGAGAACGGTTTTAAGAAGCGATTTAAGGTGGGACGGATCTACCGAGTTTTTTCGTAGGCTCTGGTAATTCTAGTGTTAAACAGTTAAAAAAAATGCAAGTTCATAATTGTTTATACTGTACATTTTTTTACTGCTTCACTTTACTTTTACTGCACTTATTATGGTGAGGATTGCGATAGCAGTATGCTAAAATGAACAGATCAAGGCACTTGATCCTGAAGATCAAGGTACTCTATTCTGAGAAAAATTTCCAGTACCTTAAGGGGAATTGCAAGATGTTCCAGCACCTCAAAGGTATATATCAAAGATATAATCAATCCAGAGTGATCTGATGCTGACCCTAGGTCTTTCCCAAATAGGCTGAATTTCGTGCATTGGCAGAGGGCTAAGCCAATAACTGCAGACTGAGTAGTAAATGGGACGTTTTGCCTAAGGACTTAGATCCTTCTTTACTACAAAGATACAACATTTTTGAAAAATACTGCTGCTACACTAATATTTTAGCCATTCTCAAAATCATCACTTACCCAACTCATGAACAAGACCCCTGAGACACTTGAACAACCCTTACACATAAGAAGCAAGCTACATTTTCTGAGAAAAGCCATGAACTCAAATTTGGAGGTAGAAAATTTTATCCCAACTGAATTATACTCAGGCGTGAACCTTTCCAATGAGAATCAGAGACCATAGTCTAATAATGTCAACAACACATTACTGCAAACAACAAATGTGCAACCTTTAGGTTCCCACACTGAATACTTTCCAAACCCCAGCTACAGCATGATATCCTGCCCAATGAAAATTCAGAACAAAAGAGGAGACAAGATAACCGGCAATTCAAACCCATGCTTAACACTAGAATTACCAGAGCCTACGAAAAAACTTGTAGATCCGTCCCACCTTATAACACTTCACTCCTCTCCGTCACGTCTTTTGTCTTCTAAATTTGTGGCTAAGCAGCAAAAAGCAAGCAGGTTTTTTCAGCTCAAGTCTGTTTTCCTGCATGTCAGTTGCTTGGAGTTGTACAGAGTGAGAAGTCAAGCAAAATGACACCTTTTATAAATACTATATCGTTATTTGGAACACTTGCATTTCATGTGTGTTCCGTGTCTACAGCGATCTATGTAAACACATCGTTAAAACAGAAACGTTTTTTATATTTTAGTCATAATTGACAAAATGTAGACATGAAGTTTCTAATGTGTGAAGCCTGAAATCCAAATATCAAAGAAACAGTTTCACAAAAAGTAAAAATATTTTATTAAAATATAACTACAGAAAAACAACCCGCGTTAGAATGTGATATTGACATGCATTTGCTAAGAGCGCTGTGGTGGCGCAACGCTTTCAGCTCTTGACTGGTAGTCTGAACTTTACGGGTTAAATTCCAGATGAGTCCGTTTTGAAAATTGAGCTGCACGTATTCTTACTATTATGAAATAAAAATATAAATTTGATTCCAGTCTGTAACAGCCAGTGTAATTTATGATACTTGTAAAGGTTATCTTTTTTTTTTTATTCTGTTATTCTCTCAGCCGCGTTCACGATCCCAACTCAAACCCCATAGACCCAGTAACGTTTTTGACACTGCTGTTTTCTCAGACACGCTATATCAGAGGCAAACTCAAATCATGATGACTGTTCTACATCGGATCAAGAATGCACTTTTGCCATTGCTGTACTTTGACTATGTACATGGGAAGCACTGCATTTGTGACTTTACACTGTAGGAAGTAAGTAAATAAAGGTAATAACATTAGATCTGGCTCTTACATACAAAGGATGGTGCATGCACCAAAACATACAAAGGACAGTAAATGCGCCCAAAACATTAACATTTATATGTTACTTACATAAAAGCCAGATCTAATGTTATTTTCCTTTGAGTTTTTTATTTACATGATGACGGTTCTACGTTCAAGAATGGACTTTTGCCATTGCTGTACTTTGTATATGTACATGGGAAGCTCTGCACTCGTGACTTTATGCTGTAGGATTTAAGTAAATAAATAATATCTATATAGTAATAACAGTAATTTTATTATTATATAGCAGCTTCCCTGTCTGCCTATCATATACTGCCTTTCTTTCCTATCTAGCTATATATCTATCCCCTTAACTGTTTTTTATATATCTATTATACATTGCCCTATGGGGTGCCAAACAGGCAATTACAATGATTTTCAGAATATATAAAGTCATTCCTGAATATATAAAGTCAGAGTTAGAATATATAAAGAATATGTAAAGTCAAAGCCTGATTATATAAAGTCAGAATATATAAAGTCATTACCGAATATATATAAAGTCAGCGTCAGAATATATAACCTCAGATTATATTGATATTGATTGAAATGACTCAAGCACATTTTTAGTAAACTCAATGAGTTCCTACTACAACGTAATGAACTAAGTTAACAAAAACATCTTCAGAAAAATATTTTAAAAAACCAACTGTTTAGTTAATTCATTCAAAATGATGTATGTACCCGGGATTTTGAACACTATATTTATTTATTCTTTTTGTATGGGCGCATTTTTGGACGAACCTCAAAAGCCCGATCGACTCTGAGTGGCTTCTGTCGAAGTTTACCTTTCACTAGTACGAGTGAAATGACAAGCATGGAAATTTTACATATTTGGTAATGACTTTATATATTCTAAGTCTGACTTTATATATTCAGTAATGACTTTATATATTCTGATGCCAATTTTATATATTCAGGAATTACTTTATATATTCAAGTTTTGACTTTATATATTCCGAAAATCATTGTAATTGCCTGTTTGGCACCCCATAGAGCACTGTATAATAGATATATAAAAAAAACAGCTAAGGAGATAGATATATAGATAGATATGAAGGAACGGTAATATATGATAGGCAAACAGGGAAGCTGCTATATAATAATAAAATTACTGTTATTACTATATAGATAGACAGGGAGTTAAGGCAGGCACAACGGTGAAGGTTAGAAAAAGAAAACATTGCAAACTTTTTCCACCTGACAGTACAACTAGCTACATGCTTAATGAGAAGCAATATTTATTGGACTTGCCAACACACAAACTTGTGATTAATGTGGTCATGCAATGAAACATTTATTGGAAATGCTAGAAAGGTTTTTGGAATACCAGCCTATCATCTGAGCAGCTCTGCATACTGAATAGGCAGCAAAGTTGCTACCATTGTGATTGGCATGCAGTGTGCTAGTCTGCAACACAGTCATTTTCAATGTTGTGACACATGATTGTCACATAGGAATCTGCTGGCCTGGATGTTCAGATGTTGCAAGTTAGGGTTGCTCTCTTTGCTGACTTGAGACACGTGGCAATGCTTTGTTTAAGATCTTCATAAACCCTAGGTACAACAACTTTATTCGTTTGCTTTCTGGTTGGTATAGCAAACCACAGTTTAGAAACCTATATAACTTGTTTAAAGCTCGTTTTCAAAAAGGTGTAGGGTCTTATATCTTTAAAGATAAAAACTACTATAGATTCTGTTATTTTTTGGGCATGAGGAGAAAAAAATGGAAGCTTGGAGTTACCCGTTGTCTTCAGTATGGATTGTCTAGTTTGGATGTCGACTGAGATTACGTTTATGGGTGACGTTGAGACAAATTATTTCTCAAATTTGTTGTGTTACAATACTTCTGAGCTGCACAGCTTACATATGGATTTGCTTTTATTCAGTTGTTCATATTTAAAATCCCTAAAGACTATGAAAAAAAACTTGTAATCCCAGGCCACCTTAAATTCCTTCTCACCTCTCTATCAGCATCTTTCGTTTTGCAAATGTGTCAATCAGCACTAACAGCAAGCAGCCTGTGCTATCCCATCCGCCCCACCACTGGAGCGGAGTCTGTTGCAAAATTCTCAGAGCTCAGGTCTCTTTATCTGGGAGTGATGTGCCTTGAGTTGTATATGGTAAACAATATGTTGTTATTTGGAATACATACATTTCATGTGTGTTCCATGTCTACAACGATCTGTGTAAGTGTAGAATGTCAGGAACCACTGAACACATAGATAAAAAAGAAACTTTTTCCATGTTATACTAATAATGACGTGAATAGTATAATGTGTGAAGACTTTAATCCAATTATCAAATAAACACGTGTGCTTTTATTCAATAATATAAACAAAGAAAAAAAATCTTTTTATTTTCCTGTTGCTGTTAATGAGTTAAAAACCCAAGCTCAAATGTTAATTGACAGGAAATTGATATGCATTCTTGGATGGTGCAGAGGTAAGAACTGCTGCCTTATAACCCAAAGGTTCTGGGTTCGAAGTCGGGCACTCTGCGTTTTGAGTGGTGAGCTGCTATTATTATTACTATAATATAATGAAAACATACATTTGATTTGAGTCTGTAACACCCGGTGTAAATTTTTGCTATTTGTAAAAGTTAGAGCTTTTTTTTATTATTCAGTTTTATTATGTCAGTGACATTCACGTGGTACAATGAACTTGCCTCTCCCCCTCTGAGTTGATGACATTTATCTCCATTTTGTGATTGATGTCTGCTCAGAACTATTTTTTGTACTGGCAATCAAAGATACGATGTCCATGGACCGCTATCAGACTACTATGCTTCATTTGCACTTTGACAACTAAGACACCCGTGCAGAACGTGTGAAAAATGACACATTTGCTGTGATCTCGGACATCTGGTAATGTTTTGTTGAGACTGTGTTTTGAGTTACAGCTCAGGGCAAAGACTTTCCAAGTTTGTGGTCATATAGCTTATGGAGCATTTTCTGGACAAAGACACAACCATAACAGACAGCTTCTTCAGAGTGATTTCTCTGGCTAATAGATTGCTGCACCACAACACAACTCTGCTTGACACCAAAAGTAAAATGGGACTTCCACCTGCAGTTGATGTCACTTCAGTACGTGAGCAATTCGCCACACTAGTGTTTAGATTTGGCAGTACCGTGATGACAGTGTATGTCCCCAAAAAGAAGAAGCCTCTGATTTCAGTCTGAAACAGCCGGTGTAAAGTTTTGCTACCTGTAAAAGATATTTTTACGTATGTTTTAGATGTGTTCAGCATTTCTTGCCTCGCACTTCCTTTCATCCTACACTTATACAAATTGTTGTACACATGGAACACACATGAAATGTAGATAGATACAGTAGATAGATAGGTATGTATTCCAAATAACAATATATTATTTACCCTATACAATTCTAGGCACCTCACACCCAGATAAACTCACTTGAGCTGGGAGAACTTTTTGCCCGAGTTGAGCTCCATCAAGGAAAGGATGGGATACCAGGCTGCTTGCTGTTTGTGCTGATCAACACATTTGCAAAACAAAAGACGCTGATGAGGAGAGGTGCGAAGGAATTTAAGTGGCCCAGGATTATGAGGTTTTTTTTGTACTCTTCATGGATTCTATCGTTAAGCAAAAATAATCTGAAATCAATAGTTTTAACCAGGCGTATTGATTAGCATTGTGGCATATTCACGAATGCACATTTACTAGGCGAGTGTGATTTATAAAGGGTAAGATGGATAGGAATGTGCATACACCAGGTTTAATAAAATGATTTTTTTTTTGGCATGCACGTATTTTCACCTGGAACCCCATAAACATTAAGGACCAACCACTGAAGAAAACAGTCAAAAAGTTTTTCCAAACTAGCATTTCTCACCTTTCCATAGTCAGAATAGAATCTGCATTACTCCTCATGAATCTGAGGCTGAGCTATCAGAAGGTGTATTATATCCAGCAACAAATGCCTTTCCCTGGAGGCTTTGAAATGGGATATCTTGCTAACTAGAACATACACACTTGTCCCCATATTTTACCTTTGTAAAAGAGTCTTTCTTCAACTACACAGACATACAACTCCTTTCAAGTATATCTAAAAACAAATGATGATTTATAGCATTGCCTCTTTAAGCATGCAATATGGTTGAAACAGAGTAAAACTGAAATAAAACAAGAATATATCTAAGTAAAGAAATCCATCCTAGGTACATGACTATCAATGTCTCGGGTTCAAAGGAGTATGCCAGCTTTGGGCAACTCAGGCATTCCAACCTTCAGATACAGGTTTCTATTAGAGAAAATGGTAGGTTGTGAAAAAAAAGACAATGTGCGAACGGTTGGGGAGAGATTTAATGAATATAAACCTTTCTCCATGTGAGCTTATTTCCCATGACATTTAAACAGCCACAAGAGTAAATATGTTCAATGCAAGACTCATAAGGCTTAAGGAGTATAAGTTGGAGCAGAAGGTAAACAAATAATAACCTTCAATATAACTGAAAAGTTTAAAAGCACCTGGTCCATTCATATTGTCACAGTAACTAAACATAATGGCACTTTGTACACTTACAACAATATCAAGAAATCTCAAGCAGATTTTTGATGTGTTCACTATAAACCAGCAGAAGAAGGAGTACTGTCTCAGACTGTAAAAGGTGTGGAATTGTAATGCACAAGCTCTAACCTATAGATAAAATAAAAGGTACTGTGGGAGAAGCACAACAGTCTTATTTAGTCATTAGGGTTCTCTGGTCAAAGATATTATGTTGCCTTGCAAAAGATGGCTTGAAACACAGAGACTAACTGCAGTGGGATTATGTGGATCTTAGTGGTCCAGGTATACCACTTCACTGTTAATCAAGGGAAGTTTCTATGGCAACACATATGCTTTATCCTTGATGGAAACCTGATGATAAAGTGAGCTCCAATCATAGTTACTGTCACAGCTCACTGTGCCCCCTTCTATTTAGAACAGAAACACATGAACAATAAATTAGGTAGTTTTTCTGGGCTCTAGATGCTCCCAAGGTTAAAGGTTTAAACACACTGACTCGGACAAGAAGAGGTAACCTAGCACATAAAGGTTAAAGCATACTTAATCAGACAAGAAGTGTAACTAATAATGTCAGTAATCAAAATCAAATAGTCAATAATTTAGGTTCCATCACAGAAAACAGACAGAACCATAAATGCCCTAACTATGAAAAATTGACACAAATCAACTGTTCTTTGAAAAACTGATATGTTAGCAGCAGATGAGGTAAACCATTATAGCAGTGAGATGTGTAATTAAGATGTTCCCTGGAGCGGTCTCTCATTTTGGCTTCCAAAACAGTTCCTCCAATATAATAATAATAAACAAAAAAGCTAAACTGTGTTAGGAGTTACATCTCATACAGTTAGGGTCCATAAATATTTGTACAGAGACAACTTAGTTCTAATTTTGGTTCTGTACATTACCACAATGAAACAACTCAGATGCAGTTGAAGTGCAGACTTTCAGCTTTAATTCAGTGGGTTGAACAAAAAGATTGCATAAAAATGTGAGGCAACTAAAGCATTTTTTTAACACAATCCCTTCATTTCAGGGGCTCAAAAGTAATTGGACAATTGACTCAAAGGCTATTTCATGGGCAGCTGTGGGCAAGTATGTCATTATGTCATTATCAGTTAAGCAGATAAAAGGTCTGGAGTTGATTTGAGGTGTGGTGCTTGCAAGTGGAAGATTTTGCTGTGAACAGACAACATGCGGTCAAAGGAGCTCTCAATGCAGGTGAAAGAAGCCATCCTTAAGCTGTGAAAACAGAAAAAACCCATCTGAGAAATTGCTACAATATTACGAGTGGCAAAATCTACAGTTTGGTACATCCCGAGAAAGAAAGCAAGCACTGGTGAACTCAGCAACACAAAAAGACCTGGACGTCCACGGAAGACAAAAGTGGTGGGTGATCGCAGAATCATTTCCATGGTGAAGAGAAACCCCTTCACAACAGCGAACCAAGTGAACAACACTCTCCAGGGGGTAGGCGTATCGATATCCAAGTCTACCATAAAGAGAAGACTGCATGAAAGTAAATACAGAGGGTGCACTGCAAGGTGCAAGCCACTCATAAGCCTCAAGAATAGAAAGGCTACATTGGACTTCGCTAAAGAACATCTAAAAAAGCCAGCACAGTTCTGGAAAAACATTCTTTGGACAGATGAAACCAAGATCAACCTCAACCAGAATGATGGCAAGAAAAAAGTATGGAGAAAGCATGGAACAGCTCATTATAGAAAACATCTGTAAAACACGGTGGAGGCAGTGTGATGGCTTGGGCGTGCATGGCTGCCAGTGGCACTGGGACACGAGTGTTTATTGATGATGTGACACAGGACAGAAGCAGCCGAATGAATTCTGTGGTGTTCAGAGACATATTGTCTGCTCAAATCCAACTAAATGCAGTCAAATTGATTGGGCGACGTTTCATGATACAGATGGACAATGACCCAAAACATACAGTCAAAGCAACCCAGGAGTTTATTAAAGCAAAGAAGTGGAAAATACTTGAATGGCCAAGTCAGTCACCTGATCTTAACCCAACTGAGCATGCATTTCACTTGTTGAAGACTAAACTTCGGACAGAAAGGCCCACAAACAAACAGCAACTGAAAGCCGCTGCAGTGAAGGCCTGGCAGAGCATCAAAAAGGAGGAAACCCAGTCTCTGGTGATGTCCATGAGTTTAAGACTTCAAGCTGTCATTGCCAGCAAAGGGTTTTCAACCAAGTATTAGAAATGCACATTTTATTTCCAGTTATTTAATTTGTCCAATTACTTTTGAGCCCATGAAATAAAAAGATTGTGTTAAAAAAATGGTTTAGTTGCCTCACATTTTTATGCAATCTTTTTGTGTAACCCACTGAATTAAAGCTGAAAGTCTGCACTTCAACTGCATCCGAGTTGTTTCATTTAAAATTCATTGTGGTAATGTACAGAACCAAAATTAGAAAAAAGTTGTCTCTGTCCAAATATTTATGGACCTAACTGTATGTATGTGATTTGACTGATAAAGATGACATACATAGCAAAATGTGAAATATTAAACAGAAAAATAACCGTGTAAACAGTGTAGAAAGAAACATTAACGAAATACATTAAGGAGAAATAAGCTGAGATGGCTTCAGTGTAAAAGAAAAAGGTGGTTAATGGCTAGGCAAAGTATATATTGTAATAGAGACCAAGGTGAGGCCAAAAGAAGAGTTGCAGCAGGTGAAGTAGTAAAGTAATAAAAGACAATTAAAAAATTATATCTTGACACTCAAGGATACCAAAACCCTTGGAAAACGAAGGGAATTTGAGACCAGTCGATCTGTTATAAAACATGCATTGGCATGGCATTACTACCTGAATATTTATTTTTATTTCAAATAAACACCTAGCCCAAAATAAGAAAATCCTGTAGTAAACTGGAGTCCATGTCCAGGGCTGGTTACTGGAATATGGTCTGGCCATATGCAATACTTCAGTTAAGTGAGAAGACTTTGAAAAAAATAAAATATATACAAATAATAAATGACTCACCATTTGTTTCCAAGACAAAATCATCCTGCTTCAGCTTGATTGTATCTTCTGCATTATCAAAACTTGAGCTTGTCTTCATAAATACTCGCCAGAGCCGGATTACACAATCCTGAGCACAGCTGGCTAATAATATATCTTTACCTGTATAAGCATAAAACATAATCTTCCATTAATATTTCATACCATACAATAAATGCATTTAGACAGAGGTTGGGGTAAAAGAAGTGATTTATTAACCCTAACATTTTAACCTTAAAAATGCCATTGGATTTCCTAAATCTTACATTTTCAACGTGAGGACTCTCACATATTTCTGGGATTAAAATAAAAAAAAAAAACTCAACAAACAGGCATTAAAATGTTGAAAGGATCTTGTGTTTATATAATTAAGAAACTAAACTTTTTCTATTGCTCATTAATGTTAATTAAAACTTCACAAAAAGGTAACTGTACTTGATTTAAAATTACACATAAGATGTTTATGCAAATAAAAACTTTGGTTTCACTCCATCAGAAGTGACAAAAATGTATGAAAACTGAAATTCATACCTAAATCTCCATTATTTCAAACAGCTAAATAAATAATAATATCAGTGAAATGTCATTCTTTTTTGGTACAAAGATGAGCTATCTAAATCTCTCTCTATTTGCAACTTCAGGACCAACTATCATTTTATTACATTATGTCTACCTAAAGCTTCTATTTTTACAATGCACTTACACACTTGACAGACCACTGCACTGTTTATACTCCTAACTATTTTTGCTGCTTATTAGGTTGTTACCTGCCAGATAAGAGTTTGCATTTCCGCAGACACTGCAGCAGAACAAATACGACATGTTTTGTTTCAAACTGAATCACCGTTTTTTTTCCCCCCTTGCTTAAACAAGGATATTTAACACACTGAAATGAGTTCAAACGATGAAAGTAAATAACATCTGCAAAGCAAAGGTGAAGCAATAAAATCAAAGTTATCAGTAACTATAAACTATAGTGTATTTTTGTTATAATTTGAGATTGAAATACTTTGAAATGCATCATATAGGATGAAAAATGAAATCAAGAACAGACATAATGACCCATAATCTTACCACAGACAGTCCATTCAACGCCGCGAATCCAATCCTCATGTCCTACTAAGGAATGAACCTTGTGAAACTAAGAAGAACAATAAAATCAGATGTAATAACAAGGATATGAAAACAGAAATCAGCTCAGTCTTTTTTTTTTTTAATTGTACATGAGTACCTCATTGGTAAATATTATTAGACAAAATCTGTCCTTATTTTAAGGTCCACTAAAAATGTTTGATAAATTCCAACCTGGGATACAGTTTCCCAGAATTATACAGAACATTTTATCTTAATAAAAAAGGAAATTCATTTTATCTTTGTAAACACCCTTTTATAATATCTATCAAAATGACCAATAAACACATATTGAGAACAAACTGGAAGATAAAATCACATCATGAAAAAAATGTAATGTGGACTGTGCCATAAATACACTGTCTGATGTGCAATATGAATGGTACAAGTTTCAAAATGATGACAAAACCTGAATCGGGATAACATACAACAGCTAGAAAAAACATGTGCTAGGTATTAACAATCATCTTCTCAAACAGCAGAAAAGAACAACGTAACATTATAAAATATGTGCTTCAATGTTGGTCAGAGCTATTAATTTCTATTTTAATTGGCACATTTGCATACAGTATCTTCTACCATAAAATACTGCTTAGCCATTTTTTCATATTGCATATAGCGCTCTCTCAGCCACTCACTAAGAATGTTTTGGGACATATGACTCCATATGGACAAAATTAAAAAAAAAAAGAGTATATTGGGTATAGCAGATTACCTGGGAATTTTGGCTTATAAATAGATGGATTTTCCTGTCATCACCAGCACAAGCTAAAATAGGAACTGAGAGAAATATTATCAAAATTAATACAGTTTCTAAACACAATTTATAACACTTGGTTCTGTCACTTGAAATTATTTTCAATTGTTCCAAAATATTTCATCTTAAAAAACATTGCAGGGTTTTTGTTTGCAGTCTATCCTATCAAGTGCATGAATGAAGACCAGTATGTTAAGTATTATGTTACAGAAAATAATTCTGACATTGTTGTTCACAAAAGCACCTTAAGCATAGGAAAGGCACTATACAAATAAAAAGTATTATTAATATTATTATTAAGCTGACATAAACTATTCTTTTTACCACAAACTGAAAGATATAAACCCACCAAAATAAAAAAGCAAAGGAATACGTTGCTACCATTGTGATTTTACTTACAGCTGGAAAGAAATCTAGTTGATAATGACAGGTTAAATTACAACCCTAATATTTGTCATTACAGTAGAATGAAATTATTGCCCATTACTACTATTAATTATTTAGCACAAGATTGGAAGTCATGTAGCTGTTTTCCATCTCAATAAAATGGTTTCCATTTACCAAAATTACATGTTTTGGTTTTTACAGTATAAAATGCATAAATCACCAGAAAAATACAGATTTTTGTGGGCCAAGTTTTGCCTAAGATAGTACTGGCACAAAAAATTAACTAAAAAAAATCAGTTCCAGTTTTAAAAGACAATTATAGCAACATTTTTCAACTGAAAATCTTTTTTCAGCAAAAGACATATGAACAGCCATACAGCCAAAAACAAAACTTATTTTAAGCTTGCAACAAAAAATATAAGAACAAACAGAAAAAACAAATTTTACACCCACTAGTCGTTATGAGGTTCACATGCAGAAATAGACACACTAGGGCAACTTATCCCTCACTCCTTGTGCCCATGGGGAATTCTCAGGTGCTCACAGACCACTCAAAAAAAATATCCTCAATTGTTTCCTTAGTCTACCACTAGGCTATGCCCTGCACAACACTTATAGAAGGAAACAGGGGGCATCTTTATGATATTCCTAAACTATTCACAGAAGAAGTTGTTCAACCCTAAGGTTCTTGGTTATCAACAAGTTTTTCTTCCTGTCACATATAGTGGGTGCAACAATTTATTTCAAGTGTTTGCAACTCACAATCATGCCCTTTCATATACAACAAATAATGCCCAAGGTCTTATATTCATTGTAGATTACATGTATACATTAAAAGATGGGTGGGGAATAATCCAAAAGAAATGAAAATTAGGTTAGTTAGCAACTCTACACTACAGCTGCATTAATTCATGTAGATATGTGGTAAGTATGCCATACAATGAGCAAGATGTCCCATACTGGGACATTTCCCACCTTGGGCCGGATGTTGTTAGGACCCTAAACTACAAACATGTTAAGAAAATCGCTGAACAGATTTAAATTCTTATTGTATCTGCTATTTGGAAATACTGAAGTGTGCCTGGTGTGTGTGCCCTGCGGTGGGCTGGCACCCTGCCTGGGGTTTCTTTCCTGCCTTGTGCCCTGTGTTGGCTGGGATTGGCTCTAGCAGACCCCTGTGACCCTGTAGTTAGGATATAGCAGGTTGGATAATGGATGGATGGATGAAAACGCTAATTTGAAGGAATATACTAAACAATTTGTTTAGTTTGGATGACAACAAAACTAATAACTTATACTGCCTCTCTAATTTTTTTCCTACATTTGTGCATCATGTTTACACAGTATCCTTGTGGTCCTACTGGTTTAAAGTGCAAAAACTTTCTGTGAACTGGACAATACAGTGTAAACAAATTGCAAACACTTTTTCTAATTCTTTCAATGGTGCTGAATTACATACCCTGCTATTTTATAAAATAGTCTGAAATTATTCAAATATCTACATTCTTCAGTTGTATGAAATGGGGGTAGGAGTGGGCGGTATGGTCAAAAATTATTTATATAAAAATATTGACAATTTAGGTAGATACTGTTATAATGTATCTGTATTTATTGTGATCTGAAAAGACAAGATAAGACACATAAAAGGAGCTGGAGTACCAGACAGCCTCCCTATTTGATGGTGAACTGAAGAAAAATGGCAAATAAAATGGTATACAAGGGCTCAAAAACTTGACATAAGAAAAGTGAGGGATCAATCCTTCCACCTTAGGGAGTGGTTCTCAAATGAACACCATCTTCTGGTGGTTTTGAGGCATTTATATTATTAACCAAGAAGAGGTGGAGCTTGGCGGTGAAAGCAGAAAGAAGGTCAGTCATCTTCCACCTGGCAAACTGTGGACAGAAGAGGTTGCTATTAAGAGTAGCTTCTCATTGCTCAGGGTGGCATTACCAACTTTTTCTGTGCTTTCAAGATGTTCCCCATGTGCACGTACTTGACAACTCTTTTCTGACAAATCTATTTTTTTTTAAAATAAAATATACTGCTGATAAATTAGCAAGCATTTTATATATCAAAAACATTGATAAAGCTCTGCTATTTAAATAGATTTGACAGCAGGTATTTACCACTCTTGAACCAATAAAAGTACCACTTTTTCCTCACTTACTGATGATCCTGTTTCTGTCACCACTGCCACCCAGCAAACACAGCACAAGCCGTGGCATTTCCAATTACTTATTACATGAATAGATTGGTATATTTTGTGGTTTACGTTTAAATTTTTTTTAAAGTTTTATCCTTATTTTTAGTATATCACTAAAACAGTAATAACAATTACGTCCATTATACCAGATCAACCAGCATGTCTCCCATTCTGAAACGAAGATGCAGCTAGTAATTTGTTACAGGTGAATTAAAAAAAATAAGTAATTTAACTGCCCAATTAACGGTTGAAATGAATACACTATTTGAAAGAGACATTTGTAATTCTTCACCTATATCTATTGTGAAAAAAATCATGATTCCGGATTATAAAATACTAAAACACAAAAAGCCAAAAGATAGAATAAAACAAATAATTGAATTATTTCTTCTTTAAAAGAAAAAAAAAAAAAACTCACCAGTAGTACCTGGCAAAAGTGCCAGAGATACATCCATCACAAATCCATTTCCAAAGGATATAGTCTGAAGGCACTGTGCTAAAAGGAAAGAAATGTGAAAATACACAAAAAAAGAATCAAGCAGATGAATTAAACATATATTTATTACAAGTTATCAAACTGTATTTTCAACAAGCAAAAAAAGCATAAAAAAATGTACACCACTAGATTTATATAGAAAGCACTTAATATATTTGAGATGATGTCTGTAAAAAGGATCCATTGTTTCCTGCCTCCACACATAAAAAGCATTAATTACAGATTGACTGAAGGCTACTCCCACAACCTATTTTAAGAATGTTAACAAGAATGATGTGCACACAGAATTCACCATGTGAAGAATACAGTATTTAGTCACATTCTTTTTTATAGATATAGTGATGACTCTTGATTATAGCTATGAAGACAGTTGAACGTATCCTACAATAAAACAGAAATAATAAAATTCTGTGCAACTGTGAGATTATCTGAATGAAAAAGTATGTGTGCTTGTAAACAGTTATACTATAGTTATATATTTGTGTCCGTTTAAATTTGACAAGCAGAGAAGACTATAATCCTCTGTGCTACTGGTGGGTTTAATTTAGACCAAACTCTAAAAAGCAAACAAATCAGAATAATTTTAAAATGTAAAAGACATTGTACAATACTTTATCCAGCTTTAAAACATGTTTGAAACTTCTTAGAATTTCCCCTTAAAACAAATAAAGACAAGTTAGAAAATGTTTGCTTGACATAACATTCAGTTACTGTATATTCTGGACTTGGAGATTTTCAAAGTTGAAGCATTTTTATTGGTGCTTGCTTACATAAGCAAAGAGAAAGGTATCATATTTCTGTATTACATCATATAAGAAAATAAGTAATAATAAATTGTATGTACTAGTATAATACCTAAGATGCATTTTTAGTACCATTTTACAATATCATGTGGTTAAAACCCAAGTACAAATAGACTTGTGTTGGCTGAAATAGCTTTCGTAGACTGCAGATTTCGACTCAAGTGATGCAAAGATTACATTGACTAACATATTATTATTCAGTGTTAGATGCTAAAGGTCTTATGTCTAACTGTATCTCATATTTATTAAACATTAGATTTTTATAAATAAATACCCAAAGGAAAGTTAAAATCGACAAGTGGAAGCAGCTGATGGTGATTTCCTGGCTGCACATGCAACTCTGCTGCTGTTTCAATAAATGTTTGGAAAACTGTTTTGCTCTCAGGGATGGGTATTGGATATGTATAAGTGAAGTTGAAGTAAGTTGTCTGTAATTTAAAAACAGGTTAAAATTATATATTCTAAATTGAAAGTAAAATAATTAATCTAATAAACAATTTAACTTGTTTTATAGTTATTTTCAATAATATGTAAAATATTTAAAAGCTGAACAATACTTGATGGAAACAATTAAGGGGCCAAGAGCAATAAATAATTTGGGCAAACCTTCATATTGTGATTATAATGCTAAATACTGTGCCAAGAACTGCAACACAAAAATCTCAATAATAAACATTTGACATTTTCTTAAAACATAAACGCTTTTTTATTTTTAATAAATTTGCAAAAACCTCAAGTAAACTTTTTTCACATTGTCATTATGAGGTGGTGTGTGTAGGAAAAAATGAATTTAATCCATTTTGGAATAAGGCTGTAACATAACAAAATGTGGAAAAAGTGATGCGCTGTGAATACTTTCCAGATGCACTGTGTGTGAGTGTGTATATGTATGTTGTCGTATCTTGAACTGAATAACCTTTATGGCACAATAACAATTCAATACATTTAAAGTGCCTTTCCACATTTTCCTTCTTTGGAATAGCAATGATAGAATGACAGATCAGACAAATGCACTTCAATTGTGACATTGTGAGAAAAAAATCCTCTTCCAATTCCACATCCAGCCCATAACCTCCCCAAACAATTTTTTTAAATCCCTTCTTTAGTCGATATAAATTGGAAGACTAACTAGATCACAGCCGTAATTTTGCAGTAGCTCGTGCGTTTGATTGTGCGTGCGGGATGACCAGTTACAAGAAAAGAGATCTCAGACTGGCCACCCTGTATGTCAATCAAGTGACAAATGCCATAGGGAGGAAATATGATTGACTAACATTTAAAAAAATTTTTTTTGAATGCAACGCAATCTACCTGCACTACTTTGGCGATCTACCGGTTGATCGCGATCGATGCATTGGGGACCCCTGACCAACAGCATATAATAAACTTTCCAGCTATGACAATTACACAGAGGCAGGTCCTCAAAACTATTTTTCCATAGTATTCCTGAACCCAAATGATGACCAAAGATATAAAATGAAAGGAAACATACTAAAAAAAAATATAGTGAAGAAAAGGATCAGGAAAAAGGAACAATACACAAGGGGTAAAAGAACCAAACCATAGCAACTGATCTTCGGTATTGAACTATTCCGTAGGGTGGCTTGTCCACTTGCCTACAGTGCTGCACACCTTTCTCTATTTTTAATACGTACAAATCACCCTTCTCTCCAGTCCTCTGGTCTTTCTTCTGGACACCAACTGATTCTCTGTCACCAGCTACCTCTCAACTCCAAGCTCACCTGTGTACTGGCTGTAATGGGTTTTTAAGCTCATGGCTAGAAACAATTCCAGTTACCTGAGCACAAGTCAAAGCTTTCTAGAATGGCTGAGGGACTCTCCCTAGCAGTACAAGGTTTTCCTCTAAGCTCCCTGCACCAGAAATGAACTAGGGAATGCTAGATTATGTGGCCTCCCAGATGCACTTGCAAGCAAGCATAAACCACGCTGCCTGCTGGCGTCTTGGAGAACATTTGCAAAACTTCCCCTGGGGACAAATAACATTCATTCATTCATTCACTTGTTTTCTTAACTATAACATTAACACATCCTATATAACTGACTTCTCATTTGTCACAAGTTCAACCTTTATATTATACTAATGTATTTTTTTTCCACATTAGAGTGAATCAAACACAGAACAACCAAATATTTAATATACAGGTATGCCACTTCAATACATTTTGTTTCATACCCTAACAAATCCATTGCCTCCCATAGCCAATCTAGAGGGTTACGTGAAAAAAAAAAGCCCAGTATACATTAGTTCCCTCCTTTATACTGAGATTTCAAAAAGCACAGTTGAGTTCTTAAGACAAAATAAGTGAATTCTTGCCAATTATAAAAGGTTTAATTTTACAGAAATAGTGTGCTATAGCAAATTTGTATGAGAGGTGCAAATATTCAATAGATGAAGACCTATGCTAATGACAGAAGTCTTTTTTTTATTTATTGATTTTGTTAAAATCAAATAACATTCCATACAAATAAAATATGTTTTACAAAAATAGGTTTGAAACAATTCAACCCCCACCCCTGAGAAAAAGAGCTAGGCCAGAAGAGTAAAACTTTAGCTAGTAAAAATAAGTAAATAGATCAATTAATAAATGAATAAAAATAAATGGAGTATAAGAGGGGCAAGAACCTGCTTCCTCAATTTAAATGCTTATTCTAAAATGTTATTGATTAGATCCTGACTAATGACAGAAGTATTTAATAGTACTAATGACAACTTCCATGAGTTAAAAAGTGTACAATTTAAAGATATATGGAATAAATGATTATAATTTACAGTGAGCAACTGGAAAAAGTAATTAGTAAATGGGGAGAAAAGAAGAATGTAAAGCCTTAAAAAGGAATTCTTTTCTATGCCTAGCAAAGAAGGCACAGTTTTGCTACCTTCTGTTCCCTCCCACTCTCTTAAAGTATGTAAATAAATGAACCAGCAAACAAAATGAAAATTACATAATGCCATGCCCTTCTACTTTAGATCCTACCAATATTGTCTTCTTTATATGCAACCTTATTGTGCTCCAAATGAATGAAGAAGCAATTGTGTCTAATTTTAAAATGAAGGACTTGTTAGTACTGCATATACAAAAAAGACTGGAACTCAAAAATGGTACTTATATTAACAATTTTATATCTCCAGGACAATGAGAGATGAAGAAGTGACCATCTGTTACCACTTTGCTGAATGCTTTCCATTGGACTGCAAAATTTAATTTGAATATACTGTACCTCTTTAAATCTTCTTTAAATCTGTTGTAACTATAATCCCTATTATTTGAACTGCTCTGTGACAATAAAAGGAAAGTTATCCAGTTTAAACTTACATGTAAGACTATATATAGTGAACAAGACACTCATTTCAATTAATTCTAAAATCAGAGATCCTACAGAATTCCTCCAATACTGTAGATTCCGTGTTCAGTTAGGAGAATGGATTATTAACACAGAGCTCCATGTAATCCAAAAAAAGATAACTTTTTTGTTCATGTCCTTTCCTTATTACGCTCTTAACCTCCAACTGTTTGTGGAGGCAGATAGCCAAAGGTTTAATAGCAATTGTGAAAAGTATTGGTGTAAATATATAGCCCTGTCTAGTTTTCATTCTAGAGTAAACTAGTCTGAATTTATACTGTTTTTAATGAACAGAAGCTATTGAGCTAGAGTACAATCATTTAATATAAGCAGATGTTAGATTCAATCCCAAATTTGCACAGTGATCTAGTGAACTAATTTTCACATTAAATTATCAAAAGCATTCTCGGTCTACAGTGGCAGCAGGACATCTGAAAGGGCAGAAGTTATAAGAGTATACTGTATAGTATACTAATATAGAAAGTGGTATGGTAACACATTGGGTAGCACTGCTATCTCACAGATCCAGAACCCTGGTTTTGAATGTGAAATTTGCATATTATACCAGTCCCTCTTTCCTCCAGGCAATCTATTTTTTCTCAAAGACATGCTGGTTAATCACTAATTCCCAAATTGGCAGTTGTATGAGTGGGGGTGTGTATCTGAATGAACCCAGCCAAAGACTGATTTATTGTATAGAACTGCTGTCTGCCATTAAGCCTATGATGCTTCTGACAACCCTGAAATGGATTAAGCAGGATCTTAGAACGAGACGAGTCCTCCACAGTTTGGTAACAGATACAGTGGTGTGAAAAACTATTTGCCCCCTTCCTGATTTCTTATTCTTTTGCATGTTTGTCACACAAAATGTTTCTGATCATCAAACACATTTAACCATTAGTCAAATATAACACAAGTAAACACAAAATGCAGTTTTTAAATGATGGTTTTTATTATTTAGGGAGAAAAAAATCCAAACCTACATGGCCCTGTGTGAAAAAGTAATTGCCCCCTTGTTCAAAAATAACCTAACTGTGGTGTATCACACCAGAGTTCAATTTCCGTAGTCACCCCCAGGCCTGATTACTGCCACACCTGTTTCAATCAAGAAATCACTTAAATAGGAGCTGCATGACACAGAGAAGTAGACCAAAAGCACCTCAAAAGCTAGACATCATTTCAAGACCCAAAGAAATTCAGGAACAAATGAGAACAGAAGTAATTGAGATGTATCAGTCTGGTAAAGGTTATAAAGCTATTTCTAAAGCTTTGGGACTCCAGCGAACCACAGTGAGAGCCATTACCCACAAATGGCAAAAACATGGAACAGTGGTGAACCTTCCCAGGAGTGGCCGGCCGACCAAAATTACCCCAAGAGCACAGAGACGACTCATCCGAGAGGTCACAAAAGACCCCAGGACAACGTCTAAAGAACTGCAGGCCTCACTTGCCTCAATTAAGGTCAGTGTTCACGACTCCACCATAAGAAAGAGACTGGGCAAAAACGGCCTGCATGGCAGACTTCCAAGACGCAACCACTGTTAAGCAAAAAGAACATTAGGGCTCGTCTCAATTTTGCTAAGAAACATCTCAATGATTGCCAAGACTTTTGGGAAAATACCTTGTGGACTGATGAGACAAAAGTTGAACTTTTTGGAAGGCAAATGTCCCATTACATCTGGCGTAAAAGGAACACAGCATTTCAGAAAAAGAACATCATACCAACAGTAAAATATGGTGGTGGTAGTGTGATGGTCTGGGGTTGTTTTGCTGCTTCAGGACCTGGAAGGCTTGCTGTGATAGATGGAACCATGAATTCTACTGTCTACCAAAAAATCCTGAAGGAGAATGTCCGGCCATCTGTTCGTCAACTCAAGCTGAAGCAATCTTGGGTGCTGCAACAGGACAATGACCCAAAACACACCAGCAAATCCACCTCTGAATGGCGGAAGAAAAACAAAATTAAGACTTTGGAGTGGCCTAGTCAAAGTCCTGACCTGAATCCAATTGAGATGCTATGGCATGACCTTAAAAAGGCGGTTCATGCTAGAAAACCCTCAAATAATGCTGAATTACAACAATTCTGCAAAGATGAGTGGGCCAAAATTCCTCCAGAGCTGTAAAAGACTCATTGCAAGTTATCGCAAACGCTTGATTGTAGTTATTGCTGCTAAGGGTGACCCAACCAGTTATTAGGTTCAGGGGGCAATTACTTTTTCACACAGGGCCATGTAGGTTTGGATTTTTTTTCTCCCTAAATAATAAAAAACATCATTTAAAAACTGCATTTTGTGTTTACTTGTGTTATATTTGACTAATGGTTAAATGTGTTTGATGATCAGAAACATTTTGTGTGACAAACATGCAAAAGAATAAGAAATCAGGAAGGGGGCAAATAGTTTTTCACACCACTGTATCTACCTAGCTTTAACAAATCTAGTTTAATCTTGTGATATTATAGAAAGAACTGCTTTCTGTATTATTTTTGCTAAGAGTTTCAACAAGAACCTAACTCTGCTATTACATACGAAAATTGGTCTGTAAGATGAGAAATTTTATTGGACCCCAATAAAATGGGATGCATCTGAGCCAAATCTTAAGTGTCATAGCAAAGGGTCTGAATACTTGTCTTAATGTGATAATTTCATTTTTTTAATAAATTTGCAAAATTCCCTAACATTCTGTTTTTGCCTGGTTATTCTACGGTATTGGGTGCTGTCTGATGAGGGTAAAAAAAAATTTAAATGGTTTTCGCATAAGACAGCAACATAGCAAAACATGAAAAATGAAGGAGTCCATTTACTTTCTGAAGGCACCGAATTCGTAAAAATTGGCTACAATGGCATTAAAAATAATGTCTGCATAAAGTGATATACATTGTGAGAAATTCCATCAGTTGTTCTTCATGCTTGGATATATTTTTTTTCAGTCTTAACATAAAAAGAAATGTCTATATAATAATGTGCATCCAGAAAACTTATGTAATGATGTTGGCAGGCATGTCAACTGAAACCTCACTAAAGTCTCCAGAAGATTGTGAAAATTTCAATGAAATGTCTTTATCCGAAGCTTCTTTAAGGAACTTGGTAATTTTAAATATCACAGCAGCTTTTGCATTACATTTAAAGTAAACATTTTAATTGAAGATCCAACAATGTTGCTTTGAATAAATGAATTGCTCTACACAAAATTAAAATAACGATTCATAGTATTATGCAACATATTTATCTTTTGCAACAGGTAATGGAACATACTGCACATTTTCAAGTTTTATTTTAGATTGAGCAACACTCAAACTCACTTCACATGTATCTGCATATGTAGGTGTATCCAGTCAAAAGGAACAACCCACAGGAACAACTCTACCGCAACTGAGCAAATTCAAGACATAAGGTGTAGATGATAAAACTCTTTTATGTGTTTAAAATAGAAGAAAATTCAAAGTTCTGAGTAAAATTCGTGTTAATGATCAACTACAAATATTTAAGTACAGTAATCAATGTAAATTAAAATGCAAAAAAAGCAAATTATTAACCTTAACTCACTAAATAATAGGTACCTACTCTTTGAACCTTGCTTATTCCAAATTCTGGTCGTAGAATCAGAAGCAGATGAAGCAATGAGAATCTGGGAGAAGCCTTCCTCTTTCTGATCAATCCCATGTACACTCATGACAGGACCAGTGTGACCAAGAAGCTCCCCAGTCTTTGTGAACTTGGCAAAAAGAGAACAGTAAAATCATAAGAAAACAGCTAATGCTTCACAAATTCTAGCCACCTAGTTATGATATGCTATAGTAAAACATTTTAATCCGACAAAAAATAATTCCCAAATGTTCTAATACTAAAGATACATCTTTGTCACTCTGAACGGATTCAATATGTTTTAAGGCAAAGTTCTGAATTAGAGAAACACAAATTATTAGAACGTTAACAATCCAGTTCTATTTTAATTGAAATAAAAATGTAAATGGTAACATAACAAATACTGTATCAGTTACCTTTTCAATGAATTAATTTACTTTATAGAGTCATTGGTTCCATAACAAAATATTTCTCATCTATTGCTCTTTAGTCTTACTCATACTCTTTACTAACATTTAGAAAGGATTTGCATTCATGTATCAATAAAACCTTTCTTTTTTTTCTGTTAAAATCCTAATAGCAAATGCTGTACCTTTGTTAGAATCATACAGCGTTATTTTAATTGTTTAAAGATATGATGAAAATTTTCATCACAACAAGTTCCAAGGAAAAGCTACAGAATAGCTTTGATTACTAAATCAACCAGTAGATGGTGATGTTTTTGTTATAAAGTAAATAAGATCTGTTACAAGAATGACTATGTTTAAGCAATAAAAACACATGAATATTAACATTTAAGAGAACTCCAGAAATATTTACTTGAGTATCAAATGATACATCAGCTAACTGAAAACAAATTACACCCCATCTCAAACTACAGGAAATTATGCATATCTCATAAAATAGTTTCCCTACGCATAATCTAAAAATACTTCACATATTCAAAAAACGTTTAATTCAATAAAACCTAAAGCATTTGTGATTTAAAGAGTACATACAGAGAGGTATAATATTTAGTGAGTAAGGCAATCAAGCAATTAAAAACCTACAATCATCAGCATGCTACTAGATTACCATACGGTATGATTAATAGTGTCAGTGATAAATGATATGCCCTGAGGCACTTTATAACCTACATAACACAATTTTAACTGCTGTGCAATCTGTGCCATTCATTAGCACGTGGCGCACAAATGATTAGTATTCAGTACTTCCTCTAAGGTTACAAGATTTAAGCCTGAAGCACAAGTCTCATAATTAAATATAAAGATGTCAAAAGCACATCTTGCTACAAAGAAACCACACCGAACTGTTAAACTAAGGTGAACTGATAAACAGAAAAATGTATAAAAATCTTTACGACTGCAATAAGAGCAATAAGCTCAACTTTTGTTACATATCTGATATCAAAAACATGAGATGATTTACGTTGAAATGACCATTAGTTTAGCCACTTATGCACAAGGTGTACTGCCGGCAGTGCAAAGCTATGTTTTAAAGTTATACGTGCACACTGTAATAAAACCACAAGTCAATCAAAAGCAAAAAGGGTTATTTTTTACATACTCAAGGGTGCCTTCTTTCAAATAGATTACAACTTTTGATGTTGTCTGCTCTCTTTCATTAGTAAAATATGTAATTTGCACACATGTATGCTGAGACAAGCAGCACATCACAGGTAAGTGCTTTTATCAAAGATCGCACTGAAGTAGTGCATATCATTGAATAGCTGAGGTTTACAGCATTCCAATGATGTACAGCTGTCTATGATTGTTCATCTGTACTGCATGTCACAGCTGTGTGTAAAAGACACCAAATACAGTACATCCGGAAAGTATTCACAGCGCATCACTTTTTCCACATTTTCTTATGTTACAGCCTTATTCCAAAATGGATTAAATTCATTTTTTTCCTCAGAATTCTACACACAACACCTCATAATGACAACGTGAAAAACGTTTACTTGAGGTTTTTGCAAATTTATTAAAAATAAAAAAACTGAGAAATCACATGAACATAAGTATTCACTTATTCACTTAGCATCATTATGTCGATTCCTGTAGCTTCTTCTGTTGCTCAATGTAATTAATTGCAGCTTCTATCCTTAACTCCGTCGCTAATATAATCAACATCCGTACGAGCGTATACTGTTTACTACAGTATTGTGACTGTGTGTGTGTGTTTGTGCTGTGATGTGCGAGTCCCCGTCTTGCACCCAAAAACTCGAAGCTGAGTCTCAGTACTTTTAGCAACACAAGCTTTATTAAGCTTGAAACAGCAACAGTGAGATTATTTAATGTAGCGGGATTTTTCATTCTCCTATACACAGACACAGCAGTCAGGTTAGGACGGGGGGAAAGTAATACTGAGTCCAGCACATTTATAATGTCCCTTGTTCCTTGTATCACCCATCAACGGTAGGCGCTTATAGCATGTTTGCGATCTTTTCAGATTGGCTTTTACATCGAATTGCTACAGCGCTGGAAGACTGCGATTGCTTTGGGACGCTCTTCCGCATGTTGTCCCGTTGGGTGGAATCCCACAAGAGTTTAGAAACTCACTCACACCAACCATGATTCTTTTCAAAGGTAAAGTGCAGGTTAATTTGCTTTATGTATTTTTACTTTATATTTTGTATTAATCATTTTTATATGAATAGTTTTGGGTTGAAAAACGAATCATCTAAGTTTCCATTACTTCTTATGGGAGAATTCACATTGATATACTGTACAAGTGCTTTGGACTGCAAGCACATTTCCTGAATGAATTATGCTCGCAAACTGAGGTTCCACTGTAATTAGCTGCGGCAGAGTCGGGAGCAACAAAAAATAGAGTACGCTCACGCTCGCAATCTGCAGTTTGTGTTGCCGATTGATGCATATTTTTTTGTTTACTTTTTTTTTTGCGGTGGGACGCCAGATAATACGGAATGTTGGATAAGCGAGACTCTACTGTATATTTTACATATATATATATATAAAAATATACACACACATACATACACACATACTGTACATCACTCTGAAGCAACAAATAAACAATGTATTACTATGTACATTTAATTAAGTACTTGTCCAAACCTTTACTTTCAAAATTATTTTTCATGCCAGTCCTTGAAAAAATGTTGTTTACCACTAGACAAAGGTAAACCGAAGAATAAAAGAAACCAATATATTTTGGGAGAATGATACAGATCTTTTATATGGTTGATTCACTTCCATTAATATAAGTACACGCTTTGAGTTGCGATATTGTCATTTTGCACTTAGCACTTAGGTTTTTGCCTTTATTCATACATAAATAAACACAGGAATTTCTGGGGACTTAATATTTTCTAAATGTACTATTTTATTTTGTCCCAGGAATTTACTAGCAATTTACTATTCCCATGATAGCGTACATATGTGAAAGGGTTAATAAATGCAAAAAAGAAAGAGTATGCAGGGTCGACTTGCTTTAGGAGATCATGCTTCTGGAAATGTAAAAGAGAGCCAATAGCCAAGGCTACTAAAATGTTACTGTACATTAAATATCAAAGGAATAATAAAAGCTAAAAGGTGAGAACAGCATTTCACAACTACTACATTGAAATCTTTTAAAAGAATACAAAAAAATATATATATTTTAAAACATACCTTACCATCCTGAATCCCCCAGATTAATATCTGATTATCAGTACCACCAGAGAGAAGTTCAGTTTCAGGGCCTACAAAAATAAATAAATAAATTTGCAGTATTGAATCAATTAAAGTATCATAAACATGTTGTGTACTCTTTGTATTATTTGGCAGATACTGTATTGCTTATTTAGGAGTTGCTTCTCGCAACTGAGAGGATGGGGCAGATGTTTGCCGACTGGCCAACAAACCACATGTGTTACCTGGTAGGTAACCACCTAAATAATCAGATTGTAATTCACAACTAAGAATGTAATGTATCTCTCTCTCTATATACATATATACATACACACACACACAGTGGAACCTTGGGTCACGAACGTCTCGGTCCACATACAAATTGGGTTACGACCAAAAAGTTCGCCAAACTTTTGCATCTGTTCACGACCACACACTCAGGTGACAAACAAGCCAGTTTCTCTTCTGGTTCGTATGCGCCGATGACTTCCGCACGTGTTCAGTCTCTCCCTGTGCATCATGCGAGAGAGAAAGAAGGCAAGAGAGAGCAAGCGAGAGAGAGTGCTGACCAAGTAAGGCTGAGAAGGCAGCTAAAGAATGCACCAAGCTTCTTTTTAAAGAGACTGATTCGAGCATTGTTTTAACCTCATACTTAATGAAGACTTTTCAATTGGATTTTAACCTCCACTTCTGTTTACTGCGATCGGTTCGTAGCGTGCATTGTTGCAATGTTACTTTTCTTGGTTGTTTATTAAATTACAGATTTTTCAAATGTTCATGTTTTCCCTGTGCTTAAAACTCATTAAAAAAGTGTTTACAGCAAGCGGTTCGTAAGGTTATAGCGTGAATTCTTGCAATGTTACTTTTCTCTGTTCGAGGTTTTCTCAGTGTTATTCAATGTTTTTACATTTAGTTTACTATTACGCTGTGCATTCTATGGTATGATTAACTATTTTTGTGCTTAAAAATCTTTATTAAACACATTTACATAGTTTGTACAGTCTGGAATGGATTAATTGTACTTACATACATTCCAATGGGGGAAATTACTTCAGGCCATGACCAAATCAGGTTATATACATATACATACTGTACATTATATATATATATATATATATATATATATATATATATATATATATATATATATACATACAGTGGTGTGAAAAACTATTTGCCCCTTCCTGATTTCTTATTCTTTTGCATGTTTGTCACACAAAATGTTTCTGATCATCAAACACATTTAACCATTAGTCAAATATAACACAAGTAAACACAAAATACAGTTTTAAATGATGGTTTTATTATTTAGGGAGAAAAAAATCCAAACCTACATGGCCCTGTGTGAAAAGTAATTGCCCCCTGAACCTAATAACTGGTTGGGCCACCCTTAGTAGCAATAACTGCAATCAAGTGTTTGCGATAACTTGCAATGAGTCTTTTACAGCGCTCTGGAGGAATTTTGGCCCACTCATCTTTGCAGAATTGTTGTAATTCAGCTTTATTTGAGGGTTTTCTAGCATGAACCGCCTTTTTAAGGTCATGCCATAGCATCTCAATTGGATTCAGGTCAGGACTTTGACTAGGCCACTCCAAAGTCTTCATTTTGTTTTTCTTCAGCCATTCAGAGGTGGATTTGCTGGTGTGTTTTGGGTCATTGTCCTGTTGCAGCACCCAAGATCGCTTCAGCTTGAGTTGACGAACAGATGGCGGACATTCTCCGTCAGGATTTTTGGTAGACAGTAGAATTCATGGTTCCATCTATCACAGCAAGCCTTCCAGGTCCTGAAGTAGCAAAACAACCCCAGACCATCACACTACCACCACCATATTTTACTGTTGGTATGATGTTCTTTTCTGAAATGCTGTGTTCCTTTTACGCCAGATGTAACGGGACATTTGCCTTCCAAAAAGTTTAACTTTTGTCTCATCAGTCCACAAGGTATTTTCCCAAAAGTCTTGGCAATCATTAAGATGTTTCTTAGCAAAATTGAGACGCGCCCTAATGTTCTTTTTCCTTAACAGTGTTTTGCGTCTTGGAAATCTGCCATGCAGGCCGTTTTTGCCCAGTCTCTTTCTTATGGTGGAGTCGTGAACACTGACCTTAATTGAGGCAAGTGAGGCCTGCAGTTCTTTAGACGTTGTCCTGGGGTCTTTTGTGACCTCTCGGATGAGTCGTCTCTGCGCTCTTGGGGTAATTTTGGTCGGCCGGCCACTCCTGGGAAGGTTCACCAATGTTCCATGCTTTTGGCATTTGTGGATAATGGCTCTCACTGTGGTTCGCTGGAGTCCCAAAGCTTTAGAAATGGCTTTATAACCTTTACCAGACTGATAGATCTCAATTACTTCTGTTCTCATTTGTTCCTGAATTTCTTTGGATCTTGGCATGATGTCTAGCTTTTGAGGTGCTTTTGGTCTACTTCTCTGTGTCAGGCAGCTCCTATTTAAGTGATTTCTTGGTTGAAACAGGTGTGGCAGTAATCAGGCCTGGGGGTTGCTACGGAAATTGAACTCAGGTGTGATACCCCACAGTTAGGTTATTTTTGAACAAGGGGCAATTACTTTTTCACACAGGGCCATGTAGGTTTGGATTTTTTTTCTCCCTAAATAATAAAAACCATCATTTAAAAACTGAATTTTGTGTTTACTTGTGTTATATTTGACTAATGGTTAAATGTGTTTGATGATCAGAAACATTTTGTGTGACAAACATGCAAAAGAATAAGAAATCAGGAAGGGGACAAATAGTTTTCACACCACTGTATATATATATATATATATATATATATATATATATACATACACACACACACACACATACACATACACACATATATATATATATATATATATATATATACACATACATACATACATACATATATGTGTGCATGTGTGTATATATGTATATTTATCTGTATGTATGTGTATATGTATATATGTATGTATGTGTATATATGTTGATGTGTATATATATATATATATATGTAGATGTGTATATGTATAGATATGTGTATATGTAGATATGTGTATATGTAGATATGTGTGTGTGTGTGTGTGCGCGCATATATATATGACAGCAACACTCATAACATAATAAAACAATTACATTGACAATCATGTTACGTTATTTTTAAAATGTTTCCTTTTCTTTTTCATAACTTCTTTAACACACTAATTCTCCGCTGCGAAGCGCGGGTATTTTGCTAGTAAATTAATATTTGGGACTTTTATCTGGTGTCTGGAGTCTGATCTGAGGGTTCAAGGGGACGACAGCGGCCCCTATCAGTCACAATATATACATTCACATACATATATATACATATACACACACACAGTAAATTAATATCAGCAATTTAATACTGCTTAAATGTAAACATACATGTACTTATAGGTTTTAATTATTTTTAATCATTAATTGCATTACAGCTTTTCTCCCGTTAAAATACACATTTACTATATTTATAAAGGTGTTTTTTTTCTTCAGTGTATCAGCTAGAGGTTTGTAATTTTTGATGGATAATTATAAATATGGATTACCATTTTAATTACGTAGTACTTGCTGCTGCCTCACAGTTAGGGGACCTGGGTTCGCTTCCTGAGTTTGCATGTTCTCCTCGTGTCTGCATGGGTTTCCTCCGGGTGCTCCGGTTTCCTCCCACAGTCCAAAGACATGCAGGTTAGGTGTACTGGCCATTCTAAATTGTCCCTAGTGTGTGCTTGGTGTGTGGGTGTGTGTGTGCGTGCCCTGCAGTAGGCTGGCACCCTGCCTAGGGTTTGTTTCCTGCCTTGCGCCCTGTGTTGGCTGGGATTGGCTCCAGCAGACCCCCGCGACCCTGTAGTGAGGATATGGTGGGTTGGGTAATGGATGGATGGATGTTTCTTACCAAAACTTATGCTGTATGACACACAGCAACAAATAATAACACAGTACAAATCTTTAAAAAGCCACAAATGTATCAAATGTTCATAAGTTGTTTATCAACAAGATAAAAGACTAACATGCTTAATAGATTTATATTTAAAAAATACATTTTGCTGTTAAGCCAACAAGCCTATTGTACACTAAGCAGCAATTCCGTATCCGTCTTTATTTTTTCTTTTTCCAATTAAAAATGTTTTAATTCAAGGAGATTTTCTTACAGTTTGTCAAATTGCGGAGGGCGACTACTCAGATTCCTTGTTCTCAGTTTATTACTCCACTTTCTTTAATGTAAAGGCTAAGCTCTCTGCTAGTTTACACTGAAGGAAGCTCAACTACTGTAATACATTTCATAAAGGAGTTAGGAAAAGCAGTGGCTGAAAAGATCAGCTTTTGTGATCGGCCAATTTACATCAGCGGCCGATCAATCGGAGCATCCCTAGAAGTTGCTTAAAAAACACATTTAGCAAATTTCATAGAGTTTTTAAAAACATGATTAAGAGTCAATTGTCAGCATTATATTTTGAGGTTTTCACCTGGTGAGTAGTCACATACCTATAATTGCTAAATTTCCAGATTTTGTAGAGAAAAGCCAAGCAAAATGACACCTTTTATTGGCTAACTAAAAAGATTACAATATACAAGCTTTTGAGGCAACTCATGGCACCTTTTATTGGCTAAAGGGCCTGAGTTGCCTTGAAAACTTGCTTACTGTAATCTGTTTAGTTAGCCAATAAAAGGTGTCATTTTGCTTGGCTTTTCTCTACATTCATAATGGCTAACAAGGTACAACACCCTAGTACTACAGATTTTGTAAGCAAGTTAATCATTTATACATTACATAAATATAAACCAGAGCTCATTTTAAATGAGTAACTGAAGATATTAATTCTGCAAAATAGATAGATAGATAAAATAAACAATAATAGAGGATTAAACAACACCATCAGTGGCAGCAAACTGCTGTGGCTCCAACCGATGTGCTAAACACCACAGTTGGAACTAGCTTTGGCCCACTTGCAAAAATTCCTGGTCTGCTGCCAATGTTTCGAGAGCTATTAGGGGTATTAAAGTGACTAGCTGTGCTCTACTCCTAAACGAAACACCATATTATAGAATATAATAAACAGAACACAACAATTATTATAAAGATTTTATTATAACCGCTTCTTTTGTAAATTTTGATAAGCTGCAGAGACATTTCATGTTGTGAAGGATTTGAGTCTACTAATAACAAAATCAGGTTTGTGCAATCAACTAAATAATTATCAACAGACAATTTCTGCACAGCCTGTGCCATTTTAGATACTGAATCTGATGTATCTGTTGATACAAAATACTGTTTAAGGTACCTAGAAAGCATGCAGGTTCTGTGACCACAGTAATTTCATTTGTAAAGTCTAAATCAATCATATAATACTATGACCTTGCTTTTTCCCTTTATTAAATACAAAAATGTCTATCTGAATGCAATATAAGGATAAGTGAATACTGAATAATTCAAATTCCCACCAAACCTTATGCAAAAATTTTAAAAACATATTTCGAGTATAGTCGATTCCTGTTAATCGGACCACATCGGGACGTGATCACTTTGGTCCTAATAACCGGCTGGTCCGATTACACAAACATGCCCTATACATGTGCAACCAAGACGGGATGTGCTATAATTAACATATTAAAATGTCATTGTGACTTTTATTGTGCTGCACATGCGTACGGTGAACGTAAAACAAGAACTACGTACATGTACGGTTGCTTATAACTTTGTTTATTGAAAAAGAAATCTACAGATTCTTCGAAACGATCTATACGACACTCAGCATGCGAAGCACAATAAAAAAGGTTACATTCCCAAATTCTAGTCAACGTTTAAAGAACTTGTCTAGTGTGATCTGACACATTCTGTTTACGCAGTGCACTTGTTTACGCTCGACTTCATGTCGTCGGTTACTGCACGGTCCGTTTTAGAAAAGAAAGGGCAGGCATGTTCACCCCCACTGGTTTGCACTTGGTACAAATTTTCCGACTTCCTGACGTTTGATAAAAGCATAAATTCTCCTGGGGAGCCCAGGGATCCTCCCGATGTTGCTGACCCGCTTTACATCCGCTTTCCATGGGCAACTTGTGGCTTCTTTTTCTTATTCTCTGTCACGTTCTTTGGTCCGATTAAATGGAATTTTGGTCCAAATAAGCAAGCAATGTTAGGTTTATGTAATGTGATCTGTTTCGGTTCTTTAGGATTCAGTCCGAATAAGCGGCTGGTCCGATTAACCGGTGGTCCAATTAACCGGAATCGACTGTATTACATCTGCATGTATCCATTAGATCCAAGAGCTTTTTTGCATTGTATCCAAGAGATTTTTTCAAGTCCCAAGAGATGAGACTTTTGCCAAAAGATTTTTTCAAGTCCCGCCCTCCTCTCAACCATTTTCAACCAAGCCCACAGTCCTCTCACCTCTCATTCGTGTGAATGCTTTTGTCAGAAACAGTTCCTGAGCTCTCAGCTCTTATAAATTTTTACGTTTTCCTCACTTTAAGTTCCTAATAAATGAAGACTTATTACGTCCAAATCTTATTGGAGAATTTCATCCTGAAGGTTTATCAACAGAATGTGTGCATGGGCAATTCTAACACAGAGAAATGATGAAGTCAAATGAATTAACGCCAAAATTTTCGATCGGTTACATGGCAAATTGATTAAACAGTTGGTGGTGATGTTGTGGAAGATGAAAACATCAGCTTACAATATACTATAGAATATCTACAAGCAATAACACCATCCAGTCTTCCACCGGCCAAATTACTGTTGAAAGAAGGATGTATCGAAATGTTATTGCGTAATTTATGTCTGAGTGATGGGCTATGCAATAGGGCAAGATTAGTTGTATGCAAAATTGGTCAAACAATTCTGACATGTAAAATTCTAACAGGCGACAAGAAAGGTAATGTAGTACATATTCTGCAGATAACATTAGACACTAAAGGAGATCTTGATATGCCATTCGTATTAAAACATTTACAGTTTTCCGTTAGAATAGCTTTTGCTATGACAATTAACAAATCACAGGGACAAACATTCGAAAAAGTTGGTTTATTTATTAGAGAGAAAGAAATGATATGATACCCACGGGCAATTATACAATGAGTTGCCACGATGTCAGTCCAAGCATGGAATCAAAATTCAATGCGATATTGACTAAAATTTAATTCAAAAAATTGTTTTTACTTAAGTTTTACAGTAAAAGTGTAAATTTAAAAAGTATTTGCGTGTTAATTTCAAAGCCAAATTCCCATGAAAATAACAACCTGTTTAAGTTGTACATCTGCATCCCCATACGAGAGCTGCAGATCCGCAAAGTGGCTCACACATAGCGTCCACCTGTGGGTTGGCGAGCGAAGCAAGCAGAGCCCCCTATTATATTAAAAAAGCACACTGAAATGTCATTTCAACTCACCATAGTCATTTCGTGGAACCCAACGGACACAGTTCACTCTTCCAGTGTGTCCATTCAGGGTAGCAATAACTCTGTAGTTCTGTTAATTGAAAACAGAAGGAAAAACATGTAAATGAAAGTCTTGGTCCAGATGTCTGTCAGACACGTTCCCTAAATGAAAACTATAATTAAAGCCAAAATGTAGTACAGCAGCTGAATGAAAAAATGAATCATGGCATACAGCCACAAAACAAAAAAAAATCAACTACTTTTAAGCAGCCAACAAAAAATATAGAGAAATATATGCACATGTGTATACTTCAGAATGAGGATGCGTTAGCGTGAAAATAACACTGGTATAATTTGATGTGAATGACAGCACTTTTAAGGTCTATGAAGCTTATTGCTTATGTAAACTTCAAGACTTAAAAAAGATTTAAAGGATAAAATAAAAATGAAAAAACTGCTGTATATTGGTAGTCATGCGCTTATTTTATGTCAAATATTTGCCAAAAGAAAGTTTAATGCAATGCACTAGTTAGAGTGTATTATTTCAAACACAATAAGTATTACACGGTACACCAACAAGTGGAGGACAATGGATATTATTTAAACTGTAACAATTTATGAATGACTAAATACAAATACAAGTATGGATCTCTAATTTAATTCAAGGGTCTGGTTTAATGAGGTTGTTATGATTTTTATATAGCAGGGACAAAACTAAAGCCTGTTACTTCATTGGAACAGAATAATTTAAAACTTTGTAGCTTAAATGAAGCCATAGACGGACCTGCATATGTAGCATACATATACTTGTGACAAAAAAGTTTCACTGAAAGGAAATCTTGTAGAAACAAAATAGAGGACTATCACGAGTGTCAAACCTGACATTTAGCACAATTACAGGAACTTCAATAAATCTAATATTCACAGAAAGCTGATTTCTAAAATGCCATGTAAACACTTTTTCCAATTACAGAAATTGGGTATTTGGCCTCTGAAAACCTGATTAACAGAGGTAGATTTCTCTCATGTGGCAATGGAAACCCAAAACCAGACTACTGTTAAGGATTTCAAAGTCTGCACATGTCCATTGCACTTCTTCAGCCTGAGCATATATCTGCTTTGCACAAGCTTTCAGTAGCCATCGGTAGAAGTGTCAACAAAATACATTTGCAGAGGCAAATGTTCAGGCGATCACTTTATTCCATCTTTTGGCTGAAGTAACCGGTCTCAATATATCAGAAATCGCTAAATTTGTGGTGATGAGGTGAATGTACCTTGCTAAACTTGGCAACACAATCTCAAGAATAGTAGGGCAACACGTTAAAAGTAACATGCTAAGCAGTGCGATTACTTTTTAAAGTAACGAGTGACCAAATTAAATTATCTAACTGAAGTAAAAATACTCATGTTATTATAATTTCAGCAGCAATGGGTGTAAGGCAAGAAGCACACAAAATGGGTCCTTTGCTATGCTCATTTGCACAGCCAAGCAGGAAAGGGTGTGCTGCATGCAATCTCGTATCAGAAACCAATTAATAAAGTGTCAATTTGAGCAAACATATTGATAAAACACAAGAAAACTATGAAAGGCATTATGCTTATTTTCTATTTCACATTGGACAATGATGACCTCCAATTATATTTTGCACAATTTAATGACATTTTGACAAAAGAGTATATCCAGAAGGTGTGTGTGTGTGTGTGTGTATAAAAGTATAAATGTCTTCATTTTGTGCACCTAAAATCAGAGTAAGGACAGGCTGTAAATATCTTACCGACTACAGATTTTTAACTCATGGATTATTATATATTTCATGTGCAAGTACTTTCAATAAGCTATTTAAAAAGAAACTGAACTAGACTGATCACAAGTGCATTTTGGTTTTTTTTTTGTTTTTTTATTATTTTAAGTTTTGTTTTACTGCTATTAATAATTCCAAACCAAGGACAAGAGTGGTGCAACTAACCACATATTCCTTGTTGATAAATCCGCAAATAAAATCATGGTATAACATTTAAGTAATAACACCACCCCATCCCTCCAGTATAAATGGAACAGAAGACTAAAAATTTAAGCAGGTTAAATAAGAGTTAAAAACGCACACAATTTCTCCATGGGGATTAATAAAGTAAATAAAATCAAATCATTGGGAACACCTGCGCACCTGTTTACTCATGCAGTTGTCAAATCAGCTAATCATGTGACGGCAGTGCAATGTATAAAATCATGCAGATTCTGGTCAGGAGCTTCAGTTAATGTTCACATCAAACACTAGAATGGGGAAAAAATGTAATATGTGATTTCAGCTGTGGCATGATTGTTGGTGCCAGACAGGTTAGTGTGAGTATATAAGTAACTCCTGATCTCCAGGGATTTTCACACAAAACAGTCCCTAGAAGTTTACTCAGAATAGTGTGAAAAACAAAAAAAAAACATCCAGTGAGTAGCAGTGCTGCAGACAGAAACACCTTGTCGATGACAGTGGTCAGAAAAGGATGGCTAGACTGGTACAAGCTGATAGAAAGGCTATTGCAACTCACATAACTATTCTGTACAACTGTGATGAGCAGTAAAGCATCTCAGAATTCACAACACGTCAATCCTTGAGGCATATGCATTACAACAGCAGAGAACTACATCCTGTCAGCCAAGAACACAAAGCTAAGGATGCAGTGGGCAAAGGCACATCAAAACTGGACAGTTAAAGACAGGAAAAGATGTAGCCCGGTGTGATGAATATCAATGTCTGCTGAGGCACACAGAGGGTAGTGTCAGAATTTGCTGCCAGGAGTCATGACAAGAAACCTCCAGGATCATTAGTTTACAGAAATCATGCAATGTGTATTCCTTTCCACTTAAGCTATTTAGAAACACCGTCCACCCATCCATCCATTTTCTGCCACTTATCTGAGTGCAGCAGTCTAAGTAAAGATGCCAATATGTTCCTTTTATCCAAACCCTTTTCCAACTCCTTTCGGACACACTGAGGCATTCCTAGGCTAGCTGAGAGATATAATCTTCCCAATGTTTCCTGGGCCATCCCCAAAGTGACCCTTTAGTTGGACCTGCCAGAAACACATCCCCAGGGCAGGATGCATCCTAATTAGCTGCCTGATCCCAAATGTCTGCGCTTCTCATCCTATGTCTGAGTCAACAAGGCATACAAAGGAAGCTCGTTTCTACCAGTTGTATCTGCTCATCTGTTATTAAAAGGCGTCTGCGACTATTCTATGTATAATTTAAGGGGTTATGCAACAACATTAATATTTTGGTGTGAAATGCCTTAGGTGGTGGTGAGCACATAACCCTTACGTTTTAACACACAAATATACCATTTTGACAGGTGAAATACCAATAAGTTGCAAAAGACGGAGCACGGGTGCCACTTAAAATGTGTTAACTGATAAGCAGCAAGTGTAACGTGCACTACATCATGAGCATGAAAAAAGACTGTTGTAATTCATTAGACAAATCAGCATTCCCTGTGCACCACTTTTATTTTCTGGCAGGGCCATTTCAAAGCACACTTGTCTACTACCTTCTGCAAATGCAACACACATTAATAGAGTTTTTCAGTTTTGCCTTTTAGTTCACTTTATAAATATGTAGATGGAATATGTTAGGATTAAGTTTTTATTTTAGAGATTATCAGTGTGTGTTATTATTAAGTACTTTAGAGTTATTACCTAGTTAATTTACTTTGACCGGAGCCATCATTCTCTGTAAGCTTGACATGGCAAAATCCCAGTCTATTAACCTGGCAATGTATTTCCTGCCCCGCAGATGTCATTGACTTTGATTATGTTTGTACTCAAATCAACAACCTGCTTCTTTCAAGCAGGTTAGTAATTTTAGAATCAATTTTTTGGTTGATGCCTTTGCTTGGACTGATATGACATTTTGAGCTGTGGGGAGCCCTTTTTAAGGCATGCTGTATATCTGATCAAGCTCCATTATTATTGCATATATTGTAAACTTTTGAGCATAGTAAGTGTTACATAAATAAAATGTATTATTATTAATATTATCATCATCATAACAGTCCAGGCTGGTGGTGGTGTGTTGGTGAGGGTAATGTTTTCTTGGCACGTTTTGGGTCGGTTAACGTCAATCAATCATTGCTTGAATGCCACGGCCTAACTGAATATTGTTTCTGACCACGTACATCCCTTCATAGCCACAATTTCCCCACCTTCAAACAGCTACTTCCAGCATAATAAAGCAATAAGTTAAAAAGCAAAGATTATCTCAAATTGGTTTCAAGGACATGAAAATGAGTTCAGTCTTCTACAGCGGCCCTCCCAGTCACCGGATTCCTTGAATCCAAAAGAACACCTTTGTGATGTGGTAGAACAGGAGATTCAGAGTATACATGTGTGCCTGATTAATCTACAGAAATGTATCCATCCATCCATTATCCAACCCGGTATATCCTAACTACAGGGTCACAGGGGTCTGCTGGAGGCAATCCCAGCCAACAAAGGGTGTGAGGCAAAAAAACAAACCCCAGGCAGGGCACCAGCCCACCGCAGAATTGACTGATATAATTATGTTAATATGGACCAGAATCGCAAAGGAAAATTTCTAACTTGTGCAACCCATGACGTAAAGAGTTGAGCCTGTTTTGACAGCAAAAGGAGAGACCACCCAGTATTACCATAGTGTTCCCAATAATTTATATTGCAATGTTTACATGCTTGATCTAAATAATAATGGAAACTAAACTCTCTTTACTTATTTAGTGTACAGTGACACAAACGTTATTCATTTTTCGAAATAAAAACCTATTTTGCAATTTAAGGCTACAAAAAAAAAAAATGTAATAATTCTGCCTGAAGTATAATTTTTCTCTTTTTAATTTACATCTTAAATGTTATGGTCGTTTTATTGCTTATTTTGGCTGCTATACGATTTCATTCTGTAATTCGAACTACACTGCCAATGATTTGAGCAAACATAAGGTAAAAATAAATGACAAGTGCACAGATTGTGTATTCCACTTGAAAATCGTCATAACTGTTACACGGGAGGGTGGAAAGCCCATGTTCAGAGAATATGACAGCGGAGCATTCACTTTTAAAACTGCAACCTGACGTTGTATAGCAGCTTGCATAATTTGTGCAGTTGTTCATGACCATTCTCGATATGGTAAAAACACCGACATATTACGCATGTCAGTCTATATTCTAAAGTGCTTATTCTGTTCACGGTCGAGGGTATTGGAGATCTATTTCGGCAGCATCGAGTAAACAGGGAGAACCTACCTTGAACAGAGTGCCTGTCCAGTCTCGAGGTACACACACTTAAAAAGGCACCGCATAGTCACGTCTTACAGACAGTGACCGAGATGAGACGAGACGAGACTCGAAACCAAAGTTCTGAGGTGTAGAGCAGTAAAGCAAACCACTAAAGAGCCACGCCGCGGTAACTCAAAACAGAATGTAAACATTCCTGAATCACGTTTGAGAATTGTATTGAGCTGCCACAGCATAACATAAAAAAAATAAAAATTGTATTCACCTGAGGATCATACAGAGCAACAGACCCACTAGTGCCAAAAGCAATAATCCCATTTCTACCCCACGAAAGAACATGTGGGGTACGATTTGCACAACAAGCGACATGGCATGTTTCTACTGCGGACGCAGCCATCTTTTTGCTTTCCTTGCACTCTGACTCTACTACGTCACAACACCGCGAGATTTGAAAATGATTTCATCCTTGTTAAAACATGCGCATTGTAAATTCGCCCAAGCACTCTTCGTTTCAGAAGGCATTTGTTTTCATCTATATTCGTGCCTATAAACAAATCAAGATTTTACGAGTTTTTGCTCTTTTAATAAAAAGCTCTTTTCTGCAGCAGTCTTCTCCTCTGTGTATCCAATTATTCATAAGCGGAGCAAAAGTTGAAAATGAACTGCACTGTACTGAATACAGTGGTAAAGGTCTTTCAGGCTTTATGAGAGTACAGTTTAAATGGTGTAATGACATTGATAATCATGTAGCAGGAAATACATTCGTTAAGGAGGTAAAAAAAATAAAGCTGATGGCACCGTACGTTTTAAGGAATCGAACAGAATGTTTACTGGTCCATGTTGTTCTGTATCTGGTCAATCTTTGAGTCTTTTTCGGTGTGCACTGATTTGAACGGACGGCTGTGAAATACGATACTTTATTACTATGTATTCTAATAAATACAGTTGATGCATCCAAAACCAGTGAAGCATAAATTAGCCTAGATAAACCCAGATTTAGATAGAGGTATCTGAGCAATTAACAACCAAGAATCAAGCTTTTTTTCAACCGATCGTGTAATATTGAAAAACCAGTAGTGAATACACTTGTCTTGAGCATTCATAGTTTTCATACCCTTTTTCTGCACGTTTGGCATTCGTTTGCTCAGAGGTTGATGTGCTTGTTGCTTCCTTAGCAGCTCCTCTTTTCTCCACACTAGCGGCCCGCTTCTATCCTTCTTTCGTCGGCATCTTTTTGCGTTTAAACCGATTAAGACAGTGTTTGTGTTGCAATTGCTTACTTCGTTTTGTTTAATTTTTCCACTTAAGCTGGCACTTAAGTCTTCAAACTGCCTTAAGAATGATATGTTGAGGTAGGGGAAGTAATGGCGAAGGTGGTAGGGATGATAACGGCGCATGGCCGCCCTCCTGGCTGCTGCCGAGAGTTGATTCTACAGTAAAACAAAATAAAAAGAGGAATAACCCTGGATGTCAATTATGACCCCGAAAGCGAATAGTAAACGTCAGTTAGTATATGTGTACCAAATTTCAGGTCAATAGGTCAAATGGTTTGCAAGCTACATGTGATTTAAAATCCTGGACAGAGGAACAGTAATTATCCATCCATCCATCCATTGTCTAACCCGCTGAATCCGAATACAGGGTCACGGGGTCTGCTGGAGCCAATCCCAGCCAACACAGGGCACAAGGCAGGAACCAATTATACTGTACTCAATGCAATGCTAAAAGGCGTTTCATGCTATTTGCAATATTCTTGAGAAAGCTATACAAACCCCATTTCCAAAAAAGTTGGGACACTTTCTAAATATGCAATAAAAACTAAAATCTGTAATTTAGTAATTCATTTGAACTCTTATTTAACGGGCAAAATTACAAAGAAAAGGTTATCAGTGTTTTCACCAACAAACTTAATTCTATTTGTTACACATGGTGTTCAGAAGAACGACCAACTAGAAAAAAAACTTCACTTTGGTGATAAAAACATCATCAGACCTGATTTGGTGGATCCAGAGAAAGTGCTGCTCCCACCACTTCATATAGCGCTGGGTTTAATGAAGCAGTTTGTCAAAGCCCTATCAAAACATGGAGCCTGTCTTATGTGTTTGTGCTGAACGTTTTTGAGTTTGACTGAGACTACTGTAAATGGGAAGGGCATTTTTTGCTGCACCTAATGTTAGCACACTGATTTCTGGTGTGGAATTTGATGGTGTGATGAAAGGCCTGAAACAAGATTACTTCAAAGAAGTGCTTTTTAAGTTTTTAGTTGATAATAAACATCCAAATTATTTAAAAAATTGTGAAAAATGTATTAGTCAGGTTTAAGGAATTGTTTTGCAGCATGAGTCACAAAGTTCACTTTTCAGATTTGCTTTTGGAATTTCACATTGAAAATCTTGAACTGGTGAGTTAAGAGTAGTATAAAAGATTTTAGGATACCAAGAACATGGAAAGAAGGTACCTAGGGATGTTGGGTTGTCAGTATGATGGTGGACTGCTGTTGGATGATTCATAAGGAATGCACCTGAAAAAAAAAACTAAGAATTGACAATAATGTGAGAAGTTATATGTAAGTCAATAATTATATACTGCTCAAAAGAATTAAAAGAACACTTTTTAATCAGAGTATAGCATAAAGTCAATGAAACTTATGGGATATTAATCTGGTCAGTTAAGTAGCAGAGGGGGTTGTTAATCAGTTTCAGCTGCTGTGGTGTTAATGAAATTAACAACAGATGCACTAGAGGGGCAACAATGAGATGACCCCCAAAACAGGAATGGTTTAACAGGTGGAGGCCACTGACATTTTTCCCTCCTCATCTTTTCTGACTGTTTCTTCACTAGTTTTGCATTTGGCTACAGCCAGTGTCACTACTGGTAGCATGAGGCGATACCTGGACCTTACAGAGGTTGCACAGGTAGTCCAACTTCTCCAGGATGGCACATCAATACGTGTCATTGCCAGAAGGTTTGCTGTGTCTCCCTGCACAGTCTCAAGGGCATGGAGGAGAGTCTAGGAGACAAGGAGTTACTCTAGGAGAGCTGGAGAGGGCCATAGAAGGTCCATAACCCATCAGCAGGACCAGTATCTGCTCCTTTGGGCAAGGAGGAACAGGATGAGCACTGCCAGAGCCCTACAAAATGACCTCCAGCAGGCCACTGGTGTGAATGTCTCTGACCAAACAACCAGAAAGACTTCATGAGGCTGACCCAAGGGCCCCATGTCCTCTAATGGGCCCTGAGCTCACTGCCCAGCAGCATGCAGCTCGATTGGCATTCGCCATAGAATACCAGAATTGGCAGATGCACCACCGGTGCCCTGTGCTTTTTACAGATGAGAGCAGGTTCACCCTGAGCACGTGATAGAAGTGAAAGGGTCTGGAGAAGCCATGGAGAACATTATGCTGCCTGTAACATCATTCAGCATGAGCAGTTTGGTGGTGGGTTAATGATTGTCTGGGGAGGCATATCCATGGAGGGTCACACAGACCGCTACAGGCTTGACAAAGGCACCTTGGCTGCCATTAGGTATCAGGATGAAATCCTTGGACCCATTGTCAGACCCTATGCTGGTACAGTGGCTCCTGGTGCACGACAATTCCTGGCCTCATGTGGTGAGAGTATGCAGGCAGTTCCTGAAGGATGAAGGAATTGATACCATTGACTGGCCACCACACTTTCCTGACCTAAATCCAATAGAACACCTCTGGGACATTATGTTTTGGCCCATCCAATGCCACCAGGTTGCACCTCAGACTGTCCAGGAGCTCAGTGATGCCCTGGTCCAGATCTGGGAGGAGATCCCCCACAACACCATCTGTCATCTCATTAGAAGCATGCACCGATGTTGTCAGGCATGTATACAAGAACACAGGGGCCATACAAACTGCTGCATACAATTTTGAGTTGCTGCAATTAAATTTTGGCAAAATGGACTAGCCTGCCACAGAATTTTTTCACTCTGATTTTTGGGGCGTCTTTGAATTCAGGGCTCTGTAGGTTGATCATTTTCATTTCCATCAAACGATGTGGCATCCTTTCGTTCCTAACACATTACCCAGTCTATATCAGTATAGATATCCAGGAGGATTTCTTTTTCCCATTGAGATCTGATGTGTTTTCAAAGTGTTCCTTTAATTTTTTTGAGCAGTTTATATTGTTGTTTTCTTTACAAACATGTTTAAAATATTAGACTGACAATACTTTCATGTTAAAGTAATTTAGAACATCCATCCATTATCCAACTCGCTCTATCCTAACTACAGGGTCATGGGGGTCTGCTGGAGCCAATCCCAGCCAACACAGGGTGCAAGGCAGGAAACAAACCCCGGGCAGGGTGCCAGCCCACCGCAGGGTGTGCACGCACACACCAAGCACACACTAGGGACAATTTAGGATCACTAATGTACCTAACCTGCATGTCTTTTTACTGTGGGAGGAAACTGGAGTACCTGGAGGAAACCCAAACAGACACAGGGAGAATTTTAAACAATGTGGAATAAATTAGTCGATTGTGTAATTTGTTTTAATTACATTTCTTTTCAATCTTGTACATAAGTATGACACAATGCAAGCATTTTAATTTTATTTTTTATTGTGTTCATGAATGTAAATAAATATAACTATTCACAATTAAAACAATGATGTATCACTTTAATTTTGAAGATCAGTGATAAGGAGTTTATTAATAAATACATTTATGTTAATCTTAATGAATACTGTAACAAAAGCAACCCTTAGGAAGATATAGACTCTTTTAAGGAGTTATAATGACAATTCAATAAAAACATTCAGAGTGTTTCTGGCATGCATTAGCTTACTTTCTGGCATTGTAGTGGGGTGCTTCTGGGGCCTTAGCCCATAATCTCATGCTTTTGCCCCAATATTTGAGATACCCCCATTTTATAGACTCAACTGTCCAGTCCCTGATCCTCGAGAGTCCAGCTGTTCCTTCCATTATGCATTTTGAGGTGCATGAACAATGTGAGCAAAACTCCGTGGGAGACATCCCCAACACCCACCACTCCAGGGTCCTCATGCATAACGCCGTGAATGGAATTCACACTAAAACAGGGCGTAAGGACAAAAGCGGAACTGTGCGTACACATACAAAATTCCAGATGGATACATCTGTGCATTTGACAACTTCCACGTTCTTCCGCTCCATAAATACCGGTCAGTGTGAAAAGTAATGCATGTGCACACGCCTGCTGCCACTCCCCAAACTCCTCCCATCATTACACCTCTTTGAATAAGGAAAACAATATAAATAGACCTTAAGCTCAACGTTCTGTGAAAAAGCAATGGCAAAAGCACATGGGGAAATAAAAGAATTTCAGCGAATGCCAAGTGGAGGTAAGGAAAACATACTATTTGTTGGTTTAAACAGTGGTATAATCAACAAAAGAAAGTTGATTGAATAACATACTGTAGAGTGTCGGAGAAACTTGAAAGCTCAAGCTCACAAAGTCGCACAGTGTCCGAAATAAAAAAGAAGTTGTCTGGTATTAAAGTCATCGTGAAAAGGTGAGTCGTAGCTCACCGTCTGAGTGTCATATGAAAGCTTATTAGGGTACAGAGAAAAAAATAGGCACACAGTGGGAAAAAAGCACGAAATGTCAACTTTAATCTCGAAATATCCACTTTAATCACAGTTTATTTTGTCATTAAAGTAGAACATCGTAAACTTCATCTTAAAATCGTTTAATTTACTAGTTTCTCAAATCCCATCGTAACGAAAGTAGCATGTTGAATACTTTGTATTGTATGTGTTCTTCTATGTGCTCTATGTGTGTGAATCACTACGTGCTTCTTAAACAGACGTTCTCTTCCTCCGACAGGACACAGAATCCATTTAATTTGTAATAGTACAGCTCTCTGAATAATTAAAATACTGAGATGTATACAGGATATTATTTTCATGATGATAGGAATTAAAGCATGTATTAAACATGGGAACACGGTTGCGCAGTGATAGTGATGAACTGGCGCCCCATCCGGAGATTGTTCCTGCCTCATGCAAAATGCTTGCTGCACTGTCTTGCTGCACTGTCTCTTTCAAATGTACTAACCCCCAATTCCTGTCCTTACTTTTCTTTCTCCAAATGCCCAATCGCCACACGATCAGCTCTGTAATAGACGTTAAGCCATCTGTAAGCTTAGAACAGCGATTCTTCAAAACTTTTAAGGAACATTGAAATATCTTCATAGTACGTGTTTAATTATTCTATCAATCTATCCTTCCAGTGTTGCACCAACCCCAGCAGGAATACAGCGCGAGGCAGGAACAATCCATGAACGGAGCACCAGCTCCTTGCTAACGCTGCTCCACAGAGTCCTCATATGTTTAACTAGCAAAATACCCAAGCTTCGCAGTGGCGAAGTACTGCCTTAAAATTTTTATTAAGAAGAAAATTACACCTTTTTAAACTGAGGGAAAATATACCAATAATTATTTGTTAAGGATCTCTTTGTATACCACATTGTGAGTTCGGTCCTCCGGTTGTAATATGACCAAGCTGTGCGCTGAGCTTACTCTTGAGCATGCAACGTACAGTTGGCCATGTGAACAGTAATCTTGTTTCAAATCTCACAGCTTAGATTGCTGCTGTCATAATCGGTTTGAGTTTCATGGTTTATTTCAATTACAACTGTATTTGTAGGACTTGTGTTGAAGAGACATTCGGCATCTGTCAAGCGTTGTAAGTATACAACCGGTTTCATCGATAACTTCACATCCAGCTTTTGAGAGTTTAAACATTCATAAACATCAATGTGTCCACTACTGAAATCGTCACCTGTCAATCTAAAATGTTTAAGAGGCATTGGCGGTTATCAAAAGGTGTAAAATATTTGGCCATTTCGGTACACTTGAAAGCGATAACCGAACAATTCACTGGCAGCCATCAACTCACATGCAGATCCATAGGTGAAGGGCTTAAGCATTTCACTCTTCTAGTGTTCCTGTGTAGTATAATTATCTCCTGTACCGTCATCAGTCCACACCTTGAACCTGTCCCAGTCATTCAATAAATACATAAGACACAATGTTTCTCTGGATATCAAGAGTGAGCCTGATATGGCCGTGCAATATGTAACAAAGAGAATGGAAAAGGTAGGTGCCATCTCCGGGCAAGGAAACCACTCATTAAGTGACAGTTTTTTGATCGTGATCACCTCGATAGACATGTTAATGGGGGTACGGTTGGAATGATAAAGGAAATGGGTACCTGAACAATGTAAAGTAAGTCTAAAATACCTACACAATAACTATAATCGTAATAAACGAACAATAAAACAGAGGAGAAGCTGTGGATTAAATAAAAAGGCTGTAGTTATCAGCAGGGAGACGTGAATCTCGTGGCAAAGCAAGGAAGGGAATGTAGAGACTGGAGCGACGGACGGCCTTATACAGGCAGGCAGCCAACAACGTGGGAGGCGTTGGGATGGGGGACCCAATGCCGCCTCACACGGTGACCGAGCTGCAGGCTATGGATGTATATATGTACGTAAGTAGGATTCAGTTAGTGTTGGGAACCCGCGTACCAAATTTCTTGAAGATGGGCCCATAAGTAACAAAGACCATTGAAAAGTTCAATATGGCGGCCGACAGTGGCATCATACCACCGAAATAAGTACCAAATTTCAGCCTTCTACCTACACGGGAAGTTGTAGAATTAGTGACGTTGGAAAGTTCAATATGGCGGCTGACAGTGGTGTCATACCACTGAAATAAGTATCTACATCGGTTTTGGTTAGCACAGGGAAGACACCTACCAAATTTCGTGAAGATGGGGCCATAAATATGAAGGTTCAAAATGGCGAACGTAGTCAACCGTTATGACGTTACGTGTAGAATTTCGAAATTAAACCGGCTTAACTTTTGTAAGTAAGCTATAAGGAATGAGCCTGACAAATTTCAGCCTTCTACCTACACGGGACGTTGAAGAATTAGTGACGTTGGAAAGTTCAATATGGCGGCCGACAGTGGCATCATACCACCGAAATAAGTACGTACATCGGTTTTGGTTAGCGCAGGGAAGCCACTTACCAAATTTCATGAAGATGGGGTCAGCCTTCTACCTACACGGGAAGTTGGAAAATTAGTGACGTTGGAAAGTTCAATATGGCGGCCAACAGTGGCGTCATACCATCGAAATAAGTACGTACATCGGTTTCGGTTATCGCAGGGAAGCCGCTTACCAAATTTCGTGAAGATGGGGCCATAAATAAGAAAGTTCAACATGGCGGACATTGTCGACCGTTATCGACCGTTATGACCTTTATGTGTAGAATTTCAAAATGAAACCTGTTTAACTTTTGTAAGTAAGCTGTAAGGAATAAGCCTGACAAATTTCAGCCTTCTACCTACACGGGAAGTTGGAGAATTAGTGATGAGTGAGTGAGTGAGTGAGTGAGTGAGTGAGTGAGGGCTTTGCCTTTTATTAGTATAGATTATTAACAATATAGATTATTTAAATGAAGTTAAAGTTTTATCTGTATAATATAATAAACAGGGTGGCACTGTGGCGCAGTGGTAGCGCTGTTGCCTCGCAGTTAGGAGACTCGGGTTTGCTTCCCGGGTCCTCACTGCGTGGAGTTTGCATGTTCTCCCCGTGTCTGTGTGGGTTTCCTCCGGGCACTCCAGTTTCCAGGACAAAGACATGCAGGTTAGGTGGATTGGCAATTCTAAATTGGCCATAGTGTTTGTGTGTGTCCTGCGGTGGGTTGGCACCCTGCCCGGGATTGGTTCCTGCCTTATGTGCTGGGATTGTCTCCAGCAGACCCCTGTGTTTGGATTCAGTGGGTTGGAAAATGGATGGATGGATGGATATAATAAACATATTTTGCTGCATTTCATCTTAAAAATGTAAATACGCACTTTATAAAGTGGCTCAGGTTGTGTAATATTATAACTATATCTCAAGTTTACAGTGAGGTGATTGTACTTATAATTACAAAGCATTCTACAAGGAGCACTTGATGGACTGATTGAGTGCGTTTACAATTCTTGGGATGAAACTGTTTCTGAACCGCGAGGAAAGGCTCTGAAGCGTTTGCCGTATGAGAGCAGTTCAATAGACAGCATGGCTGAGGCAGCATGTGCTAGATGCTGTAATCCGATAATTCTCTTTCTAGTCAGCTGCTGTAGAGCTGTGATTCCCCACTCAGATACAGTGATATAAATATTCCGAGTGGTGCAGTGAGAGTAATATGGAAAAAGATGATCCGCTGTGGCAACCTCTAACAGCAGCAGCTGAAAGAAGAAGACGAAGGTGCAGTGAGAGTAACAACGCTAAAGCAGTTATGGTATTTAGAATAGTTTGACCATTCTGTGGACCAGTATATTGTTACAGGTTAATTACAATCAGATGCATTAAACTAATAAAACAGTATGCAGTTAATTTCAGTGTATTTATAAAGCCGCGTCAGGGATGTGGATCTAAAAAAGAAAGGGAAACCACACTGGAACAGTAGCACTGCTTTGATGCTGGGTGCCGCCATTTTACAAAACTGAGTGGAGAACTTGCGTATGCCCGGGTTTTAGCTAGTGTGAGAATGTGCGTGGTTTTACGCCAAGTTTAGGTTTTATACATCGCGATTTGAGCGTGGAAACGGGCTTACGCAACATTTTTGTGTGTACGCACCGTTTATACATGAGGCCCCAGTACTGCACGGTAGTGCAATGGGGACCCACACACCCCTCTCTTTCCATTTAACATACATCTAGGACTAGCATCGTCACCAGAGGGGGGCATAATCCCCTAATATGTTTGAAGGCTAGGCCCCCGCCTTGGGAAGGACATTTTGATCTGTGGATCCAATAACTGATTTTTAAGATGTTTATTACCAGATGTCCAGTTTTATGCTGTTTCAGTATATTGGAACTTTTTCTTAATTTCTTTCTTTTTTCTGAAAAAAAGATAAAAAAAAACCTGATAAGGTGAAAGAGATCCCATACAGGATAATTTATCAAATCTGTCCCATAAAGATCATTATTTTCTGGTGATTTCAAATTAATACTGACAATAAATTTTCTTCTCTATGACAGCAATCCTGAAACTTTTCAACATTTATTTTAGTTATTTCCCATTATAAAAACAAACCAACTTCTGGACAGAGTTGCAATCTTATATTAAAAAAGAGTCTGATGTTGAATGGCTTTGAGGAAGTAGATCTCACGTTCAACTACAACCCCACAGATAACAACACAACTTGTTATTGATAATTAACCTATTGATAAATTATTCTATGCACAAAATGAAACAGTCACAAAAAATCCTGTGTATGAGTGTTTTACAAAGGATGCAAAAGTTTATCTACAGACTATAAAAGCAATGCAGTCTTTATTTAAATCATTTGAACTTTTGCATAAATTGCATTTGTTTTATAATTTGTACTTCTGATAATGGTTTGGTTTGAATATTACTTATGATATGTATTGTTGTTTGCTATGTAATATGTTTGTTTTAATGTTTAAAATAAAAAAACAGCAAAATTATAAGATAAAGTGCTCTGTTTCATATGACACATTCCTAAACTGCATCTTGGACACACTTCAAAATGCTGTATCACTGCAATAATCAAGTCAAAAAAGAAACAATTTCATGGCTTTCTTATCTTATAAATCCATTCATTCTCTGAATCCACTTATTCCAATACAATTTCATGGATCAATCACAGTACATACTCACTCACACGCCCACAATAGGCTGACTTAAAGAGGACAATTACAGGTTTATAGAGTTATTATTGTTACAGAGTACAGTGACATTCTTAATCAAGATGCACCACATCCACATTTAGCCACAGTACTTCAAAAAGAATAATAAATAAATACAAAATTAAGACAACTGGTGGACATGCAAACCCCATAAAGAATGTGGCCTCCCCTATTATTGAAATAGTACATCTGCTGTCTTCTCACTTTATTTGGCTTCTAATTAGTGTCTTTCTGTAAAGTGTCTGAAGCCACTTATACAGACATACACTATGTGAAGTAAGTCATGGACTGAATAGTTTTGATAATAAAAGTCATCAGTCTGCTAAATGTCATACATGCTGAGGTTGTAACTGATACTGGAATTGCTGTTTAGATCATCCCATGCTTGTTGTGTAATGTATGTGCAGTAAATATTAATAGTCCAAAACAAACTAGAAATGAAACTACTGTTGCCTCTTCTTTATCTAGTCTCAGGATGTTTGACACCTTTGGCTTTGGAAGAGTGCAGTAGACATTATGGCTTTCAGTGTTCCTATGTGTCAGTTCATTCTCATTGGACTGCATGTACTGCTGATGTACTTTTTCAGTCCAGCATGTTAGACATCTGCAGTCCTGTTTTCATCTGTGATTTCCTTTCAAAGCACTACCTCCTTTTCTTGATTGCTGTATTTGAACACAGGACTCGTCAGATCATCAAGATACCTAACCACTGCAACTTTCTTCACCAAATAAAAAAGTAATAGCAAAAATTAAATTATGTTAATGATTTAGCTATTTGTATTATTATGAGATTACTTAATATCCCAACATGAGTTCGTACTTGACTCCAATCTGATAGATACTACTGACACATTTTTTTAGTTCCAGAAAAAAGTATGCTCTCCATCCCTTTGTTATACAAAGTTTCATGTAAATGAAAACTCGAAAGCAGCCTTTGACAGGACACCAGCCTATTGCAGGGTCCACTCATGCAAACGCTAACACTGAAACTCACACAAGGCCAGTCTGGAACAGTCAGACAGACAGTACTTTGGGAATGTGGGAAGAAAAATTAAATAAGTAATGGAAAGTTCACATACTGTAATCACAGGGACAACATGTACATTTTGCAATGACCAGATGATTCCAAATCAGAATGCTGGAAATACAGTGCTAGCTATTGCACTTTCCATTTGCATTATATTAAAATTAAATTTGTACAGTGCATTATTTTTATCATTGTTTAAAATAAACAAAAATGTTTTCCAATGAAATCTAAAAATCAAATCTTCCATCAGCACTGATTAGGTAAAATTTGAACTTCCTTTTTTCAATTGCATATCCTGATTTCTGTATTCTAACTAGATTTTAATGAATTGTTTATCTGGACTATTGTTACTCCAGATGAATCAATGTAAGTTAGATTCTTTGGGCCGTCACCACATGTGCACATGCTTAAAATGGCTAGAGGGAAGTACACCTTCTTGGAGTTCTAAGAGTTGCACATACTGACCTCTGCTGGTAGAGAAGTGTTCTGTAGTTAACTAGCATGAACATTATAACCTGTTAAGAGACAAGTCAACGCTCTTAATTTTCTAATGCTTGTTCATCAACTGTGCTTTACTAAGACTGGGAGAATAAAAAAAAAAAAACTCAAATAAAAGGCTTGACCATTAAAGACAAATAGCATAAATACACATATTTTCAAATGTAATTTTTCAAATTAAGTTTAATAAAAACTCAAAATACATTTAATTAAAAGCATTTGACCATAAGTATCTACATCACTCAAAAAGAAAGTCTAAAAATAATTTGAGTTTAATTTTAAATTCTCCCCATTACAGTTTATTGAACTTTGCCAACACTTTTCAAATGAATAATAATTTAACTACACTTCACTCTGGCAATCTACCATTATTCATTCATGCAGCATTAACTGTTAAGTCCCAAACAAAGAATCTTTTCATATATATACTGTTTGATCTATAAAAATTTTTGTCTGAAATGTTTTAAGCTGCAGCACCCCCTGGTGTCACTTTCGGAACCCAAAAGTACTGCATAATGAGACAACAGTTCTTAGCATGCCTTGTGGGTATCTTTACGGCTACAGAGAAATGGAGATCCTGCCATCTTGTCTGTTGGAGGACTATGTAGTCCAGATAGGTTATCTCCCCCTATCTCACCTTTATACTGGCATCCCCACCTTGACGACCACGTACCCACTTTTATATTGACATGTCCTGTCAACCTTCTGGCTCCTGGCTATACCTGTATATATATATTGTGACAGGCGCCTGGCGTCCATGCCCAGCCGGGACGCCCCTGCACACTATATTCAGGGGAGCAGCCCTGGACAGTGCAATACCTCTCCCTGGACGCTAGATGGCCACCCCCTGGGCTGGTGTAGTGCCTCGGTTTCCCACTGGGATTTGGAGGTGGGGCTGGCCTGTTGGGTCCCGCAGTTACCGCCAGGGGGTGCTGTGTTTGGGACTCCTGAGCCCATGTGGGCAACAGTTTCATCACACCTGGAAGTGCCGCCGGATCTTGGTGATCAAACACCTGGAGCACTTCCAGGTGACCTATAAAAGGGAGCCAGCAACCACCACTCATCGACCAGAGTCGGGTGGAGGAGGACAAGGTTGCGAGGGAGGAGTGGTGGTGCCGGGGAAGAGAAGAGTGGTTGTGCTTGTGCTGTACTGGTGTTTGGGACTGTGTTGTGGCTGGGGGGAGTACGGGAAAGACGTGCCCTCCAGCTGAAGAGTAATAAAAATCCTTTTATTTTACACGTGCCTCCCGTGTCCAATCTGTGTCGGGTCATACGCTATATAGTGCCTTTCACTATATATATATATATATATATATATATATATACCTGAAAAAAGTATAAGTGTCTGTGTATATGTTGACTGTACAGTTGGTAAGTCTGTCATTCCACCAGATGGCACATCACAAACATTTGTAGTAATAAAATGTATTGTATTTATCATTTCAACAGTTGAAGCATCACAAATCTTTGTAGTAATGAATTTTACTACTACAAATGTCTGTGATGCACCATTTGTTGGAATGACAAATGCAATGCATTTTATTATTACATGCATTACAAAACGCATTGTAATGGATGGTGCACTGCAAATGTTAACAGTGAGGTCTATGTTGATTATTTAGTTTTCAAACCATTTTGGATGGGTAGAACAGGTAGTATATACTGTATATAGAGTATCTATCTATATATATATACATAAACACACTTGAAAATAATTTTCTATATAGTACATACAGTAATTGGTATATATCTCTGTTGCATGCATGCATACTTTATATTGTAACAAAAGACAAAAGAGATCATAATGAGTTGGGCCACCACATGGCGAACCCCATATAATTGTTGGCAAAACAACCAACACAAATTCAAAATAATCATGAGAATGTCTTCTCAGACACAAGTCCAAGTATGAACTGATTCAAGATGGCAGATCTTCCGGTTTTAAGTTCTTCTGGTAGGATGAGTCAAGTCCAGATAGACAAACAAAGAAGGTGGCATCAGTGGTGTTACAGCCATCAATCTTCTGGTCTGCAAAGGGATGAAGAGGCTTTAGGACACAGCGCCAACTGCTGGAACAGCAGGGAATTACAATCACTAGAGATTTTATACTATGGCCTATGCATCCTTGTGTGACAATGTTTATTTATTTAGCATTATATTTTTATCAATTGTTCTGAAAACACATGCGCGTAAGAATTTCACACTACTATATATCCATGACAATAAACTTGATGGGACTTGACATGAAATTGATATCCAGATTTCAAATGTATTCATGTTTGAACATCAAGGTCAGTTTAGAAATATTGCCAGATTCTTCAGATCCCCATCTGCCTGATATTCACACATCACATCCAGGAACAGCTTGTTTATACTTTTTACTAGTCATCAATGAAATGGTTGTCATTCTTTCTAGTAGCAAAGACTCCACATCTCCTTTTTAAATGTATGCAGCTCTGTGGAGCTCCATTACGTTACACGGAGAAGCCAGCCAGGCATCTAATCTCTAAACTATTGCTCACATAAGCATTTAATGCCTGACTTATAATTGATGCAGAAGTAAATCTAACGTTTCCAACACATACAATTTGGCATAATCAAAGAGGAGCAGAGAAATGTGCACTTTATGATATGTGTCTCCATTTGCTTGTTGTGCACAATGGGGCTGCAGGAGAAAAAAAACAGAAAAAAAAAACTAAACTAAACATTGCATGGGATTGTTCAAACACATTGCACGCAGTCAATTTTCTGGGTGCTGCCAGATGCTGGAAGATGTAAAGTCTCTGCCAGTCAGCATTTTAAATAGTCAAGGACACTATGAATCTTCACATATTTCACAAACTAAAAAACTGTTTGTACAAAACTTCATATTGTACTGATCAGTGTGTGGGTCATTATTATTATAAACACCTTCATCCAAAGCATCTAACACAAAATTCCAAAATGTAAAATACATTTGAGAGATTAGCAGGAAAGTATAACAATAATAGACCATGGGGACACATTTTTAGAGTGGGGCACAAGAAGCATAGCACTTCAGTCATTCTCAGTTCTGGATGAAAGTTAACATTCTAACAAAACCACAGCTTCATGCCATCTGATAGGATCAGTACGTCCATAAATCAGGAAGCAGATCCTTTTTGTCACAATTGTCCTAGAATTGCTGTGTTCACTTTGATCATTTATGCAATAACACACTAACTCTAATGGCTTAATATTTGACAACTTAGTGTTTGTCCCTGCATTAGAACATTAGCATAGTTCTGACAAGAACAGACCATTCATCCAACAAGCTTGTCAATCCATCCATCCATTCATTATCCAACCAGCTATATCCTAACACAGGGTCACGAGGGTCTGCTGGAGCCAATCTCAGCCAGCACAGGGTGCAAGGCAGGAATAAACCCCAGGCAGGGCACATACACACCCAAAAACCAAGCACACACTAGGGACAATTTAGGATTGCCAATGCACCTAACCTGCATTTCTTTGGACTGTGGGAGGAAACCCACTCAGACACGGGGAGAACATGCAAACTCCACTCAGGGAGGACCCAGGTAGCAAACCCGGGTCTCCTAACTGCGAGGCAGCAGCGCTACCCACTGCTCCACCGTGCCGCCCCTTGTCAATCCTGTTACTTAATTTCTCCTAAACAACATCAATTTGAGTTTTGAAGGTCCCTAAAGTCTTATTGTCCACCTTATTCCTTGTACCACGCTTATTCCAAGTGCCTAAGACTTTCTGTATTACGAAAAACTTTCTGAAGTTTGTTCAAAATGTACCCTTAACAAGTTTCCACCTATGTTCCTGTGTTCTTTATGACTCATTTATGGAGACAAATTTGTAACCTCACACATATTTCCCCAGATTAGAATGCACTTGAGAAAAAACTACATTAATATGGAACAATCACATCTCACTCTAGCATGTCAGGAGTATCTGGTTCAAGAAAGAAGAAGATGACAAGATTTAGCTTCTTATTTAAAATTGAAAAAAGATGGGAAAACACATAAAAATTGACAACAGAATATGAAAGAATGTGACTGGCGGAAGAAGATGGTTGCCTTGAACAATTAAATATGTTTGAGCATTTTTGTCTGAGCAGTCTGAGCCTTTCTTTCAAAGATGTGTATGTTGGGTTGGTGATGCGAAATTGGCTTTCTGTGAATGTGCCCTGAAGTGGGCTGGTGACCTCTCTAGTGTTGGTTTCTACCTTGTACTTGGCTGCCAAGATAGCGAAATTGAAAATGGTATACAGTATTATACTAAAGTTCATTATGTTAGAATTAGTATTCCAGTTTCAGATTTCCATTTAGACACAGAAAAATATGCACTTTTATTTATCTGTCATCATTTACTCTTTACAAGATTGATGTTAGACAGAGTGTACTCATTGACAAAGGTGTAGGACTTGGACCAGGTCTAGATAGGACAGTATTTTGTCTCAAGCACAGACTCATCTACTTATCCACTTCCTTAACTTGCTTATTGCTCTGCAGGGTTATGGGTAGATGTGACATAGCCAATCCCAACACAACAATCAGAATAGTTAACACCAACCCTAGATTGGATGGTAGCATATCACAGGACAGTAACACACTTATGTTTAGGCAATATTTTTTTGAGCTTCAAAAGAGCATGTCCTTAATATGTGAATGGAAAACAGAATCACTAATAAAACAAGTCTACCTTCTTCCACACATCATCTCCAGAATAGTTATTTCTGGAGATTGTTATGTTAAATAACAAATAGCATCCCTGAGAGGACATGTTAATGTTGTTGTCTCTTTCAAGTAATGTCATGCTTAACAGTAACATATAACATAATTCACGTTATTTAGATAGATAGATAGATAGATAGATAGATAGATAGATAGATAGATAGATAGATAGATAGATAGATAGATAGATAGATAGATAGATAGATAGATAGATAGATAGATAGATAGATAGATAGATAGATAGATAGACACACTTTGGTCTCAACACATACCAGAATGTTTAAAAAGGAACAAAACTAAAAAGAAAGAAAACATATGACTTATTCACAATGAAGCGTTATACAGACCTATTGGTGTTAGTTTAAAGGAGACCCCTCAGAGTTTCTTGACACAGTTCTGCTGAATAATTTGTTGGCTGAAAGTCCTCAGTGTTAGTTTGTCAGAGAGAGGATGTACAGCATTGTTCATAATGGCTGCCAGTTTTGTTTTAATACTCTTCCTCACTACCACCTCCAGTGGGTCCAGAATGCATCCTACAACTAGTTAGTTAGTTTGTTGATTCAGTGGGATTCTCGTGAAGTGAAGTTACCAATTTGGCACATCACTGTATAGAATTTCCCCTTGGGATTAAACTAAAGTAATCTAATCTAAAATTGCACCTACCATGATGCAGATGATGTGAGAAATGACACTACTCACATTAAAGGAAATCAGTCTCAGAACTGCAACACAAATAGTAAAAGAGAATTTAAGAATACAGACAGTGAAATAGTAGATGCTCTAAACTTGCATTTCTCTGAGGTCTTGACATGTGAGGAAGTAGATAACCTCCCAGCAGGAAAAGGAATTACTAAGAAGGTACTGAGTGATTTGGAAATTGTGGAATGAGAAATACTACTTAGATTAAAAAGGCTGAAGTCAAACAAATCACCAGGACCAGATAATCAATTGCTTTAGGAAGTTAGTGAAAACATATATAAACTGTTGCTGCATATTTTATGAAGTCACTGCACACTGCGGAAATTCTGAAGGACTAGAAAATGGCAACTTTTATCCTGTTATATAAAGAGGGTGACTGGGCAGATCCAAGCAACTACAGGCCAGTAAGATTAAAATGCATCACAGGTAAATTAATGGAAGGAATTATTAAGGAAAAGATTGAGCAACACATGGAAATAATGTGTTTTACTAATATGCTGAGGAAACAACAAAAAAAATCTTGACTTTCATAAAGCATTTGATAAGGTGCCACATGAGAAATTGGGCATCGAAATAAAAGAAGTTGGAGTTCAGGGTGTTGTTTGTAGGTTGGTGCAAAATTGGCTCGGACACAGAAAGCAGATGGTTATGATGCAAGGAACCCTATTAGAATCGGCTGATGTTAAAAGTGATTTCCCACAAGGGTCAGTGGTAGGGCCACAGATTGACTAAAAAGGAAAAAAACTGTAAAGAAAGAAAACTTGTCTTAGTCACAATGAGGCAATATGCAGACATATTGCTGTTGGTATAAAGGAGCCCCAGTAGTGTTTCTTGACACACTTCTGCTGAATAATTCATTAGCTGAAAGATGATGTGCAACATTGTTCATAATGTCCACAGTTTTGTTTTACTACCTCCAGGGTGTCCATAGTGCATTCCATAACTGAGCTTGCCCTTTTAATTAGCCTGTTGATTTTGTGGTCCTCTTTTGAAATGATATTACTAGCCCAGCAAACCACATCATAGAAAGTTGCACTGACAACCATAGTGTTGAAAAGATGTGGAGGACGTCACTTCTCACATTAAAGGAGCTCAGTCTCCTAAAGAAGAAAAGCCTGTTGTGCCCTTTCTTATATACCGTATACAGTATACTTGCATTTAAGTTCTCCCGCGGATAAGTCAGGGCTTGATTTTACCATATAATTACTGGTAAGTTATAATGTCGGTTGTATAAGTTGAATGCAGAAAACTCACGCTATTTGACCAAGAGATTATGATATGCTAACACCCACCAGACAGAGTAACCACGGAGCACACAGCCTTTTTTTCTATGTATTGTGCCTACATGACCACATGGTAACACCCGAACTATTCTCAAGCGTCGTTTGCACTGATTTGTGTTTTTTGTATCTCACAACCTCGTACACCTTTATCGTAAGAGCATCCCTTATTGAAGTGGCAAAAGAAATTGGCAATTGCGCTGCTGCAACAAAATTCGATGTGTCTGAGAAACTGGTGCAAGACTGGAGAAGGCAAGAAGATATAAAAAAAAAATTAAGTGACACATTTTTGAACGGGCATATAAGTCAGGGTCTGATTTTTTGATAAATTTTTCAGGTTTTCAAGACCCGACTTATATGTGAGTATATACAGTAGTTCCTCTGCGTTCCAAGACCAGTCCAACCTGTCATTGATCTAGATCCCCCCCCAAGAAGCTGTAGGGGCCTGCACCCTTGTGGTGACAGGACATCTTTGGTGTGGTGAAAGTTAATCAGTTCCTTGGTTTTAAGATGTAGACAATTCTCGTTGCATTAAGAAACTAAGTTCTCCATCTGACTCCTATAATCTGTCCCCTTTATCAATTTACTCCATAAGTGCAGAATCGTCTGAATCAACCGTCAATTTTCCCACTCTCTCCTTTTTTATGCACTAAATCTAGCAGGTTGAGTGCATCCCATAACTGAGTCTGTCTTTACAATCAACCAATTTGGTTGACCTCTTTTGAAGTGATATTACTAGCCTACCACAGCATAGAAAATTTGCCCAACAAGTTTTAATTACAATCCCAAGCTTGCATGTCTTTACAGCTTTGTAATTTAGTTTATTTTTACTTTTTAAATAGGTACAGTACCTAGTTTCCATACACAAAGACCACAATGCATATAAACAAATATAACAAGGTATTGTAATAATGTGTATGTGTATCGCTTTAAAGTGCATTAAAATAAAACATAAATCATCATTTAATAGAAGACAAAAATATCCTGTACTTTGTATGTTCAATTATACATGCATAGAAAATGGAAAAAACAATTAATGTTTAATATCCTACTGCTCCACAGTTACCCTTGGATAACGATGAGATACATTTGTTAATGAAAAATGAAGTTCTGTTGACTTGTAATACTGGCAGAGATGGGTTTAATTTCAGCAAGAGTGGAATCCCATGAGTCCTCCCTCTGTTGGCTTTGTGCATATTATTACATCTGCTTCCTCACTCCCTTTGCTTTGTCAACACACACTGCAAACACATTTGAAAAAGAAATAGATTGACTAACTTTTCTGTAATGTCACCTGTATTTTCTTTTATTTATCCAAGTGATTCTTTGCATTGAAACATAACATAACATCATTCTGAAGCATACCTTAGCCTGTCATGGCAGTACCGCCCGGATGGCAGGACTCAACCCTAGAGAGGATGCTGATCCACTCACATACACAATCATGTGGGGATAATTTACAGTTAACAGTCAAAATCACAGACACATGTCTTTAAGATATGAGAGGGACACCAGAGTATCCAGAGAATAAAAACACTCTAGCGCAGGTGGAATATGCAAGTATGCTGGATCTGTGATGCAGCATCACTAACAATTATGCCACCATGACACCCCACCTTGAATTTTTTTCCTCAAGTAATAAACACATACTACTAATACCATTGTAAAACTAATCTTCTTCCAATTCTATTGTTATAGTTAATAGACAACTCACACTTCATGCAAGAAAACTATTTTCTAACATAGGAGACGTAGAGGAGTTGTCACACATGTGTATAGGTGACAGTTTACAGACTCAAATAGTGCTATTTCTCAGTTGGACCAGGGGTTGGTGCTGTCACCTGGTCCTTTCTCCTTTTGTCCCTCTGCAGACCAGCTGAAGACCCTGCCTTTTAATGACATCACCACCAGTCCATTCCCCGTTGGTGCCATTTCCGGTTCCCTCTGATGACGTCATATTCGGTACCCAGACCCCATCTATCCTGCCTCGTCAGTTCCTGTTCCAGCCTCCCTGACTTTTATCGTTCCTCTGTTCAGTCATATTTATAGAGCAGCCTTCCAAATGTTAGTCAGTTCCGTTTTGGACTCCTGTCTGTAAAGGCCTGTTTATTTTTTTTCCTACATTTTTTCATCTATATAGGGTGGCCATCCCCTAACCTTTTTGTGACTCTTTTGCATCCTTATTACATTATATACATGTGAACTGCTGCATACATGCATAAATGGCAAATCATTTACGAGTTGTTACAGTTTTGCAATAATATCCAGATGGAGTTGCCATCCTTTTAAGGATTTTTCCACCGATGTGCGCATTCCCAGTGCAGCTAAGAGCTGTGTTATATGCATTTTCAGTTGGTTTATTGTGGTTTGAGATACTTTCGTAAATGATTTGAAAACGTCAATGTGGATACCGCCTACTGCTGACTGATTTAAAAACAATTATCTTACACTGTTTTTTCTCCATGAAGGTTTCAATGGCAATACCCATTGTGTTCATATGTCCATTTAGGGATGTTTCACCAAACAAAGTGACAGTTCACTAAAGATAATGTTTCATTTTTGATTATCCTTTACAGTAACATCAGCTCAAATATTCTCTGGTCAATATGTCAGTTTCCTTACTAAGACCTCTATAGTGCAGTATTTACAATAGACTTGTGCAATCAGGTGAACTAAAGGTCCACAGATTGTATCCTCTTTGATATTCTTCTGTGCTGGACTGAAAGGGGTGGCTTTCAAATCCGTATGTATATTGGTGACCCTTTCATCTTCCCATCTAGTTCATGTCCTTAGGTGCACACCTCTAGCTCCTTCCTGGAATTATCCTCTTCTACATCCTTCAGTGGGGCTGCATTGGAAATGAAAGGGATGGACCCTCAATTCCAGGTGCCCTTCTGAGTCATGGACCTAAGTCATCCCTTCTAGGGAATGTCCTAGGGTGAATACACTTGGTTCTTTCCTAGAATAGAGTGGAAATGGCATTGAGATGTTGAGATTTTCTGACTTCATTTTTTTGTAGATTACCTTGTAGTCCCTTGCATTCTTCATGAGGTGGTGGAGTGAACTGTGAAATCCAACCTTCTTCATGACATACAAACATAACTACCTAGCATGCACACTTTTATTCCCAACAGCAATGCAAAGCAAACACTAAAATTAACCACAACAAGTAGGAACAGAGTCAAGGTATATCGGTTTATTCCATGGAATTGAAGAAAAATCCTTTAGCTTACCTGGTGGGCAATGAACCTACAGCACTGCAAAGAAATGCTAAAAATACACTTTAAATGATTCATATCATGTATTGCAAGTGGTTTATCTTCCCACCAGACAGTCTCCTTCTTCTTCTTTTGGCTGCTCCTGTTACGGGTCACCACAGCAGATCATCTTTTTCCATATCTTCCCATCTTCTGCATCTTGCTCTGTTACACCCACCACCTGCATGTCCTCTCTCACCACATCCATAAACCTCCTCTTAGGCCTTCCTCTTTTCCTTTTTCCTGGCAGCTTTATCCTTAACATCAGTAATGTGTCAAAAAAAAACAAAAGAAATCACCCAGATGCAATGTGCAATATATCAACAACAAGAAGTGATTAAGCCATTTTGCCAAATGTTTATCATTTTTGAGTCAGTTGTAATGCATCATATCTGCAGTTATGATTGCTTATACTTTCAGAGTACTGAGTTCTAAGGTTGTGGAGTTTGCATACTTTCTCCATACCTGTTCAGGTTTTCACAAGGAACTCTCATTCTGAGATGCTGGGAGCCTGGGAATCAACAGTTGCAAATATTATTTTGTCATATTACACAGCCCAGGACAGACTCTATTGCTGAACAACCATCGGGGGTTAGGTGGACAGCTGGCCAGCATCTCCAGGACTCTGTCTGACTTTCTCTCTTACAATTGACCCCGAGTAGTTTGTTTTCTCCAGGAATACTACTGACTGCAGTTTTTATTCTCCCCTCCATCAATGTCAACTGGTCATGGTTCAAAATTTAAGTAACCGTCAGATAGTGCTAGGTTACATTTATGTCAATAAGTATAAAAATACTGTTTTTCTGTCTGTTTAAGCAAACATGTGTCTTTATGTGTATATGTGTATTCATTATATAGTTAGTGATTTATAAAGTTTGTAATTGCATTTACCTGTCAACACGCTCTACACCTACATTCAATAAAGAAATGGCCATGCTCCCTGACTATTCTATGATGCGCCACCCCTTCTGAGAGGAAGCTATATATTCTGACCCTTAACTAGAAGTGTGTGCTCAGCTGGGTCTAACCCAAGAGCAGAGATGGACCTCCTTAATTCATTTTAAGTTATTTACATTGCTGATTAAATGAGGATCAACCAGCTGGTGCCCCAACTATCCTTCCAGTGATCATCCCAAGTTTATACTGATGACAGTTATTTTATGCTCTGCTCTCAGCTCATCATCTTATCTTCCTCAGTTAAAAATTTTCCCAACCCAGCTACCATCACACAATTACTAATTTACTTAAAATTTTAAAAATATAAATGTCAGTCTACAAAGAACTGTCCATTGTTTGTATAGAATTCGTCATGCACTTAATAAAGTTGAGTTTAATTCAGTCAACAAGTTTATGCTGAACCTCTCCTATATTTCTAGCATCTGCAAGCTTTTACAATGCTTCAGTATCTTAGAGTGATTACTTCATATCAAATCTTGGGTTTACTTGCTCTCTAAATCAGTAGGGAAGGGAATGTTACATTTTACTGAATAACATCCATCCATCCATCCATTATCCAACCCACTATATCCTAACTACAGGGTCATGGGGGTCTGCTGGAGCCAATCCCAGCCAACACAGGGCGCAAGGCAGGAAACAAACCCCGGGCAGGGCGCCAGCCCACCGCAGGGCACACACACACCCACACACCAAGCACACAATAGAGTCAATTTAGAATCACCAATGCACCTAACTTGCATGTCTTTGGACTGTGGGTGGAAACCGGAGTACCCGGAGGAAACCCACACAGACATGGGGAGAACATGCAAACTCCACGCAGGGAGGACCCGGGAGCTGAATAAGACATGACTTGTAATTTATTCATTGTAATGTAATTTATCTAATTTATAAAACTAGTAGAAAACTAAAAAACAAAACAGCCAATCATCTAGGGAGTTGATTCAAGGGAGACAGGAGGATTGTTATGGGTGGTTTAATGTCCATACAGATATTCCTGCATATTACCTTACACACATTGTGCTATTTGGTAATGGTTTTCTTTTAGCAATTTGCATTTTTGTATATGTTATTCCTGTTTATTTTTTCTTATTCTATCCCAAAACCTTGTGTTTCAAGTATTAATATATCATTTGTTATCAAATGTTTGACAATAATTTTTATATATTGTTTTTTTATTCAGTTTTTGTACTCTACTAAATAAAGTACTTTGATCATGGGAAGGGCATTATAAAAATAAAATGCTTTCTTGATATTGTTAATATAGGTTGTGTTTTGTACTATAACTAGATATGGTTGACAGATTTTGCCCTATATTGGTTAGTGGGTTTAGAATATTCAACAGAGATAATGCTGGTTATAATAATGTTATTCATTGTAGCTCTACATAATCTTCCACCAGGGGTGGACTGGCCATTAGGGCAATGCCTGATGGGCCACAGACTCTGGTCTGGTCATGGGCCGGCCATTTCATTAAATACATTTTATGTACTGATTACTGTTTGACATTAAAATTAATTTTCTAAACTACTAAACCTTATCTGTCTGGTACTGCGATTTATATAGTCCTATATATATACCGTATTACGTTATCAAGTTGTTTTAGTTGTCAGTATACAACGTTGCAGCGAAAAATTTAGTCAGAACTGCCTTTTGTCGATTTCTGTTTCAATACCGCTACATTTCGGTTAGCATATACATTATTGCAATTTTTTAATCTCATATCTAGTATTTCAATTCTTCAGTAGTAATAATTAGTTTAGATTATGTACTATGCATTTTATTGTTCTCTGGTCGTTGGCGTAAACGATAATTAGTGGTTTTCACCTGCGATTATTAGTATGATGAAATAAAATTATAAAGCACAGGATAGGAATTTTTCATATTAGGACAGAACATTTATAGTTTATCGTTAAGTTAATTCATTTCAATCATGTGAGGTTTTCATTATAACCTCGGTTATAATTTATTCCATTGTAAATGAGCAGCTGCTAGCCTACTAGGGTACTGGCACTTGGACATGACATTGACATTTGACATGTACTCTAATAATGTGTAAGACATGTTACTAAATTTTTGTTTTTCATTAAATTTTATTTTTAAGCATGTCGTCAAATTTAAGTTGTGTCTAAACAACAGTGTACAGATTAAGTTTGGCAACAGTTTAGATAGAGTTCATAACACAGGCTCACCTCACTCGTAGAAAGATGCTCTGGCCGATTTTGAGACCCAGTCCTCACCTGTCTTCCACATACACCTCACTAATGGCTGCAGTGCATATTAAGAGTGAAACTTGTAACCGTCAGAAAAATCCAAACGTTTGTTTGGCTTTAGTAAGAACAATCTCAGTTTGAGCAAACAAGAGTTATTGTGAGGGCTTGTGGGAAATGAAGGTAGCCAAATGATGATTTTATTATTTCCCAATCTGTGTTCTCATAGGATTCTGCTGTATTTATGTTTCATTACTGAATGCAAAGTGCATATAGGCTATTATGTTTTACTCCAGGTGCCAGTTCTTCATTTAAAACATGCCAATCCCAAAGTAAATTATTGCTGTGTAAACTATGTAATATGTGCTACCTACTCCTCTAGTAGAATGAAGTTATTAGATTAGCTATTAGATTGTGTTTTTGTCCAACTATAAATGCACATTGGCATTTGTTTGAATACCACACTTTTATTTGACGTCTCTCTAATGGTTCTGGCTGGAGACAAGGGTTGCCACCCCTTGGAGTCCATGGACTTGGGACATATCCCAGTCTTTACATCTGTGGCTCAGACAATGGCAAACTAAAAATATCCATTTCAATAAAATAACTGTTGACCACAACGGCATGTGTCTTTGAGAAGCTTATCTTGCTCACAGTCCACATAGACTGTCAATGTCTTGAAAAAGTAGAGAGAATGATGAAACTCTTGATATAATTGCATATTTTTGATAACAAACATGAGTCATTAAAGTCAAGGTGAGAATACAGAGGTTTCTTTGTATTGTTTTTACACTGAAATGTCAACAATGTTCATGTTAGCCTGCCAAAATATGTAAACTTACAGACCATAAAATACAGAATGTGCCATAAAAAATCAAAACAGTAAAACTGAATAAGAAAAAAAATGTTGTAAAAAAGATTACATTTAGCAGAGAAGTCTATAATTAGACATTTATTTCTGGATACAACATTGCTGTCTCTATTTTATGATATATACTAATACATAATGTCTGAGCCTATAATTTGTTGTGTATTAACTGTACACATTCTTACACTAACAAATATACTTCTCATTTTTTAATCATTTGTTTTCTGCCTTTGTATCCTGCACACTTTTATAGCAGTCACATAAACCCTTGTGCTTCCTATCACAGTATGACTGATTTCTCAGTTGTCCATTTAATTGATTAAACATCTGCTCAAATCTGTCACAAAACTGCCCTCTAAAAATCAGGAGAGAGGACCTCTGCTGTGTACTTTTCCGCTTCTGAAAATTCACTCTTCATATATAATTAAGGTCCCAGCTGTTGCAGCAATTCTCTTTGCTTTGAACAAGCAGGTTCTATCACTGGTCTTTGGAACAACCTTTGTTCATTTGGATATCACAGTTGCCAGTGTACAGAATGTAAAATATTTTTCTGTTATAAAAGCATGTCTCTTCATGGTTTTGTCAGGACAATAAAAATATAACAAAGGTTTTGTTTTTCTTTGGAAGTGGTGATACTGTTTGCTGGTTTTAATGTATTGCTGTTTAAATTGACATCTATTTATTCTTTCAAGATGTAGATTTCTTTTTTTTTTTTAATAATTACATTATTTAGTTTCAACAGATATAGGGGCTTAGAAGGGGCTTTGAAACCAAAGACAAAGCTATAGTGTAAAACAGGAGTTGGGCCCAAAAAAGCCCTGGTGGCAGGTGCTCTGGCGGTGATAAGGTTGCCGATAACAACAGGCCATTACCAATAAGGAATGCCATTCCCCAGCATTGTGAGTGGTGGTCCAGGGACTCTTATTACTTTGTCTCCAATACAAATCAGGCCACTACATTCTTAAAAATAACGACTCATTAATGGCATCTTACTGGGTTCTATGGTTACTCATAGAACCATTGCTTGACAACTAACCATTTTATTCTCAAAAGTGTTCTTTGAATTTGAAATTGGTTGTTTGGGCTTTCAAAATGTGTAGACAAAACAGAAATGTTTAACGTATTGTAGCCTACCTAACAGGATACTGATAGACCAAGAAAACCAGAATTCACCCTGAGTTGTTGTGTACAGCAAGATGGAGCTGCATTAGGGGGGATTTGACTTTTTACAGAAACTCATTAGATAGATAGACAAATAGACAGATAGATAGATAGATAGATAGATAGATAGATAGATAGATAGATAGATAGATAGATAGATAGATAGATAGATAGAGTGCATCTGAAAAGTATTCACAGCGCATCACTTTTTCCACATTTTGTTATGTTACAGCCTTATTCCAAAATGGATTAAATTAATTTTTTTCCTCAGAATTCACCCCATAATGACAATGTAAAAAAGTTTACTTGAGGTTTTTGCAAATTTATTAAAAATAACAAAACTGAGAAGTCACATGTACAGCATTCACAGCCTTTGCTCAATACTTTGTCGATGCACCTTTGGCAGCAATTACAGCCTCAAGTCTTTTTGAATATGATGCCACAAGCTTGGCACACCTATCCTTGGCCAGTTTCACCCATTCCTCTTTGCAGCACCTCTCAAGCTCCATCAGGTTGGATGGGAAGCGTCGGTGCACAGCCATTTTAAGATCTCTCCAGAGATGTTCAATTGGATTCAAGTCTGGGCTCTGGCTGGGCCACTCAGGGACATTCACAGAGTTGTCCTGAAGCCACTCCTTTGATATCTTGGCTGTGTGCTTAGGGTCGTTGTCCTGCTGAAAGATGAACCGTCGCCCTAGTCTGAGGTCAAGAGTGCTCTGGAGCAGGTTTTCATCCAGGATGTCTCTGTACATTGCTGCAGTCTTCTTTCCCTTTATCCTGACTAGTCTCCCAGTTCCTGTCGCTCAAAAACATCCCCACAGCATGATGCTGCCACCACTATGCTTCACTGTAGAGATGGTGATGAGCGGTGCCTGGTTTCCTCCAAACGTGACGCCTTGCATTCACACCAAAAGAGCAGAGAATTTTGTTTCTCATGGTCTGAGAGTCCTTCAGGTGCCTTTTAGCAAACTCCAGGCGGGCTGCCATGTGCCTTTTACTAAGGAGTGGCTTCCGTCTGGCCACTCTACCATACAGGCCTGACTGGTGGATTGCTGCAGAGATGGTTGTCCTTCTGGAAGGTTCTCCTCTCTCCACAGAGGACTTCTGGAGCTCTGACAGAGTGACCATCAGGTTCTTGGTCACCTCCCTGACTAAGGCCCTTTTCCCCCCGATTGCTCAGTTTAGATGGCCGGCCAGCTCTAGGAAGAGTCCTGGTGGTTTCGAACTTCTTCCACTTACAGATGATGGAGGCCACTGTGCTCATTGGGACCTTCAAAGCAGCAGAAATTTTTCTGTAACCTTCCCCAGATTTGTGCCTCGAGACAATCCTGTCTCGGAGGTCTACAGACAATTCCTTTAACTTCATGCTTGGTTTGTGCTCTGACATGAACTGTCAACTGTGGGACCTTCTATAGACAGGTGTGTGTCTTTCCAAATCATGTCCAATCAACTGAATTTACCACAGGTGGACTCCAATGAAGCTGCAGAAACATCTCAAGGGTGATCAGGAGAAACAGGATGCACCTGAGCTCAGTTTTGAGCTTCATGGCAAAGGCTGTGAATACTTATGTACATGTGCTTTCTCAGTTTTTTTATTTTTAATAAATCTGCAAAAATCTCAAGTAAATGTTTTTCACGTTGTCATTATGGGGTGTTATGTGTAGAATTCTGAGGAAAAAAATGAATTTAATCCATTTTGGAATAAGGCTGTAACATAACAAAATGTGGAAAAAACGATGCGCTGTGAAAACTTTCCGGATGCACTGTAGATAGATAGATAGATAGATAGATAGATAGATAGATAGATAGATAGATAGATAGTGTCGCATGGGAGTCAGACTAAAGGACCAGAAAAAGGTAATTCCATGCCAGGCCAGGGGGGTGGTATGGTGCACTAAACCTTCCCCTTTCTCTCTCTCTGCAGACCAGATACAGGAAATTCTGCCTGAGACTGAAGACGTCTCTTCTGGTTCCGGCCACGAGGACATTGCTTCCGGTTATGGGCCTGATGATGTCACTTCCGGTTCAGGCCACAATGACATCACTTCCTCTGACAAAACCAGAAAATACCCACCATCATCACTCCACCGATTAGTTCTGTTTTGGACTCAACACTGTACTCATTTGTGCTAAAACATTTGCCTTTTGCAACCAGGTTTAAGTATAAGGGTGGCTGCTCCAAACCTTTTTTGTGTGTTGAGGCTGTTCATTTGACAATAGATAGATAGATAGATAGATAGATAGATAGATAGATAGATAGATAGATAGATAGATAGATAGATAGATAGATAGATAGATAGTATGGTCTGAAGTTAAGAATGGTGCCCCACAAGGGTCAGTGGTAGGGCTGCAGAATGACTAAAAAGGAACAAAATTTAAAAGAAAGAAAACTTGTGTCATTTTCACAATAAAGCATTATACAGGCATATTTATTTTCGTTTAAAGGAGACCCCTCAGTTTTTTGACACACTTCTGCTGAATAATTTGTTGGCTGAAAGTCCTCAGTGTTAATTTGTCAGAGAGAGGATGTACAGCATTGTTCATAATGGCTGCCAGTTTTATTTTAATACTCTCCTTCACTACCACCTCCAGTGGGTTCAGATTACATCCTACAACTGAGCCTGCCCTTTTAATTAGTTTGTTGATTTAGTGGGATTTTCTTGAAGTGAAGTTACCAATTTGGCACACCACATCGTAGAATTTCCCATTGGGATTAAACTAATGTAATCTAATCTAAAATCGCACCTACCATGATGCAGATGATGTGAGAAATGACACTACTCACATTGAAGGAAATCAGTCTCAGAAGTGCACCACAAATAGGAAAGGAGAATTTAAGACAGTGAAATAGTAGATGCTCTAAATTTGCATTTCTCTGAGGTCTTGACATGTGAGGAAGTGGATAACCTCCCAGCGGTAAAAGAGACTACTGAATGATTTGGAAATTGTAGAATGAGAAATACTACTTAGATTAAAAAGGCTGAAGTCAAACAAATCACCAGGACCAGATAATCAATTGCTTCAGGAAGTTAGTGAGAACATATATAAACTGTTGATGCATATTTTATGAAGTCACTGCATACTGGGGAAATTGTGAAGGACTGGAAAATGGCAGATATTATCCTGTTATATAAAGAGGGTGACTGGGCAGTTCCAAGTAACTACAGGCCCGTAAGCATAATGTGCATCACAGGTAAATTAATGGAAGGAATTATTAAGGAAAACATTGAGTAACACAAGAATGGACGTTTTGCTGAACAGTCAGCGTGGGTTCTGAAGAGGAAGGTTGAGTTTTACTGACATCCTGGAATTCTATGAGGAAGCAACAAAACAAATCTTTACTTTCTAAAAAGTTTGATAAGGTGCCACATGAGAGATTGGGTGTCAAACTAAAAGAAGTGGGAGTTCAGGATGTTGTTTGTAGGTGTGTGCAAAATTGGCTCAGATACAGGAAGCAGATGGTTATGATACAAGGAACCTTATCAGAATTGGCTATTGTTAAAAGTGGTGTCCAGCAGGCGCTAGTGCTAGAGCCACTGCTATTTTTTTAATGTATATAAATGATTTAGATAGGAATATAAGTAACAAGCCGATTAAATTTGCAGATGATACCAAGATAGGTGGTCTGGCAGATAATCTGAAATCTGTTGAATCATTACAGAGAGACTTGGACAGCATACAGGCTTGGGCAGATTGTGGCAGATGAAATATAATGTCATTAAATGTAAAGTATTAAATGTAGGAAGTAAAAATGTGAGGGCTGAATACAAATTGGGAGGGCTGAAAATTGAATGTACACCTTATGAGAAGGATTTAGGTGTCGTAGTGGACTCATCACTATCAACTGCCAGTGTTCAGAAACCATTAAGAAGACTAACAGAATGTTAGGTTATATAACACCCTGATGTGTGGAATACAAGTTCAAGGAGGCTCTGCTCAAGTTTTATAATGCACGGGTGAGGCCCAATCTGGACTACTGTGTGCAGTTTTGGTCTCCAGGCTACAAAAAAGACATAGCAGTGCTAGAAAACATCCTGAGAAGGGGAACAGACTGATTCCAGGGCTACAAGGGATGAGTTATTAGGAAAGATTAAAAGAGCTGAGCTTTTTCAGTTCAAGCAAAAGGATATAAACAACATTTTTAAGTGAAGGGCCCCATATAAATATATGATATTATTATTATTATTATTAGTGTTTAATGAAAATTAGATAGATAGATAGATAGATAGATAGATAGATAGATAGATAGATAGATAGATAGATAGATAGATAGATAGATAGATAGATAGATAGATACTTTATTAATCCAGAGGGGAAATTCACATAATCCAGCAGCAGTATACTGATACAAAAAAAAAAAAATTAAATTAAAGAGTAATAAAAATGCATGTAAAAACAGACAATAACTTTGTATAATGTTAGCATTTACTCCCCCGGGTGGAATTGAAGAGTCGCATAGTGTAGGGGAGGAACGATCTCCTCAGTCTGTCAGTGGAGCAGGACAGTGACAAAAGTCTGTCACTGAAGCTACTCCTCTGTCTGGAGATGATACTGTTCAGTGGATGCAGTGGATTCTTCATGATTAACAGGAGTTTGCTTAGCGCCCATCGCTCTGCCACAGATGTCAAACTGTCCAGATTCATTTCTACAATAGAGCCTGCCTTCCTCACCAGTTTGTCCAGACGTGAGACGTCCTTCTTCTTTATGCTGCCTCCCCAGCACACCACCGCGTAGAAGAGGGCACTCGCCACAACCGTCTGGTAGAACATCTGCAGCATCTTATTGCAGATGTTGAAGGACGCCAACCTTCTAAGGAAGTATAGTCGGCTCTGACCTTTCTTACACAGAGCATCAGTATTGGCAGGAACACAGGGATACAGTTCAAACTTGTTAAAGGTAAATTTCACATAAATTCTAGGAACTTTTTCTTCACATAGAGAACCATAGAGATGTGGAATAAGTTTCCAAGTAGTTGGGTAGATAGTAGGACATTTAGAACCTTCAAAACTACACTTAATGTCTCCTAAGAAAGAAGAAACTGCCCTTCCCTTTATTATATTGTTCCTCTGTGTTCTGAGACACGTCCAACTTGTCACTGATGTGGACCCCAAGTACTTATTAGAGCGCACCATTGGACACACACTATAGTAGCAGCTCTTTGGTGTGGCGATAGTCAATAGTCATTTCCTTGGTTTTGCAGATGTAAAGTTGCAGCCAATTCTCTTCATAAAAAGAAACAAAGTTTACCACCTGACTCCTATACAGTACTTTGTCTCATCCCCTTTATCAGTACACCCCATAAGTGCAGAATCATCTAAGAATTTCTATAAGTGACATGACCTGGTGTTATATTTATAGTCAGAGGTGTACAGAGTAAAGAGAAAAGGAGACAGGACAGTTTTTGTGGTGCTCCAGTGTTGTTCACATTTGTGTCAGTGACACAGTCCTGGAGTCTCACAAACTGTGGTGTGCCTGATAGATAGTCCATCATCCAGGACACCATAGGTTCATCCACCTGCATATATCTGAGCCTACCTCGTAACAAGGATTGCTGGATGGTATTGAAGGAGACCTCAAAAACAATCTTCACATTTTTGTTCAGGTGAGAATAAACCTTGTGTATCAGATAGATAATTGCATCCTCCACTCCAATTTTTGTCTGACAGGCAAAGTGCAGAGAGTGAAGAAACCACTGATATTTCAAAAATCTGTTATCATCTATTCATTCATAGATCTATAGAAACTATCGTGGGTCTAAATAAATAAAGTTTCTTTATGGAACCTCACTTGTATGGTTCTTTTAATATGGATCCCCTATGGCATTGCTTTAAAAAACTACTCTGGCACTTTTATTTTTAACAGTGTAGGTGGCAGAAAGGACACCCAACACATTCAATGTGATTGGCTGCTTCAGTGTAGTACTCACAGGTGACCTGGGGTCATGGACTGCAGATCTGGGGGGCCATCTGCCCTGGACCTTGGCCTAATTTTGGCCCGTCAAATTCTGCATTGTTACATTTTACATAATGTAAGGACATTGCCTCACAGTTGTGTGCAGATCAAGCCTGCAAACATGTCTTTTCAGGAGTGGAGTGTGCACACACAATAAGGAAAATATGGAGAAAAAGAAAAAGGCAGATGATCTAATATAGCTAAGTAACAAAATTAAACAGAATGAAGATGCACAAATAGGTCTGGGGATAACATGATACAGAGGAACAGTTGAACTAATAGTTTAAACGCTTGCAAACAAGTCACAGTTACTTGCATATATTTTAAGTAAATAATACTGCATTTAAATGTCATGAATGCTTTGAATGAAAGGCATTCCATTTCACATAACGCAAAGTGAAGCAAGTATGTTTACCCGATCTGCATCCCCTTCCAATTTGCATGCCAGAGATGCATGTTATTTCACGACATTATATCATATTTCATTTTATTAAGAAATCAAGACCTTGAGTTTTACTTAGAACAGCAACCATTTTTCAGTTTTACAACACGTTGAAAGTATGTGTTTGATGGAAATAGTTTAATTCTGCTTAAAGGAAGATGGTGCAATGTAAGTCGTGGTGCAAGTTCAGGAACTTTATAATTTAATGTATGATAGGTTCTTTAATATTTTTGTTCCTTGTTATGTACAACCTCTTTGTCAAGCAACTCATAAGAATTTATACTGTATTTACAGAGGGAAAAAAAGCCTTTAAAATCCAATCAGTAAAAAATCAGTAGCAAAAGCTTTGAATCCCGACAGGCATTTCCTTTTTTTTTAATGTTATTGTAAAATTAGAGAAGGCTGTGTTCAAGTAAGTTGATTTGCCAGTGAACAATGGAGGTAAGCAGAGGTTTTAAGGGTCCATTAATTGAACAAAGTAAGACAGAAAAGAGATCGTAAGAAAATGCTGCCATCTAACCAAACCTGTAGTCAAAGCAAAAGCAAAAGTCAAAACCAGAAGAAATACAGAGGAAAGTTTTAGAAGCACACTGTAAACTTTTGTATCCAGGATATTGAAGGGGTCCAAGACACCATCTTTTAAACCGGTGCATTGATGATTCGATTCATTGTGACTCCTGGGGACATACCTCTAGCAATAAATTGGCAACGGCCATGTAAAACAAAATGGCATGAAGACAGAAAATAAAATTTGACTGAAAATTTTATAAATTCACAAAATGACTTCAGTCAATCAGTGTTTACCACCTTGTTTTCTGACCATTGAAACTAATGCAAACCAAAATGTATTATGTTCTGAAAATATTAATTTATGACATAACCCAGACTTTAACTTAATTGCTTGTGAAAGATACGTATATACAAAATGTAAATACTTTCTTTTTCATCATCATTTGCATTTACTGATAGCGTAGAAAGCACTGAGATGGAAGAGGTACATAGACATGGACGTATTAACACTTCAGATAGCTGGATCCACCTGGTCGATAAGTGCTCTTATTGGTTGGCTGTTATGCTAGCAATAATTACACGACTTACTTAAACAATGTTTTGCAAGTGTTTGAGTGGTAAAGTCTATATTTAGATTTTATTTATTAAAAGTTCTTTGTGTGAACTAAAATCTCAACTTGCTGGTTTGCTTGAAGCGGCACTGTGCTAATGCAGGCCATGTGCTTTACTTGTTTAACTACAGATTTTAGTTCACTGCTACTGGTTATTTCCTGTTTATTAAAATACTGAAAGAACATTTGGGCATCACCCTTGTACTTTCCATTTTGTGCACAATTGCATAGGTTTAGAGAATAACATACAGGTAAAATAATTACTAATATGGTTACTTCATCCAGGAATGAATGACTAAAGTAACCCTGTTACAATCTGAGAAAAGTAATCAATAATTTGTAATGGTTTACTTTCTACCCCAGATCTACCCACAAACCAATTGTATGGGGCAGACCGTGCCATTTTGTAAGGGAATTAGGTAGAAAGTAAAAGAATGATGTAGGACAGAAGTGGTGGACCTGCATTTCTGGGGCCCTGAAGCTTGAACTGTTATGGAAACCCCATTGCAACCAACAATGTGGTCTGGGTTTCCAGAACACATTATCTTCTTCAACGGGGTTGTTCCACAACAGATTACCATAATTTTCTTTTTTTAAATATTATCACTATATCCACATTTTGATTAAAATTGCCATATTGGTTTATCTCACATGTCAAAGTTATTGTGGGGATGAAAGTTGAAGTCCCTTCTGGGGCCCCTCAAAGATTAGTGGTCCTGAAGTTTAAGCTTCATTAATATCATAATCGAGCCATCCTTATAGGACAGTGTATCTGAATGAGTAAGCATAACTAATAACCTTTACTGTTTCTTGCCAGTAGATAGTCATTCAAGTGTAAAATATGATGAGGCAGCTCTGGCCATAAGCTTTGATGTCAATACAGAGTGGTGATTGATGGGATTTTAAAAATAATCATTTGAATGATATTTAATCATATTCATTAAATTATCAAGTACCCTTTCCAGTGAAAGTCTCCCTTAAATCAGTGAGACATAGCATGCACTATATAAAATTGGTGTATGGGTAGATCTGGGGTAGAAAGTAATCCATTACAAACTACTAATACATCTCTCAGATTGTAATGAGATTACTTTACTCATTTATTCATTGAAAAAGCAATTTGATTCACTCTCTAAACCCTTGCAATTAAAAACCAATTGGTTTGTGATGCTCCATTGTACTTCATCACGGCTTGACTATATGTTGTGATATGGAGTCTTAACAGATACTTTGCTTTTTGCTACATAGCAATAAGTGACTAATATCAGTACTAAAGTAAGCTCTTAAGGCTCCTACTCTCGAATAGTGCTACATAAAATAAGAGTGTCTTCTTGTTTGTTTCAATCTTGACCCAGGTCACTGCTTTTATGGAGCTTTCTTGATCTCTTCATCCCGGTGTGGGTTGTCCTCTCTCTTCCCAAACATGTACTTCTTAGGTTAACTGGCAAATTTGTGTCTGCCCTTTTATAAACAAACTAGCAAAATACCCGCGCTTCGCAGCGGAGAAGTAGTGTGTTAAAGAAGTAATGAAAATGAAAAGGAAACATTTTAAAAATAACGTAACATGATTGTCAATGTAATTGTTTTGTCACTGTTATGAGTGTTGCTGTCATATATGTATATATATATATATATATATATATATATATATATATATATATATATATATATACACATACACACACATCTCTCTCTCTATATATATACACACATATACACATATACTGAATATACATACATATCTATAGATATATATATATACATATATACATACATATCTATATATATATCTATATATATATCTATATATATATATATATACACACACATACATATCTACATATATACACACACATATACATATATATATATATACACACATATATATATCTGTATCTCTCTATCTTTATCTCTCTCTATATATACAGTATATATATATATATCTTTATCTATTGTGGTCTCTGTGGTGTTATGGGTCCACAGCTCGTTGAGCAAAGGCCATTCATTTTAAATCGACGCGCTCGCGGCTTAGCGAGGAGTCGTTGGGCCATAGCGAGCCGTGGGGCGATCCGTAGGGTGTGGGCGTTTCTCACCGAGTGCACAGGTGAGGAACTGCCCACATTCGTGATTGTCCCATGGCTAATGCTGCAGCTGCTGTGGCCCTCGTCATTTTAAAAAGCGCGAGTCGGTTGTGGGGTGGAAAAAATGGAGAGAGGATGAAAAGAGGAAAGAAAGGAAAAGAGGACGGAGGTTACAGGGAGCGAGGAAGCAGGCGGGCAGCTGTAAGGAAGCTGGGTGTTAGGCCAACACCCAGACGTTTGAGTTGATGTTGCTCCCGCTGAGTGACCAGATAGCGGGAGTGCCTAGAGGAAAGCGACGAGCCGCAGAAGGCCGGGGAAAGGCAGCGGAAGTCGGGAGGCTTGGTGGTGGAGTCCCCAATGTGTGCGTCCTGGTCATTGGTGGACATCAAGTCTCAGGGACTGGGATGAGAGCCAAACCGAAGCCAGGGATCGGGAGGTCTCCAGTCTCGCGAAAGTGTAAGAGGAGGGCAGCTGCAGAGAGCGTCTTGCCTGCTGCTAAGCCCAAACGGGATAAGCAGGTGAGACGCTAACAGAAACGTTACACCGGATTTGTTGTTTTAAAGATTGCTTCCTAAAGAAGATTTTACCTCTCGTTTTAAAGGATTGTTTTTCCAGTGGTTTTAACCTCCACTTTTCATCTTAAAGTATTTATTTATTGAAGAACTGCACTTTATGAACACTGTTTTTTTTGTTGACTGTTTTTAATAAAAGCACTGTTTTCACTTTTAACCATCCCCTTGTTCAGATGCTCAATTATTTGCCTTCACTGACTAGCTCACTCGGTAACATTATCGACGGTGTGGGGTTCAAGGGTTCCCAAACATCAAAGGGAGCGTGGAGCCAGAACCCACATCGTCACAGTCCCCGGCCGGGATGCCCAGGAGGACCAGAGGAGGGCTTGTGCCTCCTCCAGACCGCGAGGGGGCGTCCGTCCTGGTTATGTTGGGGGCCATGGGTAGAGGGCTTGGAAGCCCAACCCTGTAGGGGCTCGTGGCCACCGCCAGGCGGCGCCCAGGTGCCTGAGGAACCCTGGAGCCCAGCACTTCCGCCACACCAGGAAGTGCTGGGGGGAAGACGACAGGGGACACCCAGACGGCTTCCGGGTGCACAGCCGGCATTTCCGCCACACTGGGGTGTGGCTAGGACTGATTGCCGGGAAGCAGCTGGAGCCCATCCGGTTCCTATAAAAGGGGCCGCCTCCCTCCAGTCATTGGCAGAAGTCGGGTGGAAGAGGACGGAGCTGGAGTGAGGACTGGAGGCGGCCAGGAGAAAGAGAGGCACAGGACTGTGTGGCCTGGACATTGGGGAATCGATGCTGGAGGCACTGGGGTTGTGAGTGCACGAAAATAATTTGTATATAGTTGTAAATAAACAGTGTGTTGGGTGGAACTATGTTATCCGTCTGTCTGTGTCCGGGCCAGCATCCACACTATCTATATAATCTATATATCTATATATCTATATCTATATCTATATATATATATCTCCTTTGTGGTGCGAGCAGCTGTTGCTGGGGTTGCCAGAATCCATCGAGGAAGAAAAATTAAAAACATTATTTGTTCAAAATCTTAATTTATTTATCCATTCTTAAATAATTAAATGGGCAGGCTATTTCGTATCAGTGCAATACGCTGCTTGTTAAAACGGATGACTCCTACTCTTACGTGCACTTAGTGCTGCCTGGGTATTATGAACTATCGTATCTGTTCAAGTTCTATTTAAATTTTAAATATGTCATTTTTATTTAGTCAACAGAAATATGTTTAGTAGGAATGTAAGTTAAATGTAGTCATCATTGGATAATTTTTTCTTCACCATAGAAATTTAAAGACTAAATTCAACTTCCATTCCTATCAAAGATATTTCTGGCGACTAAATAGAACCTACTTATATCCAAATTCAAGCTATTGAGCTGTCGCCTGCCTGAATAAGTTACCCTCGCCTAGCTCTAACTTTTTTACCGTTCATTTAATCATGGCTAGTCGCGGAAAAATTATAACTTGGAAGGATGATTACACTGAGTATGGCTTTACCAAAACAATTATTGATGGCGAATAAAGTATCCATTATTCATAAAGCTTTAATTGGTGATCTGTTTTTCTGTGTTAACCTCATATTTTTTCATACTTCTTCTCAAACCAAGGGGGTGCGAAATTGAAATAGTTTTACTGTCAAATAATACAAACAGTACGTGGCACGTGTTTCGTCGTAATTCTGGGCTCATCAGGCATACACACTCACTGCATCCCCTCTCGGGAATCGAACCTCGGACGTCAGCGTTAGAGGCGAAGTCTCTCATGTTGCGCCCACAGCATGTGGTTCGTTTATTTGACAGTATGTAGATTGGGGTGTGTATATACAGTATATATATATACATATATATATAGATATATATATATATAGATATATATATATACAGATATATATATGTACATATATATATATGTACATATATATAGAGATAGATATATATATACTCCTGTAGCCACAATAAATGCCTTTATTGAACAGACAAACCAGGGATGAACAAGTTCCTTTCTACTGCAGCCACAGCCGCGATGCACATAAAAAACATCAATAATAACTCATAAACTTGCAATATTATTTAGGAACATCGCTACATTTTACTCATCAAAAATTTGGATTATTTGTAAACAAAATCCATCGTCCTCTCTTTCCTCAAAAACAGTTCAATTACTCTGTCGTACGGATTATCCATGCGCTTCAGTTCCATCAAAACCTCACTTTCTATCCCCATCGAAGCTAATGCTGAAAGGCGAACCCGCCCTATGGTATTTCTGGCATAAGTTTCAATTCGCTTTAGGGCTGAAAATGTCCGCTCGACAGAAGCAGTGTACACAGGAATGCTCACCGCCAAATATACCAATGTGAACAGCTGCCCCATGCTCTCATTCAGATTTTTCTGATGAAGGAAGTCAAGGAGATCAGTGGGAGATTTTCCTGCAAAATCATCCATGCCATACATTACAGTCAGTTCTGTTTTTAGCCGAGACAGATCAAAAAGCGCTCCGTGGCTCTTGTGTTAAACTGGAGAAGGCTGCATGTGTGAATTTTTTCTTGTATTCCCAAAACTTCTGGGGCTCGAGGAGCGTGACAAACATCAGGTTTTCGTGGTCTTGAAATCTGGTCTGTGTCTGGCAAATAATATTGTCCAGAATCCTGCCATGGAGTTGGCCGTAGTGCACGCGATCTTTCTCTAGGAGCGTTTGCAGTGCGTTCAGTGGCCTCGGAGAGTTCCTCATATTGGCTTCTATCCAATCAATGGGTCTGAATACGGTGACGTTGCCGTACGCCTGCTAGAGGGCCCTACTGACACCAACTCAAAATCTGATTGCTTGAAACAACAGGTTAATCGACATTTATTCTGTGTTAGAGTGCCTCCACAACAGATTGTGAAAGCCTCTCTGCCTGGCAACAAATGATGGCTGAAATGTGATTGGTTAAATGCTTTAATACGAAACTCCGCCTCCCACGGCTATCGAGCTGCAGTCTATTCTCTCTGCCTGGCAACAAATGATGGCTGAAAAATTCCAGTTATGACCATTACGCGTAGAATTTCGAAATGAAACCTGCCCAACTTTTTTCAGCCTTCTACCTACACGGGAAGTTGGAGAATTAGTGATGAGTGAGTCAGTGAGTGAGTGAGTGAGTCAGTGAGTAAATGAGTGAGTGAGTGAGTGAGTCAGTGACGGCTTTGCCTTTTATTAGAATCGATGAACAATAGTAGGTGTGTGTGTGTCTTGTAATGTACTGGAACCTCAACTAGGGTTAGGTCCTTCCTTGTAGCTAGTGCTGTGTAGCCTAAAGAGAATGCCTCAGTTCCCCAAATCTCAGACATAACTACGCTATACACAGTCCCACATTAAAATAAGCCTTTTATTTTCCATCTTTTTTAAAACAAGCTTCTTTACCTCAGTCTCCTAAATTATAATTCAGTGCCTTTTCTTTTCATTTGTTTTTGTTTCTTGCTTCCCTTTTTTCACCTCCCCTCACTCCACTGCTGATACTCTGACTTCCCTGGCTGAGGAGGTCAGGCTTCTCTTAAAATGCTACCCAGAATTATTTCTGGTACATCACCAGTATACTTTGGGAGCACTTCCAAGTCAGACAGATGAGAACATGGAAGCTGCCCGCCCAGAGCTCCCTCCAGCAGTTCCAGAGGTCCCAGAGAGAGTTAAGTGTTCCAACTGCATTTCCCATATAGCCCTCCAGGAATCCAGACAGGAGCAGCACAAGCAGTATACTGCCACTCAGCTCACTGGGGAAACATACAAACCTGTGTGAAGAAATAAGACAACAGACAAAACAGATTAAGGGTTGGGGATACGTCCACGTATAATGTCAGTGGTTTAGGCAGCCAGTTAGGACTGATACTGCGGTCAAAATGCATAAATCAAAACAGTTGACACCAAACCAATGGCTGACAGAGCTTTTATGTGTTCGTGGCATGAAGTATCAAAGACAGAGGAAATGGGGAGGATGTGGATAGACAGTGACAACGTTGACATCATCATTGGTGGCTGGAGGTGAGGACACTGGAGGGGGACCGGAAGTGAAGTCATCACGGGATGATGGATAAATCAGAAGATGGATTGGGTGTGGAAGTGAAATCATCTCCGGGCATCGGGACAGTGCTTACAGGCATAGAATTCAAGTCGTTGCGGGCTTTTGATCTTCTGGTTTTCTGGTGAGGAAGAGAGAAAGGCATTAATACTTCATTTTATGTCTCCATCTCACATTCTTTCAGGCTGCCCCCTAATCACACGTGTGTGACACCTAACAGACAGTCCTCCAATGTCCCACCCAGGGTAAAATGTATCACCAACCGTCCTGGCTAGGTCACCTAAAAATCCATAAGCTTCTTCTCAGCTGTTAGGGCTGACTTACCCCTTCCACCCCAGGACCCTAAAGTGGATTAAGTGAGTTTGATGTTGGTTGGATGGATGGATGGATTGGTGTTTGGAGAACTAATACAATAGCAGTTACTCCAGAATGTGGCAGAGTGCCTTTTTATTGCATTAAATCATAATCAGAATAATGACCATAGTCTGAAAGAAAAGTGAAAGAAAGAAAGAAAGAAAGAAAGAACGTGAAAGCTGCAGTTCACATGTATTTTGAATTGTTTCCAGTTGATAAAAACATTATTTTCATTCTCTTAGTATCTATGTATACAAAGAAAAAACAGAAAAACATTCATAGTGTTGCAGGCATAAATCAAGAAAAACAAGACTCACTAATGACTTTATAAGGTAATCTGAGAAACAGAAATAATATTTCACTTCATCTAACATGTTATACCACTTCCTGTACTTCTCCTAATAGCTTGGAAATATTTTATAACAGTAAAAATCCTGGAAAAGTGTGTATTTGTATTATAATAAGGACTTCTGACTCATTTCTTGGAATAAGAAAAATGACTGAATTGCATGACTTTGGGCACCTATGTTTCCTTAAATGAAGGGCTACATACTTTTCTGTTGAGCTCGTATTCACGTAGAACATGTTGTCTTTAACCCTGTTCCATATTGGCACAGCCCTAGCTTGAAGACGTCACTTCAGCAGTCAGAAGTGCTTCTTATGATTAGTCAGTAGGCAGGAAGGCATCAAAGAATAAGGTGCAGAACAGCTGCTATCTGATCATTTAAAATTAGGGTGGTCTGTACTTCAGGGTTGTCTGTACAAATTTTGTTTCATTCTTTATTTTTATCCATGTGAATTAAACACAAAGAAGCAGACACCTGGGGTAACCTGGATGTATTTGTGCTCTTTGCCTTCTTCACCCATGACAGTCCCTCTTATACACTGCTTAGCTGAGAGCACAACACTTATTTTTGGGGACATGTCTTTCATTTTACCTGTTGATCTAGTGAGGAGTGAGATCATCAAACTACCTCCATGAGAATATGGAGAAGAAGAATTTCAAGGGGACACTGAAAGAGGAGGAAGCTCTGATTTGAGGCTTAACATTTTGTCTGCTCTCTTCATAAGAACTACATCCCAGTTCGGTACATGACGAGGACTTGGTCCTTTACAACAGGTATCTCAAACAACACAACAACAGTTTCTCAACCAGGGAGGTAGTGTGGTTAGATTTCTCAGGAGAGTTGGAAACAGTGGCAGTTTGTAACGTGGGACACTGGGGTGTGTCCTCCCTAAATGTTTTAAAAACTCTGCTTAAATGAATTAGGTAATGGGAAATAATCATTAAATAAATTTGCTTATTTCCACAATGTGCCAATGTCACTGTATGTCAATGTCCATTTAAAATTGGTTCTGCTTTGTATTTGTTTAATGTCTGTATGAATTAAAAAAAGAATATATCTGTGTGAATACTTATATTTACTGAGTGAAGGACGCCGGCCAAATGAGAGTGTGTGTAAGTCCTTGACTCTTCGGCAAGCAGGTGACCTGAGGCTGCCCTTTAATTGGTTGCTTTCACATTTTTCAGGGGAGACAGCTCTCTATGCCTGGGACACTCCAACTTAACAGCAGCGAATTAGTGTTTCTTTAGGTTTTTTTAATCTAACTAGGGGGCTCTGTCCCCTGCTTGCTTCACTCACCCAGCCCCGGGTTTCCGGGTTTAGTTTACCGAATATACAATTTAAAGAGATTGTTATTTTCATGGGAATTGTTACATATGCATTATTTTCACTTTTACTTTAAAACTTTTATAAAAACAATACTTGTCGTTTATTTCTGGCCCCGGGAGTTGTTAAATCTCTTTCTCACAAGACGTATAACACTGCTCATGTTGTGAAGGGGGGTCGGCAGAACGTACGTTAAGGAGATGGCATCTGATCAGCTGCTGTCTTTCTGCTGCTGCTGCTGCTGGCGAGTGGCATGTCTTATTTGTCCCACTGCGCGTCAATCATTTAAAAGCCTGTACAGCAGCTGTACTTTTGCCACTTTGTGTCTCTGCCGCTCGCCTTGTGAAGGGGTGGGGGCTGAACACACGCTAAGGAGAAGCAGTCTGATCATCTGCTGGCTTGTTGCTGCTGCTGGTGCTGGTGACGAGCTGCGTTTAGTGCTTGTTGCACTGCACATCGATTATTTAAAAGCCTGTACAGCAGCTGTCCTTTTGCCACTTTGCGTATCTGCCGCTCACATTGTGAAGGGGGGTGGGGCTGAACACACGCTAAGGAGAAGCAGTCGGATCATCTGCTGCCTTGCTGCTGCTGGCGACCTGCGTGTTCTGCTTGTTGCTTGTCGCTTGTCGCTGTTTAAAGTGCCGGGAGCATATGATTTGTGTCTGCCAAAAACATTTCAACAACTGCTAGGTTAGATGTCCTCGAACTTGTTTTAAATGTTGTCTTACTGCCTTGTCTCATGTTACGTTATAGTGTCTCTCACAGGATGTCAAATTGTCTACCAAGAAGATCACGTCTCGTCTCCCTAGTCTCCATCCCAAGATTTTTTTATAATAGAGAGATATGATTGGACAGTTGTTGATGCACTATTTCGAGTTCACATCAATGGTTTACAATTCACTCCCGCCATTTTCGTAACTACAAATGAGCAGGCGCAACTTCAAGTGCAACTTCAGAAATCAAAGAAAATTCAGTTATTTCTTTAATGACACATCTCTTCATAAATTGTTCACTTGAATAGAAAAAAGGATAAAAGAGCTTGGACCAAACTGACCTTGCTCAAAAACTCGGCAGCAAGTAAACGAATTGAGGATGAGATTACACAGAAGCTGGCATAAAACCAGCTCTGAGATCGCCATGTTAGAGCACTTCGGATGTGTCTCCAGGCTGCTACAGTCCATCTGCATTGGATGTCTGGTCACCAGCCAGTGTCACAGCGCTGGTGGATAGTGGGCATACAAGTTGTCTCTGAGGCAGAGAGGGGCAGACAAGGAGCAAGGCAACTTGGAGATGCCACCAAAGTGCTCATTAAGTATCGTTTCTGTTAACGCTGATTTCAGAACTCCTTTTTCACCAGCTTGTCCATTATTCCTGCCATTTCGGGAAGCTGAGCAAGTGTATGAGATATACTGTACATGTGTTTGTGGTGTGCCTGGGGATGATTTTAGTTACAAAAAATGTGCCACTACAGAAAAAAGGTTATGGGAAGATAATGGAGGTGGGTGTGCGGACATTATGGTGTGGGATTTGGCAAAATGAGGAATTGGGTAAGTAGGCAGAGGACTGAGCAATTTAGAGACAAGTGTAGTATAAAATTTGGGTGGCAGGTCCACCTGTTCCTTTCCACATCTATAGGGCAAGTTATGGGAAGAATAAGTGGAATGTGGAAGTCATGGACTAAAATTGTGGACCGCAACAGAAATGGGAAAGTTGGCATCAGATTAGGCAGCAGGGTAGAAAGGGTGTAATACATTTTAGCCTGGATTTGTCCAATGGGTCTAATACTGAACAGGCCAAGATGTGCATTGACACTATAAAGAGGACTACAAGAGCATGTGGAATGACCTTTTGTGATGAAATTGTGAGTTTTTGGAAAACCCAACTGTGTCATTGATAAGCAGTCCAAGCTTATTTTCAGCATGGCATGTGTCTTCTGTTCTTACTATATTTAAATTTATTGTTTGGTTTATATATTCTTTAATAAAGAAAGCAATTGCAAGATTTGTTTTTGTGATAGTTTATGCAATAATGTACACCTCAATCCTTCCTGCTTATCCAGGTAAGAGTCACGCTGTACTTTAATACCCTTTTATAAAATTTTGCCTACAGCATCCCAGCTGACGGCGGCCCGATTCATATGGACAGGCTTTCACTTCTGAGGCTGCAGCTGTTCTTCTGTTGATGGTCGCTTTGGCAACAAATTGCAGGCAGTCAAAATGGATTTGCATTGGACCTTCGCTATGGATATGTTCAGCAATGACTTAATAAATTGCATTGCCAAGTGGAACAATTCCATATCAAGCATAGTAAATCCTATTTGGCACACTTTATTTTAAACACTTGACAGCTGGGAGCGATTAAGAAATAAAGACAATCTTTTCCTTACTATTCATGTGCAAAACATTTCTTTAATTTAAATTATGGATAGTTTATGTATTTATTCAAATCATGGATAGGTATTGTATGTTTTTCAAGAAATATGCAATTGGACCTGTCACATACTGTAATTAAATCTGTAAATTAAAAAAAAGCACCAACAACTTATTTTGAAATAGAAAGAACCATTACAGGAAGTTTGTGTTTTTTTTTCTCAATGGACTAGAAACCCTAGTAATGTTACAACATCAATCCAAAATTGCATTTACGTTCCACTTAATCCCATTGACATAAAAATCACTTTCATGTAAAAAAAAGTAACTTATTTGTAAAACATCTGCTATTTTGTTTGAAAACTGGGAGCTTGTCCATTAATACTAAAATACTGCACAGTGAAACACCCAGTAGTGAAATTTGTCTAAAGCGGAGTCCACCTTCATAAATGGACAAGAGTCTGTGTGTCTGTCCAGTTGCTATGTCTCTGCCATTCCAACAGATGGCGCATCACAAGCATTTTTAGTAACAAAATGCATTTCATTTGACATTCCAATAGATGGTACATCACAAACATTAACACTGCTTTTATGAATCCTGTACCAAATGGCATATAACAGAGACATGCACTGCATGGTGCACTACAACCGTTAATGCGGAGACCAGTAACACAACTAGTCACTAATAATAGTAAAAGATTTTATTTATAACATCTTTGTCCCACAGTGAAATGTCTCTATTAGTTAAAATACAATTACATATCTTAATATATTCTTGTTAATTATGGCAGTGGAAAACAGGAACTTCTCACATGTTGGTCAAACAATTATAAAAGTCTTTAGTCCAATGCTCATTGAAGAAACATCATGTGCTGTAAGAGAATGGTCGGCTCTCTCTAAAGAAATACAGTTTGTATTTCTCCGTAAAGCAGAATTGAAACACAAGACAATAATATAGTCTTAGGCAGCAAGTATCATTTCAACATGGCACCTAGAGTATAAGGGCAATGCAAAAAAGAGAATTGAAAGTAAACAGAAATCGAATTTCTAAGCTGATATTTTTCTAATAAATATTTCCTTGTTTAAGGCTCAGACAATTAATAAATTTTATAATTACTCTTGAAACAAGTGATTTTCTTTTTTGCACTTTCTTAATCATATAATAAAGGGATTTTAAATGAGTTAAAAAATCTTTTACTGTATCTGGGTGCCAGTGGAGTGTCTGAGTTTGCGAGTGTCCTGGATAAAAACCAAGATCCAGGCCTTTAATGACCTCTTGGGCACAGCCATTAGCAGTGTGTCTGTCTGCGGAGAGAATGTCGACCTTGTCAAGAGGTTTGCTTACCTCGGCAGTGACATTCATGTCTCTGGTGACTCTTCCTATGAAGTTAGCTGACAGACTGGGAGAGCATGAGGTGATGAGGTCACTGGAAAGGCATGTGTGGAGCTCCTGATATCTTTGCAAAAGGATGAAGGTCCAAGTCTTTAGAGTCCTGGTGCTTCCTGTCTTGCTATATGTTTGTAAGACATGGATGCTATCCAGTGACCTCAGACAAAGACTGGAGACCTTTGGCACTGTGACTCTTTAGAGAATCCTTGGGTACCTGCATTGTGAGAGAGCATCAGTTACAGCACTACAGTGATGTGGTGTGATTCCCAGAGGATGATCCGGCTCACAGGATCCTCATTGTTGGCCAAAGGAATGCCCATGTAACACCTGGCTGTGGCAGATAGATGGTCATTTCCAGAGAGTGGGACTGGACTGCATGTGTGACTGGGGGGTTGCCTACCAAGATTCCAAGTTGTTTCGTTGTGGGCTGGGTGCGGCAACATACTGTACCAGTGCATGCTCCCCTAACCTGACCTGACCAAAGGAGTTGTTGAAATATAGCAGTGATAGCACCAGTTCACACCAAAATCTTCCTGCGCAAAAAAAAAAAATCAAAGTACTTTATAGATTCTGGTGTGCAAATATATTTCAGAAATTGGTATTTCTTTAACACAAACCATTTCCGTGAGATATCGGATTTTGTAAAAAACCCTTTTTGAAAAAAATTATTGATTGGTTTTGAAAATTTTACATTTTTATAGGAGTAATGAGAAGTCAAACAAAATGACACATTTTATTAGCTAACTAAAACGATTACAATATGCAAGCTTCCGAGGCAACTCAGGCCCCTACTTCAGGCAAGATGAATTTTTTATAGCACAAATATTTTAATGCTCAGAATATTATTTCAAATGTATCTTAAGCTGAAAAAGTCAATGTAAGTTAATGTTAGTTGAGGAGGAACCAACCCAAAATCTAACATCTGCTATACATTTTTTGCTCTCAATCTGGAAAAAATGACCCAGTAACTACTTTATGCAAATTGTAAGAGCCATTTGCTAGTTATTTAAGTTATGTTAAATGTTTGCCTATTTATTAGTGCACAGTTTATGTGAGGTTCTTTTAACACCCACAAGCTGAATTGAATTGGTATATTCTAACTATTTCTTGCGTCTCTGACTATGGATTAGTCTCGGTTAGTGACTGGCCTTGCCGTGAGTAAGGCATGGAGGGCACACGGTTTTAAACCGGGCCTTAATGTGCCCAATAGAATGTAGCACAACCTGCTCTATTGAGCGTGCAGTGCCGTACTTTTAGAGCATACTGAAGGCGAAGTAAAGCATCTTTAAGTGTAGAAACGACTGAAGTTTGACAAGAAAAGCTAAGTTTAGAGAAGAGACATTTGTTCCAGTTTTTTTGCCTTTTATTCTACACTAGCAAAATACCAGCGCTTCGCAGTGGCGAAGTACTGCCTTAAAATTTTTATTAAGAAGAAAAATAAACTATTTTAAATTGAGGGAAAATATATCAATAATTATTTGTTAAGGATCTTTTTGTATACCACATTGTGAGTTCGGCCCTCCGGTTGTAATTTGACCAAGCTGTGCGCTGAGCTTACTCTTGAGCATGCAACGTACAGTTGGCCATGTGAACAGTAATCTTGTTTCAAATCTCACAGCTTGGATTGCTGCTCTCATAATCGGTTTGCGTTTCATGGTTTGTTTCAATTACGACAGTATTTGCAGGACTTGTGTTGAAGTGACATTCATCTGTCAAGCGTTGTAAGCATACAACCGGTTTCATCAATAACTTCACATCCAGCTTTTGAGAGTTTAAACATTCATAAACATCAAAGTGTCCACTACTGAAATCATCACCTGTGAATCTAAGATGTTTAAGAGGCATTGGCGGTTGTCAAAAGGTGTAAAATATTTGGCCATTTCCGTACACTTGAAAGCGACAACCGAACAATTCAGCGGCAGCCATCAAGTCACATGCAGATGTATAGGTGAAGGGCTTAAGCATTTCACTCTTCTAGTGCTCCTGTGTAGTCTAATTATCTCCTGTACCGTCATCAGTCCACACCTTGAACCTGTCCCAGTCATTCAATACATAAGACACAATGTTCCTCTGGATATCAAGAGTGAGCCTGATATGGCCGTGCAATATGTAACAAAGACAATGGAAAAAGCAGGTGCCATCTCCAGGCATGGAAACCACTCGGTAAGTGACAGTTCTTTGATCGATGGTGATCACCTCGATAGATATGTTAATAGGGGTATGGTTAGAACGATAAAGGAAATGGGTACCTGAACAATGTAAAGTAAGTCTAAAACTACACAATAACTATAATCATAATAAATGAACAATAAAAGCGGAGAAACCGTGGATTAAATAAAAAGGCTGTAGTTATCAGCAGGGAGACATGAATCCCGTGGCGAAGCAAGGAAGGGAATGTAGAGACCGGAGTGACGGACGGCCTTATATAGGCAGGCAGCCAACAACGTGGGAGGCGTTGGGATGGGGGACCCAACGCTGCCTCACACGGTGACCGAGCTGCAGGCTATGGACGTATATATGTACATAAGTAGGATTCAGTTAGCGTTGGGAACCCACGTACGAAATTTCTTGAAGATGGGCCCATAAGTAACAAAAACCGTTGGGAAGTTCAATATGGCAGCCAACAGTGGCATCATACCACCGAAATAAGTACTTACATTGGTTTCTGTTAGCGCAGGGAAGCCGCCTACCAAATTTCGTAAAGATGGGGCCAGAAATAAAAAAGTTCAACATGGCGGACGTTGTCGACCGTTATGACCGTTACACGTAGAATTTCAAAATGAAACCTGCTTAACTTTTGTAAGTAAGCTGTAAGGAATGAGCCTGCTAAATTTCAGCCTTCTACGTACACGGGAAGTTGAAGAATTAGTGACGTTGAAAAGTTCAATATGGCGGCCGACTATGGCGTCACACCACCGAAATAAGTACGTACATTGGTTTCGGTTAGCGCAGGGAAGCCGCCTACCAAATTTTGTGAAGATGGGGCCATAAATAAGACAGTTCAACATGGCGGACGTTGTCAACCATATAAGTGTAGAATTTCGAAATGAAACCTGCTTAACTTTTGTAAGTAAGCTGTAAGGAATAAGCCTGCTACCTACACAGGAAGTTGGAGAATTAGTGACGAGTGAGTGAGTGAGTGAGTCAGTCAGTGAGGGCTTGCCTTTTATTAGTATAGATGTGTAACAACCTTTTTTTCTTTATTCTTGTGTGGACTGTTTGCTTTGAATTTTCTGACTAAAAGATTTCTTTTGGCACACGTCTGACCCGTGCTTGATCCTGCCTTACTCACCTGTTGCTACACAAACAATAATTGCATTTAAAACGATTGAGTGTGTTACAGTATTTATCATTTTTTCAGGTCTAAATAATTAATTTTAAACATATATATTATGTTTAAAATTATATATTGTCACAGCCACCCTAACCTGGAAACACACAGGCAGCACAGGTTCAACTCAACACCCATATTTATTTACAGCAAAATGTGCATACATTACCAACACCGCAACACATCTACTGTATATACAGTCCCTTCTTGCCGCAGTCCATGCACCTCCACTCCTCCTCAGGTTTTGTCTTCTTCCTCCCAAGTCTGGCCATTCAATGGAGTGAGGCAGCTCCTCTTATTCAGGACCAGGAGGCTCATCCGTTGTGAACGCTGGCCCCGGCACAGACAGACGGACAGCATATGTTCAATCCACACACTGTTTATTTATGTACACTATTTACAGTTTGTGCTCACGTGCACCCCCAGTGCCTTCTCGCACCGATTTCCCCAAAGTCCAGGCCCACAGTCCTTTGTGCCTTCCTGGCCGCCTCCAGTCCTTCCTTTCGCTCAGTCCACTTCCTCCCGACTTCCACCAATCACTGGAGGGAGGCGGCCCCATATATAACGCCCCCGGATGAGCCCCAGGTGTTTCCGGCATCTGCTCCTTAGCCACGCCCCAGCGTGGCGGAAGTGTGGGCTGCCTTCCTGGCAGCTCTCCGGGCGCCACATAAAGTCTTCCCCGGCACTTCCTGGTGTGGCGGAAGTGCCGGGCTCCTGGGATAATTAGGCACTGGGGCGCCGCCTGGCGGTGGCCGCGGGTCCCTACAGGGCTGGGCTTCCATGCCCTGTACCCGAGGCCCCCTGCCTAACCAGGACGGACGCGCCCACTCTGTCTGGAGGAGGCACTCGCCCTCCTCTGGTCCTCCAAGGCGTCCAGGCCGGGCTCCAACCCCGGCCGGCGACTGCACGGGATAAACCGGCATTGGGGCGCCGCCTGGCGGTGACCACGGGCCCCTACAGGGTAGGGCTTCCATGCCCTCAACCCGTGGCTCCCAACAGAACCAGGACGGACGCCCCCTCGCGGTGTGGAGGAGGCACAGGCCCTCCTCTCGTCCTCCTGGACCACACCGTATTATCTGGAATCACTCCCAGGTGTGCTGGAGGTCCTCTGTAGAGCTCTGCAGCTCCCCCTGGCAGCCCCCACGGAAACCAACAGGGCTTCACCAAACTCCAGCTCTCGACATGTCCTGCGGGAATCCGTGGTGCGACAGCTGCCCAGGAGAGCTGCCCTCTAGTGTCCCAGGGGAGGTATTACCTCACCAATGCCCTCTGGTCCTTCCAATCTGTTGGCGTCCCGGCCAAGTAGTGGCCGTGGCTGCCCATCACAATATATTTTCTCAAATTTTTTTTTGTTTCTTTAGAAACCTTCCCCTCTTAAGAACTTGACATGATAGAACAATTCTGCTGCCAGATTTGGATTCAACACTCTCAAATCTATAAAGAATATCTATTTTTTTTGTAAACCAGTGTAATTAATGAGTATTAAGGTCAATTAGCAACAAGTTATTAGCACTCACTTAAAATAATACTGTTCTCACATTGATAAAATATTAATGATGTAAAATATGCTAAAATATATATCTGCTGTTTATAGATAGTGTTGTAAACTGTTCTGCAACATTTTGCAGGTAACAAATACAGACATTTCGAGGTAAGGCCGTAATCCTCCCTAATGATGGAGCCAGAGAGGTGAAATGCACAGCATGCTTAGTTGTACATCCAAGTAAGAACTGCAGTCTACCTTGCATGCATGAAAACATTACAGATACGTCTACTAGTATTGCTACTACTGCTAAAAGATACCAAAGAGAGGGAGGAGGCTACCATAACAAACTCAACACTCAACACTTGCACCCTACACCTACTGTTGCACCCCAAATTTTGTAATTCCCAGCGCACTCACTGAACTGGTTTAAACCAGTTTTCAAGTCCCAGGATGTCAGAGCCTACTCCAGCAGCACCCTGGACACAAGATACAATTCAGACTCGGACAGAGTCACTCAATAAGGTTTCTTCTCAAGCAAGCAGTATAAGGTCACCTGTTCCTTAGGTGCTATGTAGGATCGGGGTTACAGATAGTTCTTCTTCATTTTCCTCTAAGCATTTAAAAATAAAGAGCACTTCTCCCCAAACAATCAGAGCTAAAAATGAATTTGCTTAAGGAAACACAGTGCATTTATTTTCTGAATATGCCAGTTCATGATTCTAATTTTGCAGCTGATGAGCTATGTAAGCATTAAAATTAGTAAGGAAGAAAGCATATCTGAATATAGAAGTAATCTTTAGTTTCACAAAAACATGAGATCATGTGTCACTATAAAAAAAACTAAACATAGCTTTCCTTCTACATACTGTAATTAGAAGTCTGGGATTTCACTGCTCTTACCAAGATGTTTAATGACCTCATGGTTCCAAATCATACTATACAGTTAACACTATAGGGTTAGGCTTCATTTAACACTTTGAATGTTCCACATGATCCGTAAATGAATGCAGCTCACACTTTAATGGACAGAACAGAAATATTATTTAATCATTCATTTTTTGTTAAATCATTTGCTTCAGAAATGTAACAAAAATACTTACTATTGTAGTAGGGTGGCATGGTGCCACAGTGGCAGCTGTAAGGAGACCACTGTCTGCGTCCTGGGTCCTCCCTACATGGGGAGTTTGCATGTTCTCCCTGTGTCTGCATCTGCTTCTTCCAAGTGCTCTGGTTTCCTCCTACAGTCCAAAGACATGCAGGTGAACTGGCAATCCTAAATTGGCCCTAGTGTGTAGTTAGAGTGTATGTGTGTGTTTGTCATGCGATGGATTGTTGCCCTGTTCAGGATTTGTTCCTGCTTTGCACCCTATGATAGCTCAGATTGGCTCCAGCACCCCCTGTTCAGGACAATGCAGTTTAGAAAATGACTGACTGAATGACTTAATACTGTAGTGTTACTGGTAAGCAGGATTCGTTATCACGCCACACCCTAAGTTACCTAGGTTAGGTCTGGCTGCCCACTAACCTGTAACGGAATTAGCGGGCGTCACACATGTTGGAGTATCTCCTTATGGACTCTGATGAGGTATGTAATAACCTGCCAGGAAAAAAGGGGACGCTACCTATAACGCTTTTCTTCTACTAACCTAACTCCGCATCTTCCAGTGTTCCAACTATAAGAACCCCGGTTGCCTGGAAAGAGGTGTCATTTTGGCAAAAGCAACCTGCCGGACTGCAAATTGGTCCTAATCCATGGCTAGAAGCGAGCTTTATAATTTGTTATTGAAAGATTAGATTAGATTAGATTAGATACTTTATTAATCCCAAGGGGAAATTCACAATTCCCGAGGACATGGTCAATAGTGCCAAAAGAGCATTTCATTTTTGATTGGACATTCTGTTTAATAAACAGGACAAACCAGTTGCTGCCCCAAATTTTCTTCCGTGAGCCTGTCATTCCTGCACTTGGCCACACTGATTCTTAAATTTACAGTATAGATGGAATTTCTTCATAAACTTTCTAAGCGTTAAGAGCCTCAAGCAGCAATGGGTGTAAAGCAGTAACCATCCCTGACCAGGATGCTGTTCCAACGCAGGGCAAGCAAATACACCAACAGACTCCATATGGCAGGTAATTTACAGACACTAGGCCACAGGGCACAATGGTTCTCTTTTAGCTTGATATGTTGAACTTCACGATTGAATATGCATGGGCATTCAAACACTGTGAGGCAATAATGTAGACACTACACTATTATGGCACCTCATGCAATGTCATGTCATTTCATTTTCTAACCCACTTAATCCAGATGAGACTCCTGGGGTCCTGGAGCCTATCCAAGCTAGCACAGAGTGCAGAGCAGGAGCAAACTCAGCACAGGGTGCCAGTCCATCGCAGGGTGAACACACACAAACTGACACTAGGGCCAATTCATCTAACATGTATGTCTTTGAAAAGTGGGAGAAAACCCACGCAGACCTGGGGAGAACATGCAAACTCCATGCAGGGGGACCAAGGACGTGAACACTAGCCTACTTACAGCGAGACAGCTGCGCTACCACTGTGCCACCATGTCCCCTACCTCATGCAATGCTAGAAGTATAATCTAAGAGTGCAGATCGTAGACAGATGAGCATTAACTGAAAGAAAAAGTGAAATCTGAGCAATCACTAATAATAACAAGATTAATAATAGTAATGATAATTCATTTTAATTATTAAATTCTAATTATCTTCCAAGTATGGAGTGGCCTACAAGAGGCCCCTGAATGTAAAGGAATTTTTGTCCTTTAATGCACCTTAATTTTGTGTTTAGCTCAGTCAGACTCATCCCCTTTCTTTCATATTAAAGTGTAGTTCTGAATAACTCTGAATCCTGTAGGCTTTCTACATTGCACACACTGTTTTGGTCATTGATAGTGATGAGTGAAGCAGGTAAGTTTTGATATACATACAGTTTTCTAAAATTGACGCAAAAAGTGTTTGAGGCAATTTTTTTGGAGGTTTTAGAGATTTTTTTGGGTAATAAACAATGAACATTGCTCCCTAAAGCTTCTTTCATGTTTACCTGTGTTGCTCTCTGTGGCTGTGTAATGCATGTCATCTGTCGCACACCAATAAAATCAATTCTATTTATGCTTCTCATTCGCATCATGAAGAGGAATGCAGTACATTTTTCAGAAATGTGACATGCTGCCTATTTTCCACACAAAGACAAGCTACAATGCACCATTTTGCACTTTACTATGTTTTCTCCACAGGAAGATCTCACTACATGGGAAGCCATTGCAGCCAAAACCCATAACGCTATTACCTACCAGCCACCTTTTCCTGTTTCCTGACTCCTGAGGCTGGGAGAATGTTTTCTTCAAGCACCACGTTTCTCTTCTGTCCCTGATGCATCTTTAGAATTTCAGTTGTCAGGATTGTCATCATAATTAGCAAAGTGGAGTGATACTGTCATAACACATCTGGCAGCTTAACAAAATGTGTAACAGAAAATGAGTATGGTGATTTTCTTTTTTTTTACTGGTGATCTTCATTTAAGTAGTAAATGACAGGCAGGCACATGTAGAATTAAAGCTTGTAAACACTTCCAGACAGGAATAAACATCCTCCTTCATGTAAATGGCTGGAATGACTAACATTTAGTCTTGCCGCAAATTCAATTGGGAAAAATCATTTTGCTCATCACTAGTTACTGATGTCACTATAGTGATTAATGAATCTGTGCTGAATTTGTTTTGCCTCGAGTTCGGCAAAATCATAGAAATTTTTGTGAATTTCACTGAACTCCTCAAAATACATTGAAGTCAGGGGTGAAGGAGTAATTGAACCTGTGTTAATTGGATTACAATGATGCAATGGTCTTTCAAGTGTCCCTGAGGGCTTGGGTAAAGTCTGCCAACTGTGCTGGACCAATTATTGTGGCCAAATATGTGATCTGAGCTGAGCGGCAGCAATGCTAACCTCTGTTCCACCATGCGCCAAATAACAAAAGACACAGATGAATTGAATACCACCAATAAAATTCAAAACACAATCACAAACTATTAAGTGAATAATATATACATTGGGACACATATTGGTTGTTCAACAAAGTGATGGCATGGGACTGGCTTGTTTCATTGTTTGAAATTGTGGCTCCGGGAACAGCAGGAACATCTTTTTTCATTTCTCATGTATCTGTGCAGATGCTTTGCACTTTCCTCTTGCATCAAGAAGAAAGAAATGCTTTAAAAATAATATTTCACAGCGTGTCCTGTGTTTTCAGATCAGGGAAAATGGGCTCCTTTAAGGCTTGTTTTGTTGCTTTTGTTTACATGCATAATTAGCCATGCAATGCTGCACTGCCAGGGCACAAGGATGATATGGTCACAGTACCCGTAATAGTGCTTTTCGTTTATTTTTTATGAAACTATGACAGTGTTTCTTAACATTTCTGGATTCGGGACATCTTTTAACTTTTTTAGCTCACTGATAACCCACACAAAGGAATTGAAGAGGTTAAAACGGCCATGAGTTCAAGAAAGAAATGCAATGAGAAATGGGGGGAAATATTGCACATCACTGTCAAGAGGTTTCAGGGCTTCTTAGTAACTGAAACAGCATTTTTTTTCATTGTGTACTTGTGACCCAGCGATGATCATGTCGGCAACATTCTTACAGTGGGCATGAATGCAAAGCATGATGGGATGTATGGAAAAAATGTTTGTCTAACTTGGCCTGCACATTGAATTTCCAGGAAAATTATTCAGTAAGCAAGGTCTCCAGCGGACACAGCATATTCATTGCGAGAAATGATTTGGCAAATTTTGCAGATCAACGCTAGTCACTACATGACCCATCTTCTCCTGCTCTGCATCATAAATGTACTTAACACAAGCATTAAATGGGTTTGGAATTAGAGACTATTTCTAAGAAGGTCTCCTACTGCTTTGACTTTTGACTAATAGAAAAAGCATACATACTTCAATATATTCTTGCTTATTGTTGTTGTTTGCACATTCGAGTAAAAATTTCACTGTACTCTGTACATGCAGCATTACTACTGAAACTGCTGCTTAAAGGAATACTCTATCAAAACATTTATTTTTTATATATTACTTACCCCTTGTAGTTTTGTAGTGATTGGTGAGAAAAAAACTGAATTCATGTTTTCTGGGAGAATGGAGATAAAAAAATGTTATGATATTGTGATGTAGTGGGTCCACAGCTCATGTAAAAAGGGCCACTTAAATAAATAATCACCACGCTCGTGGCTTAGCGAGGGGGCGTGGTAGTGTGGCTGAAGCGGGTTACGGGATGATTCGTGGGGTGGGTGTTTCTCACCGAAGTGCACAGGTGAGAAATCGTCCACATCCATGATTGTGCTCAGGGCTGCTAGTTTGCCACTGCTACCTCACCCTCTTGATAAATAGAAGCACGAGTTGGCTAAGGAAGGAGGAAAAAAAGAAAAGAGGAAAAAGAGAGAGAAGGAAATGGAGGTTGCTGGGGAGCAGGAAGCAGTGTGGTGAGAGAGCCGGTGTGAACGAGCGAGCGAGCGAGTGAGTGCAGGTTCGCAGGTAGGCAGCTGGGAGGTGAGCCCACGAGGGGAGTGTTTGGCCAACACTTGAAGGGGCTGAAGAAAGCGGCTGCTCCAGCTGAGTGATTATGGAGCTGGAGTGACCTGTAGAGGAGATGACTGACCGTTGAAAGGAGCGGGAGTCGAGGAGGCTTTGGGTGTTGAGTCCCAGTGTGAGTGCCCTGGCCGCTGGAGAAGAAACCCAAGTCTCAGTCCGGTTTGGAGCCCTACGTAGCCGGGGATCGGAGGGCTACCAGACCAGTGTGAGAGGCAGCTGTTCCTGCAGGTAGGCGACTCTCCTGTCGCGAAGCCCAGATGGGTGAAGCAGGAGAGCTGCCAGGTAAATGAAGGCACCGGGCTTTGTTGTTTTAAAGGATTGCTTCTTGTGCTATTTTAACCTTGTTGTTTTTAGAAGATGTTTCTAATGGTATTTTAACCTCTATGTTTCACATTTGTTTTCTGGATTATTTATTTATTGACTTATTGAAGGCACTGTACTTTATTTTGAACACATTGTTTTTGTTGATTGTTTTAATAGAAGCACTTTACACTTTTGCACCATCCCCTTGCTTGGTTGTGCCTCACTGCTAAGCTCATCGGTAACATTACCAATGGTGTAGGGTTCAAGGGCTCCCGGACAGACGATGGGAGCATGTATCGAACCCGCATCATCACAGATATACTGTAATACAAGCCAATGGTGACCGATGGTTTATAGCTGCTAATGATGTGAAAAACATTCATGGAACAAAGAAAATGAACGTTCTTACTGTTGCATAATCCACAAATCTGTTATCCAGTGACAATACATACAAAACCCTTGCATTTTTTGCTAAAATATTGCTACATTATTTTGACACAATACAATGGCTGCAGTGGCAAAAGTTCCTACCTCTGTCTTTGGGCTCTATTATTGGCTGCACATGTGTGATAAATGCTGGGAACTTCATTTTAATGTGCTGTAGCATGAATCATATTTTAAAAGAGCCCTGGGCCATTTATGTTATTTTGTTTCAGTTAATTTCATGCTTTTATATCTTTCAGTCTACTTCAAATAACTGCATGTTAAAAATCAAATCAGGCAGACTTTTCCATTAATTCTACAGATAGAGGTGCTGCAGGTCATGCAGCCGTCTCACAGCATAAGTTTGTGTGCCATTAGGTGTTTTCACATACGTTTCCTTCAGAGACAAAGAAATGTGGATGAGATAACTGGTAGCTGTGACCTGGCCTGCTGTATTTAAGGGCCTTCTACTTCGACTTCTGACATTTTGAAGAGTATTCTTGATTGCTTTTGTTAAGGAGTAAGCTGAGGGATATGCTGGTGGATGGACCTGTGGTGTTCAGAATAACGGACTATCTGTCAGGCAGACCACAGTTTGTTAGACTCAAGAACTGTGTCAGTAATAATACAGATGTGAACAACACTGGAGCACAACAAGGAACAGTCCCGTCTCCTTTTCACTTCACCTGGTACACCTCTGACTATAAATATATAACACCAGGTCGTGTCACCTGCAGAAATTCAGAGATGATTCTGCACTCATGGAGTGTATTGAAAAGGGGGGATGAGACAGAGGAGAGGAGTCAGGAGGAGAAGTATGTTTCTGGGTGCAAAGACTATTGTCTCTATCTTAACATCAGCAACGGGTTATTGACATCCACTTCACCAAAGAGCCTCTATGCCCAGTCACGATTCAAGGAGTAGATGTAGAGGTGGTGCACTGCTACAAGTATATGGAGTTCCATAATAATTCTTTGCATTTATATAGCACAATTGCAGGTTAAGGGCCTTGCTAAAGGGCCTAACAGAGCAGAGTCCCTTTTGGCATTTACGGGTTTCGAACCGGCAACCTTCTGATTGCCAGTGCAGATCCCTAGCCTCAAAGCCAACACTCCGCCTCTGCCACAGGCTGTCCCAGTGACATAAAACAGATGAACTTTATAAGAAAGGGCAGAACAGGCTCTTAGAAGGCAGACTTTCTTTAATGTGGGAAGTGAGGTCCTTCATATCTTCTATAACTCTGTGACAGGCAGTACAATTTTCTATGCTGTGGTGTGCTGGGCTGGTAACATCACTTCAGAAAAGGCCCACTGAATCAACTGGCTAATTAAAAGGATACGCCCAGTTATGGGACGCTCTCTGGACCCCCTGGAGGTCATAACAAATTACAGAGTTAAAACAAAACTGAGTGCCATTATGAACAATGCTGCACATCATCTCTCTGACACACTAACTTTCAGCCAATGAATTATTCAGCAAAAGTGTGTCAAGAAATGTTACAGGAGCTCCTTTATACCAATGGCTATACGCCTGCATAATGCCTCACTGTGTCTGGGACTGCCAAGTGCAAAGTTTTTGTTTTTTTTCAAATTGTCTTCCTTTTTAGTCATTCTGGTGTGTGCTCAGACTATAGTGTGTATGTAAATATATTTATCTATTTCTATATCTGTTTATTTAAATATCTTCTGTAAAAAGCCAAATTTCTTCTGAGGACAAAAAACAATTATGTAAATTACAGATACAGTAAAAGATTCCGTGAGAAGAAATCAGAGCACCTGGAGGAAACTCACATGGATGCAGGGAAAGTATGCAGAGGCCATGCTGGGAGCAGGCAGGATGAGAGTCCCAGTCATTGTTGCGAGACAGCAGTGCTACCATTCAACATTTATTTATATAGCACATATTCATACAAAAAAAATGTAGCTCAAAGTGCTTTACAAAATGAATAGAAAAATAGAAGACACAATAAAAAATAAACATAAGTCAACATTAATTAACATAGAATAAGAGTAAGGTCCGATGGCCAGGGTGGACAGAAAAAACAAAAAAAAACTCCAAGGCTGGAGAAAAAAATAAAATCTGTAGGGGTTCCAGACCACGAGACCGCCCAGTCCCCTCTGGGCAATCTACCTAACATAAATCAAACAGTCCTCTTTGTATTTAGGGTTTTCATGGAAGGACCTGATGATGATGGTCACGTAGACTTCTGGCTTTCAGTCCATCAATGTTGGTGCATCATGATGCTTTGAGTAGGTGGTGGTGGTACAGGTCGCCACCATAAAGAAACCGGAAAAAGAAACAGAAGAGAGAGTTGGGGTCAGTACGGATTTTGGAGCCACTGTGAATAGTTATTATGAAGAATTGAACATACAGAGTATCAGGATTAAGTTAAATTGCATCACCCTTTATATTAAATGTCCAGACCTTAAATAGGGAAATACTGTACCTATTGAAAAATCAAATCATAATAACTTAAGAGTTATAGAAATTTGATTTCTCTTTACTCCCAACTCTCTTTTCTGTCTTGCCCCTGGACTCTAAATGTCAGTATAGATTCTGGGTTCAATTACTCAAAACTGGACAAAGCAAAAAAGAAAAATGAGATAGGCTTGAAGTGTACGGTACAAACTGAAAAATAGTCAGTGACAAAAATATTGAAAGTCACTTATGATATTTACTTTCCCAGACTGTGCTACTCAAGAATGGCATTTGGGGGTGGCAAGTGGGGCGATCGCCCCAGGCCCCGCTCCTATGGGGCCCCGCTTTTGAGGTCCGCGTGTCCCATTTGAGTAGATTTGTCAGGTTATATTCTCCGGTATATATATATTTGAGATGCTTCTAAGAAGAACCATTTTAGAATCCCTCTTCAAGGTCAAATTCTGTACATGTACGTCTTTGAAAACATTCCATTGTCCAAATATTAATGCACAAAAACATCACTAATGTTAACCGGTTGACACGACATCAACATGAGTTATGACTATGACATCCTGTTTATTGAGACTCAGAGTATACTTTGGTACTTTTCTAGAATACACCCTGCTAATTTCTGCATGACACCGCATCGCATTTTGTACTGTCGTGGTATTGTCATGAATTATGAATTGCATTTTTTTAATAGATTATATCGTTATCCTCTTTAATAAAGCCCCTGTGTGTGTCCAGGTGTCCGTGTGTGTGTGTCTTTTGGTGAAGTGTGCATGTGCGAGGCTCGGTGCGACACGCATGACCGGCATCGTGGACGCACACACACTGGAAGATTAGCACACAGTGAATGGCTTAGCCGCGGCCGCCCATGATAAGCAAATAAAGGACATCATTGCTAGGGAGACCATGGACGCACACACACTGGAAGATTGGCACACAGTGAATGGCGTAGCCGCGGTCGCGCATGATGAGCAAATAAAGGACAGCATTGCTGGGGAGAGTGCTGATTGGGTAGTCGCGGCTGCACACATATAATCCATTGCTGGGGAGACGCCACACATACTGCCCCATGCATGTTTACTAACTAACTATCTAGTAACAACATGCCACCCAAAAAAAAGGACACGTCAAGTAGGACAAAAGACACAGACACTCAAATCGTATATAAGCAACATCTCCTGGAAGAACGGTCAGCTCAGCAAGTAAACATCAACAAAAGAAAGACTGAAAGACAAAGAAAAATACGAGCAAATAGATCGATTGTAAAGAAGAAAATGAGCGTCAGAATATTCTCCGTATTGATTTGGCTCTATCCTCTACTAATTTACTCTTTACCATAAGAAGGCGACAATTTCCAGTTACATTAGCCTTTGCCATAACAATTAATAAAGCTCAAGGGCAAACCTTAGAAAAATAGCCATTTACTTGCCAGAACCAGTATTCAGCCACGGTCAGTTATATGTTGCATCATCAAGAGTTAGAAGTTTTACAGATGTTGTTGTCAACGTTGTAGATAGTCCTGAACAAGAGTGTTTAAAAAAAATGTTGTCTATAATGAAATTTTATTGAAAAATAAAATATTTTTTAGGTAAAAAAATAAAAACATTTTCCTAAATATCTTCTTCAGATATTGTGTATTATAGATTGTTATAAAGTTTTACACTAAGGCAATATTAATTATACTTACTGTACTGTCATATACGTTTCTATTTTATTTTTAATATTATTTTACTTTAGGCTTCTTGCAAAAATTTTTTTAACAAAAAAATTAAGACAACAAACAGAATGAGGTCAAGGTCCCTTGCCATTTAATATAGACTGTTCCTAATAATGTTTATGCAATACTGTTCTAGCGCCCGTTATTGTAACGGGCTTAATGTCTAGTATTTTAATAAAGATCTATCTTGCAAAAAATTAGCTGAATACTGTAATGAGAAAATCCGGTGTATGTTAACATTATTATTATTTTTTTTTATTAATTGTATTGTAATCATTCCATACAAATCAATCAATTTTTACAAAAAGTAGGATTGAGAACAAGTCGACCCCAGCCCCTGAGAGAGAGAGCATGGCCAATGGGGTAAAACTTAAGGCTTGTAAACATACCTAAACTATTGAGTTTAATAGGCCAATAGAGAAAAATGGAGAAGAAAAAGAAATGCGGAAATAATTCCTTCTTCGGTGCTTTAAGAGTTTATTCTAAAATATTATTGATTAGATCCTGCCATGTTTTGAAAAAAATCTGTACAGATCCTCTAACTGAGTATTTGATTTTTTCCAATTTCTGATAGTATAGTACATCAGTTACCCACTGACTTAAAAGTGGAGAGTTTGGGTTCTTCCAGTTTAGCAAAATAAGTCTGCGTGCCAAAAGTGTAGTGAATGCAATCACAGTTTGTTTGTCCTTCTCCACTTTAAACCCATCTGGACACAACTGTTAATGGGTTAGGAGGGATTGTGACACCATGGCTGTCTGAAAGGTAATCAAAAATTTTGTCCAGAATGATGTTAATTTGGTGCAGGCCCAAAACATGTGACCCAGTGAGGCTGGGACTTAATTACAGCGTTCGCAGGTTGGATCTTGCCCTGGAAACATTTTAGAGAGTTTTAGGCGAGACAGATGTGCTCAATAGATAATTTTGAGTTGAATAATTGTGTGCTTTGTGCATATGGAGCTTGAGTGAATTTTCTGCATTGCTATTTTCCACTCCTTTTCTGATATATTGATTAAGAGATCTTTTTCCCAGTCTCCTCTTGGATCTTTGAAAGGGAGGGACTGTATGTTAACATTATTTTTTATTAAATTCTTGCGCAAGTTTTTACAGTCCACACATACTGGTAACAGCATTTGACGTAACAGGCCCCGTGTGCAGTCGGTCAGCCCTAGGCCCTGCACACCTCTAAGGCTGCCTCTGGTTTTACTGTCTTATGTTTTACTCTAGATGGTTAACACAGTCTAAATTCCTTCATACAGAAGTGACCACTCTCTTTCAACACCTGATGCTTCTTGAATGAGTATTGGACCGACAACTTTTATAAATGAGCAACTAGACTGGGAAGTAATCAAATGGATTGTTAAACAGATGGACAGTAAGCACCTTACATTAAAGAGGTGCAGTAGGAATTAGAGTGAGGTTGTGCCCAGATTTGATTGAACTGGATTAAGAGTAATGCGATGTATTTTTGGCTCACTGACTGACGACATATAAAGTATACATTGGCTAAGCAATAAATTGGTGTGCTGCTGGGAAAGGGTGCACTGCATCTCTGTGTGACTCTATATTGCTTAAAAAATAATAAATGAATGGTTCCAATCAAAACATTATGTGTATAACACCAGTAACATTTCCATTGACATGTGTCCAACTTTGTCCTGCAATACAGACACCATGTATGCAGAAGGGCTACCAATCCATTGTGTGTTCCAATTCAGGTCACAGTCCCAGGATCCTCCTTTCTTGTTTGAAATACATTCACCATTCTATAACAGTTTCTTCACACATCTGGAAACCCACTCTCTAAGCACCCTGTAACGCTTTTGTTGTGTTAACTTTGTGATCTCTTTTTTGTTTTGAGTGGTTTCAATTACTGACTATTTCTTGGCTTGAGCATTACACTTTATATGTTTTCATTCATTTTTTCTCGTTGGTTTTGCCAATTTCAGAGTAATATGGGCCAGACTCAAGACTGGCAACATTGGACACATGACAGAAACCCATGATGGGTGTGACAGTCCTTTGGAGGGAACATTCAGGCACAATCTCACACCAAGCGACTTAAGATTTACCAGTCAGTTTATTCTCTATATGTTAAGGATGTAGGCTCAAATAAAAAGAAAAATCAAGCAGACAAGGGCGAATGTGCAAACAATATACAGACCATAACCTGGCTAGGATTTAAGCCCAGGACTCTGGAGGCATGAGGCAACAACACTAACCATTGCACTCCTATGTTATCATAGCAAGTCTGTCATACTGAAAATCTATACTAATTAAAGGCAAAGCCTTCACTGACTGACTGACTGACTGACTGACTCATCACTAATTCTCCAACTTCTTGTGTAGGTAGAAGGCTGATATTTGTCAGGCTCATTCCTTACAGCTTACTGACAAAAGTTAAGCAGGTTTCATTTCGAAATTCTACACGTAACGGTCATAATGGTTGACAACGTTCACCATGTTGAACTTTCTTTTTATTTTTTTTTATTTTTCACGAAATTTGGTAGGCGGCTTCCCTGCGCTAACCGAAACCGATATACGTACTTATTTCAGTGGTATGATGCCACTGTCGGCCGCCATATTGAACTTTTCAACGGTCTTTGTTACTTATGGGCCCATCTTCAAGAAATTTGGTACGCGGGTTCCCAACGCTAACTGAATCCTACTTACATACATATATACGTCCATAGCCTGCAGCTCAATCACCGTGTGAGACGGCATTGGTCTCCCATCCCAACGCCTCCCACGTTGTTGGCTGCCTGCCTATTAAAGGCCGTCCATCAGTCCGGTCTCTACATTCCCTTCCTTGCTTCGCCACAGGATTCACGTCTCCCTGCTGATAACTGCAGCCTTTTTATTTAATCCACGGCTTCTCCGCTATTTTATTGTTCATTTATTACGATTATAGGTATTTTAGACTTACTTTATCAGGTACCTATTTCCTTTATCGTTCCAACCGTACCCCCATTAACATGTCTATCGAGGTGATCACCATCGATCAAAGAACTGTCACTTACCGAGTGGTTTCCATGCCCGGAGATGGCACCTGCCTTTTCCATTCTCATTGTTACATATTGCACTGCCGTATCAGTCTCACTCTTGATATCCGGAGGAACATTGTGTCTTATGTATTGAATGACTGGGACAGGTCCAAGGTGTGGACTGATGACGGTACAGGAGATAATTATACTACACAGGAGCACTAGAAGAGTGAAATGCTTAAGCCCTTCACCTATGCAACTGTATGTGAGTTGATGGCTACCGCCATCTTAGACTCACAGGTGACGATTTCAGTAGTGGACACTTTGATGTTTATGAATGTTTAAACTCTCAAAAGCTGGATGTGAAGTTATCAATGAAACCGGTTGTATGCTTACAACGCTTGACAGATGCCGAATGTCTCTTCAACACAAGTCCTACAAGTACTGTCGTAACTGAAACAAACCATGAAACTCAAACTGATTATGACAGCAGCAATCCAAGCTGTGAGATTTGAAACAAGATTACTGTTCACATGGCCAACTATACGTTTCATGCTCAAGAGTAAGCTCAGCGCACAGCTTGGTCATATTACAACCGGAGGGCCGAACTCACAATGTGGTATACAAAGAGATCTTTAACAAATAATTATTGGTATATTTTCCCTCAGTTTAAAAAGGTTTAATTTTCTTCTTAATAAAAATTTGAAGGCAGTACTTTGCCGCTGCAAAGCGTGGGTATTTTGCCAGTATATATATATATATATATATATAAATCACTCACTGCTATGCTTGATGTATTTTCAAGACTGAGCTACACCAAACATTCACCCACTACAATTCCTGAGGGCAGGAATTGCATTTTAGACTCTGCGCCGTTTTGCAGACCAATCCTGAAGCTCTAACCAATTGCAGGTGACATGAGCACATTCACAAGTTACCTTGTTTCCACATCTGTGAGGCCTCTATTATAATAAAAGAGGCCATGTATGCGCACACACATGGCAATCAAACTCAAACACTTTCTGATTCCGTATCAAAGGTATGTTTAGAAAGAGAGATATGAACTTAACCCATTTCCTCACTAGTGGCTCATGGCAACCTACCACTGAAGTAAGAAAAAGGTTAAAAAGCATTAAGTTTCATCAGATTGGCTGACCCAGCACTGACTCAGCTGTGGAATGACCAGTAGGGGGGAGGCAGCTTGATGGCCGAGGTCTCCAGGACTCTGAACAAATCAGAATCCTATTATGTGATATAATGTACTCTGGCATTTTGCTCTGTTCTTGTACTATTACTATTGTACTATTGTATTGTATTGAGGATTAGTTATGTTCTGTTCTGTGTATTATATTGTATTTAATCCATTTTGTGACACCCACTGCACATCCAATCTATCTGGAAAGGAGACTTTCTCTGAATTGCCTATTAAGAGGTTTCTTCCATTTTTTTCCCTGCATGGGTTTATTTTTTGTTTTTGTCTGCTTTCAAGGCTGGAGGGGCTGTCAGAAAACAGGGCCTGTTAAAGTCCATTGCAGCACTCCTTGTGTGATTTTAGGCTGTATAAAAATAAATGGCATTGTATTGTATAGTTTCATTTAACACAGAAAATACCACTAGTGAGGAACCGGGCTGCATGAGTAGCCACATAGGCATTGTGAGTGATGGCCGGCAGCTCAACCGGCCTCCCCCAGGACGCTAGGTGACAGTTTCCCGCAAGGCACCATGGGATCTGGAGTTCAACTTTACAGCCCTGTTGGGTAGCGTGGGTGCTGCCAGGAGACACTGCAGGAAGATCGGGGGATTTTTACTTTCCGTATAACTCAGAAGTACTCCCAAGTCATGGGGACAGAAGCCTCAAAGTACTTCCGGACTGAAGAAAACTCAACTCCTTCATCTGAGCCGGAAGTGCTCACAAGTCACGTGAGAGGAAGAATGTAAGCACTATATAAAGGACTGTTGGGAACTCAGCAAGTGAGCCGGAGTTGGGAGGTAGAATGACAGAGCTTGCTGGGAGGTGTGGAGGAGAGAATTGCGAATAATTATTGTATTTATTACTATTATTACTTGCCTGTGTGTGGTGGTTGGGGTGCCTAGAGGCACTATTACAGAAAGAGGAAGAATGAAAACATCTTTTTGTTCTTTTACCTGGTCTCCTGAACATTTGTCTGTCAGGTTAGAGGAGCGACAGCACCCTCTAGTGTTCTTATAGCATCTATGTTGACCCGCAGCCAGACTGCTAGCGCCCTGCCACATTGCATTGTTTAAGCAAGCAGCACTAGTGAAAGTATCAAGTTACCTTCTCATCTGCTGAACAAGAAAGATAAATGCCACTCTTTCTGTTTTGGTCTCTTTCACTTGACAATGCAGATAGTTAAAAAGTTTTTTTTTTCTTTGGCAATGCCAGAATAGGCACATTATCCCACATGGCTCCTGCTGCCTAGACATGCACATGCACACTGACAGACATTACTCTGAAAGTGATTCATTTGTTTGTAAATCTGCTGAAAACTTAAAGTTTAAAAAGTTGAAAGAACAGATACTTACGTTTTTGAATTCAAATAATCCAGTTTAGAGTTATGGGAGGCTACCCCAGCAATGCTAGACAGTCCATTGCAGGGCTCACACACACACACACTCTTAGGACATTGGATCCATGAAGCAGCAGAAAATCCGCATAACAAATCAAATCTGTTGGTGTTTTACTTTGCCTATTAACTCCGGTGATTATTTTGATCCAAAAGGTGAATCCCTAAGAAGAAGCCATGCTACTTTATCAATAGATATGCACTTGGAGGCATTCATCTCTTTACATTTAGTTTTCAAATGCGCATCTGTCAACCACAAGGTCAGTTGTCCTCGGCGAGCAGTAGTGACAAGAATGCAGAGCTGAGAGTCTGCCTGTCAATCATTCTTTTTTCAGCATTTTCAGCCATAGGAAAGACGTTCCACAGCATTTTACATAATAAGTATAGATATACGGCGACCCTGAGTGCGATGAGCCGCTACAAAAAATGAATAGGCAGTAGCAGAGGAAAAGAATTCATCTGAAGAGCGAATAGTGGAAATTAAAACAACCACCCAAGCAAAAGACAACAAGACAAAGATTAGCTTTATTTAAAGAGCTGTCTAATATACACATACATTTAATATTGGTTTTGGATGTTTAATTAGATATATTCAAAATTAAAAGGGATAGCTGTAACAGTATTGCAATAAGCTGTAGGCAAAGATCATTCATCCATCAATCTATCTTCTAAACCTGCTCATCCAGAACAGGGTCATGGGGATCATAATTCTTTTAAAGATTACTGCAGCCCCTGTCAATTACAAGATGGAACATGCCATGATATATCACAACCTGTCTAAGATGAAGCACATCTGAAAGAAGTAGAAGAGATCAAGAACACTAAATCATCAAGAAGCAGATAGGAGACAATTGTCACCTACTAAGGAAATGGGCAGAGTGGAAAGGTGAGCCAAGGCCAGGTAAATAGCCAAACACCTGACAGATGTGCAGGTTTAACATTTTCTGCCAAAAATGTTTTCAGTCTTCCCTGATAGGCTCCATCCTTTTGCTATCTTGGGACCACATACTTGTCCATACAGGTCTGGAAGAGTTTGAAATTTCGACCAGTCCGCTCATGCTCATTCTTTCTATGGTGAGTCCAAGTAAATGGCTTCCAGTGTAATTAACAGACTAGCCAGCAGCCATACCATATGCACTTCAGAACAGGTAACCCACCTGACACTAAGCATGTTCAGGTCTGACAAGTACTTGGATGGGAGACCATCTAGGAAAAGCTTGGGTGGCTGCTGGAAGAGGTGTTGGTGAGGCCTGCAGGGGGTGCTTAGCCTGTGATCTAATTATGGATCCCAATGCCCCAGTGCAGGGTCGTGGACACTGTGCTGTAAAAATGGTGCCATCCTTTGGATAAAATTTAAAACAGAGGTTCTGACTCTCTGTGGTCATAAAAGAGTAGGGTGTATTCTGATGTCCAGGCTACATTGCCCTCCATTGCCCCCTAATCATCCCCTGTCTCTAATGGGCTATCTGTCTCACCACTTCACCACTTAACAGCTAATGTGTGGTGAGTGTACTGGTGCAAAAATGGCTGCCATCACATCATCTGAGTGATTGTAATACATTAGTGGGGGTTGAAGTGGCTCCCCACTCACTGAAGTGCTTTGAGTAGTGAGAAAAGCACTATATAAATGTAAAGAATTATTATTATTATTATTATTATTATTATTATTATTATTACACACCTAAATGTACTCTGATCTGGTAAATGGATATGACCAACAGAAGGATAAATCATTGAACTGTATTAAAAAAGAGGACAGAGCCCAGACCTTCTGACTGTCTGTGCAGAGTTTGTAAAATCGTGTTTACCGTGTACCCTGATTAAGGTCTGAAAGGTCTATGTGGGTCTGTGGGAATGAATGTACCCTGCAATGGACTGGCACCCTATCTAGGTGATATTGGGGTAGGCTCCTGACACTTGCATCATTGAACTGGAATAAGCGCTTTCAAAAATATGGATGAACTGTAAAGATACATTTGTTCACACAGAGCAACAGAGGTGTATATAATCATTGAGAGCTGAGAAGGGATCAGACATGGGTGTCGCCAAAGGAAAGAAGGAGGCATGTGCTATCACATCTCTAGAGGCTCTGTCACATTACATGACTTTTCCAATGATTTTGCCATTACAGACTTTGTTTACATAACCTTAGCAAGTTGGAGGCCATAGTGGCACACTCCTGTGACCACCATACTCTGTGACTCAGCCTAACTACACACTAACAAAATACAAAAGGGCTGAATTCACATGGGTGTTTTAGACCTGACTAACAGAAGAAAGACTCATCTCTCTTATGTTGCATATTTTACCAACTAAGACATAATGACAAAAAAAAAATGAAAAAAGAGGGACAAGATTACAACTGAACAAACTGTACCTGTTAAACCTTCATACAGCCACCAAAACCATCAGGCAGCACATTATTGGCTGTGAGAATGAGGGGCAAGCTTGCATTACCCTGGAAATGGGAAATTGCACAGGAAAGTCATCATGCAGTCATGTCATTTCTTACATATTCTGCGATTTCTAGTTGCCTGATCTGACTTACTCAGGCGATGAGATAAGCAACTGAAGCCATCAAGTCTGACACCCCCTCTGACTAAAAGTCATGTAATGTGATGTCGACTTAAGGTGTGTCTCCTGTTTTATAATGATTATGACATCCAACATATACCCATGGGTGGCACAGTGGTGCAGTGGGTAGCACTGCCGCCGCGCAGTTAGGAGACCCGGATTCACTTTCCGGGCCCTCCCTGTGTGGAGTTTGCATGTTCTCCCCGTTCTGTGTGGATTTCCTTCTGGTACTCCAGTTTCCTCCCACAGTCCAAAGACATGCAGGTTAGGTACATTGGCGATATTAAATTGTGCTTGGTGTGTGTGCATGCCCTGCGGTAGGCTGGCACCCTGCCCTGGGTTTGTTTCCTGCCTTGCGCCCTGTTTTGGCTGGGATTGGCTCCAGCAGACCCCTGTGACCCTGTAGTTAGGATATAGCGTTTTGGATAATGGATGGATGGAAGGATGAATATTTACCCATTGACAACAGTGGTGCCCAATAAATTCAAGTTCAACTTCATTATCATGTGCACATAGCACAATGAAATTCTTACTTGCATGACACCCACAAAATGAATATTTTGATAGGCGGCAGATGTAACAGCTGAGAGATGGGGCTCAATGTGTGGCATTTTGAATCAGGAGGTGCATCAAGTTACATCAAGTTCTGTTTTACAGGTTCATGAAGTCCTACTGTCTACCACAGTACTTGGTCATCTATTCCAAGTGTTTCCCTTAACAAGTTTCCAACTGTGTCCCAGTGTTCTTGTACTCACCCTGGATCCACTCTACTGATTCCTGCCATAATTTTAAACACAATCATGTCGCCTGCTAAGCTCAGTTTGCTTAAACTCCTATAATCTTTCCACATACACCTTGCCTGAAGAAGGATCCTGAGTTGCCTCAGACGCTTGCATATTGTAATCTTTTTAATTAGCCAATAAAAGGTGTCATTTTGCTTGACTTGTCATTCCACATGTTGGAGGAAAAAGGAAAGGAACTTTGTTTTTAACATTTAAAAAGTGGACCTTTACAATGAGACACTTCATTCCTTCTTATCCTTTCTATCCTGAAATGACCTACTATGTTAAACAGCTTGTCATGTTTTTTGTTGTGTTTGTTTAAGAGTTACCTGATTATTTTGATAACTAGTTTGGGCAGAAAATATAATACGCTCTGCTCTATTGTAAGTCTAAGGTATTACTTGGATATGCATGTTTTTGTTGATAGGAGATAAGAACCAGTTCAGAATCAAATGTATAATGCAGAACTGCTACCATAATGCCTATATACTGTAATTCCAAAAGCTGTTTCTAAGTAATACAAACATGCTGAGCTCCAGGCTCAGGCCTACTCTACTATACAGTATAGGCAAACTAGTCAGTCACCAAGGATGACATTTTGTTAATCTACACACTCTGCTATACCAGCACTCAGACAACACAAACAAAACTCCCTGTTCTTTGCTTTATTGTACATTATTACAATACTACTTTTACCGCATTTGCTGGAATAATACGTTATGACCCATTTTGGAATTATAAAAACCTGGTCAGTCCATGCTCTTCCACTAAATATACAAAGATCAATTGTCTTCAATATTGTGTGGTTTGGGTGCACCATTTTCTCCTTCACTTTGGGTAGCAAAAAAGCTGGAGGTGGCCTTGTGTAGGCTCCTATTTATGATATCAGAAGTGTGAGACCATTATAAGAGCAGAAAAAGAGCTTATCAAAATAATAACAAAAGAAAGAAAGAGAGACCAGAAAGCAGAAAAGGGTGGAAGTTCATCCATGAATGCTTCGAGTTAGTGCTGACATTTCAAGCAATGCAAGAAATGGGGCACCTGGAAAGACTGAACATCTAGCCGTGTCGGTTTGTATGGTGTTCACACTTTATTTCGCTTTTGTTTATGGTACAATATATTAGAATAATGCTTAAAGATTAAAATTTAAATAAAGCCTGCTTTTCTGTCTTCATATTTGCTCTATTTTAACCACTGAGATCTAAGAACCAAGCTTCTTTCACAGCTACGTCAACTAGGGTGAGAAAGACAGAACAACAACAACATTTATTTATATAGCACTTTTTCATACAAATGATGTAGTTCAAAGTGCTTTACAAGATGAAGGAAGAAAAAAAGAAAAAAATATATTAAAATTATTCTAATTAACAAAGAATAAAGTAAGGTCCTTTGGCCAGGAAGGACAGAACAAACAAAAACAACTCCAGATGGCTGGAGAAAAATACAAAATCTGCAGGGGTTCCTGGCCACAAGATCACCCAGCCCCCACTAGGCATTCTACCTAACATAAATGATCTCAATCAGTCCTAATGGCGTTCAGGCTTCACATGGAAGAATTAGATGATGATGGTTATGTGGATATCTGGCCTTCAATCCATCAATGTAGGGACAGCACAGTGCTTTGATCAGGTGGTGGTGGTGAAGATCGCCACCACAGAAAATCGGAAAGAGAACAGCAGAGAAAGTAGGGGTTAGTACTGATTTTGGAGACATGAAAAAAAGATAATTAAATGCATATACAGAATATCAGAGTTACACTAAAATGAAGCTATGAGAAAGCCATGTTAAAGTAATGGGCTTTAGCAGTTTAGCAGAAGACTCCTGATAGGAAGGCTACAGTGACAGCAATACATGGATGAAGTCTGAAGGAACTACTTGAAGAAAAGTAGTGGACTATAGTCTTGTGTGGAAGTACATGGCAACTGTGAACTGTAAATTCTTAAAGGTTGTTAAGTATTAAGAACCGGCAAGTTAAATTAATGACGGAGAATTAAACATTATGCTGTGGGTCCACATTACATAGAATCTGTACATTTGATAAAGAGGATTTATGTTTTAAGGAGAGGTACAATACAATACAATACAATACAATTTATTTTTGTATAGCCCAAAATCACACAAGAAGAGCCACAATGGGCTTTACAGGTCCTGCCTCTTCACAGCCACCCAGCCTTGTCTCTCTAAGAAGACAAGAAAAACTCCCAAAAAACCCTTTTAGAGAGAAAATGGAAGAAACCTTGGGAGAGACAGTTCAACAAGAGACCCCTTTCCAGGTAGGTTGAGTGTGCAGTGGGTGTGAAAAAGAAGGGGGTCAATACAATACAATACAATACAATACACAGAACAGAACAAATCCTCAATACAGTATAAAAATAAAGATATTACAAGTACGGAGCAGAATTTAAGAGTAGATGATATCACATAGTATGATTTGCATTTGTTTAGAGTCCTGGAGACCTCAGCCATCAAGCTGCCTCCCCCATTAGGCCATTCCACAATAGACAGCCAATTCGATGAAAGGACCCCTCTACCCGACGATTCCTGCGATCCTCCATCAGGGATGACTTTACCACAGGCAGGCAAAACAGCTTGGCAGGTGTGCCGTGGCACCAAGTGCCACATTTGAGTACCGAGAAGAGAAACAGAATAGGTAATGGTTAGTAACAAATTATAACTATCATGTTACTGATGTTTTAGTGCTAATGGCTAACAACACAGATGCAGTCTGTACAGTTAATCAGCAGCTCTAGTCAGGATATGCTAAACTGAAATAGTGAGTCTTCAGCTGGGATGTAAAAGCTGAGACCAAAGGGGCATCTCTCATAATAGCAGGCAGGCCATTTCACAATTTAGAAGCCCTGTAACTAAAAGCTCGACGTCCCACTGTTATTTTTTTAATTCTTGGAATCATAAGCAGACCGGCATCTTGAGATCTTAATGTGTGCTCTGGTTTGTAAGTCATGATAAGTTCAGGCAAGTAAGCCAGACCTTGGCCATTTAATGCTTTATATGTTAAAAGGAGGATTTTGAAAAATGCCCTAAACTTAACCGGGAGCCAGTATCCCCAAAAGACTTTCTATGATAAAATATCCCATAATTCACAACCTGCAGCTCCTAGTCACTCTTCTCTGAACATTTTGTCGAGAGACCTCAGGACCTCTCATCGTCTTGCACCTCAGAACACTACTTGGTCTTAAAAAGAGTTATGACTTCTGAAATACTCCTGATCTTGCGTGTCCTCTTACAATAACGCCCGAGTATTGATTGTTTTTTGAGTTGCACACACCTCCTTTTGGTATTTCATGGCCGAGCCTTATCTGTACTTTCCTTGAAACTGTACCTTCTGGGTACTTCTTATCCTGGCAGGACCTACTGCCCCCTAGTGGCTATAAGGGTTCTCTAATTACCACTGCAGCAGTAGCTGTGCCACTCAAAGGTTCACATTGTGAGTGTTCTGTATGCCACTTTGATGGCACCCATATGCCTGGCAGACCCTCAAAAAATTTAGTATAATTGTCTCCTATGGCATAAGAAAAATTACCATTACAGGCTGCCAATACCCCTTAAAAATACTGTAAGCTTGGACCGCAGCAGATGGATTGCTCTTACTATTCACTTTATCAAGTCATAAGAAAAAGGCCTTTTAAATTAGATAAAGTTAAATTATGCATCACTTAAACATAAAAAGACAGGGAGATCCGGAGAGCTAGATTAATCTAGTTTTTGGCTGGATTAAATCCTTAAGATCTTTATTTTTTGAATGAAATATAATAGCCCAAAGCAGGAAACAGAAGATAAAAAGAGTGCCTTTCCTGTTTTTAGGCAAGCTTTGTTTTTGCATTTGAGTTTAAACCATTAAAAATGAAATTAAATGTACTTAATTACAGCTTATCCTATGCATGTCTTGGCTAGACTAGGTTTTTAACTTTGAAAAAAGCCTTGGCTGCAGCCACTCAGGTTAACCCTTTCTAAAGAAGAATCCCCTCAGGACAAAATGATAATGAAATGCAGTGAAACCTTGAATTTCTGCCTAACATGTTCATGTGTTGAATCATTACCTTTAGTATTTGACCTCTAAAAATGACACAGAGAACTTTCCAATAAATGCCTTGTAAATCTTGTAAAACAGCCTTTATAATTCCGCAGTCCTACCTTTTTGATCATTCATGTGGGAGATTCCACAGTTTGGAATTGTGGTACAGCACATGGAAGAGTAACCTGAACAGCTGGCTGACCGGATTTGTAGCAGATGGATCAAAGGCAATAGAGAAACCAGTGCCTAGTAGCAAGTGAACCATTTTAATTAGTAAAGAGATGGTCATTTTATTTTCCACTTGAAGAATTAGGAAATGAAACAAAGAAAGGAATAGGAAATATCACTGTCATTGGGAAAGTAAGGAAAGTTTGAGCGGCTTTGAAAAGCAGCACAATGATAAATTTAACATTTTGAGACACATCTGTTCATGTTGCTGTTTGCAAATTCATCTTTTTCACCATCAAAAAAATCAGTCATTTTTCAAACCCACTCAGTCCTGGAGCCCATCTCAGCTATCACAGGGTGCAAGGGGCAGTGCAGGTAGTGTGGTGTAGTGTTGTGTAGTGGTTAATGCTTAGGACTTCAAACCCTGAGGTTGTGGGTTCAAATCCTGCTACTAACACTGTGTGACCACAAGCAAGTCACCTGACCTGCCTGAACTCCAATTGGAAAACCTAAAGAAACGGAATCTCAAATGTTGTAAGTCACCTTGGGTGAAAGCATCAGCCAAATAAGTAAATGTAAGGCAAGCCTGGATGGGGTGCCAGCCCATCGCAGAGCAAACACACCAACCACACACTAGGTCCAGTTAAGGATCACCAATTCACCTGACCTGCATGTCTTTTAGAGTGCGGGAGGAAAGCCACACAGACACAGTAAGAACTTGCAGGATCCATGTAGGAAGGAGCCAGGATGTGAACCCAGCGCTAGCACTGCGCCACTGTCCGGCCCACCTCCAAAAAGTGCCTGACAATATTGGAAGTATTCAATCAGTATTTATATCCTTTTCTCACCAAGTGTTACTTTGTTAACAGATCACCTGTATTATGCACTTAACATGAAAGGTATGAACTAACATTTTAATGATAAATAAGAAATGTTAAAACCAACTATGCAGCTGTTACCTGTTACCTGTCTCACTGTCCATACTGTATGCCATGTATTTCATGATCGGGATCACTATGGCAAAATACTTGTTGACAGGGGCTGTCTTTTACATTCAGTCAGTTTACCACCAATAGAGGACTTCACAAGAATGTCATATCATACCCTTAACAAGAGACCTCCACTATCTGGTTTGTTTAATGAGTAATGGGTTGCCCCCTGTCACTTAGAGGTGCTGAGGCCAACGTGTCTTATCATATGAGCAACACAAGTGATATAACCTATGAGTGCCGCACAAAATAGTCATTCTTTAAAAATGACTGTCCGTGCATTTGCTAATGAATAAATGCTTCTTCTTTAAACAAGGTTGTCCATGAGCACCTAGGCAAAGACCGAGACTTCTGGAACAATGCGCCCTGGACAAATGAGGCAAAGAAATTGGCCACAATGCCAGAAGACATATTTGGGGAAAACGAAAGTCAGCCTTTGACCAGACGAACCTGTTAGCAAATGTAAAGCATGGTGGGGAAGCTGTTATGGTTTTAGACTACTTTGCTGCATCAAGGTACGGGCATCTCACCATCATGGAATCCACTATGAAATCTTCTTTGTACCTGTGGGTGCTTAAGGATAATGTGAGACTATCTCTCAGAAGACTGAAGCTCAACTGAAAATGGACCTTGCAACGTGACAATGACCCTAAACATACCCGTAAATCCACCAAGGAATTTCTGAACTGAAAGAAATGGAGGGATCTGGAATGGCCAAGTCACAAGCTGGATCTGAATCACATCAAAACAGAGTAAGAGGATTTTAAATGGGCTGTGCATGCAGGACTCTTCTCAGATATAACAGCTAAAAGAACTGTGTATGGAGAAGTAGGAAATACTTTCTCACTGTCGATGTCAGAAACAGTGGATAGTTATAGGAAATGCTTACTTCAGGTTGCTTTTGCCAAAGAAGGCAATAGCAGCAATTAGAGACAAGGGTGGACTTCCTTTTCCACAGATAGAAATGCTGTATCTGTTAATTTTTCATTCAAAAAATTATTACTATTGCAAAGGCCAATTTTAATTCTTTTAACATTACCTTCATGTAAAGATACTGTTTAAATAAAGTACAAAACCTGCTATTTCCACATATGTTAAAAAAGAAAAAACATTTCACCAGTGTACTTACTATTTCACACGATTGTAAGTCTTTAATGCTGGAATGGAAGTTTCTTTAATTGTCTTGGAAGACTGCCTGAGTCTGCAGTCAACACATGAACAGGCACAGATATACACAGACTCAGAAAGAGAACTAACTTTATGACAATTTTAAAATTAATTATCGGCCAAGAGGCTCCTCACTATGCTTCCCTGGAGAGCTGAGGTCCAACTGTACCTAAATGTGCACACCTTTCCACCATTACCTGTCACTTTTGTATAGTGTGACAATGTTGGCATAAAGCAGGGGTGGTAAAGGGTGTCAGAAAAAGTGTTTTTTTTTACTTTTAAAGTAAACTTATAATAAACTTTAATAATTTTCTTACTGCAAGGATTTCGAAAAATATGTCATATTATTTTCTTAATTGCTTGTTTCTTTGCACATAAAAATATGGAAACGTGGGGTTACTACAAACTGCAATTATGTCATGAGGCGAGGAAGATGACTAATTCACATTTTATGTTGATGTGATTAATGGCTTTTTTTTAGCAATTAATTGATCTAATTGGGTTATTCATTACTTGGCTGTCAAATGACACTGGAGCTAACCTATTTGCTGTGCCCAGACTCCTTTCCTATATATATATATACAGTAGTTCTCACTTAAAATAACAATTTCTTTGGCTAATGCTAAGTGTTGTAGCCATTAAAACAGTGATATTTGGGTTCGAACTTTTCATATAGGTTTCATTTCCAAAAGCTGTTTCCAAGTCTACTGTCTCTGTTTATTGCATTGTTACACATATGTGTTGGAGTGTCACTTTCCGGCCTTGTCAGAGGTAAGTAATACCACCCCGAGACACCAGAGGGATGCGATCGCTTACTCTTCTCTCTCTTGTCTCACCCACAGCTCTGAGAAGATGCCCACTGAGGGCAAGTGACTCCGCCCCTTCCAGTCCACAAGCTATAAAAGCAGGGTGCTCCCAGAAGGAGGCATCTTATTTGGAAGTCGAGCCACCCACCTGACAGAGCTCTGATCCTGAACCCTGACGGCTCTTTAGAGCCACTTACCTGCAGCAATGGCTGAATATCGCTTTTGTTTTTTATTGTGCATTTGTTATTTTGACATGCCTTATTAATTTGAGTAAACAGGGTGGTCTTGTTGGCACCCCAACATTTCACTTGGAGTCTTGTATTACTCACGGTTGATGACAGTATGTACGATATATAATGCTAATCAATATATATATATAAAATCCAACATCTGTCTTTCTGTCTGAGAGAACTAGTTAATGGATTTAGATTGGATTTTTTTCTATAATTTACTTGAACATTCCGGTTGATTTTGTGACTAATCATTGTGCTAAGTATCATAGGTCGCTTGCAGTACCAATTTATTTGCACGAATCCAAGAGAGACGCTGCAGGCCAGGGAGGGGGTTGCTCCTCACACACGCACCAGCCTCTGTTTCAGTTGGTCTACCTCTTGCCACATGTTGGAGCGTACCTTGCCTCCGCTTAGCTAGCGATACCTGTTTGTTCAACAGACATTATCATCTACAGATTGTTAAGGAGTAACGCTTGACGTTTTTGAGAGAGAGATCAGAGCTACGTGTGTTTTAGAGAGTAGCTGCTCATTGCCAGAGATATGACAGCCATGTGCTTTTCTCTCCACACTAGGGACACTCTTCCATCAGACTTGAACACAATCAGGTACAGTGCCAACATCCATTGATTTTTAAAGTTTGTCCTGTTTCACTACTCGTCGGGGACAACTAGCGATTAATAAGTGACAAGGATTTGGGACTTTAGCATTTTGAAAAGACAAGATTATTTATCCATTCATTCCACTATATCTTAACTACAGGGGTCCGCTGGAATAATCCCAGCCAACACAGGGCACAAGGCAGGAAACAAACCCCAGGCAGGCGCCAGCCACCACAGGAACACACACGGGACAATTTTAGGATCGCCAATGCGGCTAACCTGCATGTCTTTGAACTGTGGGAGAAAACCAGTGCACCGGAGGAATCCCACGCAGACACAGGGAGAACATGCCAACTCCACACTGGGAGGACCGGGAAGCAAACCCAGGTCTCCTAACTGCAAGGCAGCAGCGCTACCACTGCGACACCGTGCCACCCTAAGATTATTTATCAAACAGAAAACACTGGAAAGAACATTCTAATACCAGCCACATATTGCACATGTGAAATTAAGAAAAGTATACAACATAATATAAAGTGACTCACTTGTCACAATAAATCTAAAACATTCAGCCTTTATTTCTATATTACCCAGTGATCCATCCTCAGGTCTTCTTCTTTCGGCTGCTCCTGTTAGGGGTTGCCACAGCGGATTATCTTCTTCCATATTTTCCTGTCCTCTGCATGTTGGTCTGTCACACCCACCATCTGCATGTCCTCTCTTACCACATCCATAAACCTTCGCTTGGGCCTTCCTCTTTTGCTCTTGCCTGGCAGCTCTATCCTTAGCATCCTTCTCCCAATATACCCAGCATCTCTTCTGCACATGTCCAAACCAACACAATCTCGCCTCTCTGACTTCTCCCAACCGTCCAACTTGAGTTGACCCTCTAATGTACTCATTTCTAATCCAATCCATCCTCAAATATTCCCTTTTAAAGCCATCAAACTAACATACAGTGCCTTCAGAAAGCATTCCGAGCCCTTCACTTTTTACACATTTTGCTATGTTGCAGTCTTACGCTAAAACCATAAGTTGAATTTTCCATCATCAAGATATACTAAGTACACAATTTTAGAAATTCTCGACAAATTTATTCAGAATAGAAAACTGAAATATCCCATTGATACAAGTAGTCACACTTTTTGCTCAGCACTTGCAGAAGTTGAAGCTCCTTTGGCAGCAATCGCAGCCTGGGGTCTTCTTTAGCTTGAGGTGACAAGCGTTGCACAACTGGATTTGGTGATTTTCTACCATTTTAATATGGATTTCTGCCACCTAATAGGTCCTCAGATGACTTCTTCCTTAAATACACACCAAATACCAGTGTCATCTGCAACTAAGGAAAGATGATTTCAGGATGCTGACCATAATATGCTTTTCCAGTCACCTTCTTTTGCATGTTTTAACCTTTTCTTTTAATTTGCCAGATTCAGATATGACTTTTTCTTTAAAACTCTGCCTCCTAGGCCCAGTGGTGTGTAAATGTGGGGGCTGAGGGGGCATCCATATCTGGGGGGACATCCAATCCAAAGAGTGTTTGGAGAGCCCTATTTCAAAAATAATTTTAATTTATCATAAAACAAATTTGAATTATTGTAGCTCATTCTAGGTGAAACACTATGACTTCTACGTGCTAGAAGTGCTCGCACCGGGCCGGACCGGACCCCGCACAGCAAAAAGAGGTCTTCCCTTGAAAACATTATGAAAACTATATTTATTCCACATAGGACAGGAAATTGAACCCACAAGTCAAATGACCTTGAAAAGGGCTTCAGCACGAGAGCGATGCTCCGCTCCCTCTCCCTCCCTCAGTCCCATATGCATAGTAAACGTGTTAAGGTTCATTTGTCCAACTTTGGTGCAGTGAAGTGTTCTTCTGAGACTGAGTTTATCTCTTGTGTTCTTTTTCTAGCTAGTCAAGTAAGGTAAGTCAGAGAAATATGTAGTCTGTGTAGCCAGAGTAAATATGGGTTATGTTATAATTCTTGCATGTACAGGAGTTCAGCCAGGGTTCTTGACCTTTCAGATGTGAGCTTTATAAGCACACTGAACCAACTGAAAATGGAAATTAAAGACCTCAGTGTTCATCTTCAAGACCTTTGAAACCGATTTTCGTTTCTTCTGGATTTGCTTTCAGTCACAATTGAAGACAAAAAAAGAAAGAGAAGGATTAAAAAAGGAATGTTCAACTTTTACAAATTACTATAATAATGATGTGATCGCAGTTCAATTATATGACAAAATTATTGACTTTGTGATGCTCCTTCTAGCTGGGGGGAATACAGTTCCCCCTGATCCTAAGGATGCTCTCCAGTGGTTGGTACATTTTGGAAGGGATGTCTTTCCCATGATTTGCATTGCGTACAGATTACTGCTTCCCATAGCATTTTCATTTGTGTCTGTTCAAATTGAAATTAATAAAAAAACTCATCTGAGATCTTCAATGTCACAAGAGTATCTGACCAACCTGCCTTTAATCAGAATTGAAAGAGAATTTGTCACAGGTGATGTAAAAAATGAAGTAGTATAATTGTTTTTCGGAGAGGAGATCTAATTTGGGGAAACAAACTTGAATGTATATTTAATTTGAATAAAGTGTTTATTTCTTTTTTAATATGTCTTTCTTTATCATATTCATATGCCTTCTTTACCATTCACTTTGACAACACCACACCTAAGGGCAACAGAGTGTAACTGCAGACAGCAATATGTATGAGGTCAGTCATGTAATGCCCCAACATCACAAAATGCCCTCAACGTCAGCCACGTAACACCCATCACATTAGACTATGATTAGCATTAGGGCCACGTTACACTATGGTTAAGATTAGGGTTGTAGGAGGGTTATCTAAATCAAAGGGCATTTTGTGACTTATGTTGTGGGCATTACCTGATGTACTGTATGTCATACATATTGCAAGCTGCAGCTAGAACCTTTCTCCTTTAGGGGACATACAATCAAGGAGTTTTCCCCGGGTATCTTCTAGCCTCTGCATGCTACTGCCTAGGCCAGCATCCGGGAGTCGTCTCTTTTCTGTTGCAGACGACACTGGTATTTAGTGTGTATTTAAGGAAGAAACCAACTGAGGATCTGTAAGGTGTTTGTTTTTCACACTCCACACTCTGATGTGCTTCTCCTCTTATCTAAGTTGCCCATCTGGGTCTTCCCCTTGTTTTTCTACCGTGGTTGGTTCCAGGTCACCCTCTTCTCTCTAAATAGTAATAGACATGCTTGTATGAAATCTTCTGTTTCTTGGCAATCTGACTGACATGTTTCTTAAGAAAACCTTTTCATTTTGGCCAATTTTGATCCCAGGACTGAACTTTAGGAATGTCATTACCTCGTAGCCCAAGTGAACAGAATAACAGTAATTGAAAGAGATACAATCAGAAAGGTTTGTCTAATAACCAATTAGCATTTTAAATGACTATCTAAGAATAAGCTAAGGGAGATGAACATTAGGGTTCTGAAGAAATGTCTGCTGAAAATGGGGTTTTGCATTCACTGTATATGAATAATAAATTAAAAATCAGTCATTTCAAGCAGTAACAGCCATTTTGGCTGTATTTTTAAATCAGTTTAATGGTATCTTGATAAAGAATGTATCACTATCTATAAAGAAAATGAACATTTCTGGTCTTGTGCTTAATCCACTGCAGTAGCAAGAGCCTGTCCCAGCATGAGGCAAACTAAACAATAATAATAAATATACTTAAGCCCAGTGATTAGAACTGTTCTCTTATTTGTGTAGAATTTACTTCAGACTTTTGCAGACAACCCACCTTCGTTTTATACACTACCTTTGTCTTTTACAGAGCGAATAATAAAGAGCTAAGAGTGAAAACTGACCAAATCATCAGCCACCAATACAGGGGAGTGTGTTTTAAAGACCTACTGTATTTACTAAGATATGTTCATTTTAACATGAAAAATCAAATGTAAACCCAACACCCTGTCGATTGAGGTGTTGTTTTCTGAGCTTGAACACCACATGCGTGTCAAGTTTCTTCATATTACGACAGGCATCATTCATTCTCTGTGTTGCTCAGCTCTCTGTGTTTACCATTTGTTATGATTTAAAAATGGCCCTTCTTACTGATGGAATGGTTATTGCTGTAATATGAGCCCTAGGTTCTGTCCTTGGTTTCATTATACTCGTCTCTATACTAATCCACAAGATTAATAAAAAAGCACATTCTTTCATATCTGGCCTTCAAGCTTTTCCTAGAATTTTCTATAACTTCATTGTATTATTTGACAAGACATTTTCAATTCTAGACCTAGATGTTTCTTTCTGCTAGAGAGGCTTCTTGTCTTAGGAGGAGCTGGCATAGCCCCTCTACTTGAACCACTTGAGCGCAGTATGACCTCAGTGATACGGGCAGCAGCATGAATTAGAGGCACAATTGAATAAACATAAGCACCTGCAGACCCTTTCTGACTGAGAGGGCAGCTAGTACTGTGACATCTGATCAGAGACACCAAAAGAATTTTTAAGCGTGACTAGCCAAGCCTAATTTTGTAACTGGGTGTCTGTTCTCTGTTTCTTATAAGCCGAAACTCAGAACCAAAAACTCTAGTTGAAAGAAATGGAGGCATGGCTCTAGTAAGTAGTCCTTAATCTACAATGCTACATATGTGACGTAGGGTGTTGCATATATAGCACTGGTTACCATAACGAGTCAAAAACAAAATGGCTGCACCTAATACAAAAACAGAGTAGTTAACACATAGATGCAAAAAATAATATGAACTCCACATGTAATAAGTAAATACTGTAAGTGGTGGAACAGCAGAAATGAATGAAGCATTATGAAGAACCCCAAAATCAAAATAAAAAGACCCAAAAACAGACTTCAACTAACAGAGAAAAGAAAAAAAATTAAATCATACCGTAACAGCTAGCTTACTTTCTCCTCATCATACTCTCAGGCTGTGTTCACACTACAGTAATCCCTCCTCGATTGCGGGGGTTGCGTTCCAGAACCCCCCGCGATAGGTTAAAATCCGCAAAGTAGAAACCATATGTTTGTATGATTATTTTTATATATTTTAAGCCCTTATAAACTCTCCCACACTTTTAACAATATTAGAGCCCTCTAGACATGAAGTAACACCCTTTAGTCAAAAGTTTAAACTGTGCTTTATTACAAGACAGAGATGACAGTTCTTTCTCACAATTAAAAGAATGCAAACATATCTCCCTCTTCAAAGGAGCGCCGTCAGGAGCAGAGAATGTCAGAGAGAGAGAGAGCGACAGAAAAGCAAACAATCAAAAAATCAATACGTGCTGTTGGGCTTTTAAGTATGCGCACCGCGATAAAGCAGCCGCACAGAAGGGAGCAATGTGAAGGTAATCTTTCAGCATTTTTTAGAGTAGCGTCAGTATCTTCTAGGCTAACACCCTCTGTGCAAACAGCCCCTCTGCTCACACCCCCTCCGTCAGGCGCAGAGAATGTCAGAGAGAGTGAGAGAGACAGAGAAAAGCAAACAGTCAAGCACCGAGTGGGAAACACATCGTATATCATTGAGGAGTTTTACTTAATACGTAATACATGCTCTGATTAGGTAGTTTCTAAGCCATCCGCCAATAGCGTCCCTTGTATGAAATCAACTGGGCAAACAAACTAAGGAAGCATGTACTTTAAATTAAAAGACCCATTGTCCGCAGAAATCCGCGAACTAGCGAAAAATCTGTGATATATATTTAAATATGCTTACATTTAAAATCTGCGATGGAGTGAAGCCTCGAAAGTTGAAGTGCAATATAGCGAGGGATCACTGTACTATGTTTTTACTTAAATACAACTTTTTAAACGAAAACGATCTCCATTCACTCTAACATTTTCGGTATCACTTTAGATTAGGTGTTCCTAATACGCTGTACTTACCATTGTAATAGAATAAAGTTCAACAACACGTTGGGAAGTTTTGGGGAATTGCCCCGTTTAATGTCTGGATCAAGTTTGGTCAAAGCAAACTGAAATAAATCAAAGATTCGATGACCAACAGTACTGACATGATCATTTTTATAACGAAAATGGCTACAGGAAATGAGTTGGCAGGAAGTTAGCTGGGATCGGAAATGATGTCTTCTGGGAGGGACGGATGTGACATCATCTCTGAGGGACCGGAAGTGACATCATCTGAAATGGCCGGAGCTGACGTCATCATTGCGAGACTGGAAAGTGACGTCATCCGCAGGAGCCAGAAATGACGTCAATTTAGAAGAAATTGTTGCAGAGCCATTTTCAAATATCGAGAATGTTGTTAGTGAGTGTGGATTATTATTATTTTTCCTCCTTGGTTCTGTAAAGATAGAAGGAGAGATATCAGTACCACAATTCAACCCTTCATCGGACAATATATCGCTCACCTCTGGTGCTTGCGGACTGCCTCCTAAGCACACGTGTGTGACACCATGTAATTACTTATATAATTACACAGTAACTATGTGTTATTACCTTGTACTTACTGTGTAACACAGTGTACCACTATAATAAATTACTCAATTGTAATTGTTATTCCAGAGTTTTTAAAAGTATGTATGTACATAAACTGTAGTATAACAGTTACAATAGAGTGCTGAATCACAACATTACATTGTCTAACACAGTAAATACAAGGTAATAACACCTAGTTACTCTGTAATTATACATGGTAAGTACAACGTAATTAGAAACACCTAATCTACAGTGAAATTTCATTTTCAAATCATTTACGGAGTATCTACTCCAACACTTAAATGATAGAAGATGTGTGTGATGTAGGTGTGTGCTTATCAGCAGAAAAATCCTTGAAGGGATGGTAATGCTGCCAACCATGGGATTTATCAAAAAACTGTTGAGACCAGTAAGTGATTTGCCTATTGCAAATGTATGCAGCATTCAAACTGTAAAAAAATAAGTTTAGATAAATACAAGTAAGCAGCACAAGTACCATGGAAAGCAACTCCTCTATTTCTGATATGTCAGAATATGGTTGTGTTTTGTAAAGGGTGCCCAATTGGTGAGTGTGCTATTGTAATGAGCATGTTCCAATCAGGGAAGGCCACATAATAAGCACAAACAAATCAGAGTGTATCAGAGCGTGACTGTGCTTTTAAAACTCTTCTGGGTCCAAAAAAGCTTTATAGCATCGACACTTGCTAACACACCCCTGAAACAGAGAGATCATAACATTTTGGTAGATACGTTATGGTACTCTGTACTCAAGCATACCATTAGTTGAGATCAAGTAGTCCTTTTTGGTTTCATGTAACAATAAAGTCATCTTCTTTTTTGACTATTCTTTTTTCCATTAGGTGTTTTGAATGCCACAAAAATAATTTCTGCACTTGAATTTTAAGAATAAGAAAATATTTAGCAATGTTGATCTTGATTTGCGTCTTTTTCAGGGATAGGCCATTTTCTAGGTTCTTTGTATACTTTTGCTAGGGTGGTTGTCATTGTGATGTTATATCTGCAAGCAGCCTGGGTTTAACAATGAGCAGAAGAACAGACAAAAAACGAAAAAGGATCAATACTGGGAGATCAAAAAGTGCATGAATTAAAGTCAAAATCTGCAGGCAAAAAACAAGAGCAAAGACGTCGTTACCAAAAATCATTCAGCAAAAATATTTGAAAGAGGAATTAGAAAAGAGTTTAGATTAGGAAGTAAATTCCAGGAGGACATTTATAACTCACCACATTGTGTCACAACCTCAGAGTGTACACCCCTAACAAGGAGACCTTCTCAATGGCAATGAGCGTGAAAACCAAATTCATGGACGAAAGGGTCCAAGAAATACTTACAGATCAAAACAAAGAAGAATCGCTTAATGGATGTCCGAATCAAAGTCAAGGACTCAAAACCCCCCAAAACATGTCTAACTAACAGAATCAATGCAGAAAAGTTTATCTAATAAGAGCTCAGAAAAAGGATACGAATCCTAAAAGATTCTATGACCAGAGGTCATGACCTGTGATGTCATCAGATCCACAGTATGAAGATCAGCACTACTCACATTTTAGTATATGAATTTGGATAAAAATAAAAGACTCTTTTGTTGGTGTCTACATTTGTGTCTGATTTTCTGGTTCAATTATTTATTGCTTTGTTTTTCCAACTTCAATTTTTGATGATTCTGACTGTGTTTGAAAATAGGACACAACTTGAGTTATCAAAATTAGGCTTGTCTCATGCTTATCACTTTCATCTTCTGGCTACTATTTTCCTCTCTGTTTCACTGTAGACATATATTTGTCATAACATTCATATTTTTATGTTTTAGTTCTACCATTTTGTGGTGATTGTGTTGCATATGATGTAATGAAGCCAGTTTTATTTAAGATAGTGACATTTGTTGTCTTGCATCCAAGCTTTCAGATAGACCTAAAACTCTTGACTCTCACCAGGAGCAGCTCTAGGCTCGTGGTGGCCCTGGGCAGAGAAAGAATTGGTGGCCCTTCGCCCGCCAATGTCAATATGGTACCTTATGCACGGCGGATGGCCATGTGCATTGCGGACACTCCTGTTTTCTTTATGTTTTGTGTTATTTGTCGTTCCCCAATCTCTTACCTTTGTTCTCTGTACATGTTATTTTTTAAGTGTTTATTTTTTACCCAATCTCTTTTCCAACATTGTGCTTATTCTGCATAGATGGGGCTTAGCAAACATATAGCTGCTGTGTTTTTGGCTTTTGCTTCTTTCTTTAGGAAATTTCTAAACATTTTGATGGCTCGTCTTCTCTTTTTAGAATTTTGGATTAGAGTTATTCAAGTATGCCATTTCAGAATTTTTGTGCATAATTAATTTTGACATTTAGATGAACAGTTTTCTAATTTACCGTTTGTACTTTAGGATTTGTGCATTGGCTTGGGTAATTACTTTTTGATGTTGTTTTTACTCAATCTTTTCCTGCGCTAAATTTGTAATTCTTTTTGAGTTGTTAATTCTTCATTAATGAGATTTATTCTTCTTAGATTCTGTTTTGAGTTGTTTCCAGTTTATTTTCTATTGTTTTGTTGATTAGCCTGGGTTCGCTTTCCGGGTCCTCCCTGCGTGGAGTTTGCATGTTCTCCCTGTGTCTGCGTGGGTTTCCTCTGGGCACTCCGGTTTCCTCCCACAGTCCAAAGATATGCAGGTTAGGTGCATTGGTGATTCTAAATTGCCCCTAGTGTGCGCTTGGTGGGTGTGTGTGGGTGTGTGTGTGTGTGGCCTGCAGTGGGCTGGCGCCCTGCCCGGGGTTTGTTTCCTGCCTTGCGCCCTGTGTTGGCTGGGATTGGCTCCAGCAGTCCCTCGTGACCCTGTAGTTAGGATATAGCAGGTTGGATAATGGATGGATGGATAGCTGATTAGTTTAACAAGGTCCTTGGATTCCTTTAATTGTTCCTCTGTTTAATTTAGTTCATTATCTCATAACCAATAAAAGTTTACCTAAGTGGCTTTACAGAGAGTTTCAAAGGCTTCTTTTTTGATTTTGGCCTTTCCTTTTCAGAGCAGCCATAACCACTTGCACTTCAGAAAAGGCAATCCACCAAAGTGTGTATGGGTCCAGGGCAGTACTTGCATGGGAGACCATCTAGGAAAAGCTTCAGTCGCTTCTGGAAAAGGTGTTGGTGTGGTCTGTGTGTGGATCATGTAAAGATTGGCGTAGTGCAATTTGAGACATAAAACCGAGGTCTTAACTCTTTGTGATCATTAAAGATCCCTGGGTATCTTTGAAATGAGTAGAGTGTTCTGTAATCTCTTAGCAAAATTGCCCACATCATCCTGGTCTTTCTACCCCCCTAATCATCCTATGTCTTTAGTTGAATGTCTCTCTCACCACTTCACCATCTAACAGTTAATGTGTGTATTGGTAAAAAGATGGCTGCCATCAAATCATTCAGATGGATATTACACCTTGGAGGTGGTTGAAGTTGTTCCCCAATGTCTAAGTGAAATACTCTGAGTAGAATAGAAAAACACTATATAAATTATTATAATTATTATTACTATTATTATTATTATTATTAATAATATTATTTTACTTTTTGATATTTTAATCATAACATTGATAATAAGACCTTTCTTTTGCCCTTACCCTGAACCTCAATGTCAGTTACACTATGAATGTCACTCATGGCTCACTGTACCTTAGCATATTGCTGTATTTTTCCACCAAAAAATGAATGATATTAGAAATAACATAGTATATCTCCCCAACACTAAGGATCCTCCGTTATAAACAAATTAAACTCTTTCACTAGGACAGATTTATCTGATTTACAAAAAAATAATATCTCAATTAAAACCCTCCACCTGTGTCCTTGACCCAATACCAACAAATTATGTCAAAGAAGTATCGGGCGTGCTAATTGATAACGTTCTTGACATAGTAAATTCGTCACTAGATACTGGGATCTTCCCAGACTGTCTTAAGACTGCTGTAGTTAAACCCCTTCTTAAGAAACATAATCTTGACCCCTCGGCTCTTGAAAATTTTAGACCCATCTCTAACCTGCCTTTCTTAAGTAAAATTCTGGAGAAGGTAGTCATTATGCAGCTAAATAAACATGCTATTCTTGATAAACTTCAGTCGGGTTTTAGAACAAATCACAGCACAGAAACTGCACTCGTTAAAGTAGTAAATGATTTGCGGGTAAATGCAGACAGAGGCCATTTATCTGTTCTCATCCTCTTAGATCTGAGTGCTGCATTTGACACCATTGATCACAATATTCTTAGAAATCGCCTTAGTCAATGGGTGGGCCTCTCTGGCAGTGTCTTAAATTGGTTTGAATCCTACCTGGCAGGGAGAAAATTCTTTGTTAGTTGCGGTAATTACAACTCAAAAACACATGATATCCAATATGGTGTTCCACAAGGCTCTATCCTGGGTCCGCTGCTCTTCTCAATCTACATGCTTCCGTTAGGTCAGATTATCTCAGGGCACAACGTGAGCTACCACAGCTATGCTGATGACACACAGCTGTACTTATCAATAGCACCTGATGACCCTGATTCTCTTGATTCACTAACACAATGTCTGACTTGTATCTCAGAATGGATTAGTAGTAACTAATAAAGAGAAAACTGAAATCTTACTGATTAGCAAAAATGGATACAATGAGGCTATTAGAAATAAACTGGATACATTAGGATTAAAAATCAAGATGAAGGTAAAAAGCTTATGGGTAATTGTTGACTGTAATCTGAATTTTAAATCGCATATTAATCAGATCACTAGGACAGCATTTTTTTACTTAAGAAACATAGCTAAAGTTAGAGCTCTTATATCACTGAAAGATGCTGAGAAATTAGTTCACGCGTTTGTTTTCAGTCGACTAAATTACTGTAACGCACTCCTCTCAGGACTACCCAAAAAAGACATAAATAGTTTGCAACTAGTGCAGAATGAAGCTGCTAGAATCCGAACTAGGAAAAGAAAATCCGAGCACATTTCTCCAGTTTTGATGTCACTACACTGGTTACCTGTGTCATTCAGGATTGACTTTAAAGTTCTGCTTATGGTTTATAAAGCCTTAAATAATCTCGCTCCATCTTATATATCGGAATGTCTGACACCTTATATTCCAAATCGTAACCTCAGATCCTCAAATGAGTGTCTCCTCATAATTCTAAGAACAAAACTTAAAGGAAGTGGTGAGGCGGCCTTCTGCTGTTATGCACCTAAAATCTGGAATAGCCTGCCAATAGTAATTTGCCAGGCAGATACGGTGGAGCACGTTAAAAAACTGCTAAAAACACATTATTTTAACATGGCCTTCTCATAACTTCACTTTAATTTATCCTGATACTGTGTATGTTCAATTCATTATAATAACTATTCATGGTGGCTCTAAAATCCGTACTAACCTCTACTCTCTCTTCTGTTTCCTTTTCCGGTATCCTTTTGGTGGTGGCACATCTACTCAAAGCACCGTGATGTTCAAACAATGATGGATGGATTAAAAGCCAGAAGTTTGTATGACCATCAACATCAAGTGACTCCGTGAGAACCGTAACTACAAAGAGGACTATTTCATTTATGTTAGGTAGAATGCCCAGAGGGGACTGGGTGGTCCCGTGGCTTGGAACCCCTGCAGATTTTTTTTTTTTTCTCCAGCCATCTGGAGTTTTTTTTTTCTGTTTTTTCTGTCCATCCTGGCCATCTGACTTTACTCCTTTTCTATGTTAACTAATGTTGTCTTATTTTAATTTCTTATTTTGGAAGAGTCAGGTAACTGCATAACAGACATGGTCATCAGCAAACACCATGTGAATGGAGAGGTCAGGGCCAGAGCTCCAAAAACTATATGACATCAAAAACTGTGACATACACAACCAACTCATGTCATGTGTCATATGAAGAGTATTCAATATCAGCAACAGAAAATTAATTTCTTCTTTGTTGTCTTAGCCTTCTTGGCCAGTGTTGTGACTTTTTCCTTTATTTAATTTATTTGTTCTTTATTATCATTTTTCTGGTCATTCCCTTCAGTGATGGTTTATTTTTTGAACATCAGAGATTCAATATTTAATGCTATTTTCTTGATTTAAGGTAACTTTTTACATTTTTGTGGCTATTTGTTTACTTCAGCATGGCCATTTTGAGGTCCCGTTGTTAATGTATGCATGCACGTTGCTAGGGGTGTGTCCACAGAAGTAAAGTGACATCATCAGCATGACAGTTTTAAGGAGACACCACATAGACCTCATTGTCCAGGTTGGTGGATACTTAGTAAATGCTCACTCTTAATTTTCTTGACTTGATGACAGATTAGGTTATCTTTTGGTTTTGACCCATATTTAGTTTTCTGTATTCATTTTGTTTCCTGGTGCTCCTACTGTGCACTACTCTGCAGTGCTCGGACAGTCAGTAATGTTGTTCTTACCCTTCTTGCTTGCAGATTGTGTGATTTTTGCGGCATATATTCTTGTGTGTGTGTTTTTAATGTATTTCAAGGCACTTTCTACATTTTTTATATCTTTCCTAGTGCTTTTAAAATAAACTTCCACCTTGTTTTGAATGCTCCTTTGTATTTATCTAGATGTTTTTGCTAGAAGCTGTACAATCCATTATTTAATCTGTGTTTATTTCACTTAACTGGAAAACAGGGGCTCTATTTAAGTAATTATGTGACATCTAAAGACAAATGATTTCTTCACAGCCTGGTTCATGTTGTGGCTCAAGGAGAAACAAAAAAAAATATATTTTTTATGAGTAAGGACGGGCAGATATTTTGACATAACTGATTATAAATTCATATCAAATAAAACTTCTCTTTAGATTTTTTTTTATGTTACAACATCCATCCATCCATCTATCCATTATCCAACCCACTATATTCTAATACAGTGTCACGGGGGTCTGCTGGAGCCAGTCCCAGCCAACACAGGGCGCAAGGCAGGAACAAACAAATCCCGGGCAGGGTGCCAGCCCACCACAGGACACACACTAACCAAGCACACACTAGGGACAATTTAGGATCGCCAATGCACCTAACCTGCTTGTCTTTGGACTGTGGGAGGAAACCGGAGCACCCGGTGGAAACCCACGCAGACACCCAGGTCTCCTTACTGCGAGGCAGCAGCTATACCACTGTGCCTCAGTGCCGCACGTATGTTACAACATCCAGCCATCCATTTTCTACTGGAGCCAATCCCAGCCAACACAGGGCACAAGGCAGGAGCCAATCCACCGCAGGACACACACGAAGCACACACTAGGGCCAATTTAGGATCGCCAATCCACCTAACCGGCATGTCTTTGGACTGTGGGAGGAAACCAGAGTGCCGGAGGAAACCCACGCAGACACGGGGAGAACATACAAACTCCACGCAGGGAGGACCCGGGAAGCGAACCCGGGTCTCCTGTGAGGGAGCAGCGCTACCACTGCGCCACCATGCCGCCCATGTTACAACATTTCATTTGTAATTTTATTTTAAACTATTTCCACCATCATTTTGTCCACAACAGGAGCTGCTATTCTGTGTATGCCATCTCAGTTACTGGGGGCATGGTTATGTAGGTCATGATCTCTATACAAATTCACAATGGGGTAAAAAGTCACCCTTTCAAAACTTCAGTATCAGAATTTGCAGATAAACCTTATGTTTGTGTTTTTATTTGACTATCTTCAAAAAACGTTTTGATTCTCCCAGTAATTACCTTGTTTCTTGAATTTTTGCAAATTTGATTTTCAACTCGCATTTCAGCTTTGGTCTCCCAGTTTTTGAACATTTGCTATGTTATGACCACATCTTATGTCCTGATCACTTCCTCAAAACCTGCCTCTACTATTTAAAAGCAAAATAGGAGACACACATAGTCAAGAAATGTTCATATCAGGAAAACAAACAATCATTCATGAGAGCCTAAAGACAAAAACAGAGATCAAAAAATTCCTGTTCTATTCAAATGACAACCACCTTTAATGTAAACCCATTTTACTTCAACACATTTTTTTCACTTTGTCCCTATGGGTTAATGATTGTAGACCAATGAGCAAAAATGTCAAATTTATCCATTTAATATTAACTTAACACAATAAAATGTGCAGAAAGTGAGAGCTGAATATTTTCTGAACACCCTGCATTTAGCAAAAATTAAAAGCTTTGATATCAGATCTGAACTTGTGGTAAATGGCAACAGTCCTTTCTGTTCAGCACTGGGGTTCTGTCACTCAGTGTATTCAGTGTTGTGTGCTCATCGATATGCAATTTATGTTGAATTGACTGAGTGAATTATTTCCAAAACAACTTCTCACTTCAAATCATGTTCTTTAGTTTTTAATAAAAACTAAAAAAAAAGAGTTTTCTGTGATACATAATGTTAATTTACAATGTCGATTGATGTGCCGAGCATTGTGTACATCTGATGTGCTTTTTAATATTCCTGTCAGGTATTAGATTTATGCATGTGAACTTGCTACAAAACAGCTCTTGTTCATCAATATTTGTACATTATATAAATGCGAGTGCTATGTTCAAATATCTTTAAACAACTGCCAGAGTGAAAACTGCAGTGTTATGTCTTCGAAGTAGCATGTGCTTAATGTATTAAGCTGCATCCACAGAAAATGGGTCAAATGCTTTGCCCTCAGTAGCAGACATCAGATCGCTCGATGAACAGCTTTTGACAGAGATGCTGCAATATTTAGACTTTGGCTATTTCGTATTTCAACAATCAGGTTTAATGGGAGCACATCCTTTCAGCACAGAAAATGTGTACTAATGCAGAAGACAGCATTTTCTTTCTAGCTTGGGTATCCTGTACGTGCTGAGAATTATTATTGGTATATTTAAAAAGAGTGAGGGAAATTATAATACAAAGAGGTTAATTATAAACCAAGTATATCTAAAGTGAGAATCTACTACATTCATATTCTTTTTAAGAGGAGGCACAGCCCAGTTATCAGTGTAGCCGGTATCTATGTTATTTTGATGGCAGCAGTGTCAAGTGCATCCTGGAAGCGGATCATCGCTGAGGCGCTCTAACGCCTTTGACGAGTTAACTGTCTTAGGCTCTTTTATTGACACCTACTCAACAGGGCCGTAATTACGTGTGTGCTAAACCTTGATCAACCACTTTTGGTTAAGGAATCGTCATTTTGTCACAAATTTAGCAAATAATACAATTATTTTTTCCTATTAAAAATAAACTATTTAATACTTAATTTTAAATTTAATACTTAGGAGAATGGTGGGTAACTTGTTAGAAGTCCTCCAAACTGCAAGAGGGTAGTAGGTGTGTACATAAGGGAGGACAGGCTAACTGGGGGCTGTCTAGAGCATTGAACGATAACCAGGGGCTTTGCTAGGGTGAGCTCTGCTAGAATGGCTCCAAGCATTTCAGAGGATTTTCTTGACCCTGGAAACTGCCCTAACCTGTGGTATAAAGCCATCTCTTCCTCACTGGCTAGTAGAGACTGAAGTCAGCAGGTGACACATTATCTCCAAACTATTAATATACTGAACAAGCTTAAGCAATTTTCACAGCATACAGTCAGTGTGTGGCTCTGATGGTTATTACTAAAAATGACTTATTAATTCCTCAATCCAGATCATAAGTACACAAGCACTTTGAGTAGTGACATTTCTTTGATGTTTAATAAGTCTGTGTCATGGACTGAGGGTTACATAGTATACATGACCTGACTGGATAGCACTTGCTTTATTTCAAAATAAATGTGCGACATATATAATCTGGCAGCCTCATTCTGATGTAATTCATCTATCTGTACTGGAGTCCTCTTACACTCCATAAAGCAAGCCTGTCTCGCAGCAAATCTATTTCATTTAATTAGCTGTATTACTGCCAATTCATTTTCAGTTCAGAAATCTATTAAATATGTGGGCCATAGACATTTGTTCTAATATTAGTAATGCCAGCATTTTATGCGCTCATCCATCCTTTTCAAACCTACTTATCCAAATCAACCTACAATAATTACAGTATGCTCTTTGTATTGGCACATTAAAACAGAGATGGTAAATCAATCAAGTACATCGCTAGTTTTATGGAAACAGAAGCCAATTATCACTTTTCACTGGTACTTGAGTTCTATCGTGGGACAGGACTGACAAAGTACAAGCCTGGGAAATCATTGACATAACCTGGGTTTTAGAAGCCTTTTAAAGATTTTAAGGGATTCATTCAGGGTTACTGAACGTTATCCTGAAATGTAATGGCTTTGGGTTTAGACTGTAAATCAGTCCTTTAATCAGAGGCTAATTCAAATCTCTTTTGAAACTCATTACACAATCAGAGTCAGGTCAGGTTAGGTGGAGGAGCATGCACTGGTACAGCGCGTTGCCGCACCCACTACATGACAAAAGAGCTTGGGATTCTGGTTGGCCACCCCCCAGGTAGACACGTGGTCCAGTGACCATCTACCTGCCGCAACCAGGTGTTACTTGGGCATCCCCTTGGCCTGGTCCAGCCACTTGGGTCCTCAACAATGAGGATTCTGTGAGCTGTATCATCCTTGGGGAATCACCCCACATGGCCGTAGTGCTGTAACCCTCACAATGCAGGTAATGTGTCTCTTACAGGACTCCATGAGCAACCATTCGATCGACACAAAGTCTAACCAGTGGAGTCCAGGCTTCGTCTCAGGTCACTGGATAGTGTCCATGTCTCACAACCATATAGCAAGGCAGGAAGTACCAGGACTAAAGACTTGGACCTTTGTTCTTTTGCATAGATATCGGGAGCACCACACACCCCTTTCCAGCGACATCATGATCCCCCATGCCTTTCCAATCCATCTACTGACTTCATGGGAAGAGTCACCAGAGACATGAATGTCACTCCCAAGGTAAGTAAACCTCTCAACAAGGTCAACACTCTCTCCGCAAACAGACACACTGCTGATGGCTGTGCCCAAGAGGACATTAAAGGCCTGGAATGTGGTTTTTATCCAGGACACTCGCAAGCCCAGACACTCAGACTCCTCACTCAGTCTCTCGAGTGCCCTGATCAGAGCCTCCATTGACTCTGCAAGCTTGAATATTGGATGGCATTGTGCTGTCTGGAATTTTACTTGACAGAACAGTATTAGGCCTATTAGGGATGCTAATGTAAGCGTTTTCTCAGAAGAAAACTGCAGTTCAGATACTGATTCCTATGGAAGAACACACTCACTGTCACTGGTCCTTGATTTTATTTATTGCAGATGAACTCATGAATACATCCATTGTGTTCGCCCACATTACTCAATGCTGAACACAAGAAGAAATATGGGAAATCTGTGCCAGTATTTATCAAGCGTCTCAAAAAGGGTAAAAGGTCCTAAATGGCTCAAAAATCTCTGTGTGATGCAAATTTGGTCCTAATGCAGTGTCATCCTTCAGTCCAGACAGCTTTATGCTTGGAGAAAGCCAAATGATAGGTTCAGCAACACAATGTCAGTTTTCAACTGATCAACATATCTTGGAATCCTTAATGTAATGGGCAGCCATCCTGCGGGAGTCATGAGCTCCAATGATTGCTACTCATAGAACAGTCAAGGAATATGAGGCCATTTTAAAGGAGCAGATACACCCTATGGTGTAAACACTGTGATGTTTCCTGGTATCCAGTTGCAGAGGGGGTGTGGGGCCCTACACTGACGAGTTAGTTTGAAATGATGAGCTGTAATCTATTGATAGGGCTCTGGTGTAGCAGTCATTATTATCCAAATGTGCCAGGATAGTGTGAAGTGCAAGGGACTCAGCAACCTCTTTAAACTGGTAGTAATGATATGCAGACTGGCGGTGATCTGGAATATTCTGTTTATCATGCGCCAGCAATAGTCTCTCAAAGCTCTTCATCACGACTGCAGTAACTGCTGCTGGTCTGTGGTCATTCAAACAGTCCACTTTTGTTTCCTTAGGCACAGGATTAATTGTCATCCTTTTGCAGCAGCTGGGAACAACTGATTTTTTCAGTGAAATCTGAATGATGGCACTGAAGACGTCAGCTTTAATCGCCAGACCTATACCTTACTGAACCTTAATGGGAAGTTCTGAAGTGCAGAATGCAAGGTAGAATTCTTCCTCCTTCATCTCACAAAGAACTAGCAGCTATTCTTTTTGAAGAATGGTGCACTATTCCACTACACACAGTGTAACAGAATTCCAAGAAGGAAGGAACCTGTTCTGAAGACAAAGAGTTGCCTTTCTCCTTAAACTTTCTCACTGATTCAAATATATTGCTAGGTGTTTTCATTATTTTGTCTACCCACTGTATGTTTAAAATCTATTTCAAGTCAACATATTAAAATGGCATAAAAATATAGTGTACACAGAAGATATGTTATAAAATCTGATGACAGCTTGTAAAAAACTTCCCAAAGCAATCCTTGGAGGACCATAGTAGGATAGGCCTGTTGATGAAGGATGTCATGCAGAAAATGTGAAACATGTTCACTCCATCTGGGGGTGGGGGTGTTAGGGGAATGCGGTGATTCTGCTGTATGAATATCTTTCACTTTGTAGCAAGGGTTCTGCTTAGAGGCTGTAGGGACATAGTTTGAAGGTCAATATTTACTGTATATATTTCATTGTGAGTTGAGATGAAAGTCATGTGAGCCAGGGAACGATGTTAGGAACAAGACAGCAAGTAGCTTAACTGAAAATGAATTTACGTCTGATCTTTGTGGTATTTTGGCCACTCCTGTTTTATAATTTCCAGGCTCCTCTGTAGGCATCTAGTGGCTTAAACCCACAGCTCCTATTGTACCACTGTCACACTTAGTAGTCTACAGAAATCAAAAGCTGTTTCTTCAGCAATTAGGCCAGTAATTCTTATCCAGAATAGCTGCTCAAAATCAGAATCAAAATCACTTTATTGCTAGCACATGAAACATACCAGAATTGAATTTGGTTAGGTGCAAAACATGGAATACAAGACATTACCAACTCAAGACAACACAATTTCAACACACCAATTAACTTGACACCACTATACAAATACAACAATTTCTTGAACAAAACTTCAATAGTTAACTGAAATAGATATAAAAATATATACAAAGCCCAAACTCGAACTGCCACTTTATCGTGGTGGAGGGGTTTGCATGTCCCAATGATCCTAGGAGCACTGTTGTCTGGGCTTTATGCCCCTGGTAGGGCCACCCAAGGCAAACTGGTCCTAGGTGAGGGATGAGACAAAGAGCGGTTCAGTAGACCTTCTATGATGAATAAAAAAATTGGACGGCATTTTCCCTCGCCTGGACGTGGGTCACTGGGGCCCCCCTCTGGAGCCAGGCCTGGAGGTGGGGCTCGATGGCGAGTGCCTGGAGGCCGGGCCTGAACCCATGGGGCTCGGCCGAGCACAGCCCAAGAGGCAACGTGGGTCCTCCTTCCCATGAGCTCACCACCTATGGGAGGGGCCAAGGAGGTCGGGTGCAGTGTGAGTTGGGTGGTGGCCGAAGGCAGGGACCTTGGGACGTGGAATGTCACCTCTCTGAAGGGGAAGGAGCCTGAGCTAGTGCACGAGGTCGAGAGGTTCTGGCTAGATATAATCGGGCTCACCTCGACGCACAGCTGGGACTCTGGAACCAATCTCCTTGAGAGAGGCTGTACTCTCTACCACTCTGGAGTTGCCCCCAGTGAGAGGCGCCAAGTGGGTGTGGGCATACTTATTGCCCCCCGACTTGGAGCCTGTACATTGGGGTTTATCCTGGTAGACGAGAGGGTAGCCTCCCTCTGCCTTCGGGTGAGGGGACGGGTCCTAACTGTTGTTTCTGCGTATGCGCCAAACAGCAGTTTGGAGTACCCACACTTTTGGGAGTCCCTGAAGGGGGTGCTAGAAGGCATACCTTCTGGGGACTCCCTCGTACTGCTAGAAGACTTCAATGCTCACGTGGGTGATGACAGTGAGACCTGGAAGGGTGTGATTGGGAGGAATGGCCCCCCCAATCTGAACTTGAGCGGTGTTTTGTTATTGGACTTCTGTGCTCATCACGGATTGTCCATAACGAACACCATGGTCAAGCATAGGGGTGTTCATATGTGCACTTGACACCAGAACACCCTAGGCCTCAGTTCAATGACGGACTTTGTGGTCGTGTCGTCGGACTTGCGGCCACATGTCTTGGACACTCGGGTGAAGAGAGGGGCGGAGCTGTCAACTGATCACCACATGGTGGTGAGTTGCCTTCGATGGTGGGGGAGGATGCTGGTCAGGCCCGGTAGGCCCAAACGTGTTGTGAGGGTCTGCTGGGAACATCTGGCAGAGTCCCCTGTCAGAAGTAGCTTCAACTCCCACCTCCAGCAGAACTTCCCGAGGGAGGTGGGGGACATTGAGTCCAAATGGATGCCGTGCCTCTATTGTTGAGGTGGTTGACCGGAGCTGTGGCTGTAAGGTGGTCAGTGCCTGTCGTGGCGGCAATTCCTGAACCCGTTGGTGGACAGCGGGGGTGAGGGATGCCGTCAAGTTTAAGAAGGAGTCCTACCGGACCCTTTTGTCCTGTGGGACTCTGGAGGCAGCTAATTGGTACCGACAGGCCAAGCGGAATGCGGCTTCGGTGGTTGCTGAGGCAAAAACTCGGTTGTGGGAGGAGTTTGGGGAGGCAATGAAGAACGACTTTCGGATGGCTTCGGGGAGATTCTGGTGCACCATTCGGCGTCTCAGGAGGGGGAAGCAGTGCAGTGTCAACACCGTATATGGTGGGGATGGTGCGCTGTTGACCTCAATTCGGGACGTTGTGGGTCGGTGGGGAGTACTTCAAAGACCTTCTCAATCCCACTAACATGCCTTCCAGTGAGGGAGCAGAGCCTGGGGACTCGGAGGTGGGCTCCCCCATCTCTGGGACTGAGGTCACTGAGGTGGTCAAAAAACTCTTGGTGGCAGGGCCCCGGGGGTGGATGAGATACGCCCAGAGTTCCTCAAGGCTCTGGATGTTGTAGGACTGTCTTGGTTGACACGTCTCTGCAACATTGCATGGACAATCGGGAACAGTGCCTCTGGATTGGCAGACCGGGGTGATGGTCCCCCTCTTTAAAAAGGGGGACTAGAGGGTGTGTTCCAACTACAGAGGGATCACACTCCTCAGCCTCCCTGGAAAAGTCTATTCAGGAGTTCTGGAGAGGAGGGTCCATCAGATAGTTGAACCTCGGATTCAGGAGGAACAGTGTGGTTTTTGTCCTGGTTGCGGAACAGTGGACCAGCTCTAGACCCTTAGCAGAGTCCTAGAGGGTGCATGGAAGTCTTCCCAACCAGTCTACATGTGTTTTGTGGACTTGGAAAAGCCGTTCGACCATGTCCCTTGGGGAATCCTGTGAGGGGTTCTCAGGGAGTATAGGGTACCAGACCCCCTGATAAGGGCTGTTCGGTCCCTGTACAACCAATGTCAGAGCTTCGTCCACATTGCCGGCAGTAAGTCGAACCCGTTTCCAGTGAGAGTTGGACTCCGCCAGGGCTGCCCTTTGTTACCGATTCTGTTCAAAACTTTTATGGACAGAATTTCTAGGCGCAGCCAGGGTGTTGAGGGGGTCCGGTTTGGTGGACTCAGGATTGGGTCACTGCTTTTTGCAGATGATGTTGTCCTGTTTGCTTCATCAGGCTGTGATCTTCAGCTCTCTCTGAATTGGTTCGCAGCTGAGTGTGAAGCGGCTGGGATGGGAATCAGCACCTCCAAATCTGAGACCATGGTCCTTAGCCGGAAAAGGGTGGAGTGGCCTCTCAGGGTTGGGAGCGAGATCCTGCCCCAAATAGAGGAGTTCAAGTATCTCAGGGTCTTGTTCATGAGTGAGTTAAGAATGGAGTGTGAGATCAACAGGCGGATCGGTGAGGCATCCGCAGTGATGCGGGCTCTGCATCGGTCTGTCGTGGTGAAAAAGGAGTTGAGCCATAAGGCAAAGCTCTCAATTTACCAGTCCATCTACGTTCCTGCCCTCACCTATGGTCATGAGCTATGGGTTGTGACTGAAAGAACGAGACTGTGAATACAAGCGGATGAAATGAGTTTCCTCCGCAGGGTGTTGGGCTTTCCCTTAAAGATAGGGTGAGAAGCTCAGTCATCCAGGAGGGGCTCAGAGTAGAGCCGCTGCTCCTCCGCATTGAGGAGTCAAATGAGGTGGCTCGGGTATCTGATCAGGATGCCTTCTGGACGCCTCCCTGGTAAGGTGTTCCAGGCAAGTCCAACCGGGAGGAGGCCCCGGGGAAGACCCAGGACACGCTGGAGGGACGATGTCTCCCGGCTGACCTGGGAACACCTCGGGATTCTTCCGGAAAAGCTAGATGAAGTGGCCGGGGAGAGGGAAGTCTGGGCCTCTCTGCTCAAGCTGCTGCCCCCGCGACCCGACCTCTGATAAGCAGAACAAGATGGATGGATGGATGAATATACTGTATAAAAAGTGATATAGACACCAAATAGTGCAAGTTGAGCAAGTATGAAATATTTAGGAATAGACAAACAGAGCAGTTACCAACTCTATGTTGCAAAACAAGGAGTAACCCTATGTAAGTTTATTTAGGTTCTGAATAATTTGAGGAAAGAAGCTGTGCAGGTGGCGTGTAGTTCAGGTCGCAGTTGACCTGTTCCTCCACTGTGATGGCAATTTAATGAACAGAAGACTGCTGGGGTGAGTGGAATCAGCTGCAATCTTTCCTGCTCCCTTTGGGAAGTTAAAATTTTTTGCTGTGTAAAGCAAATTGTATAAATAAAATGCTCTCTTTAAATGCCACTTTGATAAGCTTTGACTCACTTTTCAACAGTCTCTATTCTGTATTGTTTTCCTGTTCTTTTATATTATTATATTATATTTATATATATATATATATATATATATATATATATATATATATATATATATATATATATATATACTGTATATACGGAGGCGCAGTGGTAGCGCTGCTGCCTCACAGTTAGGAGACTTGGGCTCACTTCCCAGGTCCTTCCTGTGTAGAGTTTGCATGTTCTCCCCGTGTCTGTGTGGGTTTCCTCCGGGCGCTCCGGTTTCCTCCCACAGTCCAAAGACATGCAGGTTAGATGGATTGGTGTTTCTAAATTGGCCCTAGTGTGTGCTTGGTGTGTGGGTATGTTTGTGTGTGTCCTGTGGTGGGTTGGCACCCTGCCCAGGATTGGTTCCTGCCTTGTGCCCTGTGTTGGCTGGGATTGGCTCCAGCAGACCCCCGTGACCCTGTGTTCAGATTCAGCAGGTTGGAAAATGGATGGATGGATGGAAACTGTATATATATATTATATTATTAATGCTGCATGCCAGCACTAATCTACTATGCAAGGTCTGTGTGTGTGTCCAGTCCCTCAGAGCAATCTGATTGGTCAGTTTGGTGTTGGTGATGCGATGTGAGAGGAAATGCGAGTGTGAGATACACAAGGAGGAGAAACGGTAAAGGAGGTACAATGAGAGAGTTGCCTTCAAAGATGGAAAGTATTATGCTGGACAGAAGGCTTTACGTGAACACACTCAAGAGAGATAGCACCAATCAAGAGCGGTTCAGACACACATGGAAACAGCGGAAGGGCACACGTAGGCCAAGAGGCACCAAATATTTTTAAATTATTCTTTTACCTGTCCTCAACAGGTAGTGTGGCAAGTGATACAATAAACAAGCAGAGCTTCTTATTAGTATGGGTAAAAATAAAGTTAAAAAAGGTTATTGTGTGTTTTGTTCACAAAATTATAAATAGAAGATGCAGTTTATAGTAGACAACATCACTGTAATTACAAGTAAGCAGTCCAGTAAGCACCAAAAGTACAACTTTTATAAATAATGTTTTGGGAATCACCTGGATTTTACATAGAATATACCACTTCAACTGTAAAGGATGCTTTTATTATTTCAAAATAGTTGTCTGGATTTAGTGTCAACTTGCTTTTGGCCCCTCCTGTCTCTGATATGATCTAGTTGGTAAGAATGAGACCACGTGGGCAGAATAACTACAAACACTCAGTATTTTTAAAGAAAATGATTTATTGAAACGATCATTTCAGTTATATGAATTATTGTGCACAGGGGTTGTAATTTAGCTGGTTTGGTTGCATTTTCTTACTTTATAAAAGGTGTCATCATTTCCCACTTTCTCAGAAATATCATGTATGCATGGGTCAGAATTGCCGTAAATATACGCAAGCGCTCCCATCAAGTTTTCTTTTATAAATTCTGATGTTTGCATGGAAGGTTGCAAACATACATTTAGTACCTCTTTTTATGCATATCCTCCTCCTCTTCCTCCTTCTTCTTCTTCTTTCTCCTCTTCAACTTTTCCCACGTCTATGTAGGTACATCTGAAAAGGATTTTAGGGTCATATGTTGATGCAACATTTTCAGCAACTAAGGAATGCACAGAAGCAATTAAAAGGGCAAATAAAATGTTAGGTTATATTATAAAAACTGTTGTATTTATATCAAGGTATGTTATGGTCAAACCTTGTTGTACTAGCGAGACGGCTCTGGATTATTGTATGTAGTTCTGGTCACTATGGTGCAAGAAAGACATAGCAGCAGAGGAGAGCAACCAAGTGCATCTCAAGACTTAAGGACATGTCCTACTGGGATAGACTCAAATATTTAAATCTGTTTAGTCTCTAGCAGGGAAGACTGCATGGGGACCTAATCCAGGTATTTAAAACCCTCAAAGACATTCATGAAGTAAATCCAGCAAAATACTTTCAGCTTAAAGGTGAATCATGTTCTCGAGAACAAGAGTAGAAATTAAGGGGAAAGTGCATTTAAAACTGAAGCCAGGAAGCACTTCTTTACAAAAAGAGTTGTGGGACTGTGGAACAAACTACCAAGACATGGACAACCTTTAAGAAGAATTCAGATGAGATATTGGGAGAGCTTAGCTATTAGCTAAACAAACTGAACGATCTCCCCTCATTTGCCAAATTTCTTATGTTCTTATGTTGGATTAATGTGCTTGATCATCTCACACCATACATCTTAGTCCTGCACCTCCTCGCCAGTCTGGCTTGTTTCCTTCAGATCTTCTTTTACTTAATCCATCCACTTCCACTTTGGCCTCGCTCACTTTCTTTTCTCCTGTATTGCCATTCCCATCACTCTTTTGCTAACATATCCATTGTCTCTCCTCATCACATGTCCATACCCTTTCAACCTGCTCTCCCATATTTCCTTAGTATGGTCTCATTTCTTTTTCTATTCTTTTTTTTTATCTCCACACATCCATCTCAACATTCTCTTTCTTACCACATCTAACCGCGATCCCTTTACCACCCATGTCTCAGCTCCATACATCATTGCTGGTCTTACTACTGTCTTAAAAACCTGACCTTTAACCTTCACCTTAATTCTACACTCACACAATACTCCTGTTACCTTCTTCCAGTTGTTTGTTATCTCTGTGTCTGATTTTCCATCTTGGGCTACCACTGATCTTAGATACTTAAATTTATCCACACTTTTCAATAGGTCTTCCGTCAGGTTAACTTCTGAATCCCGATCATCATTAAAGTTTCATATATTCTGTCCATTTTTCCTATTTCCATCTTCCAAAGCCATTCTCCATTCTTTTAGCTTCTTTTCCATCTCATCTTCTCTACACAACGCAATGTTATCAACAAAAAAAGATTTCTGTGCATTTCTGTTTCATAAATCTGACTACAGGACATGTAATCGAAAACCAAGAAACTTAAACAGAGCTATTAAAAAATCACTAATAACCCCAATCATCAAAACCCAACACCCAAATGGAAAAGCAAGATTCTAAAGCCAATTATTAGTTCATACAAAAAATTCTCATGTTGAGGATTATTTTGGTTTATCCACAGCCTTGGACAGTGTCTGTTTGTGACATTGATTTTTACAATGTCACGCTAATGACATTGTCATGTGTAACTTACATGGTCACACACACCAGGGACAGGACATCATTTTCTAGCATCCAATTCCTAAAATGGTTGTGCCCAGTGAAAAAGAAAATCTGCTGTGGTTATTTCCAAAACAAAAATGAAACAAAATAAACATCTCTAAAGTGTAAAGATTATTATCAAATAATATTGATAATTTTGATATTTAATGTATACAGTAGTTAGGAAAAAATTACAAAATCAATAACAAAAACTAAGAAATGCCTTAGTTTTTGGTCATAGCATGATCATAGATCATAGCAGTTAAAAGCAGAAAGAAAGTTCTCAATGTCCCAGCAGCCAAGAATGGAGCCACAATCCTTAAACAGGGCAATTTGTCATTAATTCCCTCCGGCTGTAGCACACTTCAGTGATTGGAATGCCCCATTCCTCACAGGTTCAATTAAGAGAACAAAACTAATTAAATTATAAACAAGAAACAAAAGGTAATTAACTAAATTAAAACAATTAACAAATCCTAACAAAAAATAATTAACAACATTAGGCACAGATGAAAACAATTAGGCACGGATTTAAACAATTAGTAACTAAAAGGAAACAAATAAGGAAATAAAGTATGATAAAATCCAGACATGAATCCCAAACTCAATCTTGACCATATCTACAGCCATGCAGCACTAATGAGAAGGCAGTCAGAGAGTGCGTTTACAAGCCCTTTAATAGGCCAGTAATTCACAGAAACACATTTTCAAAAATGCCCTGTGTACCCTTATTCCAGTTAGAGAGACCGGAATATTGGTGTCTGAGAAACTGGGTCACTCCACGTATATTTCCCTGTGAGTAACCTGGTTATTTGGCCATCTAAACTCTTAACTGGGTTGCACATAAGAATTTAGTAGTCTACTCGTGTCCTCTGTACTCTCTTAGGGTCTGCATGTCCTTGGCATCACATGCAGCTACAGGTAGAAATGGTGGAAGATTACACAAGGATAAAATTTCCTGAGGCAAATGTTCGGATGATTACATTATTCCTTCTCCTGGTTAACATTTTCAGAAATCTCTAAATTTATGTTGATGAGCTGAACGATCAGTGTTAAGTTTAGCAGCACAATTTATGGTGCAGTGTTTGTGGGGCAATGCATTAAAAGTAATTTTATTATTACAAAGGTATGTGATGTGCCATCTGTTGGAATGGGAAATGCAATGCATTTTATCACTACATGCAATACAAAATGCATTATAATAGATGTTGAGCTACAAATGTTAATTCTGAAGTCTACGTTGATTACTTAGAATTCAACCCATCTTTCATGGGTAGCACAGTTGTGACAACAAAAGAACATCACCAGAAAACTGTGAAAAACAGAGCGAATTACAAATGCAAATATGAAGAGTCCGAGATCGAGAAAGACTGCAACGCCGGACACCAAAATCACAAAATTATTATAGTGTGACATGTGAGTTCCTGTCTTGCACCCCAAAACACGAGGCTAAGTCTCAGTACTTTAGCAAAACCAGCTTTATTCAGCTTGAAACAGAAACAGTACGGTTATTTATTGTAACGAGATCTGCCACTCTCCTATACACAGGCACAGCAATCCGGCAGGGTCGTGACCAGGTTAGTGGCCAAGTAATACTGTTCCCTGCATTTATAAGGTTCCATGCATCATCCATTGGTGGCAGGCACTTATAGCGCAACCGCAATCTTTTCATATTTGCCTTCACGGCGAGCTGCTACAGCGCTGGGAGCCGGCGGGTGCCCCGGCAACTGATAGGCTGTCTTCCACAGACGCAGCGATTGCACTTTGGGATGCCCTTTGGCGTGTCGTCCTGTTGGGGGGAGTCCCAAAAGAATTTAGAAACCTTACAATAGAAATAAGAAGGTTAGTTTAGTTATTGGTTTTATTATTTTATAATTTTATAATATGGTTTTCAGATTATTTTAGTAATCCTAAAACTAAAGGAGATATATAGAAATAGTTGGGCCTTTGTCCTCAGGGAAGAAGGGGGGTATGTGTAAGATCTTACATGCCATGTTAAAACCTTCTCAGTGTCATGGACCTTAAATCTAACGAAAAACCAATTGAGAGAAGTCCCACCTGTTGAACTCAGTGATTCTCCTGTGAGACAGATGGTCAGCCATGTCGTGAGGCCATTGTAAGCAACAGCAGTACTGAAGGCTTAGTACACTTATAGCTCCTTAAGGAAAAGGTGGGGAGGGATTCCTCTGAGTCACTTGTGTGGTGCAAAGCACTGTGGGATTAAATGATAGCAGTGATGTAATTACTGATCAACACAACAATAAAATGTAATAATTAAAAAAACAGAAACATTACAAAAATCTATGAAGTCTTCACACAGATTGACGGCAGGATAATAAGATATAAAGAGGGAACTCAAGAGAAGACTCTGCACTCCTTCCTACATGAAATTCAAGGTTTATTGAATTCAACTGTTTACTGCTATATGACACTGGTTTGCCTTTTCTGTTTGCCACTCTGTGATGGACTGTCTCATAAATTAGATTCAAAGTCAGATATTCAATGAGGCCGTGCATTAAACTTTGTATTTAAAACTGGCCTCTTGATCAAAGCATGGTAGTATGTTATTGGTTAAATATTCACTCATTAAGAAATGTTCTGCTCCATGACATTGTAGTAAATACATAAAACTGACTAAGCAGTGCACGCACTGGTCTTTTTGTTAAAACCACAGCTTTTTCCATAAACCATTAACTACTGTTTGAGGAGACCAACTTGGGATTAGTTTTTAATGACGAGCTGCACATAACTTCAAAAATATAGTTGATTTGTCATTATTCTAGATACTGATATTAGATATTAAAAAAGAACCAATCTAATCATATTACAAATTTAAAATCCTCCTGGGCCACACATAAATTAAAACTTAACAAATGTTATTTCGACAAAACTGAGTATTGTGATGAAGTAGATTTGATGTGTAATTTCATTATGCACAGAGACAGCAAAAGGACACCTTCAGCAAAAATCTATTCTTTATGGCACTCAAAAAATGTCCAATATGCTTTTATAATCAGATGTTAGATTTACTTATTGTATTGCAGATACTTAAAATATTATTTATATCTCTATATTAAAATTTGATCTGCACCAGCTTTTACCAATTAAAGCTCAGGCTATAACCACAAATGTTCTACATCTAGATTTCAATAATGAAAATTAATTCATTGATATTATTGTGGTAGGTGCAGGTCTCACAGATAAATGTTGGAGCACCAGCTTGGTCATCCCAATTTAATTCATTCTCAGAGAATAGAGTGGCTACGCGCGCTAGTAGAAAAGCCAAAACTTTGAAGGGAGCTTCGGTTTACAATGCAGTCTGTTCTGGCAGCGGCAGGCTTTATAGGCAGGAAACTGGAAGGGGTGGAGTCGATTGCCCTCATTGGGCGTTTCTTCTTGATACTGTAGAGATAAGAAAAGAGGAGAAGGTTAGCGTGAGTGCTTCCTGTCAACCCGGGATGGTAGTACCTGCTTCAGATGAGCCCGGAGGGTGACACTGTGATTAACTCTACCTCATTCTGGACAGTGGCGTAGCCTTGGGGGGGCAATGGGGGACATCTGTCCCCGGGCGCAGCATCCAGGGGGCGCCAAATTGATGTTACAAAATTTTAGAATGAAACATTATCCATTCTTAAATGCACTAAAAAGTAAACAAAAAATATTCACATACTCAGTCCATCACTCCATCAGTATGAGGATATCTTCTTCCTATGTTTTTTGTCTCTTTCTGATTTCGAAGCAAGTATTAGTTCTATATACCCAACAGACAATAATTTATCCCCTCCACTACTCTAACATGTTTGACTCCCACCTAGAAAAATTTTTGACGTTATTAAACAGGTTGCGCGACTGATATGAGGCATTAGTGTATCATTGTCTAAGTCGCTGCAAACGCCATTTCTGTGTGCTAAGTGATTTGTGTTTATGTGTTTGATAGAAAATTGATTGGGCTGTGGTGAAGTATTCTAGTAGATGGCTGCAAAAGTCTAGACATTTCCCCATCATATTTTCGTAAGAATAAATTGTAAGTAATGCAGTTGTTATAAATATATAACTATTTTGCTTTATACTTTGCTATATACTTTCTTTAAAATCATTTTTAAATGCGGAAAATGATTTGTTTCTTACAAAAACTAATGACGGATTTAGATTTTAAAGAACACAAGGTGGCGTTATCATTTTCAGAGACTTATATGAATTTTTTTTCTTAAAATACTATTATTTCAAATACATTTTCTAAAATTTTCTTTCCCTTCCCCATTGCATTTTGGCAAACAGGAGGGGGCGTGAAATCTTCAGTTGTCCCTGGGCACAGAAAACCCTCTGATTCTGGAGACAAATACTCTATAAATATTTCACATATGAGACTTGAGTCTATACCAGTAAAAATAGTCCAATTTTATTTCCATCGTACTGTAATCCCCATGAATACTCTTATAATTGTTATAACACAACAAAACATAATAGTATTTCAGTACTAGTGCAATAAAAGACTTTGACTTGTTCATGCAACAGTTCTGCTGAAGGACTTCACAACTTCATCTTTGGCATAGTGGAGCCCATGGATGTAGCCATTCAGATTAGGGAACAGAAGGTAATCAAACTGGGCAGGGTTTCGAGAACAAGGTGCTTGCAGAATTTCTTTGAATCCACAGTTTTACTTGGCAGCCCTTGCCACCTGTACAGTGTAAGTGGCGGCATTGTTGTGAAGTACAAGAAGGGCAGTGTCACGAAATGGGAGTCCCAAAAGCACAGGTACCAAAAACAATTCCAAGGTTGGCCACTAGAAAGGGGAAATAGCCTGAAAATACCCCAACTAGAACCAAAAAGGGTCAAGACAAATCTTGATAAAAATAAAAGGTTTATTTTCACAAAAAGCTGTACAGGCCCCAAAGTTCTGAAGAGCACAAAGAGATGCCTGAACGGCAAGGCGATACACAGTAAACAAAGTCCCACTCTAGAATCCAAAATTGGTGGTCGAAACAGAGCAGAGGTTCAAAACTATCAATAAGCACAGTATCAAAAAGAGGATCTGAGAGGCATAGTCAAAAGCAGAGCACAGGGTCGAAATACCAGATAACACAAAGCAACAAAGCACATAAACTCACCAAAAACACTCTCCACTTCCAGCACATTCAATGAACCACCAGGAACTATGAGAGGCCCTCCCTTAAGTAGGGTGGGGAGCCGTTCATGATGATGATTGGCAGGTGGCCCCGCCCCTTTGCAGCCTCCCACTAGACAGAAGGGACATCACCTACGCCAAAATCACACACAGTAAAATGTACATTATAAACAGATTTACATTGGCACAAATAAATGATATAAAATTAAACAAAACAGCAAAGAAACACAACTGTGAACACCAGCAAGGGGGAAAATGCTGGCTGAAACAAGACGGGCAGTCAACAACTTGCTTTTATCACTGACTGCCTGCCACAGAGGCCAAAGCAAATAAATTTTATTCTGACTGGTTATTTGGACGTTTTGAGGAATACACTCATTGGGTGGAGTGGTAGCTCTGAGGCTAAGGATCTGCGCTGGTATCCAGAAGGTTGGCATCCTCGTTACTGCCAAAAGAGATCCTACTCTGCTGGGCCCTTGAGAAAAGCCCTTAACCTGTAATTGCTCCAGATGTGCTGTACAATGGCTGACCCTGCACTCTGACCCCAAGGGGTATGCGAAAACTAACAAATTCCTAATACAAGAAATTGTATAAGGAAAAATAAAGAACAAAATACAGACAACACACTCAACATAAAAAAGTGAACATTAATTCAGTTGTTTGGACATTGGATCTTAATGTCTCAACAACAACAACAACAACATTTATTTATATAGCACATTTTCATACAAACAGTAGCTCAAAGTGCTTTACATATTAAAGAATAGAAAAATGAAAGACATAATTATAAAAAAATAAATCAACATTAACATCGAATAAGAGTAAGGTTCAATGGCCAGGGAAGACAGAAAAACAAAAAAACTCCAGGCGGCTGGAGAAAAATAAAATCTGTAGGGATTCCAGACCATGATACCGCCCAGTCCCCTCTGGGCATTCTACCTAACATAAATGAAACAGTCCTCTTTGGATTTAGGGTTCTCACGGAAGGGCTTGATGATGATGATGGTCACGTAGACTTCTTCCTTTTAATCCGTCTCATTAGTAGTTATGAACAAATTCTTCAGTTTCTCCCAATTTGAATTCATAAACTTGAGATTTTCCTTGAAACATTGGATGTGGTGATGCTTCATTTCTATAGTCAGCATCCTGGGCAACCAAAATGTATAATCCTTGCTCATGTATAATTGTTCATAAAGGAAAAATCTAACTGACAGACAACTCATCCATATAAAGTGACTTCCGACAGTGTTCAGACCCCTTCACCTTTTCCCTATTTTGCTGTTTTTTTGTTGTAGCCTTACGCTAAAATCATTTTTTTTCCCCACATCAAGCAAAACTCAATTCCCCTTTACATGGTACTTAGTTGAAGCTCCTCTGGCTAAGATTACAGGCTGGAGTCTTTTTGGGTTTGACGTGATAAACTTCACAAACCTGAATTTTCTCTGTCAGGTTGGATTGATTGTCAGTGGACAGATAGTTTCAGGTTTCTCCAGAGATATTTGATTAGGGTCTGGATGGGCAACTCAAGACCATTTACAGAAATGTCCCTAAGCAACTCCTGTGTTGTCTTTTCTTTGTCCTTAGGGTCAATATCCTGTCTGAAGGTAAACTTTCAGCCCAGTCTGAGGTCCAGAGCACTCTAGAGCAGTATTTCATTAAGGATATCTCTGTATGTTGCTCTGTTCAGCTTTTCCTCAATCCTGACTAGTCTCCCAATCCCTGACATTGAAAAACAACCCCATAGCATCATACTGCCACCACCATGCTCCACTGTCAAAATGGAACTGTGCAGGTGATGAATGGTGCCTGGTTTACTCCCAACATAACACTAATTTTGTTTTCTTCAGACCAAAGAATCTTTTTTCTCACAGTCTGAGAGTCCTTTAGGTGCCTTTTTGCAAACTCAATGTGTCTTTTACTAAGGACAGTCTTCTGCCTGGCCCCTTCTTCATAAAGCCTAGATCTGAGTAGTGTTGCAGCAATGGTTGTTCTTCTGGAAGTTTATCTTGGGGAACCACCCCTAAAACACATGGTTCATAACATAGGCTACATATAAACATAGTCAAACCCAAAAATAAAGAATGAACATTATGTACATAAATTAAAGAATCAAAAATGAACAAACAGAATTTAAATCTGAACTTGAATCCCAACTAGATGAGGAACCCTGGTAGAGATACGACACCAAGCTAAACCTCGAAACACTGAGAAGACTCCACCTCTTCCTGTCCCACCATTAAAAAAATAAGACACTCCTTGAAGGTGGCGGCGCACACTGACCTAACACTTATAAAAGAAGAGCTACTTAATTGCTGTGATTGTTAAGGCAGACCAAGCCTCTTTTTTGAGAATGTTTAATGGGTCATTTTTTTTTTGGTTATTAAACAGTATGACCCAGTTGGTACCCCAACCATTTTTTGAGTACTCTTGTTTCTCCTCAGTCATATTACACCCCTCATAAATTTTGCAGTTTTGAGACTCTACTTAGGCTATGTGAACAATTCAAGTGCCTTTTAAAAGGAAAAGCAGGAAAGTGGTCGGAAGCAAAATGGAACCTTAGGCAGGCATGGAAGAAAGCGGGTGAGAACAGGCAGACACAGAATAAAATTTTGTCAGGAACGTCCAGGATCAGGGCAAAACCATAGCAGTAGTGGTCAGGAGCGGGACTGAAAAATCAGTACTGTGTAGACTTCTACGTCAAACCACGGTTAGAACAATTTGTGTTTATTATTCCTGAGTTGATAAAACGGTGGCACTGATTCTAAGTAAGCCCCAACTTAAAGAGGCACAAGCACTTACTTAACACATGCATAACTGAAAAATAAACACAAATCCAGTATTCCATTATTTCTGCCCAATGTTAGATATGATGTTCCACATGAAGCCATGATGGACCAATGCCACTTGCTGCTTACTGTATATTCTGTGCTCGTTTGGTTTTTCCTTGATATTTTTTATACATTTTTATTGTGCCTATATGTTTTCTTATTTTAGATTTTAACACTTCCTTATGAAACCTGACTATTTATACAGAATTAAAAGGATTTGTGACCTCTTGTGCTTTTTGTATTCATTCCAGCCTTAGGAAAAAATTTGCTTTACTGTTGCTACAGCAGTACTCTACGATGAAAGGTGGCAAAGAGAACATTGAAGTCCATGACTACACTAAGCTCAGAGAAAAGATGTGCCATGCAGCTGGATTCCTTTCTTCTGTTGAGCTGCTTTTGTTGCTTTGGAAATATTCTGTTTGGATGCTACCCTATCAAACATGCAGCAAGTAGAAAAACTTAACATAAAACAAATCTCCTCTTAGACTGCCAGGCTAACCCAGTTTGGCAGAGCACTCTGATAACAGATGTTTTTATTAGTAACCTCTAAAGTATTATTTCTTTTTATGTACTTTCTGCCAAAATGAAAAAGACAGCAGTTTATAAACCATCAATACTTGTATGTCTGCCATCAATGGAGAGCAAGAATTTACAGATAACTTGAGATTTCTTTGCAAAATGTAGTTGTGAATATGAGGTCTCAAATACAGAGCTACAACAGTTCTACTATGCTTTGTTTTATGTTATTTCCATAAGATATATTCTGGGACAATAAATACAATGCTGTAAAAACAGCCATCTTTTTTGATTTCCTGCATTGTTGCATATTTCAGGCAGTCAGTTCTAACCAACTTAGTCCTAAACAGGGTTACCAGAGTCTGCTGGAGCCTAGCATGGAGGCTAGCATAGGGCACAAGGCAGAAATAAACCCTGGACAGGGTGCTAGTCCATTACAGGGCAAACACACACAGACACACACTGACCCTAACCACACACTAGGGCCAATTTAGGATCGCCAATTCATCTAACGTGAATATCTTTATACCATACAAGGAAACCGGAACACCGGAGGAAACCCACGCAGACACGGAGAAGATGCAAATGCTGGTCTCCTTACTGCGAGGCAGCAATAATACCACTGCGCCACCATGTCTTGTTGTATTTTTTTTGGAGCAGATTTGTTTAGGATTCCACCCAAATCCTAAAAGTTGACTGTAAGCGTGCAAACAGCATGAATCGATACGTCTCTGGAGCCAGTTAGCGTTAGGTCTGTCTCCAGCTTTCCAGAACTAGAAGAGTGAAGAAGACCTTAGTCGATCACTTTGTAGGTAACCTGGTAGTTTTTCCTTAGTATTACTGCTGTTTACAAATAATTTTCATTTTTCAAATTACATTTCACATCCTTTTTCTCATTCTCTGCCATATCCTATAACAGGGTGATTACATTACTGGACCAATTGCTAATAATTCCAGATGAGAGCAAGTCCAGAATGTTTCACCCAGAGAACTCAATCATTTAATTATAACTGCTGGCACCCAGACCATCAAGTTCAATAATTCCTTTTTCCCATGTGGGACTCTATCACTTCATCCTATTTTTGTCTTTTCTTTTAGTTGTGCCTGGATAACACAACACAAATGCAAAGCCTTACACTGTCCAAAAGAATACACTAAAACAGAGCAATATTTATAGTTGGTTCCGGGGTGGCCACTTGTCTAAGTCTTTACGCAGCAGAGCTCCCCAAACAATCTGGGTTTTAGAACAAATCATACAGTATTACAGAAACTGCACTGCTTAAAGAAGTAAATAACTTAATGCAGACAGAGGCCATGTACCTGTTCTTGTTCTGCTAGACCTGAGCATAGTATTTGAGACCATAGACCACAGTTTTCTAATAAATAGTCAATGGGTGGACTTTTTGGGCAATTTCTTAAATTGGTTTCAGTCTTATTTAACAGGGAGAAAAAGCTCTGTTAGTTGTGGTGATTGTTGTTCGGAGATCCATGACATTGTATATGGTGTATCACAAGTACTGTATCTGTTCAGGGCCCACAGTTATTTGCATTCTGTATGCCCTGATTAGGTCTTATTATCTCAAAACACAAAGTGAACTACCACAGCTATGCAGATGACACGCAGCTTAACGTATTGTGACTGTAGGGGTCGCTGTTGGCCCATGAAACCCGCAGACAACATGTTCAGACATTTTAGAAATAATTTTAATTTCTGCAATACTGTACAAAAAGCACCTCCACCTCCACAATACACGATAAATCACCAATAATCAATACAATTAACCCCCCTCTCCACCCAGCAGCTCTGTCACCCTTCATCCCAACTCCGGCTCAGCCTGCTGGGTTTCCCACAATCCTTTATATAGTTCGTGACCCGGAAGTGCTACTGTCCTTCAGTTCATAATTCCATAGCACTTCCGGGTCAGATGAAAACTTCTTCTTTTCTTCAGCCCGGAAGTACTTCATTTCTTCCATCCCCGTGACTAGGGAGTACTTCCGAGCTATAATAGAAACATTCGTGCCTCCCTGCAGCGTCCCCTGGCGGCCCCCACGGTATTCAGCAGGGCTGTGAGGCCAAACTCCATTGTCCATGATACCCTGCGGGTATTCGGGGCACCTCCATGTTGCAGGGAGGACTCCATCTAGCGGCATGGGGGTGTTGGCCGGGATAAACTGCCGGGCATCTCTCACAGTATCTATAGCACCTGACGACCCTGATGCTAATAAGGTATAAGAAAATAGAGGGCCTCCCCTCAGACTTGCTCGAGATATGTGATAATCCGCTAACGTTTTCTTCTCCTTCTCTCCCCGCAGCTCAGAGAAACCTCCCTGCCCCTTCTGGCCCACATGCCATAAAGAAGCCAGGCTGCCAGGAAGGAATCATCTTCTCTCCTGATGGACCTCACAAGAAATTATCCTGATGCTTCTTTAAATAGCTAAGAGCTTCTTTCATGTTTTTCCCAAGTGGCTAATACTTCTTCTCGCCTTAAAGGAGCATTTTGAGGTGGACTTCTTACAATTAAACAGGATGACTTTTTTGGTGTCCCAAATTTTCAAAATTGCCCTCCCTTCATTCTCGCACAATATATATACAGCTGGTTTACAAGAAATTAATTGTATTCATGTTTTGATATATTTTGTGTCCAATTTGTCACATTTAATGTCATTGACAACCCCGGTTTTGCCGTGGTTGTCTCTAAGCACAAGGTGACAGTCATGAGGTAGCTTTCCACAGGCGCTAGTTCATGATGGTATACAACATGATATACAGTATACGGATGTTAGCTGCTTGCAGCTCATGTCTGAGCTTTGAATTAATCAAAGGAAATACTATTCATATCAGAAGAATAAAAAATTATACCAAAGAATTTCAGAAAATCAACTTTAACTTGCTATTTGATTGATTTTGCTTCACCATTGTTTAATGTTATGTGTCTCTTTCAAGATTTATTTTAACAGTTTTCTTCTTCTTCCGCTTGAGTCAAATCCAAAATCCTTGCATGCTGTCCTGTGTTACACAGTTTAAGGGCTCTTTATGATTTGGCTTCAATTCATTTTTGAAAAGATAACTAATGTTTGCCAGCACAGAAACATGAAAGAGGTCAAATTTCCAGATGTTGAAAGCCATGTAATCTTGTACAAATCCACTCCCTCCGATCCCATCGTTTGTCATAATTCAAAGAGCATTTGACATGTCTTGTGTTCCGTTGGTGGCACACCTTCAAACAGAAGAGGCCCCTTTTCCCCTTCATGGAGTCAGGCATTTTTTTTCAATATTTCTTTGGCATGACTCTTACGAGACACATATACCATCCTCAGCATTTTGATCACAGCACTTACAGTCATATTAAACAGTATGAATCTGCTGCTCCCTCTGGCTACTCTGTAAAGCAGTACAATCAAATATGCATCATCTGCCAAAGCACATTGCAATCTCATTAATGCAATGGTTCCTAGCCAACCTCACTGCAGCGAATATGGTGAGGATTCATTGACATGGTAATTATGCTGAGATAATTAATCTCTGTCAGCTGACCATGACAGACAAGGACAAAGGGTAAATAGCCTGGAGGAGAATACAAGGACTGAGCCGCTGAAATGCAACTCCATGTAGCACATTGATTTCTATCCTGGATTTTTGAAACCCAAAGGTATTAACTAATCTTCTTCAGCATGGTTTTAGATACTAAGTATTGTATCACAAGGGGTCAAATGTAAATTAGCACTTGATGGTATATATATTTTGCCACTTAATTGTTTTTCATTTTTGTTATTTGCTAAATCCATCCATGTTCATTTAACTTTTTTTTAAATTGTAGGGTTGCTTCATGCTAGAGCTTTTCCTAGGTCCAGGATACATAAAGCAGTTAACAAGACTTCACTGGACCATCATCTTTTGGAGGGCACATTCACACATAACAAGCTGATGTCCTTAACCTTTAATATCACTGGATGTGTAAAAGCCCAGAGGAAACCCACATAGACCTTAAGAGAATGTGCCAACTCCACAATGTTAGCCATGAGCCCAGGCATGTAGAACTACACTATCAGCATGATCATTAATAAACCCAATGAACAACTGTTTCATGCTTGAAGGACGGGAAAATACAAATTATAGTGCATGAAACATATACTTCTGGATTTGAAAGGTTGGAATGTCATAATCCTACATCTCATCTTCTCAAGGGGCTGCTAAAATAGGGATAAGGAAATTGATTCAAATCTGGCATTGCTTCAGCCTACTGCCGGGGCAGCTGCTATGGAAAGATAAAAATGGCGAGTCTTCATTGTTCATTATTGCTTCCTAAGCGAGGCAGGTAGCTGATAACAAGCTACTGTATGTTCTCATGAGATGTTTTCAGCACAGCTCTGACACTGATTGCATCTTTTAGTTTGCTGACAAAGCAAGTTGAATTGCATATTACATTATGCTTTTTGTGCAAGAAAAATTCCAGATAAATCCACAAATTACTTTTTGAAAGTTAAGTAAAAGTTGAAAAAGATCAGCACATGTTGAAAAAATGACTTAACCAAAGGCAACAAAATGAACAATTCTGATCTTTAAAACATGATGCTAAAGTGGATACTATGAGTGTTAAGGTTAAGCTAAGGTTAGGACACAATTGTGTCAAGAATGGGATGTCCACATCCAAGGATAGTGAATAGATGTGGGGAGAGAGTGACACAATTCAAAGAGGAATGGCTGGTCAGCTGCAATGATGGCACTGTGTCTGCAGATAACAGATTTGCCGACTGTTCCAGCCACAAATCTTCTCAAACTTGGCATCTTGTGTGTCAGATGCATGGTGGACCTATCAAACCAGGCACTGCAATTTGATCTTATGTGGGGAATGGGCTGCAGAGGGCACACTGGATCTAACACACAATCATGTCAGAAATATGGGGTGTTTCACAAAATGAGTGGATTTAAGCAGATTAGGGAAAATTGAGTATCAAAGTTTAAATCTATTATTGGCAGGTGGCAAATGTTACAGGGAATACCTAGGATAGGAAACTTTCTCAAGCTGAGTAGGTTTGAGTTCTTCTGTGTCAGGACCGTGCGTGCAAAGTTTGGGGCTAGAACCCAAGTGAGGAATTAGTCACACAGGATATTAAGAGCCAACTGCATCTTGGGATATATTGTAGTGACCAGAAAAAGTCCATGCTTATTGTTTTACCTACTCTAATGTTTAGGGTGACTTTGACACATGGTGAGTTATCTTGGTTGCCATGCGTAGTAAAAGTGTGAGTTAGTGGATTGCTCACAGGCTTGGTGTAGGGACACATGCTAAAAGCGCTTCATACTCTGAGCTAGAGCAACGACCTGTTAAGCAGCATCTGTTTCATTAAATTCAATGCAAATGTACTGCTGAATACTTTTGGATGCTGTTTAATTATTAAAGGTTTCCTGATAGATATAATTGTCATGGACCAGTTTCTACGCACACCACACTGAAAAGCAGGACAACATTTGTGTCAGCAGTGGGATGTCCTTCTCCACTGTGAATTTAAGTAAAGCTAATTTAAATGAGGGGCTGTTGAAAACATGGTTCATTGCTGGACTGTTTCTGGTCTGTTAGCCAGTAAGATGGGTGAGCTTTTTTAGCTTTTTCAACTGAAATCTCCTCTCTCTTTCTTTCTTTCTTTCTTTCATTGCAAGTGCTTGACTGGTTAAGTCAGTTTTTATTTTAATTATTAAGATTTATTTTTTTTTATTTAGAATTAGTTTTGTGAACTAAAGGACTCTACTTGCTGGTTCATATGTTTGAAATTGCACAGTGCTAAAATAAGCCATGTACTTTACTTGTTTAACTAATGAGTAGGTAATTATCAATGGGATTGCTTTTTCCTGGAAATAATGAATAAAGTAATCCTGTTATGATTACTGTGAAATGATTAGTAATTTGGAATTCTTTCTTTAAGTAACTACCCCTATCCTGGTCATCATACAAAGCACAGGATAAGTGTCTTCAAGATGGCAGCTCCTGTTACATACTTTGAATTTAGTTTTGTTTCTGGTACCCAAATTGTATCCCATTGTCTAGGTAGCTTTGGGCATTGTCGGGCTACCGGTGCGCTGTGGCGCACTGGTGCGCCATGGAATTTTCTAGGGGCGCCGCGAAAACTTTTGTATAATATTTAAAATTGCTAGTGTTTTTGAACTTTTAGATGATTAAAAAGATAATGTTTAAAAAAAAATTTTATGTTGGAAAAACAGATAATGGAACACTTACGGAAATTAAGTCTATGAAACACGGGAGACTTCAAATGATCGACAAGGAGATGCGCATCTGTGTTTCGAAAATTGACCCTTGCATCAATCTCATATGTGCTGAAAAACAATCTCAATGTTCACATTGATTAAATTTAAGATTTATCCTTTGATTCCTTTATTAATAAAATGTCTTTCAAACTTGTAAAATGAACTATTTTTATTGGCGATTGTCCATAGATTGTGTTGTCACGACTTTATTTATGGGCAGTCTCTCAGGTGTGGCACGAAAGAAAATTTTTGGACTTAGTGCACCGCCACTCGAAAAAGGTTGCCTTTCACTGGCTATGGGTATGTCCCCAGGGACCGTAACTACTGATGAGTGGACCCCACAAGGTTTGCTTTGCCGTGAGTCTTGGGACACACATTGACTGTTTCATGAAACAGCAGTATGGGTCTGACTCATACCATTGTTTGAAGTTATCTTTGCAGATATTTTTTCTTCAGTCAAGAAGACAGAAACATCATCTTCTTCATCATTGTAATACGTCTTTTGTTATTAATTGTTTTACCAGGTCTCAAATGTTTTCTGACATGGGGAGGGGGTACTTTTAAGGCTTGTTTTTTTGGCTTGTTCTAACTGTAGCTGCACATGGCTAAGTATGCATGTATAATTAGCCATGTGGCACTGCAGAAACTAGTGGCTGAGGCAGCAGACAGGAATAGGTGTTATATTTTTGGTTGCAGTACTCATAATATTCTCATTATGGTCAACTAATTTACTCCTCAAATGAAAATACTGCAAGTTTTTTTTTTTTAAACACTTGCAGGGTGTAAATTTTACCAGATTGGGTCACGACATCACAGATACACAAAACTGATTGGGCTGCGATCTTACAGTACACATGCATTAAAGTTCTGCACATGGCTTCTACAGCTCTGTGATGTCATGCTGGCCTTGAAAAGCATCATGGGGCACTGGGAGAAAGATGATCGTCTAATCTGGCTGCACAGCAAATTTCCAGGAAAATATTCAGTGAAGAAGATCAGCTGTGAACACTTCGTATTCACTGTGAAAAATGCTTATAGCAAATTTTCCCAATCAACACTAGTCGTAACCTGTGGGTAATTTCATTGATGGGTTTAAATGGTAACTCAATTGACTGTGTTCTCATCTGAACTGCGGGTAATGAACATTGCTTTGTGCATTTCTAAAGAATTTTTATTTTTTGATTTCTAGTTTTCTGACTTTTGCTGCATTCTAAGACTCCTTGTTTTGGTGTTGATGCTTCAGTTTTCTTGATCTCCCAATTCTGATCCTTTTTTCTGTCTTTACACTTTTCTCTTGATTGCCCTTTTAAAAAGAGCCAGCTTGCCGACTCAACAGCTCCACGCTGATATATATAAGTTAAATGACCTCTTAATATGAGGAGGGAAAGGATTTCTTGTTTTGCCAATCAGTGTCACATTCATTAGAACAAGAAAACAGTAAACTGGTGTGGAGCTTATCAGACAGATGTTGACAAACACATAATCATGGAAAATGTATCAACTCAATAAATATTGACATCTGCAAACTCTTCATTTCCGTAATCCTTCTAGATGACACAAAAGGATCCCTAAGACAGAGCGTGGAGTATAAAGAAAAATCAAACCTTCACTATTTATTAGTGAGGTGCCTGCTGTACCAAGCACTTTTTTATTTGGCAGAGGAGGCAATTTGCTGTCAAGAAAAACTGAAATAGTAAATAGTGGTGCTGTTTCATCACGCTTGTTAATCCTTTCCCAAAATAAAGACATTGCAGAAAACTCTCATTGAAGGAGAATGAAAGGCTAAAAATTGCCATTAATACAAGCAGAAAAATAAATAAAATAGAAGCCTGTTGCCAATGTTTAGCCATCAATCTTTATTTTATCTAGGACCTTTGATGACACCTTCATTCAGTTGTTCAGCATACTAAATTATCCGTAGCAAATATCTTAATTTGTAGGGATGATTTTGTGGTGTTAACAATCATTTCTTTTATTGAAAATGTACGTGTGTTTAAAGTATAGTTTTAGAAATAGACTATTTGTTATAGGTCAATCAATTTCATTTAACCTCTTTGTGACATATGAGGTAGTGGTCTTAATACCATGTCTGACAACTGCATGTCTCTATCATCAGCGACCAGAGCAATAAATAGAGGAACTGCTGATTCCAGTACCACTCTACTGTTTCTTCCAGTTCCTTAGTTCCACTTTGGTTTTGCCAGTGTGCGTTTCATCCGCTATGAACGGCTAGGTCACTACCCCACGTGTTTTTACCAACAAAAATTCAGAATCTTCAACTTACTTGAAAGTGACATTTATATTTAATAAAATAAATACATTCAGATTGTTTTAATTTCTGATTGATGACAAGTTTGTCAGAAATTAGGTTGTATTTGTGAAATGTTTAAATTACTGACAGACCACCTCTATACTAGGTAGTCTACTGATGCCGTAGAACGTTTTCTAACAGTGCCCCGAGGGGATCGTTTCTGAATCTCCTGATTCAACTTAATGGACTTTTCATTAGCCAATTAGTAGTGCAGAAAAAAAATTAGGGTGCTGAAGAGAATGAATTTCTCTGATTCAGTGGCAAAGTCTATTTAAGGACATTCTATCTTTTTGAGGATAAGCCCATTATTGCATTGAATTAGTATTATAGTTTACTAACTGGCAGTGCTTGAAGCTGGCAATTCACCGCTTTGCTGTTTGAAGTATCATAAACTTTTACGCAAGTTCTGGCTGACTTTAAACACAGCTAGTACACATAGAAAAACTCTCACAATGTCTCAGTACTGTTGTTTTAACCAGCTGTTATCTCCTGGGAATTGCAGTGAGGAACACGATGTTAGCTGATAATAGATGAATCATCAGACTCTTCTTTTTTTCCATTTCAACCACCGTTGGTAGGACTTCAGTTCCCAGCAGCAAGCAGGAGTACTTACAGCACACAGTCAGTTGGCGTTCAGCAAATGGAAAGCCCTTAGAGTGGAGCTGCTGCGACCTTTTACATGCATCTGGAAACACAGAGTGGCATGGCTTTTGTCTGCAGAGTGTGTATTCATGTTGTCAGGAATGCCAGGGGCAACGACCCGGCCGGGACGCCGTGAGGGACCGGATGTGGGACTGCGCCCACCCTGGATCACGTGGGGGCCGCCTTCCTGGTTGCTTTGGGGGCCACGGGTTAAGGGCATGGAAGCCCCGCCCTGCAGGGGCCCGTGGTCACCGCCAGGAGGCGCACCAATGGGTCAACTTCCACAATGTATGATGGGATTTGTCTTCTGAAGACATGCATATCGTAAGTAATAGCATTCTCCATAGCTGATTTATTGTATATTCCATAGTATCAGAGTAAGATTTCAGTTTTCAGCTAACAATAAGCATTAAAGGATCCCCTGATAGTCCAGGAACACTTCCAAAAATGCCCATTGGAGGTGGATATCACCATCAAAACCCAGCTTGTCACAGAGAAAAAATAGAGTCTTTATAATTAAAAAGAATTATTCCTTAGAAAATGTTCTTCAGTAACAATGAAGCACTGTGGAGAACAATAGGCAGAAGAATTACCCAAAAACACTGAGGCTATCCAATGCACATGAATCCCAAAACAGTAATTCAGAAACTTAGTCAAGCATAAAGCATGAAGGTCAAAATTTCAATGGCACAAACACAGCACAAAACACAATTAATCTCATCACTCCCTGACACGTCTGAAATGAACCACCAGAAACTGTGGGAGACCCTCCAGATTTATAGGCAGAGGGCAGGTCTTGGTTGTGATTGGCAGGTTACTCCACCTCTGGGGGAACCGCCCACAAAACACATGGACTACAACACAGGCAGTTTACACACATAAACAAAATCAAAAGCAAAGAAATATGCAGAAGAACAACATAAATCACTGAATAAAAGAGACATAAAACGTGAATCTGAATCCCAACCAGGGGAGGAACTCTGGCAGGGAAATGAGAACACCTTAAAGATTGCAAAAAATGCATATGCAAAGCAAGACAAAAATCTTTAAACAGTAGTTGTTTTGCTTTTAATTAGCAAAAAAATCTACCAATGGGCTAAGCAAAATTTTACTAGACAAGATTGCTTAAAGTAAGCTAAATTATCATACATACAAATATTTTGATAAGTCAGTAATTCTTACAATAAGGAAAACAACATTTCATGTCATGATATAAATACTTTTACATTTGCTTAGATTTCATTTTTTGTAGTTAAGTCTCACCAATGATTAAGAAAATTGTTAGCTACACATTGCATTAGCGGTATGACTGACTATGCCACCTCACCACACCACTGGGTTTGACATTGCTGTTGAATGGTCTCTTTGACTAGAATCGGACACAAATTGATTGGGATCAGCATAACAGTTTCCCATTCAACATTTAGACTACAATGGTGAATGAACCTTACTTTTTCAAAATGACCTCAGCAAAATCCTGAGCATTAGATTTGATTTTTTACAGTGTAACATGCTGTTGTGACTCATCATTCAACATTTTCACATGCATGTGCATGGTAGACAGTTTAAGGGCTCTGGTAATAATATTTTCCCATCAAACCATGGGTTGGTGCTGTAGACTAATGCCTTCTCTTTTCTTCTCTCTGCAGAACTAAAAATGATTTGCAAGGCTAATATACACTCACCTAAAGGATTATTAGGAACACCTGTTCAATTTCTCATTAATGCAATTATCTAATCAACCAATCACATGGCAGTTGCTTCAATGCATTTAGGGGTGTGGTCCTGGTCAAGACAATCTCCTGAACTCCAAACTGAATGTCAGAATGGGAAAGAAAGGTGATTTAAGCAATTTTGAGCGTGGCATGGTTGATGGTGCCAGACGGGCCGGTCTGAGTATTTCACAATCTGCTCAGTTACTGGGATTTTCACGCACAACCATTTCTAGGGTTTACAAAGAATGGTGTGAAAAGGGAGAAACATCCAGTACGCGGCAGTCCTGTGGGCGAAAATGCCTTGTTGATGCTAGAGGTCAGAGGAGAATGGGCCAACTGATTCAAGCTGATAGAAGAGCAACTTTGACTGAAATAACCACTCGTTACAACCGAGGTATGCAGCAAAGCATTTGTGAAGCCACAACACGCACAACCTTGAGGCGGATGGGCTACAACAACAGAAGACCCCACCGGGTACCACTCATCTCCACTACAAATAGGAAAAAGAGGCTACAATTTGCACGAGCTCACCAAAATTGGACAGTTGAAGACTGGAAAAATGTTGCCTGGTCTGATGAGTCTCGATTTCTGTTGAGACATTCAAATGGTAGAGTCAGAATTTGGCGTAAACAGAATGAGAACATGGATCCATCATGCCTTGTTACCACTGTGCAGGCTGGTGGTGGTGGTGTAATGGTGTGGGGGATGTTTTCTTGGCACACTTTAGGCCCCTTAGTGCCAAATGGGCATCGTTTAAATGCCACGGGCTACCTGAGCATTGTTTCTGACCATGTCCATCCCTTCATGACCACCATGTACCCATCCTCTGATGGCTACTTCCAGCAGGATAATGCACCATGTCACAAAGCTCGAATCATTTCAAATTGGTTTCTTGAACATGACAATGAGTTCACTGTACTAAAATGGCCCCCACAGTCACCAGATCTCAACCCAATAGAGCATGTTTGGGATGTGGTGGAATGGGAGCTTCGTGCCCTGGATGTGCATCCCACAAATCTCTATCAACTGCAAGATGCTATCCTATCAATATGGGCCAACATTTCTAAAGAATGCTTTCAGCACCTTGTTGAATCAATGCCACGTAGAATTAAGGCAGTTCTGAAGGCGAAAGGGGGTCAAACACCGTATTAGTATGAGTGAGTGTGAGTTTGGGTGAGTGTAGCTACATTATAGCCCTTCCCTGTTAAGCTGTATTTGCATTGAATTATCATTTTTATCAAGGCCCCGCAATCCATATTAATCCCTACTATTCTCTATACTAATTAACCCTTGAGTGTAATTTAAATGGCTAAATAATTCTAAAAGCATGTGGTGAGCTGGGGCAAAGGTACAGATGGTAGGAAGAAGGCAAGTCAGAGTCTGAGGCAGGCAGACAGTAATCTCGTATAATACATCTATCTGGAGACAACCATGAGTGAATTGTGCTTAAAACTCCGTGGGAGCAATTAGACAGCTCACTGAGTGTCACATTTCTAAACCAATTCAACGGTTCCTGAAGGCGGCAGTCAAAGTAGAGGAAGGGGTTTTTGAATCCCAAAGATTTGGGGTGATCTTGTTAACCTGGTGCAACAGACAGCAAGCTTTTGATTACGTTAAACCATTTACAGTAGAAAAGTCTCCTAAAATATACCCATTTTAGACATATAAATGTGTGATGTATGAGCAGAGAACACATTGCATGTAAAAAAAAAAAACCTGATGAAAGGGAAAAGCCTTTCTGTAACATTACATTATACATTGTCATCAGATGGCATCAAGGGATGAATGGTAAACGTGCTGTGTGTGCTTTCTGTTATTCAGCTATACAACAATAATGCAAGAGTCAATGTAAGCTTGAAAGAATTGTCAGCGATATTCATGAAAATATGAACTGCAAAAATATGTACTTGAAATAATATAGTGTGTCACACTCCATTAAAAGAACTGCCGTTAAGAGAGCTGATAACAAAGAGCCACAGGAGATGCAGACTTCAGTACTCAAAACACCCGAATCAACAAAACTATCTAACAACACCAGTAGATGCACAGATGAGGCTGCACAACATCTACCTTATGACTGCACATTCTAAGCGATTAACTAAAGACATTTAACATTACTGTCTAATTAGAAATGCAAACATGCCATCACAAAGTAGCCGTGCCATTTTAACATGGTGGACAGCCATTGACCACAATGCTTATCTAGACTCAGGGAGTTGTTGTTGTTGTTTTGCCATATAGTGATGCAATAGTTAAGAACTTGTCAAACATGCGGAGCCCAGTAGCTGGGGTGGTCTACATGTGTGTATGTTTGTCTCCACTGTTGCAGAGCTCATTACAATGTGTTAATTGATTATGAAGCTTCATTTACCTTGAATGGATATAACTGTATTTTGAGCTTTTTATTTACTCTCACTGTCAAGTCTTTTGTTCAGTATTGTTTGCTCTCTCCCTGAAACCCTGGCAGTGGTTTAAAAATGCACAGACTGGTGGAAGTGGAGGTGGTGTTCTAGGAAGAAGCTCCGTGGGTGTAGACTTTGTGGCACCGGATTTTGCTGCAATTTACTACACACTTTTTAACAGGTTGTCCCCAGATGTTTATTCTCACTTGAGAATCACGTCTGTCCTCGCGGGACTACGCAGAAAGAGACAGAGGTAAAAAGTTGGAAAAAGAGTGGTAGTGTGTGGCCCTGTAGCCAAGCCACCACAGCAGCAACTTGAATCTGTGCAGATGCAGCCCAGGTAGGTACTAGCATTTTTTTTTTCCATCCCGTTTGGAAATTTTCCTCCTTTACGGATAAGTGCTGTCATGAATGTGCATCAATGGATCACCCTCCGGGCTCATCTAAGGTATGTAATATCACTCTGGGATGAGAGGGGGCACTGGATCTAATCATGTCCTTTTCAGTTCCTTCCACAGTGCCAAGACAATGCCAAGTGACAGTAAATGACTCCACCACTTCCAGTCTCCAACCGATAAATTACAAGGTTGTCAGAAGCAGAGTACACCACAGGATGTACTTCCCAAATAAACCTTTCAACAAACAATAATTGTGTCTTTATTTTGTCTAATTTGATTTCCGCTTCACACTACAGAGCTCCTGTTTTGTCTTAAATTTGCTTTGGATTAAAAGAGAATGACTGGGTTGGTACCCCAAAGTATTCACAGTGCATCACTTTTTCCACATTTTGTTATGTTACAACCTTATTCCAAAATGGATTAAATTAATTTTTTCCTCAGAATTCTACACTCAACACCCCATAATGACAACGTGAAAAATGTTTACTTGAGGTGTTTGCAAATTTATTAAAAATAAAAAAACTGAGAAATCACATGTACATAAGTATTCACAGCATTTGCTCAATATTTTGTCGATGCACCTTTGGCAGCAATTACAGCCTCAAGTCTTTTTGAATATGATGCCACAAGCTTGGCACACCTATCTTTGGCCAGTTTCGGCCATTCCTCTTTGTAGCACCTCTCAAGCTCCATCAGGTTGGATAGGAAGCGTTGGTGCACAGCCATTTTAAGATCTCTCCAGAGATGTTCAATCGGATTCAAGTCTGGTCTCTGGCTGGGCCACTCAAGGACATTCACAGAGTTGTCCTGAAGCCACTGCTTTGATATCTTGACTGTGTGCTTAGGGTCGTTGTCCTGCTGAAAGATGAACCGTCGCCCCAGTCTGAGGTCAAGAGCGCTCTGGAGCAGGTTTTCATCCAGGATGTCACTGTACATTGCTGCAGTCATCTTTCACTTTATCCTGACTAGTCTCCCAGTTCCTGCCGCTGAAAAACATCCCCACAGCATGATGCTGCCACCACCATGCTTCACTGTAGGGATGGTATTGGCCTGGTGATGAGTGGTGCCTGGTTTCCTCCAAACGTGACGCCTGGCATTCACACCAAAGAGTTCAATCTTTGTCTCATCAGACCAGAGAATTTTGTTTCTCATGGTCTGAGAGTCCTTCAGGTGCTTTTTGGCAAACTCCAGGTGGGCTGCCATGTGCCTTTTACTAAGGAGTGGCTTCCGTCTGGCCACTCTACCATACAGGCCTGATTGGTGGATTGCTGCAGAGATTGTTGTCCTTCTGGAAGGTTCTCCTCTCTCCACAGAGGACCTCTGGAGCTCTGACAGAGTGATCATCAGGGTCTTGGTCACCTCCCTGACTAAGGCCCTTCTTCCCCGATTGCTCAGTTTAGATGGCCAGCCAGCTCTAGGAAGAGCCCTGGTGGTTTCGAACTTCTTCCACTTACGGATGATGGAGGCCTCTGTGCTCATTGGGACCTTCAAAGCAGCAGACATTTTTTTGTAACCTTCCACAGATTTGTGCCTCAAGAAAATCCTGTCTCGGAGGTCTACAGATAATTCCTTTGACTTCATGCTTGGTTTGTGCTCTGACATGAGCTGTCAACTGTGGGACCTTATATAGTTAGGTGTGTGCCTTTCCAAATCATGTCCAATCAACTGAATTTACCACAGGTGGACTCCAATTAAGCTGCAGAAACATCTCAAGGGTGATCAGGAGAAACAGGATGCACCTGAGCTCAGTTTTGAGCTTCATGGCAAAGGCTGTGAATACTTATGTACATGTGCTTTCTCAATTTTTTTATCTATACTAATAAAACGCAAAGCCCTCACTGACTCACTCACTCACTCACTGACTCACTCACTCAGTCACTCACTCACTCACTCACTTACTCACTCATCACTAATTCTCCAACTTCCCGTGTAGGTAGAAGGCTGAAATTTGGCAGGCTCATTCCTTACAGCTTCCTTACAAAAGTTGGGCAGGTTTCATTTCGAAATTCTACGCGTAATGGTCATAACTGGAAGCTATTTTTCTCCATTTACTGTAATGGAGTGAGCTCGAAAGCCGTGGGGGGCAGAGTTTCGTGTGACATCATCACGCCTCCCACGTAATCACGCAGTACGTAGAAAACAAGGAAGAGCTCCAAAAAGCTCTGAAGAAAACATGCATTATACAATTGAGAAGGTAGCGAAACAATAAGAAGCGAGCGAGTGACATATACAACCATATTCATGAGTGCTGCTACTTCGGAAACAAAGCAAGGTGTAAACCTAAAGTTTAAATTAAGTTCATAGACAGGCTGCCACTGGCGTTTGTAATTTAGTGCCTGCCCATATAAGGCCGTCCGTCAGCGGCAATCCAATAGAAACACTGCCGCTAAATATTCACGAGTGAAGGACTGTGCTTATGCAGAGGAAGATGAGATGGTCAGGGTGGTTTTTGGCATAAACTGCGAGAGAAAGTTTTAAGTGCCAGGTCTTAGCTAACATTAAATAGAGCCGTGGACATTGCACAAGATGGCACCAGCACAGCTGGGAACCTTAGATGCATGTACACCAAGCGGCTCACGTGAAATGACGCAGTGCACAGACAAAAAGCAACAGTTCCAAAGAGTGCTGAACAAAAACCGAATTACACAATTGAGAAGGCAGCAAAAAAATATGAAGCATGTGATACATACAAGCATATTCATAAGTGCAGCTACTGCGGAAACAAAGCACACGGTGGAAAAAGTCAATGTCCAGCTAAAGGAAGACGGTGTAAAAAAAACCCTGTGCATGCAGTCCGTGATGTCTCAAATAAAGAGGAAGACGAGCTGTTTATTGATGCAGTAAGAAACGAATCGATATATGAAACCTGTTATCTTTACAACGATTGACAAACATGGAATGTAACTTGAACACAACACATCCTACAAATACGAACCTGATTGAAAGAAATAATGATAATTAAATCCTTGATGACAGCAACACTCAATAACACTCACAAAACAATTACTGTATATTGACAATCATGTTACATTATTTTTAAAATGTTCCCTTTTCTTTTTCATAACTTCTTTAACACACTACTTCTCCGCTGCGAAATGCGGGTATATATATATACCCTGATCTACATACTCTCAAATAGACAAGCCACATGCTGTGGCGCAATGGTAGAGGCTTCGCCTCTAGCTCCAAGGTTCGATTCCCGAGAGGGCATGCACTGAATATGTATGTGCACTTCCCGATTCATTTTACCCTCCCATCCCCTTGGTTTGAGTCTTATGAAAAAATATGCGGTTAACGCAGAATCATGTTACGTTATTTTTAAAATGTTTCCTTTTCTTAGCACAAGCACAGCTGAGAAGCTTCGATGCATGTACTCCATAATCACACTTTCAATTCCAAGCAAAGGGGAACTTTTGTCAATGCATGATTTCCTGGTACATCGATTACAGTGATGCACACATCAGAGCTACAAAAATGTTAGAGTCGGAATAAAGCGCGTTGCTACGACTGATCGGAGGAAAATTTCATTTCAAAAGACTACCCGACGGAAGCCTTGATAAAAGCATGGTTTTGTGCACACTGAAAAGCAAGCAAAATTAGATGCATTACAGAAAGCGGACTTTGTGGCTCTTACTGGGGATCATTGGACTTCCGTGACCGTTAGTAATTCTAATTACATCTAATTACAAAATGTTCAATGATCACACTGTTTAAGCCTAATGTACAAAATAATTTTGGCTAACGTTACTCAGAGTTTAAAGATTAAGCTGGTCAAATTACCTTTTATGTTTCTGCCTTATTTTTTTAAGAAGAAAAACTGCACTTTATGTTCTGAAAATGTACTTAAAGTACCTAAAATACCACTTTATTTTTAAGTCTGCCCAATTTTAGCCAGAGATGATATTTTTGTTTCTGTTTTGAATTGAAATGCAGTTTAAAAGCATTTTTTTTTCAGAAATTAAAAGAGCTTGAGTTTACAATATTCATGCCAATTTCTATTATTTGATTCTGTTGCTCACAAAAACCCTTTTATATTAAAAACAAAATTTGCGATTTGGGGCAAATTTTCATGTGTGATTACATACGATTAATCAAGATTAATTATTACACAGCCTCTAATTGATTAATTTTTTTAATCGAGTCCCACCCCTAATATATATATGTAGATATATATATATGTAGATTTGTATATATATATGTATATATGTGTATATGTGTGTATATATATATATGTATATATGTATATATATATATGTCTTTATTTGTATATGTGTATATACAGGGTATATATGTATATGTGATGTGTATATATGTTTATATATGTGTGTGTGTGTATAGAGGTACATATATATATACACTCACCTAAAGGATTATTAGGAACACCTGTTCAATTTCTCATTAATGCAATTATCTAATCAACCAATCACATGGCAGTTGCTTCAATGCATTTAGGGGTGTGGTCCTGGTCAAGACAATCTCCTAAACTCCAAACTGAATGTCAGAATGGGAAAGAAAGGTGATTTAAGCAATTTTGAGCGTGGCATGGTTGTTGGTGCCAGTCTGAGTATTTCACAATCTGCTCAGTTACTGGGATTTTCACACACAACCATTTCAAGGGTTTACAAAGAATGGTGTGAAAAGGGAAAAAACATCCAGTATGCGGAAGTCCTGTGGGCGAAAATGCCTTGTTGATGCTAGAGGTCAGAGGAAGAATGGGCCGACTGATTCAAGCTGATAGAAGAGCAACTTTGACTGAAATAAACACTCGTTACAACCGAGGTATGCAGCAAAGCATTTGTGAAGCCACAACACGCACAACCTTGAGGCGGATGGGCTACAACAGCAGAAGAGCCCACCAGGTACCACTCATCTCCACTACAAATAGGAGAAAGAGGCTACAATTTGCACGAGCTCACCAATATTGGACAGTTGAAGACTGGAAAAATGTTGCCTGGTCTGATGAGTCTCGATTTCTTTTGAGACATTCAAATGGTAGAGTCAGAATTTGGCATAAACAGAATGAGAACATAGATCCATCATGCCTTGTTACCACTGTGCAGGCTGGTGGTGGTGGTGTAATGGTGTGGGGGATGTTTTCTTGGCACACTTTAGGCCCCTTAGTGCCAATTGGGCATCGTTTAAATGCCACAAGCTACCTGAGCATTGTTTCTGACCATGTCCATCCCTTCATGACCACCATGTACCCATCCTCTGATGGCTACTTCCAAACTTCATGGTTTCTTGAACATGACAATGAGTTCACTGTACTAAAATGGCCCCCACAGTCACCAGATCTCAACCCAATAGAGCATCTTTGGGATGTGGTGGAACGGGAGCTTCGTGCCCTGGATGTGCATCCCACAAATCTGCATCAACTGCAAGATTCTATCCTATCAATATGGGCCAACATTTCTAAAGAATGCTTTCAGCACCTTGTTGAATCAATGCCACGTAGAATTAAGGCAGTTCTGAAGGCGAAAGGGGGTCAAACACCGTATTAGTATGGTGTTCCTAATAATCCTTTAGGTGAGTGTATATATATGCCAGCAACACTCATGACAATGACAACACAATTACATTGTCAATCATGTTACGTTATTATTAAAATGTTTCCTTTTCTTTTTCATTACTTCTTTAACACACTACTTCTCCGCTGCCAAGCGCGGGTATTCTGCTAGTTTTTAGTAAATTAGCAAAAATCTCAAGTAAACTTTTTTCACATCACTCCACTTGTCATTATGGGATGTTGTGTGTAGAATTCTAAAGAAAAAAATGCATTTAATCAATTTTGGAATAAGGCTGTAACATAACAAAATTTGGAAAAAGTGATGCGCTGTGAATACTTTCTGGAAGCACTGTATCATTTGAACTTCTCATTTCTCACTCGACCACAGTGTAAAATATCTTTGCCGTCATTTTGGGTAAGAAATTCCACCCCATGATACATAAAAGTGTTCTTCAAAAAGTTTCTGCTCTGTTTTGTTTGCATTTTTACTTTCTCGTACACAAACTATAGGTAAAGTAATATAATCGTCAAAAAATTCGACCTCGAGATTTTGATGAATCTCAAAATTTTAAACTTCCATGAGTCGTTTTTAAAATGATGTCTGTGTGTGTACGTAAACATGATAACCTGAGTACGATTTCACTTATGTCAATCATATTTTGCATACAAGTATTAGGTACAAAACGTAGATTTCTTTCAACTTTTGAGCTATTTCCACTAACTGGAAGTGGTACTTTTTAATTTGTGCAGCTGCAGAGTCCGATTTATTCAACTTTTCTTTTATAATAATTGTTCAATACAATAATTAATTTGATTTGATTTGTTGTTGATGGTTCTTTAATGTACATAATATAAAAATATAATAATTGTCTTGCGGTTTACTCCTCAAATATCCATCCCCATGTCTGAGTATACAAGAAAGTCAAGGGGAGATCACTCCTGATTTTTGTCACAAGCACCTGCTTAGACATTCCAGCATTGTAACTTTTAATCTGTTGACTACGCACCTTGCTGCCCTCTCATTGGGTGAGGTGGTACCATGCCACTGTGAGGCGCTGAAATGTTGTGAATACAACTGTGCACCTATCAATTTATACCAAAGAAGAGTAGAGAAGTATATCCTGTTTGACAACCACTCCATCCAGTTTTGATGCTCAGTTGCTCCTCACATGACGTAGTCCCTGATGGGCACCTCTTTCTGATTCAGTGTCACAGACAATCAGTGATTCTCCAGCTCAAGCGTAATCACTCCACTTCCTAGACAACATTCCTTCTACATTTCAGTGCCATCTCTGCTCTGGGGAAATCTTACTGATAGATTATGATCTCTTAGGCTGAATTGGAGACTTTTTTTTCTTACAGATGGGACAAAAAATGAAGAAGCAGATTTTTATCATAAGGGAAGCCATTATGATACACCTCAGAAAAAAAAACAATGACATTGTAACATGTGAATACAATTAAAAAATAATGCATAAAAATAATTTCCAAGTGAACATGAAAATAAAGGGCATCTGATTCATGATTAAAATTAAAATTAATAATTCTGACACAGCATTGAAATAAATTAGAACCCCCATCTGTCACCCTCTGCGACAGGACCAGTCAGCTAATAGAATGTCAGAAATTTTATTTTGTGAAATACATCTTAGCAAGTGCTACTTTTGAAATTCAGATGTTGTCACAAACCACTGTCAATTTGAGTTTACAGTGCACTGGTGCTCTTGGGCTTGTTAAATGCAAATAGATTGTTCCTGTAAAAATCCATAATCAGATTCACACCATCACCAAGCAGTGATTTTGCTGACTATTTCTTAAAAGAATTTTATTTGAATTGATCTGTACATACAACTGACAGAAATGACCTGCTGGGGACCTAATAGAAGAGCCGCTGCACTTTGGGAACAAGGAAAGGCAGTTGAGGGGGTTTGAGCGTCTAGTAAGGATGCCCAGGAGATTCAGGGCAGACACAGCCAGCTGAAAGGATTATTTTTCTTATCCAACCTGAAACTCCCTAGGAATTCTGTAAATAGATTTAGAGCCTTTTGATAGAGATAAGGAAGTGACCCTGACAAGTACAAACAAATGTATGAGTCAGTAGATAAGTAAAAGTCCCAGTGCCTCTATTTTGTTCCTTGCTCTTTTTATCTCTTGTTCTTAACTCTATAACATGTACATCTACTGACAATTCAGCAGGTACCTACAGTCCTCTTCTGACTTTTCACTGTCATTACCTTTCACTCTTACTTATTGCGTTCTTTTTATATCCGTTGTATTAACTGTTGAGGTTCCAGTCACAAAAACATAAAGGAAGAGCCTCAAAAAACTAAACAAAAAAGCCACACCTGTCCCAAACACCTGTGAGGCCTACCAGATAGGCCTCACTCTTCAAGGCTGCCTAGTCCTAAAATGGGGCCAAGGATATGAAAGTTCAAATAATTTCAATAGTACTAAAAAATGCCCTTCATGGGAGAACCTCTGGTCTTTAGGACAAAAACTAAACCAAAACCTTTACAATTCAAGGCTTTAGGAAATAATTAAAAAATAACAACAAACACGTGTTGTGCACATGGGAGACAGCTTATGAGCTCGAATAAGTGTAATCACCCACCGAGCAGGAACTGGCACAGTGTTCTAATCTTTTCTCTCTTTCTCCCTCTGCAGACCAGCTGACTGATGACTTTTCCATTACTGACGTCATTACCAATTTCCGCTGTACTGGAGGCACCCCTTCCAGTCTATCCTCCATATAAACCGCCACTCATCCCTTTTACCTTCAGTTAGTTCTGTTGTGAACTCGAATCTGTAAAGACGATTGTTGTTTTTCTTGTTAGTTTGTTCAAGTATATGGGCTATCACATTGGTATCCCTAGCTCTTTTTCCGTGGTTACATCTTCTTTATTCACATAGGCAAGGTAAAGAAAAAGAAGAACAGAAATAATCAAAAAAGGTTTGCCAAATGGGCTATCCAAAGCAAAAAAATCCATAATCCAAGATCGAAATCCAATAACTGAGGGAAAAATTAACAAGGAACCAGAGAATTCAAATGATGCTTACAAATGATCGCAACACTCAATGTAGCTGTAGGAGTGTAAGTTGTGTTCAAGCACGGGTAAAACGTGTGCTGAAAGAACTCTCTTAGTCCAAAAGTTTGTTTTAAAATATTTAGTGAAAACTCAAAGCAAATAATACACTCAAGAATAAAGAAAAAAGGTTTTTACACACGTAGAATAAAAGGCAAAAAATTAGACAAAATGTTATCTTCTCTAAACTTAGGTTTTCTTGTAAAACTTTAGTTGTTTCTTTACTTAAAGATGCTTTACTTCTTCTTCTGTATGCTTTATAAGTACGGCACAGTACATTCAATTAAGTACTTTGTCTTTCATGTTACATGGCACACAAAACACACAAGGCACAGTTTAAAACCGTGTGCCCTCAACACCTTATACCTGGCAAGGCTGATCACTAACTGAGAATAATGTTTAGTCAGAGAGGCTAGAAATAGCTAGAATATACCAATTCAATTCAACTTATGGGGGTTATAGGGTCCTCCCATAGATTATGCACTAATATTTAGTAAAAACATTCATATAACTTAAATAACTAGCAAACACTCAATGACTGTTATGTACTGTATACTGACTCTGAACAAGACAATGTGTTTTTGTATGAAAAGGGATCAGCTGATTGGCACATAGTCAGAAGTTTGTACCAGGGTCGTAACCAAAGAATACCAGCTGATCGATTGGCAACTTTAAAATACATTGCAATGCAAAATCAAAGGTCAAAAGAAACAAAGCAATTTGAATTCAAGGATGTCTTTTAGCAAAGGTTAGAGTCACATGACAATACTGTTTTTGTCTAATATTCAGGTCCATAAAGGATGTAAGTGTCGCTCTTCATATTTCTTTTTTGGTGATGACATGCGTTGCATATTTTTGGGTGTTCTGGGATAGATCGCTAAGGCAACAGCTGACGTGGTCATTCCTAAACTAATGCTGCTTGTAAAAAACACATATGGTGCTGCGGCAAAACTGTAAATATTTACAACTTTTTCATTTTATCATAAAATATAAAAATGGATGTAGTATTTAAAATCCTTGATGTTCAAAATAAGTTTATAGATTCATCCATATTGAAAATCTGTGTTGGAAGGCTACAAAAGAAATTATTAAAGACCACTAATCGTCACATCACTGAGTGCTCATTTCAGCTTCTTTAAACTTTTGTTTGTTCCCACTTATCTATCATGCTGATGGTGTCTGTTTTTCACACAAAAACTTATGAACCCTTGGGGCTTGAAGCTTGATCATGGTCTTGATTAAAAGTTTATGCCTTGATATGTGTAACACTGCACATGAATTGGATGTGTTGGTGACCTCAGCCATGAAATTGGGCCTTTCTGAGTAGGCATAAATGCAGCAGAGTGCCTCAAAACAAGCAGCAATACGAGTGTGTGTTGTGCAACCACAAGATTGACCTTCGGGTCTTTCTCACAGCAGGTACCTCATGTACCTCACGGCAAGCTGTGACATGGATACACTCTTTGTCTGACATCCTTCTGAGCAACATAGCAGAGCACTTCATGGCAAGCACTGCCAAACAGACTTGCACCATGGCTGACAGGACAAGAACCGCGGGGAGTTCTGGAGATAGTAAAGCACATTGTACTGTCTGACTGATCGTTTGCATTCGTTTGGCTCTAGGATGCAATGATGGATTTCTTTTCTGATTGCTGCTTTTGGATTTTTTCTTATTTGAGAACTTTGATTTCTTAATTTTGGATTTTGGCAAGGTTCTGCTTGCTGGGGTTTGCTTTCAGGTATCGCCTGTTTTGACTCACCTGTGCTTTGGTTACTGTTTATTTTGGTTAAATATATTCTCTAATTATAATGGGGTTTTAAAGTACCATTCCTGCCTTTTGGTGATTTTTTTAAGATATTTTTTTAGCATTCCTTGGCCATTTTTTCCTTTATTTTTATAGGTTGAAGCCTAATTTTGAGTTTGGAGAATTGGCTGATATTGTTTTCCACAAGCTGGAGAAACCTGAGTGTAGATTTTGGACTCTTAATAATAATAATAATAATTCTTTACATTTGTTTATTACTTGTCTAACTACTCAAGGCGTTTTCTCATAGTGAGTGGGGAGACACTTCAACCACCACTAATGTGTGGCATCCACCTGGATGATGGGACGGCAGCCATTTTTGTACAAGTACGCTCACCTCACGTTAGATGTTAAGTGGTGAAGTGGTGTGAAAGACAGATAGTAAGGGATAGGGAATGATAAGGGGGCCAGAATGACTAAGCAATTGAGGGCAATTTAGCCTGGATATTGGGATACACCCTACTCTTTACGAAGGATGCCCAGGGATCTTTCATGACTACAGAGAGTCAGGAGCTCAGTTTTACATTTTATCCAAAGGATCGCACCATTTTTACATCACAGTGTCCCTGTCCCTGCACTGGGTCATTGGGATCCACACATAGACCACAGGGTAAGCAACCCCTGATGGCCTCACCAACACCTCTTCCAACACCAACACAAGCATTTCTTAGATCTGTCTGGGCCTCAACATGCTCAGCTTCAGATGGATGATTTCTTCTGAAGTGTAGATGACATGGCTGCCTCATTTAGAGCCTGAGAGCCTGCTGGAATCACAACATACACGCACATCTCTGGTCCACCATACTAATTTAAATTTAAATTTGACAGTACGTGTGTCATTGTGATTTGGAGATTATGATTTTTGCTAACATTCTCATTCTTCTTGGATTCCGATACTTTTCTTCAGTGACATTGTGTTTTTTTGCTAAGATTTTGGATCTTTCTCCTTCCCGTTTTACTTTGACTTTGTTCCCTTGTTTTGCTTTAACGTTTCTAGTTTTAATTTATCATTATATTTTTGTTCTATTGCAACACCATTTGTTTCTTTAATGGGTGCAGCCATTTTATGTCTTTGTTGTTAAGATGCAGTCCTCTCTTTTCCAGGTGATGTGTCCCAGAAGCCTCCTCTCAAAGTACAGCCAGTGCTGCTTTTCAGTCATTGTCTAAGTTTGTGAATAAATCATTCAGAAGTGCATTGCTAACAGATTCTCAGCTTAATAGACTTTTGGACTTGGTTCTTCTCATTTCACATTTGGTTCACATACTGAGTTTAGTTGTATGATTCTTCATTTTTCTGGTTTTGGCATTCCAAATCTTTACATTTCTGACAGAGGAGGAAACCGCAGTAACCAGGAGATAAACTCAGACATGCAGTGACCAGGCTGACATTCATACATGGTCTCCTGGAGTTGTGTGGTAGCAGTAGTCAGACAAGAGCACTTAGGGGACACATGCAGGGCTCCAATAAGGTAAGCAGTACCACTCCAGCTCAAAGACAATGCAGTCGCTAATACTTTCTCCCTTTTCATCCGTAGTCCTGAAGTCTTCAGAAACTTATTAAGAACACTTGTCTCATTTCCCTAGAATTCCCGTTGCTTCCTGATATCACAATATATAAACCAGCCTCACACCACAGGAAGGCTTTCATTAATGGACCCCTGAGCACAGAAGACGGAGCTCCTACCTTGAGGCATTTGTAAGGCCTGACCCTTTACGTAAATACACGGTGGCTCTCCATCTGTAAGTTACTTTGTTACTGTGACTGTTTTTTCCTTTTTTGTTGCTCCATTGAAACAGGGTTTATTATAGAGGTGCCCCAACTCTTCCCTTATCTCATTCCCTAGTGTCACACGTGCAAAATACTGCACCATTTTACAGCCTATGGCATCCATTATTTTATAAAATTTGTAAAAACAGGTAAAGCACACTGAACACGATGATTCACAACATAATTCACTTGCTTTCTCCCTTTGGTCATTGCTACAATTTGTTAGATTTTTTCTTATTTTCATAAGCTTCTCATAGTTTGCTAGAGTGTTTTTAAATATCGAGGAGTTTTAATAAAACTTTAGAAGTTTAGCATTATGCTGTGTAATTTTCCAAATTGTAATTTGTAGGTGCCAGACATCAGGATACAATGACACTTTGCTAAGCGGCTTTTCCCAGAAGCTGCGTTCTGTGACGTCATCATCGTGTGTATTTATAAGCTGCTACCTTATGCTCCTCTTTGTCCAAGATTCTGGATATTGTAACAAACCTTAACATGTGTTCTTCTGTTATAGTTACAGACTTTCAATCTTTTGCTATGAGTTCTGGACTGCAATTCTTGCTTCGTGTTTTGTGATTAATGACTCGATTGATTGACTTCCTGGCTTTAACTTTGGTTCATTCTTTGTTTGCATTTTCATCTCCTGGTCCCTTTATACCCCATGTGGCCTGCCATTTTAACAGCTCTGGCAGTAAAGTCATGAACTTGTTTCCATATATTACATAATAAAATACTGCACAGCCTCTCTACAAATACTAATAACTGTGATGGATGGCACACATGGGCAGGTGTCCTGGATGGGATGGGGTATGGTTTCTTAACTGGTTTGAAGGCCAGCCCTACAATGGCACAAGAAACAGGGTCACAAGCATCCTGCACCAGCTAGAAGACAGGCAGAAGATGCCAGTGTGGCAATGGGTTCACTGGCATCTAGGCAGGGTTGAACCAATGTGCAATACCTATCCGGGAGGCCACTTTATTGGAAGGACAGGGGGAGACAACCTGGCGGGATTACATGCTCTCCCAACACAATAGGTGGCAGCCTCTCTGGGCGATGATACCTGTACAGACACCTGTAAGGCACGCTGGGAACTGTAGTCCTTTAGGATAGCATCATCGGTTTCCGTGGGTGCCACCTGGGGATGCTCCCTACTTTTTGGGACTTCTAATTGACCCGGAAGTAATTCCATTGGGCTATGCCGTAGCACTGGAAGTACTTAATTCCTGAGTCCAAAATAAAAGAGACCACTTGACCGTATCCAGGTGAGCTGGAAATATGTGGAAGAAGGACAAAGCTTACACGGAGGAGTGGAAGGAGAGAGGAACAAGAAGAAGAAGAAGAATTCTGTGGTTTATGTTGCTTTTGTAGCCTTTGTGTAAGGTAAGAATAAACCTTTCATTTAAACTGGGACTTGTGCCTATGAGGTGGTGTCGGGGGGTTGGGGTGCTGCAACGTCCTCTGGTGGTCACATGACATATAACGTTATTTTAGGTAATGTCCTCGGCGGAGAGTCACTACAGTCCAAACTCTATCATATCTCTTATGTCAAGCAGGGACTTCCTACAGGAGGTGTCAACTTTTTAGCAAATTTAGGTTTTCTTTCTTTTCAAGCTTTACGTTTTCCCTTTTAACGTCTTTATCTAATAAAGTTCCCATTTCATCAAACAGCAATATCAGTTTCCAAAGTTTAACAACTGTGTGATTGCTTCATAATCTTCAGTAAGCTGGCCTGTGGAGAGCCTTCCAGCAAATGAGAGAGACCTCCTTTAAAAGAACTACTCCAAAAACTGGCACGGAAAGCTGAATGAAGCTCAACTGATGTCTCTTTAGAGTCCTGCAGCTGTAAGCACCGACATGTTAGCTGCTGCCCACTTCCTACACAAAGTGATGCTAGCAGATGATTTGGAAACATACACGCTGGCACTCGAGTGCAAGAGGATGGGGCTCAAGTGCTACAAGACTGAACAGGCAGCTATCACAGTCTGATTTTGACCAGGAAAATTCTGAAGCTATCATTTCAAATGCTTTTTTTATTTTGTTAGTTGGCTGGAGGAAAAATAATAAATACACTTTCATTACTAACATTAGTTTTTTCCATACTTTGCACTAAGAGCTTCATTCTTCTAAGAACCTCAATTCACTTATAGTGTACTGTAGAAGACAACCTTTCTGTAAAATTCTTTGTCTGTTAAGCTGTTCGGTTTTATTGCTTTTTGTTTAACTGCCCTAAGGTGGATGAGTTCATCCAAGTGTGCAGGCCCTCCAGCTACTGTAGTCCCGACCTTGGAATGAAACATCATGCCTCTCTCTGTGTAACATGATACAGGATGATTGAATGTCCCATGTAGGGATATTTTTGTAATAGAGTAACATGTTATCAGCTATGTGTTAAATATGCTTTTGTATATTTATACACTGTAAAACATTTGTCTAACAAAGGATTGGCAGCACTCCTGTGATTACAATGCAAAATACATGGGGTGCTGCAAAGAATGTCTTTATTATTGGTGGAGTCTGAAGAAGCTTTTAATGAAAGTAGAACTAGGATCAAAATTTCATCTTTCCCAATAAGTAGAACATCAAAGAAGTACTGGTAAAAGTTAGGGCACAATAACTCTCACACACTCACTTACTGTATATTTGGCCAGCTAGGTGCTATCAATGATCCCACAACCAGGGGTCTCATTTATAAAGCTTGCTTATGCACGAAAAAAAAAGCATGAAATACACGTTGTGGAGATCAGCCCGGACACAGACAAAGACGCAAACTCACAAGTCCAAAGCACATGTTTATGCTTCTTTAAGGCTTTACAGCACCACACAATGCACAGATCACCAATCAAAGCTTAGTCCTTTTTACTCTCTCCTTGTCTCTTTTCCTCTCTTCTCCTTCACTCCTCTTCCACAAGCTCTGTCTTCTGCCTCCAGACTCCGGCTCCCAGAATGGAGTGAGGCGGCCTCTTTTATAGTGCCCCCCAGGAGCACTCCAGGTGCTCCTTGACGATCATCCGGCAGCACTTCCTGGTGTGGTGGAAATGCTGCATGAACACCTGGAAGCACTCCCAGTGTTCCCGGATCTTCTTCTGGCAGCACTTCCTAGGGTGGCAGAAGTGCTGCCATCCAGGGCCTCACAATAGGGTTGAACTTCCAAGCTCCAATGCCTTGCCCCCGATACAAACCAGGGAGACTGCCCTCTCTTGTCCCGAAGGAGGTACTGTCTCTCTCCCAGTACTTCTATCCTCCAGGCATCCTGGCTGGTAAGAGCCCCAGCTGTCCGCCACAGTGTACACAAGTTTTCACATAAATGTGAGGATTTATAAAAGAAAACTTAATAAAAGATAAATACGAAAATAAAAGAAGTTTGACCCACACGTATGCAACATTTTGGAGAAACCTTGAAATGGCGACACTCATGCTCAAGCATGGCAATGCAGCCACAACAGCCAAATGATGAATCAATCATGTGTATAATAATTCATACCACTGAGTCACAATTAAAATGTGCATTGATGTGACAAACATATTACATCTCAACGGTGATGAGTATGATGTATAGACTGTATTTTAGTTCCTTTTTAAGAGAGCTAATGCTATGTATTTACACTGAAGATGTTTTTGTGTTTTTGTCAGTTCTGTGACTGGGGAGTCCCTCAAGCACAATAATCACTTTCAAAAATAGCTTTCTATGGGGGGAAAATACCATTAAACCCCGACTAAATACAAGAAAGGGCCATGAAAAGCCTTTATAAAATAAAAGGGTTTATTTTCCAAATGGTACTGAGGTTCCAAGGATCTCAAAGGAGATGCCTGAAGAGGCAAGGCAAACACATCAAACAAATCCCAAATCTGAATCTAAAGTTGTGCTCAAAACAGTCCCAATACAGAATCCAACGACATCATCGAGAAACAGAGCAAAGGGTCAACAATCTGGGAATAACAAAGCAAAGGCAAAGACAAGAAACACTCCAGTCCCTAGCACGTTCGAAATGAACCACCAGGAACTATGGAAGGCCCTCCCATAAATAGGGTGGAGGGCCATTCATGGCAGTGATTGGCAAGTGGCCCCGCCCCCTGAGGAACCACCCACAAAATGCAAGGGACATAACCTAGGTCATTACCCCTTACAATTGAATACAAAGAAAAATGTACAAAGTAAATACAAATAAATGGGATAAAATTAAACAATACGAACAAAAACACAACTGTGAGCCCCAGCTGGAGGGGAAATGCTGGATGAATTATGACAGTCAGTTTATATCGGATACTTGTTGACACTTCTCAAGAAACTGGCCACAAGGTCAGGAATATCTCAACTAAGCTTTACTACATTGAGGACCTGCGTCCAGTTTTTGTATGGTGTGGGTGCACATACATCAAGCATAACATGTTGTTGCCAATCATCAAATAGCAGTTTTCATCAGAGTTCAGTTTTCCTGATTGACAACATTCATATTACAGTAAGAGCACATAGCAAGGAGGAAGCTGCTTTGTGTAACCACAAGCCCTGTACTATTCAATGTATCAGCAATTACATCATTACATATGCAAGGTAAGTGTGGCTTCCCACTCAGACAATGGCCCCTTAAGCCTTTTTCTGACCCCCAGAATGCAGAGGAGAGGAGCTATAATGCCGTGTATGATCTTGTGCTGTCAGTTGCGGAGCATAGTCAAATACTCTTGAATGCAGGCGGTGGGGTTGCAATGCACCAGGAGGAAGCTGTTCTACCTGCCATGTTTAGCTCAGCTTTCCAAGATGTTATCAAATTTGTGAAATGTAACTATGGTGGCCACCAGGGAGATGCTCCAGCTCCCCAAACACCCAACACAAGCAGGCATAGACTCGAGTTAAAAGCACAGTCTTTTATTGTGGGAAACTCTTCTTTTTAAGTGTTTCCCACCACCACAGGCACAAGTACAATAAAGCACTGTGTGAAAGGATTTGACAAAGACAGGAAAAGGTTTGGGGGCAGCTGCCCATATACTTGAAATAGGCTGCCAAAGATGAAAGTTTGGTTCAATGAACAACAGGTCTCAACAGACTTCAGTCCAACAATAGAACATAAAAAGATAGGCAAACATGGCAGTTTTAAAGCCAGGCAGGGGAAATGATGTCATCGGGGCAGGAACCTGAAGTGACGTCATTGGGCCCAAAGCCAGAAGTCACGTCTTTGGGGCCGCAACCTCGGTGACGATTTTGAGGTGACGTCCTCAAATCTAGGCGAAATTTCCCATGGTTGGTCTGCTGATGACAAAGAGGACTTTGCCACCCTCTGGTCTGGCAGGGAATTATCCCTTTGTGAGCCCTTCAGCTGCATCCTATGAACATGTGTGTGACAACTGTTATAATACACTCTTTGTCTTCTTTCTTACAGTCACTTTTCCACTGCCTCCTCTACCCCTCCTCTCAAGCTTCATGCACCTTCCATCCAACTCTGGCTTGTCCTTATGAGGCAGACTTCCTTTTATCTAATCCCCGGGAGTGCATCCAGTGACATGATGCTGCCGCTCCACAGCACTTCTGTGTGAATTTGGAGTAGGAACACAGAGATCCTGCAGCTCCCCTTGCGGCCCCCAAGGAATTTGAGCCTGTGCTCTCTGCTATCTACCACTCTGGTGAGATCTCTCCCCCAGTCTTTACATTCCAAGGGTCCCAGTTGGGTAAGGACATGGGCTGTCTTTCATACTACTTAAATGCAGCTATAGATCTCCAGCACACACTTCTCATCCACCAGGACCATTAAACAGGGTGGGCACATCAGCCTA